>NC_082664.1:158570278-159195278 GCF_025265405.1 Mesoplodon densirostris | reverse complement strand
GTACATTGCCATCGCCAGCACAACCGTGGAGACCAAGGAGCCCGAGAAAGAAATCAGACCAGCTCTGGAACTCTTGGAACCAATTGAGCAGAAGTAAGTGATGCGTTCATTTATAGCAGCTCAAACCCAGGACTGCCTTTGGCTCCATGGTGAGCAGAACCCCATGGGAACAATGAGAGCAGCCATCATCTCTTACCAGCCTGGGTTTTGAATTTCAGGCAAAGCAGTGAGTGGGCGTGTCAACTTCCCTGCTTACTTAATTCTTTTTCCTCTCCAGATTCGTAAGCATCAGTGACCTCCTTGTACCAAAAGATTTGGGAACAGAAAGCCAGGTGAGTGGCAATCTGAAAAGGGTAATTACCAGGCTTTATTGGGAGACATCACTAAATAGTCTTAAGTCTTTGTGACTTTCATTTCCAGATCTTTATATCCCGTACATATGATGCCACAACTCACTTTGAGACAACCTGTGATGACATTAAGGACATCTATAAGAGGATGATGGGATCCGAGTTTGACTTTGAGGAAATGAAGCGCAAGAAAAATGACATCTATGGGGAAGACTAACAGCAGTACATGTTATCATCTAATTAGGACAAACTTAAAATTTGACAAATGATGCATATTGTATGAAATCAATGTTGTAAGGCCTGCTTTTGTAATCAAAGCTGAGAGATTGCGGAGCACTGTACAGTACATATTCCTCCCCTTTCTAATATCATGTGTTAACTTGTTTTCATGGAGTGGCTCTTCAGAATTGGCAGGTTCCCACATTCTGTTCAATTTAACCAATACTGGCTTGTTTTTTCTAGTGAAGGATCAGTTTTAAAACATTGTGATACTGATACAGAGAACTTGATACAGTATTTGTATCTTTTAATCAGTGTAGCCTTTGCAGTTATGAGCTTCTGCTGCTCAAGAGCTGTGTCAGTACAGTTTGCGTGCCATCTGTCCTCTTGACCTGAAGGAGATACGGAATCGAATGTTCCATTGTTGGGGACAGCATCCCTCACCCCTCCCCACCCCTTTACATTTACATCAAGTGTTACAACAGTGCCCAGGCAGCATAGCCACAAGCTTGGTTTACGTGGGCCTCCAATTCTAACCAAACTCCAGACTTTGAGAGTCATTTTGGAGGAAGCCTGTGTGTGGTGTTTTAATCTAATAAATTTGATGAGAGCAGAGGGGAAAGAACCTGTCATAAAGCAGGTAAACGTAGAAGCTGCTTTTGTATCCCAGGTGTGGCTTCTTCAACGGACCAAGCTGCTGCAACGCAGTATTGATTTGACCGAGCCTCTGCTTCAATGATGTCTGTCTCACAATGGCTCCACATGATTTCTGTACTGCAAAATAAAGCCAAACTCTGGAAACCAGCTCCCTCTTGTTGGTCTTTTGTGTCCTGACAGTTCAGAGCTAGTAAGTATTGTACTGGCCTTGACGCAGCTGCTCAATGATCTCCTTCGCTAGAGCTGAAAACGGATGCCGGTGAAGAGTGCTGAAGACCCTAGTGGATGGTGGAGCGCTGCCATCTGGCTTCACTGTGAGTAGACTTCGAATTACTTCTGGATACAATATAATTATTAGACTCTCTTAGATATCCTTAGTAGTGGTTTAGAACAAGGATTCGTTCCCATCAGAGAGTAAGTGACGTCCGGTGGAATGGGTGCTTTAATATATTTATTTAATAAGTTAATTAATTTTATTTTTGGCTGTGTTGGGTCTTCCTTGCTGTTCACGGGCTTTCTCTAGCTGTGGTGAGCGGGGGCTACTCTTCGTTGTGGTGTGGGGGCTTCTTGTTGCGGAGCATGGACTCTAGGCGCGTGGGCTTCAGTAGTTGTGGCACGTGGGCTCAGTAATTATGGCACACGGGCTTAGTTGCTCTGTGGCATGTGGGATCTTCCCAGACCAGGGATGGAACCCGTGTCCCCTGCATTGGCAGGTGGATTCTTAACCACTGTGCCATGAGGGAAGTCCCAGTATTTTCATTTAATTCAGATTGTAGACAGACATAGATTTTAGTGGTACCTCCTTTTCCCCTTGATTGTTACAAGCCTCACTGTATGTGCTGTCATTTACATCGAGGACATTGTATTCTCTTTTATAGTTGAGTCTGTCATTTATGTCGGAGGAATGAGGACATTGCAACTGTATTCTCTTTTAAAGTTGAGTCTGAAGGACATAGACTAAGGTAGGCGATCTGTTAAAGGATTTAGGGTAATAATAACTTCGATTATCCAAGTGATTAGCTCATTTTCTCAATCTCACACTATCCATTTTTGGCTGGAGAATTTGTTGTTGTAGGTGGGCTGTCCTGCACATTGTATGCACCTCCCTGGCGTGACAACCCTAGATCACCCTGGTTGAAAAGAACTGCTTCCTTTGCATAAGATTATCTAAAATTCCAGCAGGCCTTTCCCCTCTTTTCCTGTAGTATTTCACATTGTGAACCGTTAACGCAGGTGGAGGCACAAGCTGGGTTAGTAATATGAAGGAAGCACCAGGATGTCTTCATATTCTGCATTCGGTGTATTTATTGGAACAACTAACATTTCTGTGCCAGGCCAACGGGGCACAAAGGTGATGAGGGCAGTCTCTGCAGAAGCTCAGTCTGGAGGCACCTGCTCCTCTGTGGCCTGGCTAAGCCTTCAGTTACAGAACGGGCGGCCTCATGGGTGCTGGAAGGCTCTTCAGGGGAGGAGCACGGCTGGCAGGTGTGCTGTAAATGTTACTTTCCTTTTCCGTAGTAATTTTAAATTAATTCAGTGTACCAAATACAGTTATGGTCCTATCAGATTCTTATTCCTGGGGTAAAAATCAGCTGAGTGGGTCTCTAAGCAAGAGCTAGGGTGAGAATAATTAAAACTCAGTCATTCTTCCTCCTCCTAAGAACATAACGAGGGGAAAGGAACACTTTCGGTTCTGTAGGGGGAGTATAAAAGCAGATAAATGGCTTTTGAGGGAAGTTCCTGTGCAGGTTGACATGACCCCCTGGAAGGGCCGAGCGGAGAGTTGTGAAGTGTCCTCTTGCTGGAGCCTGCTGCTCGGCACCGCACGAGGGAGGGTAAAGCACCGGGCAGGCCTGCAGGGATGGGGCTTGACAGATGGAGGCCAAAGTGAGGTAAGTGGTAGGATTCTTTTAGAAGCTACTTATTCTGCTAAATGGCCTAAAAAATTTAAACTGCTGTAGACATTCTCTTACAAATTTAATATTTGCTATAAAATCATGGCAGAAGCAGTGGAATGATTTGTAGTTGTCTTTATTGAAACCAATTAGTTACAAAAACCTTTGTTCCAAATAGATACTATGTATCTTAAATATTTTTGCTTGGTTTTGAGTTTTAAAGATTGTTGTAGAAATGATTTCTAATATAAATAAATGATTATTTCTTCCTCAGAGGGTTGATTTTTGTAGTGCGCTGTTTACAAAAACTGAGTAAGTGAAAATGACAGTTTATAAATTTGTACCATTTAGGTAAAAAATGTTTATGTAGTGTAGCATGAGTAACAGCAGATAAAACCATTGAAGATTTTAGTTTTTACACAGGTGGTAAAACCTTTAAAACAGGCTATATAACATGCATTACATGTGCATTTCTGACCTTAACGTGCAAAAACAAAGCTACTGGTTAAAACAGACTTATTTTTGCTACAGTTGAGTACACTTGTGAAATTCTTATTTTTATCATTAATTTCAGTTAATAGCTTTGAAGCTATTCTGCTTAAAATGAAAATAATTTAAAACAATAATACTGAACACTGTAACCCAAAACTGACGGAAAACTACAGTGCTGCTGTGAACAAAGTCAGACAGCAAAGTTAGACATTCTGGCAATGTGTAAAACATGAAGAAAAATGTTCCCCCAAGTTGTAGAACACTGAGATACACAGAACAGTCTTCTCATATTTGAAAAACCAAAGGTTTTCAAAGAAAAGGGAAAATACTAATTTGTTGTTGGCATCACCGATGTCTAGGTAAGCTGCAGTTAAATCACCTGGATAAATACAAAATTGATAATTCCGTCTTTAAAATAAAATAACCAAGAACTACTCCATAAATAGGATGCTACCTACTGGGGAAAATGTCTATGCATGTAGGCTACATTGTCTTCCGTCCTGGCAGCAGATGGACTGCAGGTGAAAACACTCATTTAGAAAGTAGGTTAGTTATTTCATTAGTGATACTTGAGAAAGTCCCATTTATGCCAAACTGGCAGCACCCCTAAATAAACAAAACTTTAAATTTACAGCATGACGTACAAAAGTTTTTGAGCAACTGGTTTCCCGCAGACACAGATGTCAGCATCTGCTGTCAGTTGCAGCTCACGTGGGAGAGAGTCACAAGTGTTCTTACCAGTAGCTACTCCTGAACGGAGCTGCTACTTTCTGTATATTTTCAATAAAGTCATTTACATCTGTAACAAGGATGCCACTGTTTTCAAAGACTTCTCTGGAGACAACAGGCTTTTCTGTAAAAAGAAAAACAACCTTTTTTGGTGAAAAAATTCATTAATATTTTTAAAAAGTAGCAAAATCCCTTTTATTGAAAAAAAAGACTCATACACGTGAAGGAAAAAGCAAGCCTGTTTTGAGGAAGGAATGAGGTTGGAGCTCTGGGAGCAGCCGCCTCCATGGGCGGTGGTGGGAGGGAGGGAGCTGAAACCACTGATGGGCACTTCTTTAAAAGCTTAGATGGTTACACTTAACAGATCTGGTACAGGGTTTGTTTGTTTGTTTTTTCTGTTAACAGGACAAAACCCACAATACCTGCTGCCCCAGCCTCATGTGCGTTTATTCCTGGCCGCCAGTGACGCCGCTTGGAAGGATGTTTCTAGAGTGGACCTACTGGGTGTTAACTGGTTGATGGAAGTTAGAACTAAGGCTATGAATTTACCTGTAAGGAAGACGGCAAACCTGGCGTGGACATGCTGAATTTGCAGGTTTAGCAGACATTTCAGGTGCTCAGCTTTTGTTGCTGATCGGGAGTCACACTGGTGATAATGAAGCAGCTCAATGATATTTGCACTCTGATACGATTTCAGTATTAAGTTCTTTTTATGTGCAATTGAATCCACTCTGAAAAATACACAAAAATGTTAAATTTAGATAAGTCTAAGTTTGTGAAAGATTTTCTGTATCTTAATTTTCAGTTGCTTTATTCCTCGACTTTTTCTGGCCTTCACTATACTTAGTCAAACTCCTTTTCCCTTCTTTGTTCTTCTGTACGACACACTTGGCTTCCCAGATGTCACTGTCCTGTCGAGTTCCCTCAAAACATTCTGAATGTACTTGCTCCTCGTTCCGTCAGGAGGGACAGCACATGGTCATCGAACACTGCTTCTAGCCATGTGGCTGGCAAGCCTCCCACTCATTCCCAGCAGGCCCCTTCCTGCATCCTGTCTCATACGGCAGTGCTTCCCGGCCTTTGGCTCTCCAAAACCACTCTACTTCTGTTTGGTTAGATAGTCACCAACTTCATTAAGATCATCTAACAGCTAGAATTTTCTCACCTCACTTTAAATCTTGTTTCTGCCTTTTATTCTTCCTTTTAGAGGAAAATGTTCCATCCTGCAGCCCCTCCAGTACTCACACCCTCGCTCCTGCTTGCTGGAGAAAACCCAAAGCCTGCATATTCCCATAGCTCTAGTCACACCATGAACTGCATCATGATGAATTTCCTTCCAGGTTTTATCCTTCATACGTGTAAATTTATATGCCTGGCATCATACTGTACATAGTTGATCACTGTGAACAGAAATTTTTTATATGCTTCTAATTACTATTTTATGCTATGTGTGGCATTATTTTGCATATTTTTAAAAGTATGTATCTATTTAGTCCTGTATCTGCCTAGAGATGAAGTAGAGGATGGTTTTGTAGCTACTGATAACCACGTATGGTTTTTGTTGTGTTTCATTTTAGTTTTGGACAAATTCTCCCCGCCTCCAAGGGCAAAAGGATACGATAAGTTTTCTGAAAAGTTCTCACTCTTTGAGACTAGCCTGATGTGAAGAGATTCCAGTGACGTGTCTGTTCAGGCGAGGTCCTGTGCAGCTGAATTAACTTCCACTGACCGGTCTTAGCAGGTGTGCTCTGTCACCTCAGCTTTCATCTGCTTCTGTACTTACGCCTGAAGCTGCACCTTCCCTCCGAAGTGCTGTGTTAACTAAGCCCTGTGAGGGCCCCTTGGAGCCCCTTCCTCCCTGGCAGTCTCAGCTCTCCGTTCCGCTCCCTCTTTTCCTCCTGTACGAGTTCCTCTCCTAAGTGCAAGCCTTTCCCCAGCTGCTATTCTCGGCCATCTTTCGAGATCCCGTGCACATCCACAATTTCAGTTGTCTTCCTCTGGAGAAAGCAGTGCGGTCCAACAGAAGGTAACTGTCAGGTCGGAGACGAACATTCCGGGTCAAAGCCCAGCTTCTTGACTTCCTCCTTGTCTGCCTGGGTCAGGTCTGGCATCCTCTGTCTCTCAACTTCCACATCATTAAAGTGGGTTTGTACTGTCTACTTCCTATGTGTGAACTTATTAGGACAGTCCTGTGACAGATGACCTGTCCCATCTGTAGACTCCCCCAGTCCACCTCCGCGTTCCCACACTCATTTTCTCGTCTCATTACAACCTGCAGGCCCATCTTTGATACGGAAGGGCCTCCCGCGGGCCCCAAGTCTCTTCGTTGAAGGGGGTCTGCCTGTTTCTAGTCTATTATTTGAGTTAACTTAAGGCTACATGCTGGTCTCAATTTTTCTGTCCTTATAACTGGAGCAACCTAATTTATGAATAAATGTCCAAAAACCCATAAGTGAATTTAGTTTTTTTACATTTTAGGATTCCTGTGTGTGTCTGACTTGGTCACTATTGGTCTGGAGAAGGCAACTCAAACTCTGGATTATGGTCAAAACACAGCTTCCTGCACTGAAAGCCTTGCTATAAAAACAAAACCCGAAAAACAGTCCACAGGCCTAAACACTGCCTTCAGTGATACAGATGATTTATGTTCTTGCAAACGGACCTTGTGGCAACACTTGGATGACACTGGTCCAGAGCTCAGGGAGCCTTTCTGGGTGAACCCGGGTGTCTCCACCCTCCCCCACACCCAGGCCTCACATTCCATAAAGGTCTCACCTCACATCATCTTTTAGCTTTTTAGTTTCCCTGTAGTGAAGCAACCACTTCCATCTTCCATTTCCATTTAGTTTCTCCAGGGTTTTGACAATTTCCTTCAGTTGTACTACAGAATAGAACAAGTTTGACGAGAGAAGATGTATTTTAGGATTTTTGGCTTGTCTAGTCACAGCCCAGGGATGATGATTTGTAAGAATAAGGCCCCGTGTGTGAGTGTTGACCATCACTGCCACTCCTGTAGCTGGGCAGGAAGGATGCTGTACCACACTTTAACCCGTGGTCCCTCAACCCAGCCCCACCTTCTCACACTAGCAGGAGAGAGGAGCACTGCAGTCATCAGCAGTTAAAAGCTCTGAGTGTGTATAAATCTGTGGATGGAATGAAGGTGGGCTCCTGCTGCAACAGAGAGAAGATAGGTCTAGGCTTCTAAATACAGAATCGACCAATATTTTCAACTCCACTTTCTATGCAACATTCATACTTGTTAAGGTACGTCGTCCTCCTCTTCAATGGAGAAGTGGTATCCATATTTACTTGTAATGTGCTATCAGAGCTGGGCAGGTTTTGATTGTATATAAAGTGTCTGCCCTGTGCTCTAACATTCTTTGATGACAAATTCATTGCCCCGAGAGACTATTTATATATGAGTGTTTAAGCAGATAACTGAGAAGACTTCCAGTAGCCATTTTTTAGATTTCCATGATACCGACAGAATGGTAGGGGTGATGGCAACAGAAATGGAGGAAAGAGGGCTGATTCTAAACAAATATGTAGCTGACTTGATTTGGCAAAGGGAGGAATTGAATATAACAAACTGTCAATGTGTATGAGTAGTTTAGCCACATTACTGAGAGGTTTGGTGGTGAAGGTAATTGGTTAATACAGAAGAGGTCAAAAGCAAAGTGCTTATTTAGCACAGCATATGACAGAAATTAAGCCCTCAACAGATGGTGACATATTTTGAGTTGACACTAATTTCTTTTTGATGAAATAATAATTGAATCACTGGGCAAGGAGAAATTGATTTGACTAGATAAGAAAGGAAAATGAGAGACAAACCTAATGTTAAAGTTTCTAGTGTTTTGTCATCTGACACCACAAAGCCTCCTGTCTGGAACAGCTCTTGGTAGGTGTTATTGAGGACGTCTTCAGGGCTGTCGATTCCAGCAAAGATGACACTGGGAAAGTGCTTCAGCTTCAGCAGAGAAGGAATCTGAAACAAAAAGGTCCCCGGTGAAGACAGGTTCATTGGGTCACTTTTGTCACTTCTGTTCAAGGGTGTCCAAACTCAGGAACAGCTGGAAATACCTTTAACTTTGATGACTGACTGGTAATTCTGTCAGTTAGTAAGGAATTTTAACTCCATCAGCAATGCTGCAAACTCATTAAGATGAGTTAATTACAAAGTGGTCCCTCAACTCCAAAGGTGGGAGATGGAGTGAGGGGAGAACACCCGAGGTTTGGGACCTGTAATCAGGCAGGTGGCAAGCTCACCACCACCCTAGTCTCCCGCTTCACGTGGCGTCCGTGCTGTGGGTTCAGTTCCTGCCTCCTGACACAGGACCGTATGCCCAGGCCGAGCCTCGATGTCAGAGCGTTTTGGGACAAGCAATTCCTTTTAGTTAACTGATAGGTAAATATGGTAACAAAGAGTTAAGAAAATTTTCACAAGTCCTTTTAAAGCAAGATTTATTACTGTTAGACATCAACAGATGTAGATTTATATTTCAGGTGAGAAAATTTTACCAGTCTCTCTCCATCGAAGTTCTCCCTTAGTTACTATGAAAATGTTCTTAACTCTGAGACATAATTTGCCTTATAAATACTTTGGTAAATTACAACATTAGTATCAGTAGTACAGTATCTCAACCCCATTATCTTCCCACTTAGATTCAATGGTATTGTGCTTTAACTTCTTCCCTAAATAAAAAGGCAGTGATGAGCCTGATAATTATAGAATAACAAAAAATGCCCAGAATACATTTCTCTGTAAGAAAGTTGCTTCCAAACCTACCTGATGCAAATGTGATGATATATCTTCATTTCTGATGATGACTATGAGCGTATCTTTCTCTCTGTGAAACGCTTGACAGAAATGCTGAGGTTCAATTTCTGTGTGGCCTCCTTTCCTTAGAATATGCTGAAAGATTCACAAATAGACATGATTTAAAAAAGGATACTTGCACAGAACTACTTCTACAGTTTACTAAAAATATCAAAGACCACATCCTGTTTACTAAATTATGTTCTAATAAGGCAACATAAATGGCAGTTTATCTTATCACTAGATGAGCTTTCACATATAAAATGACTCCTGGGTATCACTGACAACTGGATTTAGAAGTTTATTTCAAAGGCAAAGCACTTTGTAATGAATCTTTCATGTTCATAAAGTATCAAAGGTGGATTCTTCTGAAACATCAGACTAATATACATACATGAATCTCACCCTCTTCAAGGGAGTTACCTTGGGGAGGCAGATATTTACTTTAAAAATGCCATCTCCAGTCAAAATGTTTCTACGACTTTGGACAATACTCACGATGCCTATGCATTACTTTGAGTATTGTTAACAAGGACGGATTCTGGAAGCTGGCAGTGGCTTGGACCCAGGCTTTGAAGAGTGGCGGGAGCTGGGTGTTACACTGTGGCTGGTTATGGGGCGCAGCTGTGTTCCACAGAGCAGTTCTGCAATAAGCCTCATTGGGAGGATAACTTCGTGTAGTTAAAGAAATTCCTTAACCTTGTTTGTCCTCCTCTGTGATTTTGACATTGTTTCTGTCTGAAGGATTCTGGAGGTTTACCAAAAACACTGACCATCCCTTGTTATTTCCGTTCTAAAATAGGGTGTTACTTTGGTCAGTCTCCCCCCCAGATCTCAAGACAACTCAAATTCTGACTTCAAGTTTTCACTCAAAATGTATGGCAATGCTAACACAACATAGTGAATCAACTATACTCCAGTAAAAATTTAAAAATAGAATGAGAAAAAAAGTATGGTGATGTATTTTCAAAGACATTCCTACAGACAAGGTATCTTTTAACAAAGAGCTCCTTAAAATATCTAAATATAAATCCTTATAAATCCTCACCTATTTTACTAATGAACGATTTGAATTGATTTTCTGATAGGTTCAACATTTTCATCAGCTCCTGTGGAATTCTGGGCCATCCTGTCACCCAGAATCACCTTATGAGTAAACAGGGCCCGATACCCCATCACTGGTGAATGCTCCAGGACAGATGGATTCTCCACCATAGCTTTCTGAGCTTTTTAAAAACACTTTGCTCTTGATCACACTTTATTCTCAAACGTACTTTAATACTATGTCCACTTTCTCACTTGAAGTTGTTTTAAAGGTGCACACAATTTGTTATTTTCTGTTGTAAATAGTGGCCACATGATAAAATATTACCATGAAATGATACAGTCACTACTGAAACAAGCACGTTATCTAGAAGTGCTACTGCGATAAACATCGCTGTGACGGCTCCCATATAAAAACCAGCATCACCTGTGCTCTCTGTAAAAGACAGGAGAACTAAGGTAGTGCATTGTTGCTTTTGAGATGGAAGCAAAAAGAAATCAAGTATTTTGCTCAACGTGGCAAAACAAGGACATGGCCATGGTGCTAACTCAGTCGATCCCTGACTTATTTCAGCGCAGGTCAGGCTGTGGCGTATCTACTCAGCCAGAGAAAATCAACTTTAATTCAAGGTTAAAATAAATAAATAAATTTCCAGGTTACTTTTGGAGGCTAAGCACCTTCCAAAGACTGAAGGCCACTTAATGCTTTATTTTTTCAACTAAAATCTTACCAAAATGGCACAGAAATTGCAACAAAGACAATGGGGAGGTGGGCAGGCAGAGGGCAGACCAGATATGGCAGCCATTTGTGAAGAACGTTGGACAACAAAAGGATCCTTGATTCCACAATTCTGGAAAAAACTATTTAAAAATCATATTAAATGATACAAAACCGGAGCCATCAACCACCTCACAGGAGAACGTACTGCTGACTCGGGCGACACGGAGAAGCCTCGGTTTGAGGCCGGTTGCCTCACTTTTCTAATCCACTCTCCGTGATGTGGTGGAGGGACCACTCTCTGTCAAGTGCAAACGTGCTGCTGCTCCTCATCTTTCAGAAACATTTCTCGGTGCCCTGCAGGGAGCTCAGGAGAGTCCAAGTGCCCCCACGTGACGTCCACGTGGCCCTTTTACCCCTGACGGTGATCGCCGTGCCCCCGGGCGCCCCCCACCCTTCAGGAAGCCTCCTCAGGCCCCGTGCTTCCCCCCAGGCAGCGCTGAGCCTCGGCCCGCAGGTGCCTGATGATTGCGACATCCACACTGACCGATGTGGGGCAGGACCCGCCAGGAGGCCAGCGCGCGGTCTGGGGCCCTGTGCTCCTCCGCAGCGGCCCTGGCATCTACACACCGCGCACCTGTCATAGCGACCGTCACGCTCGTCACTCAGCCCAGATGTTGCAAACATCTGCAGGCGCTCTGTGCTCCTCAGCAGCTTGGTGCTGGCAGGGGTCTCCTGGGACACGTCATCCCGGGGCAGCCACCCCGACTTAACCCAGGACTTAGCACGAGGGCTGACACGCGTGGACCTGAAACAAATCTCATCGGGCATCAGGACCCGAACTCTTACTGGTCTACCCGTCCACACCTGGTGAGAGGGCGGCGTCCTCACCTGAAGGAGAACGTCCCTGGGCCCCCGACCAGGTCTGCCACCCTCAGAATGACATCTTCGCACCTGCCCCGCCACACCTGCCACAGCTGCACAGGTATCTTTTACCATGTTTCTCACGTCCCGCTAGACCATGAGGATCAGGAGAGGCAACGTTCCCCTCACCTGCGCACGCGGGGCTCCAACACGCACACCTGAGAAGGACCCTGGATTCCCCTCACTCTCCACACTAGTGGAGGAACACAGGTTAAGATTTTTTTAAAGCTGAATTTTACCTTTGGCCTGTGTTTGTGTGTACAATTGAATATGCCTCCACTGGTACTGTTTTATGAAAAGAACTCACTGCACTAATTCTGGAAAATCATACAAATCTTCAAATAGAGTACAAACGGCAGATCCTTGTGGCCAAACCTTTAGTCTGCAGGGAAAGACTGAGCTGAGAAGCTGCAACACCATATCAATGGCTTCTTTCTGAAGCTGAGAATCCTGTATTACTTACAAAAAACTTAGACAGCCATAAAAATAATATAAACTGTAAGAAAAATCTGGCACTTTACCTTTGTTCTTACAAAGAAGGACTTGTCCTCTGTCTCCACGAGGTGGAAGAGGAAGGTCCTGGTACAAGCCTTCTTCATGACCCTCTCCAGTTTGACGTGCAGACTGGTGCACATGTCTGCGACCATGTCCTCGTAGGAGGCTGGCTGAGGGATGGAGGGACACAGCTCTCGGGGTTCGGCTTCTCCAGAAGCAGCATGTGTCTCTTTCTCCTGGAAGGTGACCTGGTGGCTGTTCATCACCTTGTTGAATTCGGCGTATTCGTTGAGAATGAGGGAAATGTCATTCCGGGACTCTTTCAATGTACTGTTATATTTCAGTTTGTTGAGATGGTATGGAACAGTCGAATTTCGTTCAGAGTTTGTGAGCTGATTTCTATCATGGCCACACCTCTCCTTCCAGGAGGAGGAGAAATGGTCCACACAGCTGGGTGTCTGCCCTCTCGCCTGCTGACTCTGGTGTCTGGGGTCTGAGTACACGACTGTCACCATGAGGGGACTCCTGCTACGGGAGGAAGGAGGCAGCCTCGGGGACTCGGGCACTTTTGTCACAGGGAAAGCCCCCATGGTACCCTGGAGAGGGGGCTCCTTAGGAAAGACGGTGGTGGAAGGGGCGGAACACGGAGCAATTCCCGTCTTCACAATTTGTTTTAGTTTCTGTGCAAAACGCAGATACTCTAGATCTAAGGTGTTCTGGGTGAGGTCGTCTGCCACCTGCCAAGTGTCCGTCCAGGAGCTGAGCAAGCCGCCCTTGGCCGTGATGCTGGGGTGCCTCCACAGGCTATGCAGGGTTCTCGTGGTGTCTCTCAGCTCTTTAGTGACAGTGAAGTTAGCGTAGGCCCTGGGGATCCCACGGAGATCTCGGATTTGGACGTAACAGGGCACACACTTATCTTCCTTCTTTAATCCCACAGGCCAGCTTCTGGGAGAAATGCCCGTCTCCAGCCCTGGAACCTGGCTCGAGTAGCCCCAGTCATCATAATCACTACTGTTTAGGTTCAGGAAAGAGTCAAAACCATCTCTGGAAGTACGTTGTTTTTTCTCGGTGAGACTACATCGCAAAGTACAGGACTCTTCTGTATCTAATCTGGGGTTCCCACACTCACCAGAAGTGTCTTGATCCGAGTCTCCAGAAAGTGGTTCATAATGGATGACAGAGTTCACACTGATATCCATGCCTCCACCTCGGGTCACAGAGCCCCACTCAGCCCTCGGCCCCTCATCAGCACTCTTATCTTCCACCTGCTCTTCAAAGACCCCACAAACAAGAGGGGCACAAGATTTGGGAACAAAGGAAGCAGAAGGCTCTGTATCGATAGTTTCACCGGTTGCTGCTGTATTCTGGTTAGAATCAGCATGTAAATACACGGGGAAAAGCCCACCATTCATCAGATCTCTTCCTGCACACGGTGACCCATCTTGCAGCATGTGGGCCGGTTTGTGTCTGCCTTCTGAAGAGGTGATGTGCAGCTGAGAGCCGACACCTCCTAGATCTATAGCTGTTTCACATAACTCAGCTCCAGTTTCATTATTCTTGAGCAGACTGGCCATTCCGACGACCGACATTTCCTGTGTTTGAAACTCCATCCCTGCATTGCTGGGTCCTGCTCTGTGGGTTAGGGTGGCCCCTCCCGAGGAGAGGGTGGGCTCGGGGAGCTCCAGGTTCCCGCGGGCCTGCACAGCCTCAGCTCCGGCAACTGGGCCAAAGCGCAAGGACTTAACCAGAATGTAACAGAGTTCGTTTATTTTCAAATCACTGCTCGAGACATTTTCCTTAAGGCTCTTAGGGCTGGTCTGCTGTTTTAATGACACATTCACACCATTTGGTGTGGTTGTAGAAACAAACGTGTCAGCAAAAGACTTATTTTCAAGGATCTTCTGAGGGCTAAACGGAGGCTCACTGGTCTCCACGACAAGATGACTTAGGTGGGGATTTCTGTTCTCTACACTCATTGGTTGCAGTGGATTTCTTGATGTTACCAGGTTTTCTAGAGAATCTCTGCATGTGGCAGCTGAGGCAGGCTGGTTTAACTCTGCATCATGGTGTGGCACCTTTTCTGAGAAAGAGTAACCCTCACCACACTCACTTGGGACAAGTTCCTCAGTGACTTCACCAGGAAGGGTTAAAAATCTATCTTTTCTTCCTGGGTGATTTTTTAGTATTAGAGGCATTTCAGCAGAAAGCTGCATTTGCTGTATCTGAGTTAAGTTATCTTGTCCCACTGGATGGGTGGGACCAACAAAAGAATTTTCTTTTTCTGTTATGGCCAAATCTACTGACTCAACCTGGGAGGATCTGTCACTTTTCTCACAGTGTTCACCACAGAGTTTAAAACTACTTGGGGATTCAGCCCGAGCTGGTTGTGCTTCTTCACCTGGTACCTGGCAGTCAGGGCTAGAAGCTGGTGACACTTCTTCAATTAAAGAACCGAAGGGGAAGTCTGAAGCAACATGAACTTCCTCCGCAACCTCAAGGGCACAGGTTTCTTTAGAAAGTATGAAAGCCACTGTCTGTAAGTTATCACCTTTTCTCTCACTTTCTAGTGGTTTCATTGACGTGTGATCAGCAGAGTTCACGTCAGGCACCTCTTCAGGCTCAATTATTTCTTCCGCTGTCTCCTGAAGCTCTAAGCAGGGTAACGGGGCCTCCTGCTGCTGCTCCATTTCACCAGCGGGTGCTTCTTCCCTGGGACTCGTGGGTGGTGATATGGTGAGAGTGAGGTCAAGGTCAGAATATTCCTCTGATAACTCGAGGCTGACTTCCTCTCTATTCACAGATAGGTTGGTTTGTTTGGTAAATGCAGAATTAAATGATTCAAAACTCTTATTTTCACTGGTTAGACCACTCTTGTCATTCTTTAGTTCTGAAGAGCCATCCGAAGCATTCCTCATTGATGGGATGCAGTCAAGTGAATCCTTTTCTTCCAAGGGGGCAGAGGCTGACGATGAGACTACTTCTTCAAGCTGGGACGGCTCTACAATCTCTTCCGAAGAGATGCTAAAGAGACTCTGAGTGGACAGAAAACATTCTTGAGAGAGCTTCCTGTCTTCTCTGGGTAACAAATAACTAGAACTTTTAACCAGTGATAATGCCTCTGTTACCAGGGAATTATCAGATGGCGATGGTGAGCCTGCAACAGCCTGTCCTTTCTGTAATGAACACATTTCTTTAGCAAGTGTCTCTCTACTCACTGAGGAGGCACAAAGGTACTTAGCGCCTTGTTGTCCTGACATTGCCAGAGAGGGAATGTCCCTAAGACCCTGTGTCTGTGCCTTTTCAAATGCAGACCCAGGATGTTTAAGGCTTGTAGCAGGTGATACTTGTTTAATCAACTCCACATTAAAGGCTGTAGGTTTATCAGCTCTATTTACAACTTCTGTCTCTATTGGTGCATAGGCGTTGTTTTCAAAAGTGAATGTAACCGGTTCCAGATTAATCACTACATACCCCATATCATCCTTCCCTTCCAACGATGACTGACATTCCTTGTTTATGGGGCTGCTATGCTGGATAAGGCCCTGCAAAGCACCTGTTTTTGTTTGCATTTTTGCATGAAAAACATCAACTTTGCTTTCAAGGGTGCTGTACACAGACTTTTGACAAATCATTGACGGACTGCTGATCCCATCGTAAGTCTTGGCGAATGTGGATTGTGTGACAGTATCATTATAAGAAGTCACCTGTGTGCCATCAAGTGGCTCAATGGTTTTATCTTCAGCAGGAATAGAAGATCCATTAGTTTGGGTGCTTCCAATGCTAGAAAGCACCAGATTAGAGGTCTCTAGTTTATCTGATGACTCTTGTTCGGCTTTCCCCCCAATTATCTGAAAAGCAATAAAAGCAAAAGAAATAAATTAATTTAAAAAATCAAGAGCCAAATAGACCTTTTTTTCAAGCATTTACATATGTGAAGAACAGAATAGACAAAGATCAATTTTAGTTTGCTCTGTTCTTTTGAATCTTCACAGGGTAGAGATCAAGCAAATCCCTCTCTTCTTAGATAGGCTTAAAATACCCCCCAAATAGGAATTTGTTTTATCTAAATACACACACACGAGAATTCCGAAACTTTCTTAGTTGCACAGCCTTTTTTTTTTTTTTTTTTTAATGGACTTTTGGGAAGAAAAGTGGCTAGACCCACACTGGCAATTTAAAGACTTGAAAATGCAGCCCGTTTGCTAAATAGCATCACTTAATTCAGAAATGCAGCAGTAGAGGAAAAAGTACTCAATTTAAATTATTTTTTAGTAAGATTAAAAGATAATCTTTAAAGCAAAGAATAACTTACTTTAAACACCAGCTTTCAATTAGACTATAAATACACTGTCATCTGAAATGTTCCCATGAGGAAACACTAATTATTATCTCTTGTACTCAGAATACACTGGTAAGCAGCTTTCCCAAGGTATCAATCTCTATTCTGTTACATAAAGGTTCCTTACCCCTTAGCTATCTTCTTAGCTTATAACTAGACATAATCTCTCTCATTATAATACCTCCCTATTCAACAAAGCAGTAGAAAACACAGTGCAGCTTGCATTAATAAACTAAACTAAAAGGACTGATTTAATAAACAGTACCAGAAAGGATTTAGCATAAACAGTAACAGAAATACCTCCGGACAATTTTGATAACCTCATAAACAGGCTGTTTCTTTTATTTTTTTTTAAAGGCTGAAGAATGGTCTTGTTCAGAATATGGTAAAGTGGATTGATCATACAGTTGACCTACACCTGTAGTTCTGGAACACTACGGTCACAGATTTCCTGCCATATTTTGAAGCAATCGTGTTGTAAGTCAGGACCTGTGTTTCAAATCTCTTGTTAAAAACATTTCTGCCTTAGTCAAAGAAAGGCACTGACTTGAGTAATTGGCAGGGAGGAGCTGAGACTTGGTTTTAGGAGGACATGACTGGCCAGATACAAAGCATAGAAAAAGCTTGATGGTACACTCATTCTGAGAACAGTTCTATGACCCTCCCAATCATACTGTGGCTGATAATGTTGGGCCACAGTCGTGAATCTCACCATGCCTGTGCTCTTAGTGAAATGAAAACTTTGATAATCCTAGTTTGCCCTAGAATAGGGAGTGGTACAGGATGTATGTGCACCTTTAAAGTATAGGTACAGTATTCAAGAAGATGATGGAAACTTATTTCTAAGTATATGCTATAGAAAGTGTTAGGAATCATTAATTTTAACATTCTACTTTCTACTTAATACTCTTTCATGTTTGCAAAAAAATCATTCCTAATTGGACATTACTAAAGTAACAGTTAATATATATTACCACAACCAAAAATACTTTATAAGAAACTAGTGTGTGTATAAATATATATGTAATAATTGAATATATAGGTAATAATTAAAATCTGCCTGACTAAACTATAAATACTTTCTTATTCTAAGGTAGTGATTTTATGTATCTCTTTGAGAATAAGATGAAATTTATGAACCCCACCCTCAGAAAAAATACACATACACACATTTTATGTATACACATATAAACACACATATGTGCATATATATACATAAATACATCCACAGAATTCGACATTGAGAAACATCTAGAGTGTCCAGATCTGAGTCTCGGCCAGACAATTTACTGTGTGCCTCCAGGCCATTGTGTACTTCTCCATCCTCAGTCTTCTCACCTATAAGATGGGTGGCGCAGTCCTTACCTCACCCAGCTGTGTGAGAATTAACTGAGTTAATGCGAGTGAAGGGCGCAGACCAGTCTCTGGCCCACAGCGTTCCACCAGTCTTCATTCTGATGAAGATGAGCATCTGCAGACACTCACAGACCCTCTGAGGCTCACCCCTGGACCTGCAAATCCCCATGGAAGCCCAGGTACAGAAACTCAATGTTAACACAGGCACTGAAGGTGCCCAAACCCATGTAAAATTATTCTGGAATAAATCTGCTTTGAAAGCTTAAAAAGGCAAGTATTTTGTCAATCCATTTACTTTGAATCTTGATACAACTTTTTAATTTGCTCCAATTAAAATTCGATTATCGGGCTTCCCCGGTGGCGCAGTGGTTGAGAGTCTGCCTGCCGATGCAGGGGATACGGGTTCGTGCCCCAGTCTGGGAAGATCCCACATGCCGCGGAGCGGCTGGGCCCGTGAGCCGTGGCCGCTGAGCCTGCAGGTCTGGAGCCTGTGCTCCACAACGGGAGAGGCCACAACAGTGAGAGGCCCGCGTACCGCAAAAAAAAAAAAAAAATTATCTGTCCTATCAGTTGAGAACAGTGAAATGAAACAAAGTGTATTTTCCATATTTACAAACAGTTATCTGCAGACCTATGAGAGGTCTGGCATTTTATTTACTGTCTCAGGATTTGTTTTTAAAAATAATTTTACTATATTCAATTTTAGTTTACTTTAAGGTTTATCAAAGATTTTTTATATTTATTATTACTGCATTTGATCCATAAACACCATTCTAGGTAAACAGAATAAGTATTATTCACCTCTTTTAAAAGATAATAAGCTCAGAGAACAAGTAATTTGCCCCAAATCATACAACTAAAAAGTTACATGGGGCTTCCCTGGTGGCGCAGTGGTTGAGAATCTGCCTGCCAATGCAGGGGACACAGGTTCGAGCCCTGGTCTGGGAGGATCCCACATGCCACGGAGCAACTGGGCCCGTGAGCCACAACTACTGAGCCTGTACATCTGGAGCCTGTGCTCCGCAACAAGAGAGGCCGTGATAGTGAGAGGCCCGCGCACCGCGATGACGAGTGGCCCCTACTTGCCGCAACTGGAGAAAGCCCTCGCACAGAAACAAAGACCCAACATAGCCAAAAATAATTAAAAAAAAAAAAAAGTTACATAATTATGGTTGGCTCCCAGATCATCTGAGGCCTACGATTTTTTTCCTACTTTTGTTTCTTCAATCAGGATGGTAGATAAGCTCCACCTGCAGACAATCCAGACTTTGTAAACTAAGTTTCTGGCATTCTAATCCTTCACATAGCTAGAGAATCCACCTTCCTAAAAGCAACCAATGCCTTGTTATGAATGTGATTTTACGTACAAAAAAATTTCTTCAAAAATAATACCAGCATTTACAGTATTCAGCTTTACCCACCTCATTATTACAAGAATAGATGAAATTCTGGCTTTCTGGGGTCTCTGGATGACCTGCTGTAGCAAACATTTCTTTCTGTTTATTCTGCACCCAAAGCTCCAAGCCTCTCACAGGCGGTGGTTTCATGAAAGGAAGCAGGGGGTCAGTGTCTGGGAAGGACAATTCGGCAGCAGGACCTCTGGGAGCCTCATTAGTCTCCAACAGAGGGTCTACGGAGCACCTTTCCACACCGGAGGACTCCTCAATTTCACTGAATTCAAACGATTCTAACGTGCTAGTTATGGACACGTATTTTGCTGGGTTGCTGTGTTCTACTACTTTTCGGGATGATCGTATGACTTTGTTTTGATTGCTGTAAAACAGAGCTACCCAAATATGAAGTAAAAGCTTCACTTCTTCCATGTTATGTGGTAAATCAGTATTCCAAGGCCTGAGATTTTAAAGAAAGAAGAAACCAAAATCATTGAAAATGACTATTTTAGTTGATTATCTTATCGTAAGTAAGTGCCTTAATTATTAACCTTAGTTTTTGTGTTCATTTTTATTTTAAAAATTACATGAACATGAAACAATGAGTAAACTAAAAATGAAGTTGATTTAACAAATAATTACAGTGAATCTAATTCAATCTTTTTACAGAGACAGAGAAGGGAACTGAAAATCAGAGCTTTAAGTGGTTTCTTTCAAATCACAAAATCTGTGAGTGGTAGGACCATGATCAGAATACAGGCCTTCACACTCCTAGCCTAGGATTTTTCTCTTATTCAGCGCAAGGTCTCCTGGGACACGATAGACACATTATGTGAATAATGGTTTCAGCAACTTCCCAAATCCTCATCTCCTTGCTTCTGTTAAGTCTGGCCAACTCATTTCTTTTCTGTTTTTATGTGTCTCTTCTAATAGTTGGGAAGTTTGAAGATTAAAGGAGTTGGGCAATTCAGCAGAACTATACTATTTTCAGAGTACAGCTCTGGAGACTCTCCTGAAACCGGAAGGGGAGACACAAAACATTTCTGGCCATCTGCCAGGCCAAAGGACAGCAGAGCTGAGTGGAACAAGTCAGAGGGGCTACAGAACTAGGCTTCAGTGAAACAGGGTTAAGGCTAAGGAAGTGACCCTCTTGAGCAGGTGGGGATGAAAGCGTGAGCTCGTGCCTGGAGCAAGGAAAGAAGTCTCATGGAATTCAGTCCCTCACATGTGCAGTATCCCCCTACCAGGAGCTCAGTGTTGTTTCACAGGCTAACACTTCCTGCTAATAGCGATAGTTACCATTTATTAGTATGTGCCTGTCACCATGCAAACCCTAATGTACGTAATTCCCTCATAACTCTCTAACTTTAGTGGCTATTACTAAACCCATGCTTAAAAGTGTTGCTCGCATACTGTCACCCTTCCTTGGCATCACCTGGACACTGGTTAGAAATGTAGACTCTCAGGCCCCATCCCAAATGTACTGAGTCAGAACTTGCAGTTCAGTGAGAGCCCAGATGAGTCTCAGTGAAGAGTGAGCAGCGCTGTCCCGAGGCACACATGCTGGCAGGCAGGAGAGCCCAGGCTCAACACCAAGGTCAGTCAGTCTACCCTCCAAAGCCCATGCTTTCAGCTCTCTGTTATTTTGCAGTGACCCCTTAAGGAAGATTTATAGAACGACCCCGTGAAAACTGCTCACTCGTAGCAATCTGACCAACTTGACAAGCTAGAAGTAATTCTTTAAATGTTTCTTCTGGAATTCAGTCTGTAAAGCATTATTTCTTTACCTCACTATTTTACACTAACATCTCATGTACATATTATAATTCAAAGACCAGAAAGACTCATGAAGGAGCATCTCAAGATGGAAAGCCGTGCAGAAGACTAAGGTTTTCTTAATTGTTGGCGATTAACTGCTTGGTATTATTCCCAAGTTACTGGATTTTACACACTTCCTTCTCTCTCCCCAGAGTTTAGCACAAGTATCCCTTCTCGCTACATTTATCTCAACAGAAAAGTTCATCCATTTTCATCCAGTGTCACTCCTACTCACCCGTGTAGTGCTCTGATTACAGTCTTCTCCAGGGAGTTGTTGGTATACTTGCTGTCTAAGCTGAACACGTAATCTGCTTCACATTTGAAAGTGACCTTAAAGGAGCCGTCACAGCTGAATACGGTATGAGAGCGGCTGAAGTCCTGCAGGCTGGAGGGCAGCACCCTGCTCCTGCGCCTGAGCGCTGGGGCCTCAGAAAGCTTCTGCAGTGGGGAGGTGACCTGCTGATGCCGAAATGGCATCACCTTCCCCACTGGGGTTCCCGCTTCAGGGCCTTTTGTGCCATTCTTGGCAAACGCAGGGCCTGGGGCCCCTCTATGCTGTAGATGCTTCTTTGAATGTTCTGCAAGGAGCAGGGCATAGGAATGCTCCACAGCAACAAAAGAGCTCTGGCTTGCGTCGGAACTTTCTACAGTTTCCTCAGGCAGTGCCGACTGGGCTTCCACAGGGGCCTGAATGCCAGGAACCAAGCTCTCTTCCTCCTGGCTGACCGTGGGGTCTGATGTCAGATTACTCTTATCAGAGGAGGGCTTGGATAACGGTCCACCTTTTTGACTTTTAACTCCTCTATGATATTCATGGTCCGATGTACTGCACAAAGAATGTTCTTTAGAAAGCAAAACCTCGTTTTGTGGCAATTCAGAGGAGCAGGGAAAGTTTCTGGGCTCAGAGGATGGTGTGGTAGAGGTAGCAGCGCTTAATGCAAGATCAGCCAACATATTTAAGGCCTGGGAGTCACAGTCGACAATGGAGTTTTCAGGTGGGTCTTTTGGAGCCACCGTGATATTTTCTGGTTGAGCTGTACTTATGCTAGTAACGTCTTCTTGACCATCTGAAATTTCTGATTGAAGCTGTGAAGACGTTTCTCCTTTGGCTTCAGCATAAAAGAAAAAAAGACACATAACACTTGATTTCCATAGAATTAATTCTTTGTCATATTACTATGGTTCAGTGAAAATCAACAGTTAAGTCAACATATTCAAGAAAAACCTCTTGATATGTTGCATAAATTGTATGTTAAATTTTTATTACCAGAGTGAGGTCTTGTCCAACTTCCTGATGTATTATAATGTATTTACCAGAGGAACAAGTCTTAAGGAATGTGCATATTAATTTAAAAAGAAATCACCCTTCAAAACTGCATGTACTGATCTACACACAAGGCATACTGCTCAGCTAAAGAAATATACAAAGAGAAAAAACAAAAACAAGAAAACAAGACTCCTGCCCTCAGAGAGCTTACAATCTAGTGAGAATCTAAGAATTTCTAAGTTTAAAGTGTATATTATAGAATGTTAATGTACTTTCTTAGAAATCATTTCCCTTGGCAAGTTACTAGAGATATCACCTAAGTTCAAAATAGAGGTGATTTTTAACCATATTGATGTTTAATTATAATACGTTATGATATGAATAAAAAATGAGAAAAGTAAGAATATTCAGAATCGCCAATTAATTTCAAGTTTTAAAACCTCAGTTTCTGCATTAAAAACATTTCCTCTCTATTCTATCTGCAAAAAAGCAAACCTCCTCACCTACTGATAATTCTCCTTACAGCAGGTACTCAAATCTACGCACTGGCGTTCGGTCAGAAAACTAAGATTCTCAGGTGGTTTTCTTGCCTTCTCAGGACTTTAATTCAGCCTTTTAAAATGTGGTTATCATGAAGGACAAAGTTCTCAACAATATTGGGCAGTGAGTCCCTGTAGCAGGTGGCTGGATGGACAGAAAAGCCAACTGTGCTCCTCTTTACAATTAGTAGTAGCAGGTCTGAAATAAATTACTGACCTGTCTGCAAAGCCGAATGACAGTACATTTACAGAGAAAACTCTGGCCTATGAGGCCATCAACCAGAATGACAAGAGTGTGTGTATGGTGAGGAGGGTAAAATTAATCAACCACTACCCAGTTTTTATTTAAAATATCAAAGCCCAATGGGGTGAGGTACGAGAAAGTGGCCCAAAGAGAGCTGTCTTGTGAACCCTCTGGGTGTACTGGAAACACATTCATTTTAGGATCTGATGTGTTTACTGACACTAAGTTCATTCTATCCTTAAACACTATGGTTCTTACACTGAGTAGCACTATGAGGAAGGTCTAATATAGAGAACACTGTACTGAGTCAAGAAGAAGGGTTCATTTTAATAAATATGTGTCATTTCAGGTAAATCATTTAATTACTGACTTGTTAGAGGTTTTCAGTTAATTAAAAATACAATACTGATAATTTATCTCTTTTAAGAAATATAGATAAAATGATGCCAAATAAATTATAAAAAATATAAAGAGTTCAGTAAATAAAACTATATTAAAAACTTTTAAAAGGACAGAAAACCATTAGTTTCAGTAACAAAATGATTGAGCCTTCTTAAACTCTGATATTTCAAGTAAAAGAAATGAAGTGGATTAGCATGGGTGATTAAGAAATAAAAGAAAAATTAACACATTATTTAAAAGGTGGTAATCTTAAAATTTTCACTTGGAATGTGGCTGCACAATATATACAGACATTTGCAATACAAATCGGCCTCTTTCTGAATACCCATTCTGGAAACTTTTCATTTTCTGGGCTCACTTTTCTGCCAATGCCCAGTTGCATACCTCCTCCCACTAATCGATTAGCCTACAAGTATACAGAAGCCAATTCAGCACAAGGAATTCTAATGACAAGGCTGGGAATACAATGCATTATGTATGTATCTATACTCACCCTGTTTACAAACTAATTGGAAAGATAGGACCAAGACACACCAGATGATTGGAAAATAGTATGAATTAACTCTTTAGTGTTCTCAGAAACCCAAAAAAGAAATGAAAAAAAAGGAGAAATGAGTGCAGATCAGAGCATCAGGAAATGGCTCCGTGTGGACTTAGCTGAGCAGAGGGGATGGCACAGGAGTGACAACAGGCGTGGTTCGTGTGGGTGGCACCACGTGCCTGGCGGGAGAGAAATGTGGACCCGTGGGTAAGACCACCTCGTAACTGCCTGGGGAGAGAAGCAGAGAGTCCGCGTTGGGTATGACTGTACAGGTTGTATGGTGATATGACTGAGGAGCTTTCAGAAAAATCTTCAGCCATAAACAACATTAACGAAACTGAGGAAAGGGACTTCCCTGTGGTCCAGTGGTTAAGACTCTGCGCTTCCAATGCAGGCAGTGTGGGTTTGATCCCTGGTCAGGGAACTGAGATCCCACATGCTGCGAGGTGCGGCCGAAAAATTTTTTTTAAAAATGAGGAAAAAAAAAACCAAGCTCATCCATAATACCAGCATCCCAACAAAACAGGAGTTTCTTTTCCTGAATTCCACTAAATTTGAGGCTTTAAAAAAATCTAAAGGTAGATAAGAAAGTAGAGTCATGAGATTAGACAGAAAACTGATGGAAATACAGAGATATGAGGAAATGAAGGTTTTTGTAAACAAAAAACACCACCACACATACAACACAGTAGGATTGAATACCGAAGATACTGTAAAATGTATAGATTTTGCAGCTTGGTGGAGCTGCACTCTACTCAGAGAGACGGGTGTGAAGAGGGACATGGAGCTGGGAGAAAAGTGAGGTCCGCGGTGATGAGGGAATGTGCCAGCAACAAGGAGGTTCCAGTAGGTGGAACACAGAACTAGCAGTCAGCTGCTGGCTCACATAAGGAGACTTGGTTATTCACTTCTGCACAAGTAGAAGTAGAAAAGTAAAACTGCTTTAAAAATTAATTTAATGCCTTTTAAAACCAAATACAGGGGCTTCTCTGGTGGCGCAGTGGTTGAGAGTCCGCCTGCCTATGCAGGGGACACGAGTTCGTGCCCCGTTATGGGAAGATCCCACATGCCGCGGAGCGGCTGGGCCCGTGAGCCATGGCCGCTGAGCCTGCGCGTCCGGAGCCTGTGCTCCGCAACGGGAGAGGCCACAGCAGTGACAGGCCCGTGTACTGCAAAAAAAACCCTAAAAAACAAATAAAGAAACGAAATACAGGATTCGGGATTACTGACTGCTTTGAACCATGTCTTTACTGTTCCCTCTGGACAAACTTATAATCTCCTTTTTATAACTGATTATGGTCCAGAAAAATACTGCCAGATGCTACTTGCTTGTGAATTTAGTCATAAAAAAGGCCATTTATACTTTAACTCTGCTAAACAGTTCATGTTCAGGCTTTCTGCAAGATGAAAAGTAGGGTCTAATTTGTGAAGGTATGAATCTTTGCACTTTCTAATTTATTCACAATGGGAAACCAAGTTACTTGTCCTGTCAGTGTCTGACCTAAAGAAGACCATAAGAACGTGACAGATTTCAACCGATCTTATACTGTTTCAATATGCTATCTTATAATCTCGATTAGTCTGTATTACGGTGTTGAAATTTATAGGAAGAGAAATTTCTTACCAGGTTGTGGCTGCTTTCTGATTCTGGGATTCTGATTGCCTTTTACTATATTTACCCTCTGTTTTTGTGGAGATTTCTTCACAGGTGGCTCAACCCTTGGAACAGTTTTGACTGAAGATGTCTCTCGTTTCCTTGCCCTTTTAGCATTCGTTGACACTGGAACATCTTTAGAAATAGGAGCTCCTTGGTTTTTCCTATCCAATTTGGTTATCTGTCCAAACTGTGCAGTCAGCACTTCAGCACCTCCTGCAGAAAAGACACCGTTTTTTAAGGGGTAAGGGGCTCACATGTTTATCAGCATAGCTTTCCTTTGATTTGTTTTGGGGGGGTAACTTTAATAAGGGGGAATAAAATATAAAATTTGGAGTATTTCATTAAAAGACTTTTGAGCTTGCTAAGTGTTGGTATATATCCCTAATTAGGATTAGGAGAAAAATATCAGAGTAATAACTTTATAAAAACAAGGCATGACTTAATTTTTTAAAAAGATTCCATAATCTTTGCTGACTGATGTGGCAGGTAAG
Organism: Mesoplodon densirostris; assembly: GCF_025265405.1. Classification (NCBI taxonomy): domain Eukaryota; kingdom Metazoa; phylum Chordata; class Mammalia; order Artiodactyla; family Ziphiidae; genus Mesoplodon; species Mesoplodon densirostris. The sequence continues at coordinate 159,168,891 of NC_082664.1, read as the reverse complement.
GCTGAACATGTTAGCTCACAGCACAGGGTGACGGATAATTCAATTTACACAAAAGCGACACAGCTCCCATAAAGCCATGTGGTTAAAACCATGATCACACTGTAGAGAAGAGACTGCAGGTTCACAAAGAGCCATCTTACATATTTTCCTTCACTACACCTAAATATCAAAGCTTTAACACTGCCTGAAAAATCATCTCTTAAGACAGAGGAAGGTACATTGAAGAAAGTCCTCTTCTGATTTAACTTCCTATAAATTATAATTGCTCATTTCTCCTACAAAATGCTCAGCTTTACTTCTCACAGGGAAGGAAGGAAAGAACTAAAGGTGGAGGCACATGAGGAGAAAAAACTATTAACCACCTGCTTGTATCACACGCAGAGAGTATTTCAATCCTTTAAGAGTTAAAAAAAATGTTAATAAATATTCCCTGTGAAAACGTTTTCCCCACTGACTATATAAAATAATCACACATGTGAATGTTTGCAAATATTTTAAAATCACATTATATGGAAAATACTATGTCTAATTGATTGAGAACAGAAAACATATTAAACACTTTCAGAATGTGATGGTTATTAGTGAAATGTAGAAAAGAGACCAATTTCATTTTATTCTTTTGAAGGTCAGAAAACTAAATGGTTTTTTAAAAAAGCTTTTAGACTCTCTTAATGTTGTACATTTCCCTGGGTCTAATTATTTTCTTCCCTACTAAACTATTAAAGGCAATAAAGCAGCAGTTTTATTTGTTTTTAGAGTAAGACTTCTGATTTTATACCGGTTACAGTTTCTAAAATTTTTAGCATAAAAAAAGGCAAAATATAAGTCAAGCAGGAAAAGTGTTAAGACTAAATTAAGAAGAGAAAGAAAATAAGATGAGATGATTAAGACTAGGGGAAGCGTAAGGTGTGCACGGACAGGAGGGGAACATCTCTCACAACCTAGGTCCTGCAAGGAAAAGGAGAAACACGAAACAGGTGATCCTGCAGGGACTGCCCTGCTTATTTGCATCACTCAATGACATGTTTCTCAAGCTGCATGCAATAATCCATGGGTGTATTATAAAATAAACTTAATGGGCTGCAACCAGAATTCTTTATTAAATGAAACAGAAGATATCAGATTGTATTACACATAGTTAGGTAAGTGTTTTCTGAAATAGTTTCAGTATGTATGAATTTGTGTATACTGGACTACAATATACAACATATTTCTTTTCTTTTCTTTTCTTTTTTTTTTGAGTTTTTGTGGTATTATATTTAGTCATCTTGGCTGGTTTAATCACATCGTTGTTGTTGTTCATTTTTTGGCCACACTGTGTGGCACATGGTGTCTTAGTTCCCTGACCAGGGATCAAACCCATGCCCTGTGCAGTGGAAGTGTGGAGTTGTAACCACTGTACTGCCAGGGACGTCCCTAAAACATATTTCTTATAGTGGATGAAATTAAAACACTTGAGAAACAGTGACAACATATATGTTGAATTATAGGTAATTTAGTTAATACCTTTAAAATGGTTCATATAGAGAAGAAACCCAATATGGCTGGCCTGGAATTTGTGAGGAAATGTAGAGTGTGAGTCGCTGCGTCATACTGCCGTTCTTTCTACCACCCTCCTAAACACACACACACACACACAATTTCTCAAACTATACTTGGCCAGAAATAACTACTTGTTAAACCACAGGGTAAAATCTTAATTATCTAGGATCCTCGGGATCCACACACCTCCAGTGTTTCTTCTTTAGGCATCAAAATTTTTAAATTCAAAATACTGTAGATAGGGTTGGCACATTTTTTCTGTGAAGGGCCAGACCTCAGTCACAGCTGCCCACCTGTGCCAGCGCAGTGACGTACAGAGACAACAGGTAATGCCTGAGGGGCCCTTTGGCCCAAGTCTGCTCACCTCTTCTCTCAGGGGTCATAGAGCATAAGTTCCCTAGTTTCAAACAAAATATGCCACACGTAATCTGAGATGACTCTAAGCCAAAATTGTGTTATTTGTTGTGCTCTGTTCACTGAAGTGCATTTGACTAACATTAAATGGCTCTGGACGCTGATTCTCCCTCAGTTTTCAGGGGGCAACAAAACCACTTGAGGAGCTGTTTCAATATATATGTCTCGAGGCCACTGGACCTTGTTTCAATAGGTCTGTAGTAGGATCCAGGTGACCACTTTTAAAACACACAAAGGATTAGAAATTCTGCCCCAGGATGCTCTAGCTTTGGAGGGTCCAGGCACTTTTCCCCCTCTTTAAACATGTTCGGGCTACCACTTATCAGTTTTTGCCATCTGTTCTTAGTGTGCCTGATTTTAGGAGATCCTCTTCCTCCACTCGAATTTGTCCGAGGACAGTTCAGAAACTGAATGACCTTATTTCTTAGACAGGTAAGTAAATAACTGAGTGATGATTTGAGCAGTTTTACAAGTGAAATACAAGCTTTTGGTGGGTGGGCTTTTATCCTATTTCTTGATTTTCATGTTATCTAGGTTAGTGCTTCTCCAACTTTAGCATGCACACAAATCACCTGGAGAGAGCTAACGGACAGTGTCAAGCTACAGTCCAGGATGGTCACACAGGAACAGGGTTAACACACAACAGTTATTACTATATGCTCATCTGAAAATCCATACAGACCATGCTTACCTCTTTTTCCTTTCTGAGGAAACTGTCCTTTGACTAACTTGGGAGTCGTGGGAGAGTCTGGACCCTTGTTTACTCCAGCAGGAGTTCTTTTGGGAAAGGGACGGCACAAGTTCACCCTTTTACTCTGTACCACAGGCAGCGTGCTTGCTTTTCTCTTACGCTGAACTCTCAGATTTGATGCTGGACTTAGTGGGACCAGAGCTCCCTGCCTTGCTTTAAACATCTCTTCAGAATTCTTTTGTGTTTCTGTTTCTTTTCTTACTTCTGCCTCTGACTCGTGAAATTCAGGATCTGGAGTCATAACTAAAGAAAATCCAGCATCACAAATTCCATCTGAAATACAAGGAGACTGAGGACACTCTGCCAATAAGTCTAGTACAGTAGATACTTCCAAAATGTACCCATTAGGATCTGAAAAATAAGACCTCAACTGAGTTAAGGACTGTAAAGGGCACTTTTCAGCTGGAGGAGTCAAGTCAAAACCACTGGACACTTTGCCAAAGAATGCAGTCTCTTTAATTCCGTCCTGAGAAGCAGCAGTCAATGAAGGACTTTTGTCCACCTTGTATAGTTCTTGGAAATTATGCTTTACTAATGTGTTTAGACAGATTCCTTTTTCAGGAAATGATTTCTTTGCTTCCAGCAGGGCACAATTAAGGGCAGGTAAAACAGGTACCACCTTCAATGAGATGTCATCTTCAACTTTCAAGTCTTTCAGCCCTAAAATACATACACATGTATTAAAAACCCAAAGTTCTTTTTTTTTTCAAAAACATGCAGGAAAAAACGCTTTAGATTACAAAATTATAGGATGGTTAAATATGATACAGTGTTTCAAATGGTAATCTTAACAGCAATTAATAGAAGACTTATGGATGCACTTAATCAACATATATTATCTCCATATATATGAAAACACGCACACACAGAACCAAAAAAGAGTCACTCAGATGGGATCACCAGGTGAGAATGAAGAAGGCAGGCCTGCCTGCAGCTCCATCTCATCTGACCAGGAGCCCAGCGTGAGCTCAATGCACCGGCATTTAGAGTTGGCAGAATTACTTTTCTATTCTCATTTTCTGCTTTTAAAATATATCTAATCTGTACCTTATATGACCTACTTCAAATTCTCTTAAGAAGGTAGTCACAGGTGCAAACTTTCAGTTATAAGATAATTAAGTACTGAAGATGTAATGTACAACATAATAAAAATAATTAACACTGCTGCCGTTACATATGAAAGTTAAGAAAGTAAATACTGGGACTTCCCTGGTGGCGCAGTGGTTGAGAATCCGCCGGCCTTTGCAGGGTACACGGGTTCGAGCGCTGGTCTGGGAAGATCCCACATGCCATGGAGCAACTAAGCCCGTGCGCCACAACTACTGAGCCTGCGCTCTAGAGCCTGCGAACCACAACTACTGAGCCCACGTGCCTAGAGCCCGTGCTCTGCAACAGGAGAAGCCACCACAATGAGAAGCACGTGCACTGCAATGAAGAGTAGCCCCCGCTAGCCGCAACTAGAGAAAGCCTGCAGCAACGAGGACCCAACGCAGCCAAAGAAGGAAAAAGAAAGTAAATACTAATAGTTCTCATCACGAGGAAAAAAAATTTTTTTTTCTATTTTCTTTAATTTTGTATCTGTAAGATATGATGGATGTTCACTAGAATTACTGTGGTAGTTGTTTCATGATGTATGTAAGTCAAATCTTTATGCTGGTAAACCCTAAACTTATACAGTGCTGTATGTCAATTATATAATATCTCAATAAAACTGGAAGAAACTAGAGTTACAACACAAGCCAGTTGAACTAAAAGAAAGTAAACCCTAAGTAACCCCCAAGTCTCATGGTAACTACTGGTATATATGTCATCACCTTCTCTATCAAATGAAATTTTTTAATATTATGTAACTAGACTGACTAGTCTATATTTTACTTCCTCTCCCTGGTTCACTCTCTGACTGAAATGCTAGTTTTTCAGCAAATCAATACCCTAAAGGAAAACAGTACAGGGAAAAAAGAGAAAAGGTCAGGTCACTGAGAAATAGGTAATAAAATCCTAGAAAAAGTAATTTATCAGTAATAAAAAACCCACAGATAATAAAGACCTTTGGTGCCTACTAAACTGAAGTATGAATTATACCATTCTTTTTAACGAAAAAGTAACTGCAAAATTAAGAAACCTAGCTGAATACATTTATACTTGAGCAGGTATCAGGAAAAGAATGGCAAATAAAAATAAAGAGGAAAATGTGGCTAGCCATTAAAATAAAAATTCCTTTCTCTGCAGTTCATTTAGAAAGTAACAAGGAAAAATAAAACATGACAAAGTTCTTATGTTCTACTAACAGTCCACAATAAAGCAGTAGTTTTCTAGACAACTTCATTATTTCAAGAATTTGGAAAGGCAGAAGTCAGAACGATTTGTAACAGGCTATTATGAAATCTAAGAAAAAGAACTTTTTAAGTCTGCTAAGTGAAGAGTCACTCAACTTAAAACAAATAACGACAGCACTGAACATTTCTGAGTGACCAGAAATAGAAAAGTGTCTTAATGAACTAGAGGAGGCTGTGAACATTGAACACAACACTCCAATGTTTACTCAAAAAGAAATCCTGTGCTGTTCAACACCAAATGGTACAGGAACTAATGTTTCTTATTCAAGTGGTAGTGTACACCTAAAAATAAGAATAAAGGCAGAGCTCCTGCATACGGAGGGAGGCAGTGCGGGAACAGAGCTGGAAGCCAGCTCAGAGTCAGCTGTTTGACCTCAAGTTTAAGGGGCAAGTTTAAGTTTCAGTTTCCTCGTCTTTGAAATGGTCATAATAAAAATACCTACTAAGGGCTGTGAAATCAATTGTGCCTAGCAGAATACCAATGTAGTAAATGCTTGAAAAATGCAAGCAGCTATTGCCATTATGTTATTATAATTGGTAATATTTTGCTTATTCCAAAGAGGTGATGCCAGTAGTTCTCTGCTTCGAGTAGCTGAATACAATTTAAAAACATCAATTAAAAAAATTTTTTTTGGATTGGTTGTAGCTTTATAAATACTATATACTATATACAAATTATGTTTAAACATACACAGTGTGATTATAAAACAATGAGGAAATTTTCGTCATATGACTAAAAGAAATGACTCATTTACTTTCATTTATTTATTTGCTCAGCAAGCATTTATTATTTTTTAGGTGCCTGACATTGCTAAGCAGTAGGGATGCAGTAGAATACAAGAAAGGCAGGCATTAAATAGTTATAAAAATAAATATTTAAATTATATTGGTGAAAAGCCTAGGGGTCCTCATTGAAGGAAGAGTGGTGATGTGAATAAATAAAGTAATATTTAAACTGACACCTGACAGCTATGGGTAAGTGGCTAGACCAGTGCTTCTCCTCCAATTTTATCCATTATCTACCCCCACCAGAGAGAGCCTTTCTAGACTTTGTTTCCTAACTGCCCTCTGAAATTCTAATACCACAGATATACTGTATATCTATCTACATACTGCAGGAGCAATATTTTTTGCCCCTAACAGGCAATTCCTGGTCCTGGCTTGGGGGGTGGTCAACATCATCCGATCAGGGGGAAGGAGACAAGTAGTCCAGAGAGAGGGAAGTGCTTCTGTGAGGACCTTAAGTCCTACTGACTGAGAGAGTATGATAAAACCATCTCCTAGCTCTTGTTGTTCAATAACAAATGAATCCAGTTTTGGACATGCTGAATGTGAGGACCATCTGAGACATTTAAGTAGAAAGAAATGTCCATACGCAGGTGGATATCTGAGCATGGAGCAGACAGGAAAGGATAAGCCTACAAAGAAAGGAGATGAAGGATTAACCAGGGAGAGTAAAGGAAGAAAGTTATTTAAGAGAAGAAAAGAGTCACCAGGGTCATATGCTGCTGAGAGTTTAAGATGAGGACTGAAAAATGGCCCACAGGTGCTGTGAACTGCCAGTCCTGGTCCTTACCTGCTGACGGGGATGAATGGAATAAATGCAACCCGTGAAGACCCATCTGCTCCTCTCCAAAACCTACACAGAATGAGAATCAGAAGAAAAGTGAGGTTGCTGATCTTATACAACAAAAGTAAACATACTGAAAAACATTTTTTCGAAAAGTTCTTACTTGTTTCTGACATTAAGGCTGACGACGTAAGTAAAATGAAAAATTCTCGATCTTCTAAGCATCTGATGATTGCCTTAAACATAAAATAGCAAGAAAGAAGATTCAATTCCTCTCTCCTTCTCCCTCTACCACATTGTTCAGTGATTTTTAAGCTCATGAAAAGTTAAAGAAAAAAATTCTTGAAATGTCAGTATTTATGGGAATCAGGACAATTTTGTCCCCAGTATCAGAAACTGCAAGTTCCTTAGCATTCAAGTAATCTTGGCCTTGTTTGGCCTATTATATGGCTACATATAATAAATAACTAGAACATCACGGGTTAGTTTTAGGATAGTGTTCAACTACATAACAAATCAATCAGAAATGTCTTTCATTTTTTTCATTGACATGTTGGACATTTCATACTGCTAAGTAGCTGCTCTGTTCCCATTTAGCCACTACGAATTCAAGGTCAATCAGACCTATGATTAACATGTTAAGCTCATTTTAATACAAAACATATCAGAGAATCCTGGAACTAGAAAAACTGGAAGATACCATCCATTAAAAGAATCCTTTCTACAGCTTCCTAAGAGATGAGTAATAAAAGGAAATAACATCATTAGGTCCCCCGGTTATAAGAAATGCAGATGAAAATAAATACTTCTTTTTTCCCTCTACCACAGTCTTCAGTGGCATCTTCAGTCATTCTAAATCACAGAGATAACAGCTCTTCTTACCCATTAGTCACCATTTCAAAAGCCTATATGCCCTTAACAAAGATAAAATTCAATGTCATACAATAATTTGTCAGTTAAAAAAACAGAATAAAATATACCACTTTATAAAGTGATAAAACATACTTCAAAAATTGACAGGTCATAAGCCTACAAATACGATAAATCAATAAATTATTCAGCAACAACTCAAGTACGAAAAAAAGACTTCTAATTATTTATTGGAACTAATTATGAGACTGAAACTTCACCCACAGGAACAATCACTATTGTGAGTCTCCATACATTTCTATCACAGCCTCTATGCACTGGCTGGTTTACATTTTTGTCTCCTACAGTCTTATAAGTTCCTTGATGGCAGGGACTATTTGTCTTTTTGCTTCTGGCACACAGTAAGCACTCAAGAAAGAATTACTGAATAAATGTATCAACAGTTATATATACCCATATCTTTGGTATTTATCAGCAAACAGATGTAATTCTTGTTTTATTTTTTTATCGGTGTAAAGAGTAAAAGTGACAATAATTAGTTACATTATTCTGAATTTTAGTTTTGTAATGTAGATGAAAGTAAAATCCTGTATCTGCTTAAAACTGTACATTTCTTTATTCCAAAATATGTGCAAATAAAACAAATATGTAGTGTATCTTGTTAGTCTCTCAAATTATACACTGAAAGGGCTATATAAAATTCCTATTTTAACCTTTGTGGGGAAAAAAATCATAGAATCTTTGAAATATCTACTTCCAGCCTTTTCCATTTACACACAGAAAAATCCAGCCATACATGTCTTTACCACCTTTTAAAGAAGAGACCTTCCTCAGTACTGTTCTTGAAGTCCAGTGTTGGAGGTACAAGGGACATTTACTGCTCGTCCACTATACACCAGGCACCAAGATGTCAAAGATGCTTAAGACATGATACCTACCCTCAAGGAGCTCAATGTCTAGGTAGGGAGACCGATATGTAAAGATTATTCATTATAAAATGAGGCAGGAAAAGCAGCCTGGAGCACTGAGAGGGAAGGGCCTTATGTGATAAGTAATTTCTGTAAGTAATTAACACACAAGCTGTGAAGTAAAGCTGGGCACTGAGTCTCCTGAGTTCAATACCAGAAGCACTCACAAGTAGGCCCTTCACTAATTCATTTTCTGAAAGTATCTTTGAACTTTCTTCCTTTTAATTTCCAAATATAAAATGAACTACACTACTTCAAAAACACATAGCCTATAATCCCAGTCGATATTCAGTGGTTATCTGCTCAGCATCCTGTGTCACCCACTGCACCTCCTTACTGCAGAATGGGGGGCACTGACCTCGCACCCAGTTCTGGAAGGTGGGCTCTGAGTGGCCTGAACTAATCAGTGTGGGCCATTCCCTTTCCAGTTACTGTTGAGAGACATGCAGATGATGGAACTGGTCTAAGGACATAAGCCATGGTTTGGAGGACGGGTTCTCTCTGGATGCAAAAAGGAAGCACGCAGCCCTGTCTGGCAGCCTAGGACAGAACTATTGCACAGAGGAGGGAGAAGCTGAAAGAAAAAGAGTCCTGAGCAAACAGCACTTGAACTTGCTTTACCATCTAAAACTGAAAAGTAAGCCTAACAAAGCTCTTTATTGTTTAAGCCAGTTTGAATTTCTGTTACATGCAACTCAAGCATCTTACCTGACACTACCCCCAAGGCAGCTCACCTATCTATTCTGTTAATTTACTGGTTTCATACTGTCTACTATGGGGATAAGTCCGTTGTGCCACTAAAGGGCTGAGCAGACTTGTTTGGTCACTTCCATCACGCACACCATTTCCTTTGGGATGTTTGGGAATCACTCACTATCAGGTCAGCATCTACTCCTATCCTCAGACCGAGGAGCCCTGGTTAACATAGTGGAGAGGTCTTTGGATGTTACATATTTCTCAGTAGAATCATGCTTTTCTACACTACGAAAACAATAGAAGCAGCAACTTTTCTTTCTTTATACACCTATGTGTTGACAAGGGTCACTTTTAAAGAAATATCCCACAAATCAATCTCCTTTGATTAATGCAGAAATACTAGGGATCTACTCAATTCTTCCATCATAAAACAAAAACAACAACAAAAAAGGATTTGAGAAAAACTGTCCTCCTATACTTAAAACCAGGAGTATGAACTGACTAGTGAGACACAAAAAACGTAAACTAAGATACAAAGGGGATGAACATGTTAGCCAATAAATATCATGTCAATAAATATTAAATGATAAACATCCTCTTAAGGGAATTTCCTGGCGGTCCAGTGGTTAGGACTCGGCACTTTCATTGCTGTGGGCCCGGGTTTGACCCCTGGTCAGGGAACTAAGATCCCACAAACTGTGTGGCGTGACCAAAAAAAAAAAAAAACATCCTTTTAAGGAAGCTAAAACAATTCAATCTAGGCAGAGCCAACTAATAAATAGATATCAATTTCTCAATTTAAGGAAAACATAACAATAATATTTTAAATTGATGATTCTTACCAATTGCTCCCTTTTAATGTACTCTGTTAGTTTATCTACTTTCCCCCCTTGTTTGTTGGACAGTTCCACCTCATACAGATTGAAGCACATATCTTGGCAACAGACTGTGGAGAAAATCAGAAACACAGAACATTTCTTCTTTTAAAATGCTATTGTGAAAAATTCCGTTTCTCCCTAGACCACCGTGTGGCTGACAGGGTTGGTCTTGGTGCTCCGGCCTGGTGTCAGGCCTGAGCCTCTGAGGTGGGAGAGCCGAGTTCAGGACACTGGACCACCAGAGTCCACCCGGCTCCATGTAATATCAACCGGCAAGAGCTCTCCCAGAGATCTCTGTCTCAACGCTAAGACCCAGCTCCACCCAATGGCCAGCAAACTCCAGGGCTGGACGCCTCATGCCAAACAACTAGCAAGACAGGAACACAACCCCACCCATTAGCAGAGAGGCTACCTAAAATCATACTAAGTTCACAGACATCCCAAAACACACCACTGGATGCAGCCCTGCCCACCAGAAAGACAAGATCCAGCCCCACCCACCAGGACACAGGCACCAGTCACCTCCACCAGGAAGGCTACACAAGCCACTGAACCAACCTTACCCACTGGGGGCAGACACCAAAAACAAAGGGAACTATGAACGTGCAGCCTGCGAAAAGGAGATCCCAAACACAGTAAGTTAAGCACAATGGGAAAACAGAGAAATAAGTAGCAGATGAAGGAGCAAGGTAAAAAACCATCAGACCAAACGAAGAGGAAATAGGCAGTCTACCTGAAAGAGAATTCAGAGTAATGATAGGAAAGGTGATCCAAAATCTTGGAAATAGGATGGAGAAAATATAAGAAACATTTAACAAGGACCTAGAAGAACTAAAGAGCAAACAAACAATGATGAACAACACAATAAATGAAATCAAAAATTTTCAGGAAGGAAGCAATAGCAGAATAACTGAGGCAGAAGAATGGATAAGTGACCTGGAAGATAAAATAGTGGAAGTAACTACCGCAGAGCAAAATAGAGAAAAAAGAATGAAAAGAACTGAGGACAGTCTCAGAGACTTCTGGGACAACATTAAAGGCACCAACGTTTGAATTATAAGGATCCCAGAAGAAGAGGAGAAAAAGAAAGGGTCTGAGAAAATATTTGAAGAGATTATAGTTGAAAACTTCCCTAACATGGGAAAAGAAATAGTCAGTCAAGTCCAGGAAGTGCAGAGAGTCCCATACAGGATAAATCCAAGGAGAAACACGCCAAGACACATATTAATCAAACTATCAAAAATTAAATACAAAGAAAAAATCCTAAAAGCAGCAAGCGAAAAGCAACAAATAACATACAAGGGAATTCCCATAAGGTTAACAGCTGATCTTTCAGCAGAAACTCTGCAAGCCAGAAGGGAGTGGCAGGACATATTTAAAGTGATGAAAGGGAAAAACCTACAACCAAGATTACTCTACCAGCAAGGATCTCATTCAGGTTTGATGGAGAAATTAAAAGCTTTACAGACAAGCAAAAGCTAAGAGAATTCAGCACCATCAAACCAGCTTTACAACAAATACTAAAGGAACTTCTCGAGGCAGGAAACACAAGAGAAGGAAAAGACCTACAAAAACAAACCCAAAACAATTAAGAAAATGGTAATAGGAACATACATATTGATAATTACCTTAAATTGTAAATGGATTAAATGCTCCAACCAAAAGACACAGACTGGCTGAAGGGATACAAGAACAAGACCTGCATATATGCTGTCTACAAGAGACCCACTTCAGACCTAGGGACACATGCAGACTGAAAGTGAGGGGATGGAAAAAGATATTCCATGCAAATGGAAATTGAAAGAAAGCTGGAGTAGCAATTCTCATATCAGACAAAATAGACTTTAAAATAAAGACTATGACAAGAGACAAAGAAGAACACTACATAATGATCAAGGGATCACTCCAAGAAGATATAACAATTGGAAATATTATGCATCTGATATAGAAGCACCTCAATACACAAGTCAAATGCTAACAGCCATAAAAGGGGAAATCAACAGTAACACAATAATAGTAGGGGATTTTAACACTCCACTTTCACCAATAGACAAATCATCCAAGATGAAAATAAATAAGGAAACACAAGCTTTAAACGACACATTAAACAAGATGGACTTCACTGATATTTATAGGACATTCCATCCAAAAACAACAGAATACACTTTCTTCTCAAGTGCTCATGGAACATTCCCCAGGATACATCATATCTTGGGTCACAAATGAAGCCTTGGTAAATTTAAGAAAACTGAAATCGTATCCAGTATCTTTTCCAACCACAACTTTATGAGACTAGATATCAATTACAGGGAAAAAAAACTGTAAAAAATATAAACACATGGAGGCTAAACAAGACGCTACTAAATAACCAAGAGATCACTGAAGAAATCAAAGAGGAAATAAAAAAATACCTAGAGACAAATGACAATGAAAACATGACCCAAAACCTATGGGATGCAGCAAAAGTTCTAAGAGGGAAGTTTACAGCAATACAATCCTACTGCAAGAAACAAGACAAATCTCAAATAAACAACCTAACCTTACACCTAAAGCAATTAGAGAAGGAAGAAGAAAAAAAAACCCCAAAGTTAGCAGATGGATAGAAATCATAAAGATCAGATCAGAAATAAATGAAAAAGAAATGAAGGAAACAATAGCAAAGATCAATCAAACTAAAAGCTGGTTCTTTGAGAAGATAAACAAAATTGTTAAACTATTACCCAGACTCATCAAGAAAAAAAGGGAGAAGACTCAAATCAACAGAATTACAAATGAAAAAGGAGAAGTAACAACTGGCACTGCAGAAATACAAAGGATCATAAGAGACTAATGCAAGCAACTATATGCCAATAAAATGGACAACCTGGAAGAAATGGACAAGTTCTTAGAAAAGCACAACCTTCCGAGACTGAACCAGGAAGAAACAGAAAATATAAACAGACCAATCACAAGTACTGAAATTGAAACTGTGATTAAAATTCTTCCAACAAACAAAAGGCCAGGACCAGATGGCTTCACAGGCAAATTCTATCAAACATTTAGAGAAGAGCTAACACCCATCTTTCTCAAACTCTTCCAAAATATAGCAGAGGGAGGAACACTGCCAAACTCATTCTACGAGGCCACCATCGTCCGGATACCAAAACCAGACAAAGATGTCACAAAGAAAGAAAACTACAGGCCAATATCACTAATGAACATAGATGCAAAAATCCTCAACAAAACACTAGCAAACAGAATACAAGAACACATTAAAGGGATCATACACCATGATCAAGTGGGGTTTATCCCAGGAATGCAAGGATTCTTCAATATACGCAAATTAATCAATGTGATACACCATATTAACAAATTGGAGGATAAAAACCATATGATAATCTCAATGGATGCAGAAAAAGCTTTTGAGAAAATTCAACACCCATTTATGATATAAACTCTCCAGAATGTAGGTAGAGAGGGAACCTCCCAGGAACTGAATCACAGAGCTACTCTACACCTTTCACAAAAGATCCTTCTAAGAATTACTTAAGGGAAAACAGAAGTAAGAGGGCGAGACAGAGAGTGCAGATGCATGCGTGCATATGTGTATGAAAGAGAGGGTGGAAAATAACTGGAACAAAGCTCAGGACATGCAGTGTACCATGACAGCTGAACAAACCTTTGTGCTCCATGTAATTCTGTTTTCTAAAAGCAGCTTCTGGTAGTCTGTTTTTCAAAGACGACACTTTCATTACATACTTAAAATCTAGTTCATGTGGTCTAAAAAACAAAATAACAATATCATGTAATATAATAAACACTGAAACTACAGCTTCATAAGTTTTGATTTTCTAATATAAAGCAAACAAAAATATTATAACCACAAAAAATTCTTAAATCTATAAACGCCAGGTCAAATAATGCACATATTCATAAATATTATAGATTTTTGAGTATGTGACCTCATAAACCATGGTCTGCAAATGTGTTCACATTTTCTGAATACATGTATTTCTGTTATAACCAAAATATCCAGACATGTGGAAGAATTATGCATATTGGAATGAGAATCTTCTAGAAATTACACTACGTAAGAGTTGAAAACTTTTGATAATATCGGACTGCCGACCATGCAGTGCCACAGGATGAACCGCAGCCAGACTTGCATCATTTCCCCTGACTACCTTTTCCTTCTTTAAAACTCATCTTGGGGCTTCCCTGGTGGCGCAGTGATTGAGAGTCCACCTGCCGATGCAGGGGACGTGGGTTCGTGCCCCGGTCCGGGAAGATCCCACATGCCGCGGAGTGGCTTGGCCCGTGAGCCATGGCCGCTGAGCCTGCGTGTCCGGAGCCTGTGCTCCGCAACAGGAGAGGCCATGGCAGTGAGAGGCCCGCGTACCGCAAAACAAACAAACAAAACCTCATTTTGAAATACTTGTAGACTTACAGATGCCTCCTTTCCCCCCAAATACTTCTTAATGTGTACCCTTAAGAAAAACATTTCTTTATATAACCACAAAACAATTAGCAAAAATCAAGAAATTAACAATGATTCAGGACAATTTTTTAACCTGCAGACCTCATTCAAATGTTGCCAACTGTCTCACTAAGGTCCCTTGTAACAAAAGAAGGTACTTTTTTCTGGTTCAGGATCCAATCGAGGACGCCACATTGCATTTACGTATGTCTCTTTAGTCTCCTTCAGTCTGCAACAGTCTCTTAGTCTTTCTTTATCTTCAGTGACCTTGATATTTTTGAATAATATAGACCATTTATTTTGCAGAATGTCCCTCAATCTGGGCATGTCTAACATTTCTTCCTGATTAGATTGGCAGGAGCACCACAGACTGATATCGTGTTATTCTCTGTGCATCATATCAGGAAGCACATGATGTTTATTCCTCTCCTGGTGACATTAACTTAACCACTTAGTTAAGATGGTATCTGCAGCTTCTTCCATTGTAAAGTCTTTATTTTTTCCTTTGCGAGATATGTAAATACCATCAAACTTTCACCTACTATATCAAGCCTCCATTGATTATTATGATGTTGCCAAAATGTGATTTCCAAATTCCATCACTCTTTCTATACCTATTAGTTGCACTCTATAGTGAGAAAGAACTTTCCCTTCTCTCCCATTTACTTATTCACAGAATACTTAATTTTTTCTATGGGCTACAAATTCCCTCTCTCTTCTTAAAAAAGGCCAGTAGGAAGTAAATGATTTCTAATAGCACACCAGTTTTCATTTTCTTTTTCAATTAAAGCATGCCTAACTTTCAACAGTTTTGGGTGCAAACTAAGAATAGATTAAACAAAAAGGTATCACAAAATGCCCTTCACAGTTCTCTCTGCAGAAGCAATATTGTAATTCGTCATAATGCAAATACATGTAAAAGCTACTCTAATACTAGTCTAGGAAAATCATGTGAAAATTAAAAAACTAGATACTGCAAATCTTATTAAGACTCTAATACAATTCACTGGCTAGGATCTGTTGCATCTGTTATCTAGGCAAGTCCAATTTGTTTCTTGGGGAAAGTCAAACTTCTAGCATCAAATAAATCAATTTAGCCTGAGAGATCATTTTCCCATAAATGGATTAAGATACTAAAATAGAAAAAGTGATTTGTCAAAGATTATAAAACTAACTTATTTCAAGGCAACGGTCAGATTTAGATCTGAATTTAGGTCTCCTGTGTCATGGCCCTGTGCTCTATACATCTCCCCAAGAGTAATCTAAAACCAAGTACAGTTGCTGTATTTCACACCAGTGCCAACAAGCAAGACCTCAAAATGACAATCAAAAAAGTATACAAGCATCAGTAAAGGCACTCATTCAATACTTACAGTTGTTTTGGAACCACTGTACCGTAAGAGGACCAAAGAGTTATATCACACATCAGACAGCCTTGGATAATTAATTTCCCTTTCCATGGAGAGATGAGAACTGTAAGAAATGAGGGTAAGAAAGAAACTGATTATTTTATTTATGAACAAAACATTTACTTAAAGGAACAGCTAAAAGAACCAATAAAATAATTTCTTACCATTTTCTCTGAGTTCAAATCTAGGGGGAAAAAAAGAAGAATATTTTATAAGAGCACAGGAAAGGAATCCAGTAAAACAAAGTATGCACGTAATTACTTACATGCTTTTACGATTATGAGCTGGTGCTGCCATCTTTTTAGGTTCCCTGTACTGAAAAGCTACAATCACATAAGGACATATCTGTCTGGGTCGCTCAATAACAGTGCTGCCTGAGAGTTCATAGAGGTAATACTGAAAGAAGCAAAATAAGTATTATCAGGGTAATACTACAGAATTCCACGTGCGTCAAGTTTATTTCAACCCTACCCAACCCTAAAATTTAACTCATTAGATTTAGAAATGTACATTAGAAATGATTTATTCCCAGGTGACTATACCTGACTCAGTTCAAAGGTGCGAAAATGACTTGTCTTGTGAGAAACCTTGTTAGTATTTACAGCCACGTGGCAATCATAGCCAGAAGATGGGCTGGTATAGTTAGTTGTATAATTCTCAGACACAAACTTGACTTTTCCCTAGAATGAAAATATTAAGACTAATCAAATGTTTTCAAATAGCAATAATCTTACTCTAGGATTTATTTAAAAGTAGCCTGATAAGGAACATATACACATGTTTGCTATTAAGGTCCCGCCTCTTCATCAATAGGACCACCAAAGGCAATGCTAAGAAGACAAATAACATAAATGGTACTTCAGTGAGCAATCGAAACCTGTATCCTCTCCCCATCAAACAGCTTATGATGTTGGGCAGGGCTGGCTTCTAAGCAGTAAAGTAAGGAAGACTGAGAGCATATAGGCAAAAACTAAACAGCAGTATCCACCAGACAGGGTGGGATACGGGGGCACGAAACCAATGGTGGGGCACAATCTGACATAAGCAAAAAATGTTTGTTATCTGAGCTGACAGGCACGTTGTCTGCGGCAGAGCTACAGCACTTATCACAGAGCAGGAGAGGGAAGAGTAAGGGAGGGAAGCAGTGACTATGAGCCAATGCAATGCTACTTTCCCTCCAGTTCTTGGGGACAAATTTTGGAATATGAAGAGTTCACACTCTTAAAAAAATCAGTAGTGATAGGCTTATAACCAAAGAACTTAAGACAGTAGGAAAGCTAAAACAAAAGTAAAAACAAAACAAGACCACAGAATATGTCCTCAAAAAGCCCCCCAACCTCTAAAATCAGAGTTTTCGTACTATTTGAGTGAAAATTCTAATTGTGTGATTCATTTATACTGGACTATTTAAGGGCATTAAAAAATTTCTGAGATCATCAGTTGCAGGTGCCCCATGAAACTGTGAACAAGGTCTCAATGTTTTAGAGATTAAAAAAATATATAAAGGCTTCTCATTTTGACAATTTAAATCAATGAATGTTGCTTTCTAAATTCATCTCTTATAACTGAAATCACATTGCTTTATAAGCAGCTACTTGTTTTCTGTTATTGACTATTTAAAAAGTGGCATTGTGGGACAGGGTGAGAGGAAAGCTTTTCACTGAATACCTGTTGTATTATTTTGAAGCTTTTTTTAAAAAACATATTCATAGATCATCTATTAAATGAATTAAAAAAAAGCTCTGTCCTTAAAGGAAAGCAAAAAGCAGTTTTTTTTCTGACTTTAGATAGCTGTCTTTGGCAAGGACTATGTGTAGCAAATGATCTGCAAAGAACATTATCACAGACTGATAATCTTTCGTTTTTAAAAGAAAAATTACATAGAAGCACATTTAGTCTTTACCTTAATTAGATTAAAAATTACAACATAACCAGACTTCCCATGATACCAAGGTCTTGCATGAAGATAGTCTGAGTATTTGGAAATGTATACACCTATGAAAGTATAAAAACAGATTAATTTACACTTTAAAAAGATTATTTACACATGGGTTACCTTTAACTGAACAAGACAACACAAAAGACAAATAAATGCTAACATTAAAAAACTATTTTGCAACTGCTTACCTTTTAAAAAGTATTTGAGATATTCTAAAGGTATGGAAACATTAGACCTAAGATACAATATATCTGTTCGACAACCAAGTTTCTATTTGGGTACGGTAAGTGAAAAGGGATGAGTATCACATTGTTGGAAAAGTTTTCGTGAGTCTGTTTTTCCTCCATGCAATCATTCAGTAAAAAGGCCTATAGTAATCCGATTCTCAAGTTATTTTTTGCAAAAAATCTCAGTAAGTACTCATATTTAAGAATGTGTGCTGAGGTCTACTACACTGCAGCTGTGTGCCAGGCACACAGATGCAAAGGGATATACAATGAGGTCCTGCCTTCAAGCAGCTTATTGTACTTGGCTGTGAATTCCAGGGAGGCGGGGGTTATATTTGTTTTGTTCACCACTGTAGCCACATAACAGCCCACTGCAGCTTAACAGAGAGAAGTGAGTCTCAAGAGGGGCGAGACTCCTTTAAGTTATGACAGGAGAGGAGGATCCCCACACGGCAGCAGCAGTGAGAATAAGGAGGAAAGGACACATTTCAGAGATATTCCTGAAGTATCTCTTTTGAAATATAAAAGACAATGGTGAGGACATGGATAGAGCAGACAGAGCAATAAACTTGTGGCCAGAAGATTGGGTTCCAGTTCCAGGTTTTTCACTTTCTGCTAATAATAACCATGTGGCTGAGGAGTATGTCACTTAAGCAGACGGGGTGGGCATGAGTCACAGATACATAAATCACAGGGTTCTCAGGAAGATTTAAAAAGATCCATAAACTTTTAAAACTATAATACACTACAGTAATGTAAAGGATTACTTTCATACACAGAACTATCCATTTCTATTTGAGCCCAAAACTATACAATACACACAGGCAGTAGTGCTATTTTATTATTACCACCAGTACATGTGATGAAGAAGATTGTGTATTTATAGGAGCAATCCAGCCTCTATCTACTCCACCACCCTACTGAAGCCAGCCTCTCAAACATCAACAATAAACTCATGTGATTTCAGTAAAGCAGAAAAATGGCCTTAATTTTTAGAGATGTAAGCTGAGGTGTTTGCTTGTAATTCACTTTCACAATTTTCAGAAAAAAATTTTTTTTAAACAAATGAAGAGAATAATGCAAAACATCTGTTAAACGTAGGTGATAGGTATATTATACTATGCTCTCTACTTTTTCTATGTTAGCATTTTTCATAATGAAAAGAAGGGGGGGTTAAAAAGAGTAGGGGAGAAGAAAAAAAGGTTTTAGGTAAACTGTTATTGGGGTTATGAACTTATCCCCTTTCATGTCCTTTAGAAGAGCTGAACAGAAGTTTAAAAAAACATTTGTTTTACACAGAGTTACCATATGAGCCAGCAATTCCACTCCTAGGTATAAACCCAACAGAAATGAAAAAACATGTCCACATGAAGACCTGTACAAGAATGTACATAGTAGCATTTTTTATAATCGCCAAAAAGTAGAAACAACCAAATGTCCATCAAGTGCTGAATGGATACAGAAAATGTGGTACAGTGGAATATTATTCAGTCAAAAAAGGAATGAAGTACATGCTACAATACAACGTGGATGAATCTCAGAAACACTAAGCTAAGTAAAAAAGGTAGTCACAAAAGGTCATATATGATTCCATCTACATGGAATGTCTGGAATAGGCCAATCCATAGGGGCAAAAAGTAAGAGTACTGGTTGCTTAGGCTGGTGGGAGTGGGGAGTGACTGATGAAAATGGTGTAAAATTGTTTGTGCTGATGGGTGCATATTCATGTTAGTGAATATGCTATAAAAAAACAGGTGAAATGAATGGTATGTGAATGTTATCTCAATAAAGCTGTTATTTAAAAGAAATGGTCAGCAGGAATGCAGCCATGAAGCCCAATAATCCTTCTCAGTGCTGATCTCCAACTTCTGTAGCATCTGACCCTGATAACACCCCTCCTTACAGCCTTCTGTTCTCTGTGAAACTCCACCTCCTGGTTCTTCATGTCCTGGACTGCTCTCAACTCCCTCTTCCTAGCCTTGCCCTATGGCCCCATCCCTTGCTCCCATCACCACCTGAAAGTTGTTCTTTGCCATCTTTGCTGCCCCATGTAACAATGTTTTTGGCTTCAACTAACACCCACCCGCTGCCACCTTGAACCCCAACCTCCAGTTCTAATCCCTTTTCCAACTATTTTTACCACCAGCAGGACAGCTTTCAGAAACACTTATGACCACCTCATTATTTCTCAAATTTAGCTCACTGAAGCAGTAGTGTTCATTTAGGTGTAAGCTCTGAGCTAAGCACTTGACACAGCCTCATGTAATCCTCACAGTAAATCTAGATGATAGTTTTATCTATTTTACAGATGAGGAAAGTGAAGCTTAAAGAAATTAGTGCTAATCCACATTCTTGACAATAAGATTACCTTTCTCTTTTCGCTCAACAGCTTCCCTACAATTTCCTCTCCTCCGTGTCTCTTTTCTACTGACAATATCAATGCAGTGTAAGTTGAAAACCTTACATCTGACTACTTCCTTTCTGTTACTCCTCACATTCCAGTTGCCAAGGTGCGTCAGTTCCATCTATTCTGTGTTCCTACTGCCATTAAGATCATTCAGAAGAAATCCTCATTAGCCCCAGATGACTGCACTAAACTCTTGGCACTGAAAGATACCTTCAGTACCTTTTCTAGTCCAACCATCCTTTTAAAAAAGATAACTCCTATTAGAAAACCTTAAGTCTTAGACTCAAAGCTCATTTATATGTTTCAAGGGCTGCTTCCAAAGATGACTATTTATCATCAATGAAATGATCATTTAACATAGGTATCTTATGTAACTAACTAAACCCCACTTCACCTTGTAAAAGAGATCCCTTTTCCTTACAGACGTACCTTTCCCTGGGTCACCCAGAGTGGTGATAGCACTGCTGCCAACACAGAGTCCACGCTGACATACCAACTTTGCCTTAAACAAAAGATTGTACTTTGCTTATCATATCGTTCTTGGGAGGGTCAATGAAATAACTCTATAATCTATATACAAACTTTCAAAATACAGAATCTGTACATTGTATGCATTCATGGCACAAAGTAAGCTTATGTAAGGCAATTGTGTTTTAGTTAATATTAACAGTTCAAACTTTTTCATGAAATTTTATTATTTCTGTTAACAAAAAGTGTCACCAGCAATACCAAATTAAACAAGCTCACAGGTAAGTCCTCTCTTGAAGATTTCTTTTTCAATTACAGCTTGGGAATCACTAAATTTGAAAATGTCTTATCCCCAAATGCCTTTTTTTTTTTTTTTTAGTATGAATCCATAACATATCTTATTTGGAAGTTAAATAAACTCTCTAGTATTATGATATAATCCATAAGTTATATGCTAATGTTAATTATTCTTTAGCAAATCTATCCCTGTTCTTTAAAAATCATGACCCCAACCGAAATACTACCTTTGAATTACTTTAAGTTGGATTATAGATCTCTAGCATTGCTGAACTGTATCTAGAAGCCACACACATCTCTGGAGACATACCTGCACACAGTAGTTTCCTTCTCCACAATTTAGGTACAACCAACAATATGGATGTTCAATTTTCAAAATAAGGCGTGAAACAATTCCAAGTAACTAGAATGCTGAACGTGTTTATCTTGTCCCCAAAACCATCTAATTTAAACTTGAAAAACCTCCACAAGAAACAGAAAATATCTATCTAAACAATGATCGAGAACAGAAAATATCCATTCACTCCATTAAAAGTCATTATTAATAATTAAGAAATCTGTATTAATCAAAATCTGTATTAATCAAAACCATGAGCTTGCAAATGTATTCAAGATAAAACTAAAGAAAACCTATGAAAAGTTGTAGAAATCAAATCTCTTTCATGACAAACTTTCACTGTCATTTACATTGCCACCAAACTAACAAAAAAGACCGATGAACTGGTAGTCTTACAAACTTTATAGACCTAAAATACCAATATTTAACTTTAATGATATAATGAATTTTGTACATTAACATCACAAAATTACTTTTCTATGACCGAATTCCCTTACCTGATTTTCAGTTTCAAACAGAAGAAACCCGTAAGTTTCTTGAAGTTCTTCGTGAGTATAGTTACTTGCTTTTTTTTCTTGGTAAAAAGTTTTGTACTGTATAAGGAGAGAATAATCAAATGTTATAAACATGTTATTTTGCCTTGAAAATTCATTTTAAAAAATGCATCATCTGAATTCCTCCTGCTAAAAGACTAATGAAATTTATTATTTTTCTATTCCCTAGAATATATTATAATTACCTTTCAAGTGACTATTTCTAAGGATCTTTTATCTCAGCTGAAATGTGATAGCTAAAAAGAACTAGGCTTATATATCAGAAATAATGGGTCTGTTTCTTTAAAACTAAAATAAAACGAACACACAGACACAGTGTGTACCAAGCACCTCACCTCATTTAAGAAAATGTCATTTTTCACCAAAGTCACTTGACTGTACTGAAAACCATGCTCAGATGCAGAGTCCAAGTAAGAAGTATGGAGAATTGAAACTGCCCTCTGGAAGAGAGAGTCTGAACTCAAGGACACTGTCTCAAAAACTGTAAAACACAAACAAAAATAATGCAACTGTTTAAGATAACCAAAGGATGGGGAAAAGTGGCACACTAAATATCACTGAATACTGATACAGGAAATAGATCATCTATGATAATAGGAAATAATCATCTATTTCCTTCCTGTATAATTAAGACATTTACAATGTGTCTTGGCTACCATTTCTGGACTATCTTAAAAGATCTCACATGTGAAAATAACCTAAATGGATTATAACTGAGGGTGAATTACTTTTAATGCAAGAATAAATCCCTTTTGGTTTAAAGCTGGGTGCTGTAACCACACTGGGTAAAAAGCACATGCAACTGTAGTGTCAAGTTGGTGGTCAGCTACTGCTTAGACCAATGCTTCTCATTCTTAAATTTTTTTAAACCTAAGCCACATTTTGATAAACTTACCCTTCCTGTCTTCTCACCAAATCCCCAAGGAAATCTGTTAGGTTCCTTGGAAGGGGCCTACTACTGCACACTCAGCAAACACATTAGAAATCATGTTTCTTTGGGGCTTCCTCACCAGCCTGTACATGTCTATTAAAATTTACTTCTTATGGGCTGTATTATAAAATCATCATTTTACAAAAATAAAACTTTATTACTTTTTTTGAAAGTGCTTTTTTCAAACCATACCCATGTGCTATCCCAGAGATGCTGGTATACCCCTCCAATGAGAGGCATGTTTCCTAATTGAGAACTACTGGCTCTATCCAGTAATTCTCTTGATTGAGCCCTTGTGGTCTTGATTTTACGAGTCCTCACTTAGCAAAAACTGAGCCTAACGAGTTCTCATAACATTTAACTATTTGATTTGTTTACTCCTTTCTATTTACATCCTCTCTATTCTCTTTAACGAGGTTGGGGGGAGGATACACACTGATTATTTGTAAATAATAGAGAGAATAATTTATGTAACACTGGAAGTTTGGGCCTTACAGTATAAATAAGTACATTAATATGGCTTCCTACTTACACCAGGACTCTGCCAATTACACTAAAGTTCAAAAGTTAAAGAAAACATAAGCTTTTTAAATTAAAATTAATTTATGAACAACAGATTAAAAAACCCTAGACTATTACAGAAATCAAAACAAACATTTCAGTAAAATTAATTTGGACTAAACTGTCTTAATGCTTCAATTCCCAAGGTAATTTAAAAATGATTTTGATAACAATACTTCCTAGTATCAAAAAAAAAGATTATAAATAGCAAGGAAAGAAAGAAAAGAGGATGAAATACTTAAGAATATTCTGAAGTTGGCACATCTGATCTATATCGATTCTATCTTACTTTTATTTTTCCTCAGTTTCACCTTCTCTCTTTCAGCATCAGTATACCAGTGCTGTGAAAAATATGGATATTCTAAAGAGATTCAAATAGCAGAACACCAGTGATAACAATTAAAAAATTATGGCTTTCTTTAGCTACTTACTCAAAACAAACTGGGAAGCCTACGCACTGCAAATTCCTTTTACAAATAATCTGTACTGCTAGCTCAAATGCAAATCAGGATTCCTTTAAAAATTATAATTTTGGAAACCTAGTATTTAATTTTTTTAAAAGGCAATATAATATTTTAAAAATCTAATTACACTATGAGGCTCAATATTTGTGAAAGATGTTGCTTACAAGTGAAAGAAATAAAAGTTGTCATAGCTTTGGAAATGACCAATCTATGATGATCAACTTCCCTAAATTCTGCAAGATGTTAATAGATTTTAAGTTTCAGAAGTACTGAATACTACATATATCCCCAATTTTGAGCATCAACGCACAATAATAAACTGAAAACTGTGAGAAATAATGCAATTTAAAAAACCCTATCTAGTACAATGTGGGGAGTACTGCTCCCAATAAAGCTAGGACTAGTGGTAATGATTTAAAATAAACAAGGAGGAACAAGTCAGAAATGACTTATTTTGTACTTTTATACTGTAATTTCTAAAACTATTTATTTATGGTTAAAAATGCTTCCTTTTTATGTCAGCACTCTCCAAATAGCCATATGTTAGAAAAGTAATAATTTTACAGTTGGCAGAAGGAAAAGCATATCAAAAGAAAAGTTAATGGAAAACCACAGTAAATCCTGAATCTTTCATGACTTCATAATAAATGACCTCAATTATACTCTCAAGAAAGCACAAGTTTCCTGCTCTATAATTAAGGAGATAATGAGAATTTTATTGAGAAATCATTTGACATTGTCTCTTCCCACACAATGCGCTTTCATTTAACCACCTAAAACAAGTGTACAAAACGAGGAGCACTAAATAAATGGATAGTTTCATTTTTTGCTGAGCAATGCCTATGCTCTAGTTAAACATTCAAGATGATTAGAATATTAAGAGAGGGCTTCCCTGGTGGCGCAGTGGTTGAGAATCTGCCTGCCAATGCAGGGGACACGGGTTCGAGCCCTGGTCTGGGAAGATCCCACATGCCACGGAGCAACTAGGCCCGTGAGCCACAACTACTGAGTCTGCGCGTCTGGAGCCCGTGCTCTGCAACAAGAGAGGCCGCGATAGTGAGAGGCCCGCGCACCGCGATGAAGAGTGGCCCCCGCTTGCCACAACTAGAGAAAAGCCCTCGCACAGAAACGAAGACCCAACACAGCCAAAAATAAATAAATAATAATTTAAAAAAAAAGAATATTAAGAGAAAGAAGAGGGGGCTATTCCACAAAGAAATCTAAAGCAACATCTAAGAAGGTAACTTGAAAAGTACCTGTCTGTAAAGCATAAAGAGTGTCCCTTACGGTTTAAGTGACCAACAGAGAGCACATGGAAAAAATGGAAGTTCAATCAAAATGGCTCTGAAAACTGAGTTAATATTCTTTCCTGTAGCACCTGGCTTTGGGCACGTTTCTCTGCCATTTGTGGATTTGATCTTAAAAGATAGGTCAAGCTTGGGCTTCCCTGGTGGCACAGTGGTTGAGAGTCCGCCTGCCGATGCAGGGGACACGGGTTCGTGCCCTGGTCCAGGAAGATCTCACATGCCGCGGAGTGGCTGGGTCCGTGAGCCATGGCCGCTGAGCCTGCACGTCCGGAGGCTGTGCTCCGCAATGGGAGAGGCCACAACAGTGAGAGGCCCACATACGGCAAAAAAAAAAAAAAAAAAAAAAAAAAAAGTTAGGTCAAGCTTGACACAACAAGTTGGATTCTGCTCAAAGTGTCCTGCATCAATCTCCCCCATCTCAAAATCCATGACAGGGATACTGAGTGTCTGATTTCAGGACACTTCTTTCTCTCTTTTTAACTTCTAATGAGAGATAAGAAAATTATAGACCAGTTTCTGATGCTATACCACAGGTATCTATTTTCCATTCTATAAGCATCTGTTCTGAAAGCAAATAATGAGATGAACAAATGTCAACAACTTAGGTTTCACAGTAATCTAACAGAATCTAGCCACTTCGACATCTCCCCCAGACTTACATGACCACATCTCCTGTTTGTGAATTAAGCAATAGCACTTATGAAAGACAGAAACACTCAGAACCCAATAATATGTGCCATTAAAGGCCCTTATTACTAGAATGCAACCTACACCTTTTTTTTTTTTTTTTTTTTTTTTTTTGTGGTATGCGGGCCTCTCACTGCTGTGGCCTCCCCCGTTGCGGAGCACAGGCTCCGGACGCGCAGGCTCCAGACGCGCAGGCTCAGCGGCCATGGCTCACGGGCCCAGCCGCTCCGCGGCATATGGGATCCTCCCAGACCAGGGCACGAACCCGTATCCCCTGCATCGGCAGGCGGACTCTCAACCACTTGCGCCACCAGGGAGGCCCAACCTACACCTTTTAATACTCTCCATGCCTATATACTTTATCTCCTCTAAGTAGGTCATTTGATAGTGGTTGAAGGAACAGCCCATTCTTTAATCACCTAATCCTAAAATGTATTACCCTTACCTTTAAGATATCAAAGGACTGCCAGTTTAAGATATATACAACTTTTTTAGAACACAATTTGGCAGAAGGTAACAAAAACTTAAATGGGCATACCAAATAACCATTCCATTTCTGGGAATCTATTCCCCAGAAATATGAGCATAAGTGCAGAGGTTGTATGTACAAGGGTGTTCCATGCACCAACACCTATAACAGCAAAAACACTGGAGACAACCTAAATTGCCATCAACAGGGAAACACCCTGCAATTACTAAATAAAAACAAGGTAAATCTGTATATACTGACGTACAAAGATATCTATTGTATATTACTGAGTGAATAATATGTATTATATGTCATTTTGGTTAAAAAAAACCATAAAAAATTATGTGTTTGGAAGTATACAGAAAAAGATGTAGAAAGATGGGAAATCCAACCGTTAACAGTATTTACACCAATGGTGATTGGGGAGTGGACAAAAAGGAGAACTTATACTTTTACCTTATATATATCACTACAATTTAGATTTTTCTTACATAAGCATGTATTACTTCTACTATTTAAAATATCTCAATTTAAAATCAAGTAAAATAAATCATAATTTCAAAGAAATACAAATAGAGCAGTGTGACAATTTCTCTTGAACACACACCTTTTCTGATGCAATTTGCAAACTTAATCACCTATCAATTTTGGACTAATAATTATAAGAAATTTGTAGCTACTGGAAGTTATAATTTTTTAAAAAGTCCTTTCATTTTACATGATCTAAATTAAAATCTAAAAAACTGTATTGTGCAACTTTGGATTCACTAGTAATAGCTTATAGCATTTAGTTTAATACCCAGTCTTCTCTGATATGAACCCTGTCTCGGTCTTCTCTAACAGGGAATGTAGCTGGGAGGGTGGTCTTAATTCATTTTCACCAAGTATACCCCCAGAATTCTTGACATAGTCCTGTTCTCTGCTAATGTCATAAATGCTAAAATGAAAAAAGAAAAAATTAAATCATAAAGTGAATAGTTCTATTTCGGGCATATCTACTATATAAATAAATGTTTACTGAGCATCTCGTTTGCATTAGGTGCAATTTTGTAATGTTTCCCTTCTTTGTCAAGTCTCCAGAGCTAAAGGCTAAATTTGCTGTATAAGAAGTAGTAACACACATAAATTGAAGTAGTTTTCCCCCAATTCTTTAATTTCTAAAGAAAATTTTCTTCACAGAGATAAACAGGAATCAATTTTGCCTCATTCCAGCAATCCCACTACTAGGCATATACCCTGAGAAAACCATAATTCAAAAAGAGACATGTACCAAAATGTTCATTGCAGCTCTATTCACAATAGCCCGGAGCTGGAAACAACCTAAGTGTCCATCATCGGATGAATGGATAAAGAAGATGTGGCACATATATACAATGGAATATTACTCAGCCATAAAAAGAAACGAAACTGAGCTATTTGTAATGAGGTGGATAGACCTAGAGTCTGTCATACAGAGTGAAGTAAGTCAGAAAGAGAAAGACAAATACCGTATGCTAACACATATATATGGAATATAAGAAAAAAAAAATGTCATGAAGAACCTAGGGGTAAAACGGGAATAAAGACACAGACCTACTTGAGAATGGACTTGAGGATATGGGGAGGGGGAAGGGTAAGCTGTGACAAAGCGAAAGAGAGGCATGGACATATATACACTACCAAACGTAGGCTAGATAGATAGTGGGAAGCAGCCGCAGAGCGCAGGGAGATCAGCTCGGTGCTTTGTGACTGCCTGGAGGGGAGGGATGGGGAGGGTGGGAGGGAGGGAGATGCATGAGGGAGGGGATGTGGGAACAGATGTATATGTATGACTGATTCACTTTGTTATAAAGCAGAAACTAATAAAAAAAATGGAAAAAAAAATTTTGCCTCATTGAAAAAAAACTTTCAAAATGAACACATTATAGAACCACACCCATGTTCTACTGGTTGGAAATAATAAAATCAAATAGAACACAAATAAAACCTCTCCCCACCCCTAAATAAGTAATATTTGATTCACCCTTCATTAAACAAAACTATTAGTGATGACTATTATGTATCTAGTACTATGCTATACCCTGGATCTTATCAAGACAAACAAGAAAAAGTCTCTATGATGCAAGTGTCTGGGTGGCCTGGAGATCTTAGAATGTGCTCACAAAATACTACTAGAGTGAGTGTGTGACCTTTGGAAAGCAAGGGCTGTGTCTCCTGGTGACAGTGGTCTCAAAGAGGAAAGCAGAGCTGGAAGTAAAGACCCTCCCAAACCAGATTACACTTGCAACTTAGAAAAGGAGTAGCAACAAAGGCACCATACTTTGAAAAACAATCCTCAGCTTCAGGAGCAGAGGAGGGAGCCCTTAAGCCTGAAAACTGCTCTGTTGCATCCCTACACTGGGCTCAAACACAACTTCAGAGCTAGAATAAGATGAAGGCAGGGAGAGTGCATCCTTTCCTTTGTCCTTGGTGAGAAAGCTTTCCCAGAATTCTCTCTGCAGGCACCCCATTCTCACCTCATTGGCCAGAACTGAGTCACACGTTTATTCCTAAAACAATCACTAACCAAAGAGAGTGGAATTACCTTAATGAGCTTAGAGTAACTAACAGTCACACAGCCCCCCACTCTCACCCGCCGAAGCTGCTCCTGAAGCATGGGATCACCCCAAAACCTAGACAAAATTGTGGTTTGGGGGAAGGGAAGAAAAAGGGAGGTGATTACTGGGAAGGCAGTCAACAACATTATCACACTAAGGTCTCAACAAGTTAGTGGTAGGTCTGCACTAGAATCCTGGTCTCCTGACTCCCAATTTAATTCTCCCCTCTTGACATAATGAATGATATAATCAATATTGCTATTTTTTCTAAAGAATCTTAAATATATCCACAGTTCTACCTCAAATCCTTTTTGAAAAAAGGTGTACTATTATAAAACTATACATGCTATTTTTTGTAAAGTATACTGAATTTCTCAAATAATGAACTGCTTGCTGTTCCTCATGTGAATCATGTTTCCACCTCTGCATTTGCTATTTCTATTGCCCTGAAAATGTATACACTAGTGCCCTTTTTTGGCTTCCTTATCATTTGAATACTTACTTAGATTTCAAGTATCAGTGTCTCTCTGAAACCTTTCATGACATATCCCGTCTCAATGACACTGGCTCTTGGTATCATTGGGTACCCACTGTATCATGTTCCAGATTCTCCCACATATTTATAGTACTGATTTCGTTATAGATTTTTCTTCCTACCACTGGATTAGATGAAAAACTTTCTTAACTGGACCTTTATTTTCTAAATACTTTCTCACTCTTTTTGTCTAATTGTTGTGGCTATTCTATTTTTTAGGAGAGTTCTTCACCTTTATTATCTAATCCTTTCCTGCTTCCTGAATAATTTCTCTCCCTTTTCTAAAAATAGAATCTTTTCTTTTACGTAAGTTGTATTTTCTCTTTTCTCTTTAAAGATACTACAGTTTTCTTTTGTTGAAGTTTCTTCTGTTGCCAGCAGTAAATCTATTTCTACCAAGTTCCTTTATTTTCCTACTTGCTTATTCCTGCGTGGTCTCCTCTATGTTAGAGACTTCCAGCAAATGGCTGATGATCCTTAGCTGTCTGCTTATGTTTACGTGTGAGGCACTTAAAGCTAACTGAAAATCTGGTGCATGGGCACTGCTTCCTGACCAGCAGCCCTCACTCTTGCAGGTGATCTGATCGTGAAGCAGCTGTTTAATCAAGTGAACTTGCAAAGTCCATATCTCTTAAATATTTTGTCATGGGTTGGTAAGTTTCCCCAGAAAAGAATCCTTTAACATCTTGTTTAGGGGAAGCATAAGCTTGACTATTAGTTCTGGGAACCACACAGAAAAAGACAGCTCTGGTTTCACTGTTCACTATGTTGACTTTCACTTAATCCTTATTTTTACTTAGGTGCTTCACCCCTACCTCAGCTGTCTAGAGCCTGCCTAGTTCATGTCTCCTGAGTGTAAACCTTCAATCTTCTGTCAGGGTACAAGGAAGGTAGTTGTCTGGGTGCATGCAGTGAAGAGGATAGAGAGCATCAAAATTATAAAATCTATCACCCCTTCTATTTCTATTCCACCCATATTCCTGCCCTGAGAAGTACTTGGTACCTCTAAATCCTGAGCCTCTTCCAGATTCTGTGGAGGGAATCAGCTTGCTTCTCTTGTTGGCTTACCTCTCTTCAGCCTTCAGCATTCTCTAATCCACTAAATCGTTTAGTAATTGATCACCTTCTTTTGTAGTTTCCCAAATACTGATTTCATTTATTTTCTCCTTTCTCACTCTCTTGATCTTTGTGGATTTATGTCTTTACTCCTTTACTATAATCTTAGTGGAATTTCCAGAGGAGTGTACAACTGGATGTGTCACAGACATAACTGAAGTGTCTACTTAATGTAAGTCTTAATTTCTTCAATCAAAAAATGTGCAATATACCACCTACCATGGTAGCTACTATCACCATTATTTTTATTTTAACTTTTATAATTATGAAGACCTCATTTTATTTACTTATGTATTTACCACAGAACTAATTACATATCAAATCTTCAACAAATATTAGATTAATTTTAAAAGAACAAATTTTTAGTGTGTATTAACGCATTAACCATTTACTCAAATACATGAAAAGAACAGTCAAAGTAGATCTTCAATGATTTCTTTCAGAGTATTCATCATGGTTTATAATTACATAATCATAATTATTTCACTAATGTCTATTACCTAATAAACCAAGCCTTATGAGGACAGGAATCATGTCTGTTTTGTCTATTTGTGATTACCCAGCATCAGCCCAATGCCTGGCACACAGTGAATGTTCAGTAAATATGTATTTGATAATTAAATGAAAGAATAATACTTATGCAATTTAATCTGTTCCAAAACTCAGAAAAAGGAAGAGCTTCCCAATTTTTTTTATAAAGCAGTCAAATGCTAACACCAAAATCTGACAAAGAAAATACATAAGAAAGGAAACTATAGATCTAGCTCATGAATATTGATACTAAAATCCTAAAATATGTGTATTGGCAAAGAGAATCCATCAGGACACTAAAATAATAACAGAAGTCAATTAAGGTACATTTTAGGAATTATGAATTGGTTCAATAAATAGGAAATCCGTAAATTTAACTAACCACATTAACAGGTCGAAGTTATCATGAGGGGCTGCTGGAATATGGGATGAGGTAGGAGAGCCACATGTCAGACTGTCCAAAGGAAGTTACTATATACTTCTTTCCAAACAGATGACTTAGATAAGTTTTTGTTGCTGCACAGTATTTTTTTCATTTATGTAGTATTATTTTGGCCATACTTAATCTAAAAAACAAATTGATGCTCCCAAATAAAAGAAAGCTGTTCATTTAATGTAACACAGAAAAAAATCCTACCATTAAGTTGTTTAGGGGAAACAAAAGCTGATAACAGAGGAGAAGTATGTATATATATATACACAAAGTCTTAAGAACATATACTATGATTTAAACAACGGTCATCATCTGTATAATGCTTATCAATATCTGATGTTTTTCTTGTTTATTTGATTATGCTCCCACCACTAGATTATTAGCTTCATGAATACAGGAATTTATCCTTTTCCATGCTGTACCTCAGTGCCCAGAACAGTGCCTGGTACACAGTAAGGTTTCAATAAACATTCATGTATTGAATGAATCAATCCATATTCCAAATCACTTCACTTCTCTACTTAAACCCTTAGCGGCTTCTTGTTGCCCCCTGAATACAACACACACTCCCTGCCATGGCCCTGTGAAATCTGACCCCTGCCTGCCATGGCCCTGTGAAATCTGACCCCTGCTTGCTTCTTCCACCTCACCTGATCCTCCCTCCTCTGGCTTACTACTACGGTCCAGCTACCCTGGTCTTTCCATTCAAGCTCTTTGCTCTTTTCAGGCCTTTGCACTTGCTGTTATTTCTGACTGAAACGCTCGCTCTCTTGTTTTGCCCTTGGCTTAGCTTCCTCTCTTCTTTTAGTGAAATCTCAAGTTATTCCCTCAGATAAACCTCCTCTGATCACCCCACTTAAAGTAGGTATTTTTTTTTAATCACTCATTACAACATACAGCTATTTTGTCAGTTTACCTTTGGGTGTGTGTGTGTCCATCTTCCCCAGCAGAATGTAAGGTCCACAGAGGCAGATACTCTTTGTCTTGCTCACAAAGCCCTTCAGTACCCAGCAGAGCTCCTAGCACCACAGTACTCAATGCTCTACCAAGTTATCTTCGGGTAGGTCAAGTACAGGTAATTTCTGTTTCATTTTTTTTACAGCTTTACATATTATTTGAAATTTTACGTAAGCATAAATATAATCTGGGGAAGTAAAGCTATTTTCATTTTGGAAAAAAAAATCTCCCATGGCCCTAAGTACAAGCAAGTTAGTTTTTAAAATGAACACACAGTAAATGAATGGAAATAGCATTTCCCATAAGCCAAAACAGTAAGAAACCCATAAGATAAAGCTTCTCTATTAAAAAATAGAAAATACTACAGAATGAGAAATGTATGATTTTCATAACAATTTTTAAGTTCTTAAAAATTGAAAAAATTTTAAATTTCTTAAATTAAAAAAGTCTACCATGTACAAAAGTTTAAATGTTTTCTAATGTCAAGATAATCACCTACAGAAAGAATAAAAACCAAGATACCCTTGCTATTATTTGAAGTGCAAAAGTCCATTTGGAATCACTGCTTTACAATTCAAAAGATTTCCTAAAATACTCTAAGTCTACACACACAGAAGAGTTGTAAAGAGTGATGCCATCTCTCTGGCAGTTCGGCAAGGGTTTCCCCACTCTACGCTCGCAGAATCCCATGAGTCAGGAGGCAAAGGCGCTCCGTAAACCCTTAAGTACACAGAACCATTTGTTCACCACCTACCTCGGCGGCCCCACCAAAGCTTCACTCCCTAAAGCCCCCTGAAGGTGGGACACCCAGTCCATCCCTTCTCCCAGTCTCCTCGTCACCCAGTTCTCTGGCAGGCAGCTCACCGGCCAGGTGGGAGGCCCCAGATGCAGGTGTCTCCAGGAGCCCCTGGCTGGGTGGGGGTGAGGGCCGGCCCCTCCTCCTCACCTCATGGTGCGTGGGGGAGGGGGCTGTCCCTCTGCCCAGCTGGCCCCTCCGGCCCCCTCCCGCCAGCGAAAGCCAGTGTGGCGGGGGCGGCGCGGGCTGTGCCTTTAAAAGTCAACAAGGGCGGATGGCGAACCGTGAGCCCCGCACACTCACACAGCCGGGTAGCCAGGTCGGGGAGCCGCAGTCTGGTCCGAGGGCTGGACAAGCAGAGTGTCCTCAGTTCCCTGTTTCTGACGTCTCCCAGTACTCCTAGGTGGACAGTTTTATTGTTATTTTACAACGATCGCTCCAAGCTTCAATTCCCTCGAAGGTCTTGCCTGCAGGTTATTCAGCAACCATTCTGGATTGCAAATCCCAGACCTAAACCGAAATCCATGTCTTTTCACCACAGTGACCCCAAGTTATTCTAACTCACCGCTGCTATAAAGCTTTCCCATTATTGTCTAGTAAACTTGCTGATTATGGTTTCATGGGGCTTTGCTGTGTAATTTACAAAAATAAAAGGTCTACTGAATATGGTTTTGGATACTCCATATATGCCCAGGAGATGCTGATACCAGCACCCAGGGTTGGGATGGGGTGCTTGTCCCTCTCACTAAGCCACACAGCCCTAACAAAACTCATGAAAAATAAAGTTGGAGTGAGAGAGTGAGAGAGAGAGAGAGAGAGAGAGAGAGAGAGAGAGAGAGAGAGAGAGTGTGTGTGTGTGTGTGTGTGTGTGTGTGTGGTGTTTGGCCTGATCTAAGGACGTCTTTCCTTTTGGCTTATGTTTTAACCAAGTAATCTAAGGCATCCATATGCATTTCCTGGACCATATCTGCACTTGCTAGAGGAAAACTAATCAGGAGCTCCTAGAGAATCATTGCCGCTATGGTATTGTACAAATAGAAAACATACAGGAAAACCTTAACTCACAAAGTCATAAAGAATCATGTAGATTAATTACTATTTAAAATAGCAAAATCGCTTTGCATATTTAGTATATGCAATGGGAGAGCAACTACCTTCTTTTTAAAAAACTTAAAAAAATTATTTCCATTGCTGGGGGAAAATTGGCTGCGGGTGGTGGTGGAGTGATGAATTGGGAGATTGGGATTGACATGTATACACTAACATGTATAAAATGGATTATATAAAAGGGGCTTCCCTGGTGGCGCAGTGGTTGAGAGTCTGCCTGCCGATGCAGGGGACACGGGTTCGTGCCCCGGTCTGGGAAGATCCCACGTGCTGCGGAATGGCTGGGCCCGTGAGCCGTGGCCGCTGAGCCTGCGAGTCCGGAGCCTGTGCTCTGCAACGGCAAAGGCCACAACAGTGAGAGGCCCGCGTACCGCAAAAAAAAAAAAAAAAAAAGTAACTAATAAGAACCTGCTGTATAAAAATATAAAGAAAATTCAAAAGTAAAAAAAAATTATTTCCATTGCTAAAAATGAGTTATCCCTTTGTACTATGATTTTTTCATTTAACTATGGCTTACTTTTAGACTTAATATTCAATTTTTTTTTTTTTTTTTTTTTTTCGGTACGCGGGCTTCTCACTGCTGTGGCCTCTCCCGTTGCGGAGCACAGGCTCCGGATGCACAGGCTCAGCGGCCATGGCTCACGGGCCCAGCCACTCCGCGGCATGTGGGATCTTCCCAGACCGGAGAACGAACCCGTGTCCCCTGCATCGGCAGGCGGACTCTCAACCACTGCGCCACCAGGGAAGCCCAATATTCAATTTTTGAAGATTGTTTTAACATTTTCAAAATCCATTTCTACTATAAAAAAGATTTCTGTATTTCAGACAGATGCTTATAATCTTATATCATATTTTGTTTTCTTTCTTGCTATGCTGTGTAAAAAGTCAACAGATTCTTTGGAGAACATACTTTCCATATTCAAGATTATGCACTTTTTATTAGAATCACTTCAAAGTTTATATGGTGCCATTTTCAGACATCTGTATAAAGGAACCGGCCTTGGTTCTGGCTCATCAAACCACGTTTACTTATTTGTGCTTCAGCATTAAACTATCAGCCTGCAATGAAATGGCTGCATTAAACTCATTACTGTATTTATACACTACAAAGATATAGTTAAGTAGCTTTGTCCTTCTTACAAGAAAATCCTAAGACTAAATTTCTCTCAGGGTCAATTACATTTTAAGACCTGCTTTAGATTATTTTGATTATCACATATAACAAAAAGAAAAGTGACATCTAATCCATGCCATAACAATGATTTTTTTTTAATCACCACCACCCCTAGATATATCCCATCACAAATGCCCTGGGCAGAGAACAGGCCTATTTACTAAAGGTGGCTCATAGAGAAGTGGAGGATAACCACAGGATGAAGCAGGTGCTTCAACCGGTCAAAACAGGCCTCAGGAGTTGGGGTCTTGACTATTTAATGAGGGAGCAGGTATATCCAACGTTTCTAAACAGGGTTTATTTCACCGTACCAAGGAGGGCAGAGTCTTTAACACAGAATATTACCAAGGGATTTAGTTATCCAATTAAGTGTTACTAAATTCTTAAGAAAAAACAGAAAGTATGCCCCAGACACTTCTTAGAAAATTCATAAATAAAAAAAGAGAGGCCAAATTTAAAAACAAAAACAAAAGGCCAATTGAGTTAAACAATAAAAACCAAAAGCTAGTTCCTTTTTTTTTAAAAAAAGATTTTTTTTTAATGTGGACGATTTCTTTAAAAAATCTTTACTGAATTTGTTACAATATTGCTTCTGTTTTATGGTTTCTGTTTTTCTCCCCCGCCAGCCATGAGGCATGTGGGATCTTAGCTCCCCCACCAGGGACTGAACCCACACTCCCTGCATTGGAAGGTAAAGGCCTAACCACTGGACCACCAGTGAAGTCCCCAAACTGGTTCTTTTGGAATAAGTAACCTTTAGCAAATATAATCAATAAAGAGAAAAAATTAAATATCAACAAAAGGAGGCTAACCACAAATACAGGGATAAATTTCTAAAATTATAAATTATCACACACTATACCAATAAATTTGAAAATTATAAAAATATAATTTACTAACATTGGTCTAAATGGAAGAAACATCTGAATAAACCAATTACGATGAAAATACTGAAAGAGTAGTCGCAGTCCTACTCCTCTCAAAAGACCAGTTCCAGAGTTTTATTGTCAAGGTTCACTTTTCACTTATCAGATTATCAAAAATCCACGAGTTTGGCAATGCAGTCTGTTGGGGAAACTGTGGGAAACAAAGGAAAAGAAAAGCAAAAGACCAGGAGAAAATATTTACTATGAAGGTTACAAAAGATTTATTTATACGTTAAGATAAATAGATCAATAGAATATAAAAATGGAAATTCACAGTTTAGGAATTATGAATAGTCAATAAACACATTTCAAAACACCTCCAATTTACAGACTTAAAAAAGCCAAATGAACCCAAGCAAGATAAATATAGATACAGTGAAACAGCAGAAAGCTAAAAACAAAGGGAAAAATATTAAAGCAGCCAGAGACAAGGAACTGAAAGACTGACAGGTGACTTTTCAATAGCAATAATGGAAACCAAAAGACAGAGGAATGAGATCTTCAAATTGCTACAAGAAAGTAACTGCCAACCTAAACTGCTATATTCAGCAAAAACATCTTCCTTAAGTAATGGTGAAACAAAGACATTTTCAGGTAAACACAAACTAAGAGAGTTCATCTATTCCAAAGGATAGACTTTAAGCAGAAGGAAAATGGCCCTAGATGGATGGTCTAAAAGATAAAACAATCAATGAATAATAGAGAAAGTAGCAAAAATGTGGGAAATATAAAAAAGGACTGACTGCAAAACGCAATAACAATTCTAAACAGGTCTCATTCTGTCTTGTAAGAATATTAA
Organism: Mesoplodon densirostris; assembly: GCF_025265405.1. Taxonomy (NCBI): domain Eukaryota; kingdom Metazoa; phylum Chordata; class Mammalia; order Artiodactyla; family Ziphiidae; genus Mesoplodon; species Mesoplodon densirostris. Next base: position 159,131,403 of record NC_082664.1, on the reverse strand, counting down.
AAAAAATTAAACTACATAATAATAACATGTTAAGTCATGAGGGGCTGAATAAAATTAAACTACTAAGGTTCTTGTATTATCTAAGAGGAGGATAAAGATATTGGTTATTTTTAGATTTTGAAAAGTCAAGGAGGCATGATATTTCTAGGATAACTATAAAAAGAGAAAAAAGTATAAAACTTCTGAATTAATATATGAGGAAAATGAAATGATATAAGATATTAAATAACTATTTTAAAAAATAACAAAAAAGGAGAAAAAAGAAATATAAAACAGCCAGGACAAATAGAAAGCAAAAATAAGAGCAACTGTAGCAAATGTAAATAGGCTCTATATCCCAGCTAAAAATGTTTGAAAATTGCATTAAAATTCCAACAGATGCTCTTTAAAATAAGCATATCTAAAACATACACATGCATACAAATCTACAGCTATCTCAAAAATAATTTAATAAATGAAAAAACAAAAGATAAACACACAAAAAAATATATGATAAGACTTCCCTGGTAGCTCAGCGCTTAAGAATCTGCCTGCCAATGCAGGGGACACAGGTTCAAGCATTGGTCCGGGAAGATCCCACATGCTGCGGAGCAACTAAGCCCATGTGCCACAACTACTGAGTCTTCAAGCCAAACTACTGAGCCCACGTGCCACAACTACTGAAGCCTGTGAGCCTAAAGCCTGTGCTCCACAACGAGAAGCCACCGCAATGAGAAACCTGCACACCACAACGAAGAGTAGTCCCCTCTTGCCACAACTAGAGACAGTCCGCACACAGCAACAAAGACCCAACACAGCTGAATATAAAATATAAACAAATAAATTAATAAAAAAAAGGAATTAAGAAAATTTTAAAAATTAAAAATAAAAACAAATACATGATAGAGATAATCACAAAGCTAAAAAAGGATTCACTGAAAAGACTAATATAGCTGATAAACTACAGGCAAGATGAATTAATAGAAAAGGAGGAGGGGAGTTGGGAACAGAAATATGCAGTATCAGAAATGAAAAAAGGAGACATAATTACACATTCTTCAGACATTAAAAACAGGAAGAGGGCACTTTTAACAACTCTGTACCAATAAATATTACATTTAGACAAAATGGACAGAGTCCTAGAAAAAATCTAATTTACCAAAACTGATATAATTTTCTTTAAGAATCTAAGTAATCCTGCAACCATTAAAAAAAAATAAATCACTAGTCAAGAATCTGCCACCACCAAAACTTCAAACCCAAGTGGATTCAATGGTAATTTCTACCACAACTGGTTATCCATATGTGAATAAAGTTAAAATTACAGCTATACTCCAAACTACCCACAAATAACAATTCTAAATATACAGACATGAAATAAAAATGTTTAAAATTAAGAATTACTAGCACCACAAAGAGAAAAAGAATTTGCAACCTACTTAACTATCAAAAGATTAGTACCTAGAGTATGTAAAGAAGTCCCAAAGTTCAACAACCCAATAAAAAACAGAAAAATGGACAAAGGATATGAACAGTTAGTACAAAAGAAAAGGGGAGGGAAAGACCTTGAAGCATATATAAAGATGCTCAAACTCAGTCCAAGAAAATGTAAATTCAAATAAACTGATACCACTTTTCACTGATCACACTATCAAAACCTATAAATTTATATTAGCATATTCCGCGAGACGAGGTTTTAGGAAAAATAGTCACTTAGGTATACTGCAGGTAAGAGTGCAAAATCCAAGGAAAAGCAGTTTGGCAATATTTATCAAAATTTCAAAAGCATTTACATGTTGACCCAACAATCACAGTTTTGGAAATTAACTGTATAGAAATCTCACATACAAAATGACGACTCTACAAAGTTACTCCGTGCACCACTGGTTTTTTTTTAATAGCAAAAGATTAGAAAAATATCAAATACTCTATCTACTACAGATTAGGTAAAACTGGTACAGCCACAAAATAGAAAACTGCTTTTCCTACTCTATAGAATGAGTATGCTTCCTCTATACTGATTTGTGAAGATTTCCAGAATATACTGAAAAGTGGAGGAAAATAATGGAGCATAAGAGCAGAAATTAGAGTAAGAAGGAGGAATATAAAAAAATACACTGGGGGAATGAGCTGGACAGGTACAGGGAAGAAAGACTTTCTTCAATGTACACCTTTACATGTTTTTAAATTGTTTAAATAAATGATCCTAGTAACTTTTTTAGCAACAGGTAGAGTTCACCAACTTGTATATATAACATATTTCATTTTAATTTGTAGATATTAGTAAGAAAAAACAAGCAGCCTGTAGAAAACAGACCCTGAGTTTCTTTTAAGTAATCAGAGAAATGCAGTTTAAAACCACAGTAATATATCATTTCACTTCTACCAGACCAGCAAAAAATTTAAAAGTTGGACAATGCCATATGTAGAGAGAATGGAGAGCAAAGTGAGGTTTCATTCACAACTGGTGGAGTACAAATCAGAATCACCATCTGGGAAAAGTTAGATATTATCTAATGAAATTGAACATGCAAATATCCTCCCAATGGATCTAGCACTTCCACTACAAATATGCCCGAGCAACAGTATTGTGTATATGCACTTGGAGATGACTGAGAACATTTATGGTTCCACTAATTATAATAGCCCAATGTTAGAAATAACCAGTATGTTCATAAAGAATAAAATGGATAAATGTATAACATATTCTTAGAGTAGATTATTATACTTCAACAAAAACAAATGAATCACAGGAGTGGTTCCCAAAGTGGTTATGATAATGTAAGTGATTTTTTGGTATTATATATTGAAATGTGTCATCATTTGGTAAATCTACATAATTCAGTGAACTAGTATCTTCCTCATGACCAATACATGGGTGAAAGATCCCTTTAAAGTGCAAGCTACCAAAGAAGTCACAAAGAAAGAAAACTACAGGCCAATATCACTGATGAACACAGATGCAAAAATCCTCAACAAAATACTAGCAAACAGAATCCAACAGCACATTAAAAGGATCATACACTATGATCAACTGGGATTTATCCCAGGAATGCAAGAATTCTTCAATATACAAAAATCAATCAATGTGATACACCATATTAACAAATTGAAGGAGAAAAACCATATGATCATCTCAATAGATGCAGAAAAAGCTTCTGAAAAAATTCAACACCCATTTATGATAAAAACCCTCGAGAAAGTAGGCACAGAGGGAACTTACCTCAACATAATAAAGGCCATATATGACAAACCTCAACATAATAAAGGCCATATATGACAAACCCACAGACAGCATCGTTCTCAATGGTGAAAAACTGAAACCATTTCCTCTAAGATCAGGAACAAAACAAGGTTGTCCACTCTCACCACTATTATTCAACACAGCTTTGGAAGTTTTAGCCGCAGCAATCAGAGAAGAAAAAGAAATAAAAGGAATCCAAACCAGAAAAGTAGAAGTAAAGCTGTCACTGTCTGCTGATGACATGATACTATAGAGAATCCTAAATACTCTACCAGAAAACTACTAGAGCTAATCAATGAATCTGGTAAAGTAGCAGGATACAAAATTTATGCACAGAAATCTCTTGCATTCCTATACACTAATGTTAAAAAAATCTGAAAGAGAAACTAAGGAAACACTCACATTTACCGTTGCAACAGAAAGAATAAAATACCTAGGAATAAACCTACCTAAGGAGAAAAAAGATCTGTATGCAGAAAACTATAAGACACTGATGAAAGAAATTAAAGGTGATACCAACAGAGAGAGAGATATACCATGTTCTTGGATTGGAAGAATCAACATTGTGAAAATGACTCTACTACCCAAAGCAATCTACAGATTTAATGCAATCCTTATCAAACTATCAATGGCATTATTCACAGAACTAGAACATAAAATTTCACAATTTGTATGGAAACACAAAAGACCCCAAATAGCCAAAGCAATCTTGAGAACGAAAAACAGAGCTGGAGGAATCAGGCTCTGTGGCTTCATACTATACTACAAAGCTATAGTAATCAAGACAGTATGGTACTGGCACAAAAACAGAAATATAGATCAGTGGAACAGGACAGAATGACCAGAGATAAACCCACGCACATATGGTCACCTTATTTTTGATAAAGGAGGCAGAATATACAATGGAGAAAAGACAGCCTCTTCAATAAGTGGTGCTGGGAAAACTGGACAGCTACATGTAAAAGAATGAAATTAGAACACTCCCTAATACCATACACAAAAATAAACTCAAAATGGATTGAAGACCTAAATGTAAGGTCATACACTATAAAACTCTTAGAGGAAAACATAGGCAGAACAGTCTCTGACATACATCACAGCAAGATCCTTTTTGACCCACCTCCTAGAGAAATGGAAATAAAAGCAAAAATAAACAAATGGGACCTAATGAAACTTAAAAGCTTTTGCACAGCAAAGGAAAACATAAACAAGATGAAAAGACAACCCTCAGAATGGGAGAAAATATGTGCAAATGAAGCAACTGACAAAGGATTAATCTCCAAAATTTACAAGCAGCTCATGCAGCTCAGTATCAAAAAAACAAACAACCCAATCCAAAAATGGGCAGAAGACCTAAACAGACATTTCTCCAAAGAAGATATACATATTGCCAACAAACACATGAAAGGATGCTCAACATCACTAATCATTAGAGAAATACAAATCAAAACTACAATAAGGTATCACCTCACACCAGTCAGAATGGCCATCATCAAAGAATCTACAAGCAATAAATGCTGGAGAGGGTGTGGAGAAAAGGGAAGCCTCTTGCACTGTTGGTGGGGATGTAAATTGATACAGCCACTATGGAGAACAGTATGCAGGTTCCTTAAGAAACTAAAAATGGAACTACCATACGACCCAGCAATCCCACTACTGGGCATATACGCTGAGAAAACCATAATTCAAAAAGAGTCATGTACCACAATGTTCACTGCAGCTCTGTTTACAATAGCCAGGACATGGAAGCAACCTAAGTGTCCACTGAGATGAATGGATAAGGAAGTGGCACATATATACAATGGAATATTACTCAGCCATAAAAAGAAACAAAATTGAGTTATTTGTAGTGAGGTGATGGACCTAGAGTCTGTCATACAGCATGAAGTAAGTCAGAAGGAGAAAAACAAATACCATACGCTAACACATATATATGGAGTCTTAAGAAAAAAAAGTTCTGAAGAACATAGGGGCAAGACAGGAATAAAGATGCAGACGTAGAGAATGGACTTGAGGACACAGGGAGAGGGAAGGGTAAGCTGGAATGAAGTGAGAGAGTGGCATGGACTTATATATACTACCAAATGTAACATAGCTAGCTAGTGGGAAGCAGCCGCATGGCACAGGGAGATTAGCTCGGTGCTTTGTGACCATCTAGAGGGGTGGGATAGGGAGTGTAGGAGGGAGATGCAAGAGGGAGGAGATATGGGGATATATTTATATGTATAGCTGGTTCACTTTGTTATCAAGAAGAAACTAACACACCATTGTAAAGCAATTATACTCCAATAAAGATGTTAAAATAATGCAAGCTAGACCAATAGGTTTTAATGTCACATAGTTTGAGAAGTTCATTGATTTCAAACTCTACATTGCAGCTAACCTTTAAGAAACTATTAGGTTTTGATGAGTATTAAAGAAAAATATAACTATTTAAAAGAATATTAAAATATTCCTCCCTTTTCTAAACATACAGCTCAGTGAGGCCTGATTCTTTCATATACTTCAACCAAAACAGTATATTGCAACTAACTGAATGCAGAAGCAAACATGAGACTCTAGTCATTAAATATATTTGCAAAAATGTAAAACAATGCCACTCTTGCCACTAACTTATTTTGGGTTTTGGAACATAGTTATTTTTCATTAAAAATGTTGTTTAAGATGTAGTGGGTTTACTATTATTAGTAGTAGTATTTTTTAGAGGTATACACCTCTATAAGCAATACACCATATGCTTAATGGTATATGTAAATATACCAATATCTACGTTTAAAATTGGTTGGTTTTAATATCTAATATGATATAATCCACATAAGCAAAGGATCTTTGTGATCCTCAATACTTCCTAGAACTGTGAAGGAGTCTTGAAGTTTCTGAATTGAGCTATAGGTACATGCTTCAACAGGGATGGATCTCAGAAACAACGTTTAACGAAAGTAATTCACAGAGTACACAATATGATTCTAGTTAAAGTTCAAAAACAGGTGAAAGTAAACAATATGTTGGTGAAGCATACATATATAGTCGATAAAACTGTAAAGAAAACCAAAGGAATAATTAACACAAAATTCAGGATGACCAGGGTGATCGGGGCAGAGAATCCTTTGTTTCTAGAGCAAGGCACACACCAAAGGCTTCTAAGGTACTTGTGATGGTCTATTAAGCAGAGTACACAGATACAGTTTTTTGTTTTTGTTTTTTAAAACAGTACATACAAATGGTATATCTCACAACAAAAATTTTAACAGAAGAAACAAGGAGACATACCTATCCTCTTAGAAGGAAAAACTCAAAAGAATGTCTCTTCTCCAATTAATTTATAAATTCAATGCAATCACAAACAATATCTATCCCAATAAGATTTTCTATAGAACTTGAAAAGATGATTTTAAATTTCATCTGGAAGAAAAATGCAAAAGAAGAGCCCAAAGCTTTTTTCAAAAGAAAGTACCAAACTATATTATAAAGCTACAATAATTAAAACAGTGTGGTAGTAGATAAATGGGTCAAAGAAAAGAAGAAAATTCAGAACTCAATTAAAAAAAAATCAGCAAAGTATATGACCTGGCCAAAAATGCTTAATTTTCCTACTACCCAAGGAAGATAAACATTTAAATGAGATGTTATTTCAACTATTAGAAAATTAGTAAAATATTACCATCCGGTGCTGGCTAGTGGGGAGATAAAACACATCTTTTAAGAAAGTGATTATAAAAGGGTACAATCATTTGAGGGTAATTTAATAGCATTATTATCCATCATTCTCAGAAGCAATCAAGTCTACGATTCATAGAAATACTATGATGGGCACATGAAACACTGCTTATAATGGCAAAAAAATCACTGCAGCATTTTAGTTATAAGGGAAAACTTGAAAATAACTTAAACGTCCATCAGTAGAGGAATGAAAGACTCATTTGACAAATTGATGCCATATCTATTTAATTACACTAAATAGATATATCACACTGCATTTATTTAACAAACACTACGTCTCAGTTAAGTTTTTAGACACTTTGCAGATTTTAATTCATTTAAGCAACTATGTCTGGATTACAGGAGATGCTCCTGATACAGCTCTTTTTTAAAAAGAACTGGTTACACTTGGACAAATGTCCTTAAAAAACAAAATTTCAAACACTGTTCTCCGTCTTCCTTAAAATAGTTGTGAACACTGTGTCACTTTTAATTTTTCTCCAGTCTGAGTTATTTACTGATGTACTGAGTATACTGTATAGAGCTATCTGGTTCTAGAAGGCAGTTTTTCAACAGAAAAGTATTTTTACACTATTAGGGAATAGCAGCTCTGTTATAAACCTCCTGAGTAGGCTTACTACCAATCTCAGAACCTATAATATTAAATATAGTCAAACCCCTTTCCCCTTCTAATGCTTTTTCAGGGGAACACCGTGGGCCCTTGGATCACCAACGTTACTGCAATAACACCGTATGCTTGCACAGCACTTAACGTCTGGAATATATTTTCAAAAACCTTACTGCCCTAATTTTACCTTACAGGGAGAATAAAGGGTAAAAGAGGTGTATTTAAATATATGGATTTCAAATAGACAAGTGATTAAGAGAAACTCGAGGATTTTCAAAGGATCTTCCCCCCAATTTTGAGGTTAATGTGCCACGTTCTCCCACAAATGCTGCTTGGTGCCACCTTCAGACAAACTGCTGGGTTGCATGGACCAACCTACGATGACGCGCTACTTCAGTTTTCGGCTAAATGACCCTCCCTGGGGAAAGACCTCTTCCTTCTATGCCTACTTTAAAAAAGAAAAGGTCACACACGGCCAATGAAGTCTATGCAGAAGGAAAGCGGAGGTAAGGACTTCACCAAGAATCCTTAGAAAAGTACTTCACTGCCAGTCCCAACCCAAGGAGCAAAGCTTCAGCTGGCTACTTCTTACAACGTCCACGAGGATGCAGCGGTCCTCTCACAGGCAACTCAAAGGAAGTGCTGAACCGCCCTACACTTTCCGCCTCCGAAAGGGGAAACAGGAATTCTGATGCCTTACACACCTGGAAGACGCTGACTGCCTAGAAACGGTGAAGATCGGTGTGTTAGCAGCTGAGAGCAGCCACAGGTGGAGTCAGAGCCGAAGCAGCAAAGCAAAAGCGATTCTGAAAACCTCCGCCCCCCGCCCCTCCCACCCAGAGCAGCGCTAACAGGCAAGAACGCGTCAGTCAACTCAGCATCCATGAGAAGCACGCAAAGTCGATTGGAACTGAATTTTTCATTTAAAAAAGACAACAACGAACCCCGCACAGCCCGAGAGGCCACGCCGGGCACTCGGCCCCGGAGAACGGGCTCCTCTCGCGTCCCCCCGGGTGGACGTCCACGAGGGGCAGTCTCACCTGTCGTGTGCGCCGCCACCGCCCCCGCGGACCGAAGATCAGCGTTCAGTTTCCTCCCCATGCTAAGATGCTGTCCGCGTCTCCACACGCGCTTACTCCCCTCAGGCCCTCGAGGCCGAGCGTGACAGATCCCGTCGGACCCTGCCAACCAGCCGCGCCCGGGCCAACTCCCCGGGCCGGGGAGCTGTCGGGCCGCCCCTTGCAGGGACTCCCCCTCCTCCCGGTTCCACAAGGCCCGCGTTCGCACAGGCTCGTCAGCGGCGCGCGGGACCCTCCACGTCGCAAACAGCCCTTCCTCTCCGCCCTTGTGCCAAGAACGCCGCCCGGGCGTCGCGGGGCGGCTCCGAGGCGCCGGCGGCAGTGACGCGGGCCCGGCGTCCAGGATCGGAGCCTGCAGGCCTCGCCGCGCTCGTCAGCCAAACGCCGTCCCTGCCCCAGAGGGTCATAGGAAGGCACGGACGCTGAGACGCCCCGCCACCTGAGGTAATAAGTCGACTTTCTCAGCGACTGCCGCTGGAACCCGGAAGTAAAACCCCACGCCCACAGGAAGCGGAGATGGGGGGGAGAGAAAGTGAAAACTGAACTGTGGCTTCCCTAGGAGGCAGGAGCCAATCGCTGGGGAGAAGCCGACGCGCAGGCGCGAGCTGCGGCCGTCGTCCACGCGGCGCTCGCCTCTCTCCTTTACGCAGGCGCAAGGCCGCGGCGCGGCCCGGGATTGGACGAAGTATTCTGGCGGGAGCGGTTGCCCGGCGGGCGGAGCGGGGCGTCTCGCGGGGCTGACGCGTTACCGGAAGCGGAAGGCGCGAAAGGGGAACCGCGGAGGCGCGGCCATGACGGCATTGAATGTGTTGGTGGGGGGGGGGGTGTCTCTTTCGCTTCACCGTTGGGAGTATTTACCTCCTTGAGTCTCCTGCTACAGCTGCCGCAGCGACGCTTGTCTTGTCTTGCCCAAAAGCGACGTTTACGAAATCACGCCTTTGTAGTAATTTAATAAAAGTTGATCTGTGTAACATTTGTTTATGTGGTGGTTCCCTAGGAGAACAAAAGAAGTTTCTATTCCATGCAGAGTTAAGGGAATAGCATTACTATAGCAATGCTGTTACCACAAATAGCATTACTTCTACCAATCAGAGATACTAGGTGATGCACTTAACCGTGAGCCAGACACTGGGCCACACTATGGGAATAGAATAATTTACTCATTCAGTAGCATCTTTTATTGTTTACTGTGGCCAGGTGCTGAATTAGGCACTAAGATTACAGTCATGAATAAGCCAGATAAGGACCCTGCACAGAGTGGGCTTATTCTAGAGGTGGATGACAAACAGTAACAAGTAACACCACCACCATCACCTGAACAGAACTTAATAATACTGCAGTGACGGGCTTCCCTGGTGCCGCAGTGGTTAAGAATCCGCCTGCCAGTGCAGGGGACACGGGTTCGAGCCCTGGTCCGGGAAGATCCCACATGCCGCGAAGCAACTAAGCCCATGTGCCACAGCTACTGAGCCTGTGAGCCACAACTACTGAAGCCCGAGCTCCTAGAGCCCATGCTCCGCAACAAAAGAAGCCACCGCAATGAGAAGCCCATGCACCGCAACAAAGAGTAGCCATTGCTCCCGCAACTAGAGAAACCCCGCACACAGCAACGAAGACCCAACACAGCCAAAAATAAATAAATTAAATAAATAAATTTAAAATAATAATAATAATAATAATAATAATAATACTGCAGTGAAAACAAGCCAGAAATGCTGAGGATGGGGTTGGAAGCTGGAGGCCGGAGCAGAAGAGGCAGAGCTACAACATCTCACTGAATAAGGGACATTTGAGGTCAAACCTCAGTGATAAAAACAGACCAAATTAGTTCTTGGAAGATGAGGAGGAAGAACTTTCCAAGCAGAAGACAAAGAAAGTACAAAAGCCCTAGAGGGCTTCCCTGGTGGCGCAGTGGTTGAGAGTCTGCCTGCGATGCAGGGGACACAGGTTCGTGCCCTGGTCCGGGAAGATCCCACATGCCGTGGAGCGGCTGGGCCCGTGAGCCATGGCCGCTGAGCCTGCGCGTCTGGAGCCTGTGCTCCGCAACGGGAGAGGCCACAACAGTGAGAGGCCACGTACAGCAAAAAAAAAAAAAAAAAAAGTCCTAGACATGAAATTGTGTTCAAGAACTGAGGAAGGTTGGCTGTAGAAGCAGAGACTGAAGTACAGCCGATGTTTTCAAAGTACATAAAACCAGTATGTACAACTCCCTGGTTTATCACAAAGCAAATGTTCATGAAACCACCACCCTGGTCAAGAAGTAGAACATTGCCAAAAGCCCAGAAGTTCCTTCTTGCACCACCTATGGATCAATACCCACTCCCCTTACAAAACCAGTACGTACAACTCCCTGGTTTATCACAAAGCAAATGTTCATGAAGCCACCGCCCTGGTCAAGAAGTAGAACATTGCCAAAAGCCCAGAAGTTCCTTCTTGCACCACCTATGGATCAATACCCACTCCCCTTACCTACCATCAAACCTAACAACGAATCTAACTTCCATGGTAATCTCTTCCTTTCCTTTCCTAGTAGGTTTGCTGCCTAAATATGCATCCCTAAACTTTATCATTTAGTTTTGCTTGTGGTTTGAACTTTATATAAACTGAATGGGTTTGTGCCTGGTTTCTTTGGAGTAACACTGTTTGTGAGACTCATGTTTTTGTGTACACAATTCTTTCATTTTCATTGCTATATATACAGGGGTGGGTATAGCACATTTTCCATTTTACTGTTGATAGACATTTGCATTATTTCCAGTTCTTGGCTATGATGAATAATACTGCTTGAACTTTCTTTTTTTTCTTTTTCTTTTTTTTTTTTTTTGCGGTACGTGGGCCTCTCACTGTTGTGGCCTCTCCCGTTGTGGAGCACAGGCTCTGGACGTGCAGGCTCCGCAGCCATGGCTCACGGGCCTAGCCGCTCCACGGCATGTGGGATCTTCCCGGACCAGGGCACGAACCCGTGTCCCCTGCATCGGCAGGCGGACTCTCAACCACTGCACCACCAGGGAAGCCCTGAACTTTCTTATTCACGTCTCTGTACACTTGGGCATCATTTAGGTTGGGTGTATTACATGCTGAACGTGCTGGACATGATGATTTGGATTTTTGCTTCAGCAAATATTTATTCCCTTCCCTCTTCTACTGTTGGTCAGGTTTGCTTTTCTACCCCATTGATATTGTCCTTGGTCATATGAATGCTTTTGGCTGATAGAATATTAGCAGACATGATATATGCAGGAGTCCTGTGTGCTTGCATAGTTTGATTTGGCTCCTGAGTGCAGGTGATGCACACGAGGAGACCACAGTCTCATGTAGCTGTTGCCCCTTCAGTCTGGGCCCTCAGAATAAGCACATATAGAGCACATGTGAATCCAACCTGCAGGCCAAACCAATCTTAGATTAGCATAAACTTAGACATCCCAAAGATTGGTGAGTATGAGAATTAATGCTGTTGTCCTAAGTCACTGAGCTTGGGGTGGTCTATTATACAGCATTATTGTGGCAATAAAGAAGGCATATGTTCAGCTTTAATAGATAAAGTCAATCTTCTTGCAAATTGGTTTTACAAAGTTATATTTCCACAAAAAATGTATGAGAATTCTAGTTTCTCTACATCTTGGTCAATATTTTTTAACTTTAGTTACTCTGAAGGGTGTCATATGGTTTGAATTTGCATTGCCTCCAACTTTGTTCTTTTTCCAATATTTGAATAGTTTTGGCTATTCTAAGTCATTTGAATTTCTGTATAAATTTTAGAATCAGCTTATTTTCTACCTCAAAACACACATACACACACAAAAACAAACAAACAAACAAACAAACAACTCACAGCTGCTAGGATATTGACTGGGATTGTGTTTAATACATAGATCAATTTGGAGAGAATTAACGTCTCAATATTCTACCTTTGAATTCATGAACATGATATCTCTATTGATTTAGGTCTCTCATATTTTCTCTAAGCAACATTTATATTTTTCAGTGTTCAGGTCTTTTGCACATTTTGTTATATTTCTCTCTTCATATTTTTATGGTATTTTGAAATTTTAATTTATAATGGCTTGTAGCTAGTATATAGAAATACAAATGATTTTCCCATAGCAACCTTATATCCTGCAACTTGCTAAACTTACTAATTAGATCTAATAGCTATTTGTGTGTGTATGTGTGTGTATGTATTCCTTAAGATTTTCTAAGACAAACATGTTGACTGCAAATAAAAATACCTTTCTCTGTTTCCAATCTGTATTTTTTTCCTATTGCATTGTTTAAGTCCTCAAATGCAATATTGAATATAAGAGGTGAGAGCAAACATCTTATTATTGATCTATGGGGAAAGCATTCAATATTTCACCATTAAGTATAATGTTACCTTTGGTGTTTTCTGTCCTTTTTTAGGTTGAGGATTTGCCCTTTTATTCCTAGTTTTTGAGAGCTTTTATCATAAATGAATTTTGAATTTTGAATTTTGTCTGCATCTATTGAGAGGATTATATAGCTTTTTCTTAATCTACTAGTATGATGAATTACATTATTTTCAAATGTTCATCCAACCTTGAATTCCTGGGATGAACCAAATTTACGTAGGATGCATTATCCTTTCTCTATATTACTGGACATGAATTGCTATATTTTGTTAAGGATTTTGGCATGTATGTTCATGAGAGATATTGGTCCACAGTTTACTTTTCTTGTAATATCTTAGTTTTGGTATCAGGGTAACTCTAGCTTCACAGAATGAGTTGGTAAGTACTCTCTCATCTTTTAATTTCCAAAATACTCTGATTAAAATTGGTATTATTTCTTCCAAAAATGTTTAATAGAATTAATCAGTGAAGTCATTAGGGACCTGTATTTTCTTTACAGGGAGTTTTTTTAAGTACAAATTTTATTTCATTAATAGATATAGAGTTATTAAGAATATCTATTTTAGGGCCTCCCTGGTGGCGCAGTGGTTGAGAGTCCGCCTGCCGATGCAGGGGATACGGGTTCGTGCCCCAGTCTGGGAGGATCCCATGTGCCGTGGAGCGGCTGGGCCCGTGGGCCATGGCCGCTGGGCCTGCGCATCCGGAGCCTGCGCATCCGGAGCCTGTGCTCCGCAACGGGGGAGGCCACAACAGTGAGAGGCCCGCATACCACAAAAAAAAAAAAAAAAAAAAAAAAAAGAATATCTATTTTAGAGGAATAGAGCTCTACCAATACCACTGTCACAGCAGGGTGACTGTGGGCTTTCTCCCAAAGCCCCAAGGAGAAACAGCAGAAGCTCAACACTGTGTGTTTGAGGAAATAGATACCACCAAAATAATCCAGTGAGTCACTGAGCAAATAAATAAGCAAATAACAGTAACAAGGCCCCAAGGGGTGAGGGGAGACCAGCACACAGAGTTGTGGCAATTTATTACATAAATGTTCAGCTTCCAACCAAAAATTATGAGTCATGAAAAGAAAACAGAAAAGTATGACCATGCACTGAAAAAAGCAAGCAACAGAAACTCTTGTGAGAGTGACTAATATTGTATTTAAGAGAGAAAGACTTCGAAGTAGCCATTATAAACATGTTCAACAGACTAAAGGAAAGTGTGATAAAAGAAGTAAGGAAAGATACATTGACAATATCACATCAAATGAAGAATATCAATAAAGCAAAATTATAAAACCAATTCTAAAAAAAAAAAAAGAAATTTCAAAAAAGACCCAAATGCAAAGTGTGGAGTTGAAAAGTAAAATAATTGAAATAAAAACACCTAGAGGGACTCAACAGTGATTAGAACTGGAAGAAGAAAGAATTAGCAAGCTTGAATATAGATCAATAGAGATTATTGATCAAGCTGAAAAACAGCATAAACAATAAAGAAAAAGGAACAAGAGGCTTCAAGATGGCAGAAGAGTAAGACGTGGAGATCACCTTCCTCCCCACAAATACATCAGAAATACATCTACATGTGGAACAACTCCTACAGAACACCTACTGAACGCTGGCAGAAGACCTCAGACCTCCCAAAAGGCAAGAAACTCCCCACGTACCTGGGTAGGGCAAAAAAAAAAAAAAAAAAGAGACAAAAGAATAGGGAAGAGACCTGCATCAGTGGGAGGGAGCTGTGAAGGAGGAAAGGTTTCCACACACGAGGAAGCCCCTTCTTGTGTGGAGACTGCGTGTGGCATAGGGGGGAAGCTTCGGAGCCGCGAAGGAGAGGGCAGCAAAAGGGGTGTGGAGGACAAAGCAGAGAGATTCCCGCACAGAGGACCGGTGCCGACCGGCACTCACCAGCCCGAGAGGCTTGTCTGCTCACCCGCCGGGGCGGGCGGTGGCAGGGAACTGAGGCTCGGGCTTCGGAGATAGGATCCCAGGGAAAGGACTGGGTTTGGCTGCGTGAACACAGCCTGAAGGGACTAGTGAGCCACAGCTAGCCAGGAGGGAGTCCGGGAAAAAGTCTGAAGCTGCCGAAGAGGCAAGAGACTTTTTCTTGCCTCTTTGTTTCGCGGTGCGCGAGGAGAGGGGGTTCAGAGCTCCGCTTAAAGGAGCTCCAGAGACGGGCGCGAGCCGCGGCTATCAATGCAGACCCCAGAGACGGGCATGAGACGTTAAGGCTGCTGCTGCAGCCACCAAGAAGCCTGTGTGCAAGCATAGGTCACTCTCTACACCTCCCCTCCCGGGAACCTGTGCGTCCCGCCACCGCCAGGGTCCCGTGATCCAGGGACAACTTTCCCGGGAGAATGCACAGTGCACCTGAGGCTGGTGCAGCGTCACGCCAGCTGCTGCCGCCGCAGGCTTGCCCTGCATCTGTACCCCTCCTCCCCCCCGGCCTGAGTGAGCCAGAGCCCCCGAATCAGCTGCTCCTTTAACCCCGTCATGTCTGAGCGAAGAACAGACGCCCTCAGGCGACCTACATGCACAGGCGTGGCCAAATCCAAAGCTGAACCCCAGGAGCTGTGCAAACAAAGAAGAGAAAGGGAAATCTCTCCCAGCGGCCTCAGGAGAAGTGGATTAAATCTCCAAAATCAACTTGATGTACCCTGCCTCTGTGGCATTCCTGAATAGACAACAAATCATTATAATTTGAGGAGGTGGATGTTGGGAGCAACGATATATATATTTTTTCCCTTTTTCTTTTTTTGTGAGTGTGTATGTGTACACTTCTGTGTGTGATTTTGTCTGTATAGCTTTGCTTTTACCATTTGTCCTAGGGTTCTGTCTGCACGTTTTTTTTTTTCTTTTTTTTAGTATAGTTTTTAGTGCCTGTTATCATTGGTGGATTTGTTATTTGGTTTGGTTGCTCTCTTCTTTCTTTTTTTTTTTTACTTTATTATTTTTTTTATTTTTTATTTTTTTCTTTTTGCGGTATGCGGGCCTCTCACCGTTGTGGCCTCTCCCGTTGCGGAGCACAGGCTCCGGACGCGCAGGCCCAGCGGCCATGGCTCACGGGCCCAGCCGCTCCGCGGCACATGGGATCCTCCCAGACCGGGGCACGAACCCGTATCCCCTGCATCGGCAGGCGGACTCTCAACCACTGCGCCACCAGGGAGGCCCTTTTTACTTTAAAAATTTTTTCTTAATAATTATTTTCTATTTTAAATAACTATTTTATTTTATTGTATTTCTTTCTTTCTTCCTTCCTTCCTTTCTTTCTTTCTTTTTTTATTTATTTATTTCTGTCTTTCTTTCTCCCTTTTATTCTGAGCCATGTCGATGACAGGCTCTTGGTGCTCTGGCCAGGCATCAGGGCAGTGCCTCTGAGGTGGGAGAGCCAAGTTCAGGACATTGGCCCACCAGAGACGTCCTAGCTCCACATAATATCAAATGGCAAAAATCTCCCAGAGATCTCCATCTCAATGCCAAGACCCAGCTCCAGTCCATGACCAGCAAGCTACAGTGCTGGATACCCTGTGTCACACAACTAGCAGGACAGGAACACAACCCCATCCATTAGCAGAGAGGCTGCCTACAAGCATAATAAGGTCACAGACACCCCAAAACACACCACCAGATGTGGATCTGCCCACCTGAAAGACAAGATCCAGCCTCATCCACCAGAACACAGGCACTAGTCCCCTCCACCAGGAAGCCTACACAACCCACTGAACCAACCTTAGTCACTGGAGGCAGACACCAAAAACAACAGGAATTACGAACCTGCAGTCTGCGAAAAGGAGACCCCACACACAGTAAATTAAGCAAAATGAGAAGACAGAGAAACACACAGCAGATGAAGGAGCAAGGTAAAAACCCACCAGACGTAACAAATGAAGAGGAAATAGGCAGTCGACCTGAAAAAAAATTCAGAATGATAGTAAAGATGATCCCAAATCTTGGAAATAGAATGGAGAAGATACAAAAAAACGTTTAACAAGGATCTAGAAGAACTAAAGAGCAAGCAAACAATGATGAACAACACAATAAATGAAATTAAAAATACTCTAGAAGGGATCAATAGCAGAATAACTGAGGCAGAAGAAAGGATAAGTGACCTGGAAGATAAAATAGTGGAAGTAACTACTGCAGAGCAGAATAAAGAAAAAAGAATGAAAAGAATTGAGAACAGTCTCAGAGACTTCTGAGACAACATTAAACACAGCAACATTCAAATTATAGGGGTCCCAGAAGAAAAAGAGAAAAAGAAAGGGACTGAGAAAATATTTGAAGAGATTATAGTTGAAAACTTCCCTAATATGGGAAAGGAAATAGTCAATCAAGTCCAGGAAGCACAGAGACTCCCATACAGGATAAATCCAAAGAGAAACACACCAAGACACATATTATCAAACTATCAAAAATTAAATACAAAGAAAAAATATTAAAAGCAGCAAAGGAAAACAACAAATAACATACAAGGGAATCCCCATAAGGTTAAAAGCTGATCTTTCAGCAGAAACTCTGCAAGCCAGAAGGGAGTGGCAGGACATATGTAAAGTGATGAAAGGGAAAAAACCTACAACCAAGATTACTCTGCCCAGCAAGGATCTCATTCAGATTTGATGGAGAAATTAAAACCTTTGCAGACAAGCAAAAGCTAAGAGAATTCAGCACCACCAAACCAGCTTTACAACAAATACTAAAGGAACTTCTCTAGGCAGGAAACACAAGAGAAGGAAAAGACCTACAACAACAAACCCAAAACAATTTAAAAAATGGTAATAGGAACATACATATCAATAATTACCTTAAATGTAAATGGATTAAATGATCCAACCAAAAGACATAGACTGGCTGAAGGGATACAAAAACAAGACCTGTATATATGCTGTCTACAAAAGACCCACTTCAGACCTAGGGACAGATACAGACTGAAAGTGAGGGGATGGAAAAAGATATTCCATGCAAATGGAAATCAAAAGAAAGCTGCAGTAGCAATTCTCATATCAGACAAAATAGACTTTAAAACAAAGACTATTACAAGAGACAAAGAAAGACACTATATAATGATCAAGGGATCAATCCAAGAAGAAATATAACAATTGTAAATACTTATGCACCCAACATAGGAGCACCTCAATACATAAGGCAAAAATTAACAGCCGTAAAAGGGGAAATCGACAGTAACACAATCATAGAAGGGGACTTTAACACCCCACCTTCACCAATGGGCAGATCATCCAAAATGAAAATAAATAAGGAAACACAAGCTTTAAATGCTACATTAAACAAGATGGACTTAATTGATATTTATAGGACATTCCATCCAAAAACAACAGAATACACATTCTTCTCAAGTGCTCATGGAACATTCTCTAGGATAGATCATATCTTAGGTCACAAATCAACCCTTGGTAAATTTAAGAAAACTGAAATCATATCAAGTATCTTTTCTGACCACAGTGCTAGGAGACTAGATATCAATTACAGGAAAAAACTTGTAAAAAATACAAACACTTGGAGGCTAAACAATACACTACTTAATAACCAAGATATCACTGAAGAAATCAAAGAGGAAATCAAAAAATACCTAGAAACAAATGACAATGAAAACAGGACGACCCAAAACCTATGGGAAGCAGCAAAAGCAGTTCTAAGAGAGAAGTTTATAGCAATACAATCCTACCTTAACAAACAAGAAAAATCTCAAATAAACAACCTAACCTTAAACTTAAAGCAATTAGAGAAAGAAGAAAAAAAAACCCCAAAGCTAGCAGAAGGAAAGAAGTCATAAAGATCAGATCAAAAATAAATGAAAAAGAAATGAAGGAAACAATAGCAAAGATCAATCAAACTAAAAGCTGGTTCTTTGAGAAGATAAACACAAGTGATAAACCATTAGCCAGACTCATCAAGAAAAAAAAGGGAGAAGACTCAAATCAATAGAATTAGAAATGAAAAAGGAGAAGTAACAACTGACACTGCAGAAATAGAAAGGATCATGAGAGATTACTAAAAGCAACTATAAGCTAATAAAATGGACAACCTGGAAAAAATGGACAATTTCTTAGAAATGCACAACCTTCCGAGACTGAACCAGGAAGAAATAGAAAATATGAACAGACCAATCAGAAGCACTGAAATTGAAACTGTGATCAAAAATCTTCCAACAAACAAAAGTCCAAGACCAGATGGCTTCACGGGAAAATTCTATCAAACATTTAGAGAAGGGCTAACACCTATCCTTCTCAAACTCTTCCAAAATATAGCAGAGGCAGGAACACTCCCAAACTTATTCTATGAGGCCACCATCATCCTGATATCAAAATCAGACAAAGAAGTCACAAAGAAAGAAAACTACAGGCCAATATCACTGATGAACATAGATGCAAAAATCCTCAACAAAATACTAGCAAACAGAATCCAACAGCACATTAAAATGATCATACACCATGATCAAGTGGGGTTTATCCCAGGAATGCAAGGATTCTTCAATATACGCAAATCAATCAATGTGATACACCATATTAATAAATTGAAAGAGAAAAACCATATGATCATCTCAATACATGCAGAGAAAGCTTCCAACAAAATTGAACACCCATTTATGATAAAAACCCCTCAGAAAGTAGGCACAGAGGGAACTTACCTCAACATAATAAAGGTCTATGACAAACCCACAGCCAGCATCATTCGCAATGGTGAAAAACTGAAACCATTTCCACTAAGATCAGGAGCAATACAAGGTTGCCCACTCTGACCACTATTATTCAACATAGTTTTGGAACTTTTAGCCACAGCAATCAGAGAAGAAAAAGAAATAAAAGGAATCCAAATTGGAAAAGAAGTAAAGCTGTCACTGTTTGCAGATGACATGAGACTATACATAGAGAATACTAAAAATGCTACCAGAAAACTACTAGAGCTAATCAATGAATCTGGTAAAGTAGCAGGATACAAAATTTATGCACAGAAGTCTCTTGCATTCCTATACACTAATGATAAAAAATCTGAAAGAGAAATTAAGGAAACACTCCCATTTACCATGGCAACAAAAAGAATAAAATACCTAGGAATAAACCTACCTAAGGAGACAAAAGACCTGTATGCAGAAAATTATAAGACACTGATGAAAGAAATCAAAGATGATACAAATAGATGGAGAGATATACCATGTTCTTGGGTTGGAAGAATCAACACTGTGAAAAAGACTCTACTACCCAAAGCAAGCTACAGATTCAATGCAATCCCTATAAAACTACCAGTGGCATTTTTCACAGAATTAGAACAAAAAATTTCACAATTTGAATGGAAACACAAAAGACCCCGAATAGTCAAAGCAATCTTGAGAACGAAAAACGGAGCTGGAGGAATCAGGCTCCGCGGCTTCATAGTATACTACAAAGCTACAGTAATCAAGACAGTATGGTACTGGCACAAAAACAGAAATATAGATCAGTGGAACAGGACAGAATGACCAGAGATAAACCCACACACATATGGTCACCTTATCTTTGATAAAGGAGGCAAGAATATACAATGGAAAAAAGACAGCCTGTTCAATAAGTGGTGCTGGGAAAACTGGACAGCTACATGTAAAAGAAGGAAATTAGAACACTCCCTAACACCATACACAAAAATAAACTCAAAATGGATTGAAGACCTAAATGTAAGGCCAGATACTATAAAACTCTTAGAGGAAAACATAGGCAGAACAGTCTCTGACATACATCACAGCAAGATCCTTTTTGACCCACCTCCTAGAGAAATGGAAATAAAAGCAAAAATAAACAAATGGGACCTAATGAAACTTAAAAGCTTTTGCACAGCAAAGGAAAACATAAACAAGATGAAAAGACAACCCTCAGAATGGGAGAAAATATGTGCAAATGAAGCAACTGACAAAGGATTAATCTCCAAAATTTACAAGCAGCTCATGCAGCTCAGTATCAAAAAAACAAACAACCCAATCCAAAAATGGGCAGAAGACCTAAACAGACATTTCTCCAAAGAAGATATACAGATTGTCAAGAAACACATGAAAGAATGTTCAACATCATTAATCATTAGAGAAATGCAAATCAAAACTACATTGAGCTATCATCTCACACCAGTCAGAATGGCCATCATCAAAAAAAATCTACAAACAATAAATGCTGGAGAGGGTGTGGAGAAAAGGGAAGCCTCTTGCACTGTTGGTGGGAATGTAAATTGGTGCAGCCACCATGGAGAACAGTATGGAGGTTCCTTAAAAAACTAAAAATAGAACTATCGTATGGCCCAGCAATCCCACTACTGGGCATATACCCTGAGAAAATCATAATTCAAGGAGAGTCATGTACCACAATGTTCATTGCAGCTCTATTTATAATAGGCAGGACATGGAAGCAACCTAAGTGTCCATCAACAGATGAATGGATAAATAAGATATGGTACATACATACAATGGAATATTACTCAGCCATAAAAAGAAACGAAGTTGAGTTATTTGTAGTGAAGTGGATGGACCTAGAGTCTGTCATACAGAGTGAAGTAAGTCATAAAGAGAAAAACAAATACCGTATGCTAACACATATATATGGAATCTAAAAAAAAATGGTCATGAAGAACCTATGGGCAAGACGGGAATAAAGACACAGACCTACTAGAGCATGGACTTGAGGATATGGGGAGGGGGAAGCATAAGCTGGGACAAAGTGAGAGAGTGGCATGGACACATAGACACTACCAAATGTAAAACAGATAGCTAGTGGGATGCAGCCACATAGCACAGGGAGATCAGCTCGGTGCTTTGTGACCACCTAGATGTGTGGGATAGGGAGGGTGGGAGGGAGGGAGATGCAAGAGGGAAGAGATATGGGGATATATGTATATGTATAGCTGATTCACTTTGTTATAAAGCAGAAATTAACACACCATTGTAAAGCAATTATACTCCAATAAAGATGTTAAAAAAAAACAAATGGAAAAATGAACAGAACCTCAGAGAAATGTTGTATCATATTGAGTACATCAACCTATGTATAATGGGAGTAGCAGGAGAGGAATGAGAACGGAGAAGAAAAAATATTTGGAGACATAATAGCTAAAAACTCCCCAAACTGATTGAAAAATAATAATATAGACATCTAGGAAGCTCAATGAACTCCAAGTGGTATAAATTCAGAGTCACAAAGAAACACATCATAGGAAAAAAATGCTCGAAGTCAAAGAGAAGGACAAAATCTTGAAAGCAGCAACAAAAAAATAACTTGTCGCTTATAATAGACCCCTAATAAGATTAACAGCCAACTTCTCAGCAGGAACAATGGAATCTAGAAGACAGTGAGATGACATATTTAAAGTACTCAAAGAAAAAAAACTGTCAACCAAGGATCCTATATCCAGCAACTTTATCTTTCAAAAGTGAAAGTGAATAAAAGACTGTCCCAAATAAACAAAAACTGAAAGAATTTTTTGCTAGCAGATCTGCATTACAAGAAATACTAAAGAAGTTCTTCAGGTTGAAACCAAGTGACCACAAATGTTAATCTGAATCTGCATGAAAAAGCAAAGAACTCTGGTAAAATTTATTACATTAAGATAAAAAACACTATAAATGCATATTTTTCTTCTTCATTCTCATAACTAATTTTAAAAGCCATGAAATAATATGTACATAATGTAATATTGGGCTTATTGGGGCTTATAACATGTAGAAATGAAATATATGTACAGTACATTTGCCAATAAAAGCACAAAGGTGGTAAGTGGGGGCAAAGCTGCATTTGGCTAAGGAAATGACAACAGATGGTAAGGTAATAATTATAAGAATGTATTGTTGGGTTTGTAACATTTGTATGTGTAATATGTATGACAATAATAATGCAAAAGGAAAAAAAGGATTAGATCTAAATAGGTGTAGCATTTTTATATATCACTAAATTAAGCTAGTATAAATCTGAAGCTGATTCCAATAAGATGTATATAGCAAACCCTAGAGAAAAACTAAAATAAACAAACAAAATTAAAGAAATGAAAATGCTACAATGGAAAATATTCACTTAATGCAAATGAAAGCAGTAAAGGAGGAACAGAGAAACAAATAAGACATGAGACATATAGAAAACAAAAAATAAAATGGCAAGACATAAATCCAACTATATAAATATAATTAAATGTGAATGGATTAAACAACAAATCAAAAGGGGAATTAGTAGGGAGATCAGCAGAATGGATTCAAAGATGATATAACTATAATCTGTTTGCAGGAGACACACTCTAGATCCAAAGATATAAATATATTGAAAGTAAAAGGATAGGAGTATATTCACCCATAATAAAGCTGAAATGCCTATACTAATATAAGACAAAACATACTTTGAAACAAAAAAGATACTCCTAGAGATAAGGAGGGAAATTGATATAAGTATCAATTCATAAGGAAGAGATACCAGATATAAATAGATATGCACCTAATAACTCCGAAACACATGAAGAAAAAACTGCAGAAATGAAGAGAGAAATAGGGAATTAAACAACGTAGTTGGAGACGTCAATACTCACTTTCAATAATGGATAGAATAATAAGATCAACAAGTAAACCTTTTCCTAAGTTCCCCCTTGAGAGGGCCTTGGGAACCACAGAGGAACTGCTCCCCAAATGTGTGTGGAGAAATGGATCTGTGTGGTGCAAAGGATTGACTGTGATGGCACTGGAGGTGAACTCGTTCAAGAGGACCTGCTGTGGAAGCGTAGTTGAGTCACAGACTCCAGCAGCCAGCCCACTGGACCCACCATGGCATTCACGTTTCCTTCAGGATGCTCCTAGACAGTAACCATTGGCATGGAGAATTGGGAAATTTTAGGCAAAACAAGTTTAATCACGCATTAATAGTTGTTAAAACTAAAAACACCAAAACAGCATTTTGCTTTCTGGCCATGATGGAGTAACTGGTATCATTTTAGCTTTTCACTATAAATTTCTGGAAAACTGGGAAAAACATTTACAACAACTATTTTCAGAGATTGAACAAGAGATAGCCCAGGACTTTGATCCCTGAACTGAAAGAAAGTGAACAAACAAGCTTTCTGACTGGATGCATGTACTGCACCATGGGTGGGAAGGGAGAACCCGACATAGAATGATGGTATTGTTGATCTAAGGAAACAGAAATTTGAGTTTCAAGAAACTAAGGTGGTTTGAATTTTTGGGACAGCACACAAGGAGGAGAAAGGTATGTGGAGAACTCCAGAAATTTGCATAGGGATTCACTAAAGTCTGACTGAATGCTAAGTTTCACATGTATAGCGAGAGACTCCAAGAGGTCAGGAAAAGAACTCCCAGAAAAAGATTCCTGGGGAGCTGTAGAATTACCAAGTACCAGAGCTCACACAGGCTTGGAAGATATTTGAGTTCTGACCTACCAGAGAGGAAAGAAAGACCTTGCTGAACACCTGGGGCATTCAGGAGAAACCCCTGAAAGCCTTGCCTTAGTAGGTTAGCAAAAAAAATAGTAGCCTTAAAGATTAACAAAAAAATAGATAAATGAATTACTACGTAATAAGTATTTTGGGAACAATTCTTTTTAAGTTCAGAAAAAAATTACCTTAGATTCTACACATAGCAACAAATTCCAGATGGGTTAAAGACTTAACAGAACAGAACAAAACAGAATAATATACATATTCTGGCTCTTGGTGGGTAAATACATTCAGAATATTGAAGATAAAAGAAATACTCTAAAAGAATATATTTCTGAATATATAAAAACTTTAAAAAGCTTTTCTACAAGAAAATGTTGAAATCAAGCAACAGAGTGGAGAAAAATTATAACATAGTAAGCTAATAATAAGGAAATGTTTGCTTTCTAATATATTTAGTAAATACTTGCATACACACATATATGTATGTGTGTGTATATATACATACATTGACATAAATACATCTATACATAAGTATATAAATATATAAATATAATTTTTTTTTTTTTTTGCGGTACGCGGGCCTCTCACTGTTGTGGCCTCTCCCGTTGCGGAGCACAGGCTCCGGACGCGCAGGCCAGCGTCCATGGCCCACGGGCCCAGCCGCTCCGCGGCATGTGGGATGCTCCCGGACCGGGGCACGAACCCGCGTCCCCTGCATCGGCAGGCTGACTCTCAACCACTGCGCCACCATGGAAGCCCTAAATTTTAAAATATAGTCTATACTCAGATCTAGATGATCCTTTGTTAAGGAAGAAATATTGAAGAAAATACAAACATACAAACACACGGCACTGTCATAGGGAAAAACATAACATCCCCTGGGCAAATATATTAATTAAAAAATGTACTGCACTTAGTAAAAAATGCAAGAAACTTGCAAGAAAAATGCAAGAGCCTAATTTTGGTAGACAAGTGGTGAAAAGGTTATAAACACATATTGCTAATAGGCTTGAAATGTCACTTCCAGGCCTGGGGCGATGAATTTCCCCGCGCTTGGGATTCGGATAGACGGGGTTCAAACCCTTGTGGGTAAAGCGCCGGACTGGAGGTAAAGACTCATTCTTAGGGGAGACCTCTCCTGGGTCTGCTCTCTGCTAGTCCTTATGTGTTTCCAGATGGGATCATTCCTGATATTTTGACTTTTCAGCTCAAACTAACTTCTGCATTTAGGCTCAGTACAGGTCCCGTGATGTGGCTGCAATTGATTACTCAATCGCCCACTTGGAATCATTTGTAAACAGGGTCTTCATTTCTGTCATGAGACTTCAAAAGGCGTGGTGTATGTGTGCGTTTTAACGAACCTGAACAATTTGGAATTTATGATTTCTCTGGAAAGATAGATGAAAGAAACAGGGGTATGCCAACTCGGGTAGGAAGTCTGTCTTTAAAATGAAAGCATGGGGGGAGGGGCGGGGAGGCTCTGGAGCTTTGCTGAGGTTGATTCAATACAAAGGAAGGTAGTGAGTTGTAGCAGCTGGAAACTTTTGCACATGGACACTTAGACACGTGGACACGTTTTACACACGGACACAGGACATGTTCTGCACGTGGACATATGGGCGCAATTGGCATGCACATACATATTTTGCACACGGACGCTGATTTTGCCCGTGGATACTTGGACATGTGGACATGTTTTGCACACGGACACTTGTTCTGCACTTAGACACGTTTTGCACACTGACACGGACGCACTGTGCACATGGACATAGGGGCACGTTTTGCATGTGGACATATTTTGCACCTGGACACGTGTTTTGCAGAGGGACGTATGGACACGTTTTGCACATTGACACCCTCTGCACATGGACACACGGCACGGTTTGCACAAGAACAAATATTTTGCACATGAACACGTTTGCCTAGCAAACACCAGCAGCGAGCGTGGAGTCGGACGCAGGTGTCTGCGGCTTGGCGCGGGCCCTGAGCTGGGGGAGCCGCGCCGGCCGGGCCTGAAACTACAACTCCCGGCACGCGCGGCCGCCTCTCCTGGACGCGCGGCGACGGCGATTGGCCCCGCCCAGCGGGCGGTGCTAGTGGCGGGGCCGCAGAGCCGGGACGCGGGGAGCCGGTGGCATGGAGACCCGTGCTGCAGACGGCAGCTTCCTGGGCGACTTGGGTACGTGCGGGTTGCCGGGAGCGCGGGGCCGCCTTCGCGGACCGAGAGCTGCATCTGCTTACATTCGCCCCGAGCGGGGACGAACCCGCTCCGAGGGGTCGTCAGGGGCGTCTGGCTGGGCTCGGGTCGGAGGGCCGTGTCTTTAAAGGAGCAGGTCCGGGGGTCCCATGCAGCTCAGACGCGGTTTCTGCGTCCGGCTCCTGGTCCCCTGCCGGCCGGGTCATCCTTGTGACTTCAGAACCGGTGACCCACCGGAGCGCTGCGCACCCTGGGGAGGATGCGGGACTGTGCGTGGTCATTGCCGGGTTCCGAGGAGAACCTAGGAAATGCCCACGCGGGACCACTCGTAGGGCAGCCCTGGCACGGGCCCGGGGTGGGAGCTGGACCGTCTTCCAGGCGCCCTGTGGGAAGGTCGTGAGCAGGGTCGTTCGCATGCAACGGATACACCCAGGAATTCAATGCAGAAGGAGCATGTGCCCTTGTCGCACTGTGTGAGACATGCGACCTCGGTTCTTAACTGAACCTTCTTTACCGTTTGGGCAACCCGAGAATAAAATGGATTCGAGGGCAAAAGGCCATTCTTTGGGGAAGCAAACTTTCCCGCCTATGGAGTAATTCTAGGGCAAATGAGCAGTGAAAACACTTCCAAAGCCTGCAAAGAAAAAAATAATCTATAAAGTATTTTTACACTGATAAAAAAAAATGTAGTGCGAATGAAAGTGAGAAGTCTTATGGGTTAATTTAGCTTAAGAGGAACTGCAGTCCTAGCAAAGCGATTTTAGTTGATTTTGCAAAACAGCCACCTGCCACAGGATCAAAGGCATTTAATAAGCATCTCTGTTTTTACTTGGCATTCCACCCCAGGCAAGCACAGGACTTTGACCCTGCCAGTGTGTGCTGTGTTTGGTTGGTTCACCATGGAAGCCTTTTAAACACATTTTAATATTTTTGTTCTTGTACAAGGTTCAATAGCATAGCATCACTTCCGAGTATGTTTTTTGTATAGTTTAAGGAATGTATCTTTAGAAGAAAAACATATTCTAAACTAATGGACGCACAGTTTCTGGGGTTCGTGGCTATTTTGACATTGTCATTGTTTTATTTCATATATTTCTCTCAAAATACATCCTGCTGACAGTTTTATTCTCAACACTAATGAATAAGCTCAATGTGTTGAATCCAGAGCGACACTGCTATCCCAGCAGAAGTAGAGGCCCATCATAGGAACTTTAACGCATTTTATCATTCTGATCTCAAATTCTATACGTGTGGTATACTCTAACCAAACCGTGTAGCTTTATTTTTATTTTTTTAATTAAAAAATTTTTTTTATTGGAGTATAGGTGCTTTACAATGTTGTGTTAGTTTCTACTGTACAGCAAAAGTGAATCAGCTATACATATACATATATCCCCTTTTTTGGATTTCCTTCCAATTTGGTCACCACAGAACATTGAGTAGAGTTCCCTGTGCTATACAGTAGGTTCTCTGTAACTTTGTTATTTTTTTAATAAATTTATTTATTTAATTTTTTTTTGGCTGCGTTGGGTCTTCGTTGCTGTGTGTGGGCTTTCCCTAGTTGTGGTAAGCGGGGTCTACTCTTCGTTGTGGTACATGGTCTTCTCACTGCGGTGGCTTCTCTTGTTGCGGAGCACGGGCTCTAGGTGCACAGGCTTCAGTAGTTGTGACTCGTGGGCTCTAGAGCGCAGGCTCAGTAGTTGTGGTGCATGGGCTCAGGTGCTCCGCGGCATGTGGGATTTTCCCGGACCAGGGCTCGAACCCGTGTCCCCTGCATTGGCAGGCGGATTCTTAGCCACTGCGCCACCAGGGAAGTCCTGAACTGAATTTTTAATATAACACCTCACAGAGGTAAAGGTTGCAGTCTTATAATATGGCCTTATCAATAAGAACCAAGAATTCAGGGCAAGTCACATCCTAAAGTGAATCAGTGTTTGTTACTTAGCAAATGTAATTCATATCGTTATTGACCCTAGGTTGTGTCTATTTGTAAAGTTGAAAACGTGACTCTCGTATTCAGCATCTGTGCTCAAGGGCTTCTGACTTGGAAGCAAGAGGTTGGCAGAAGATGAAAGGGTGCCTTAGGGATCTGGGCTCTAAGCAAGGTGAGCGGCTGGTGTTCGTCAGTTATCCTCAGCCAAGAAGTCTAACCAGTTCATTGGCCTCTGGGGTGTTGGGAAGATGGGATGGAGAGAGAAAAGGAGAGGCAGCCCCTGGGACCGTGATGAGAGCCACTGAGCTGCTTTGCTGTGGGCCAGGCGCTGGCCACGAGCCCTGTGAGAGCTGCAGGACAGTCGTCATTATCGATTAACTTAGAGGTGAAACTGAGTTCGCACAGCTAGGAAGTCACAAAGCTGAGGTTTTAACACAGGTGGTTCTTTTTTGTTTTGTTTCTATTTGTTTTGCTTGTTTCATGTTAAAAATGCTTATGTCCTTCCTATCAGATAGGTTCATCTGTAATCAACTTGTAGGGCTGCCTGGAGCGCTGAGCTGGTTTTGTGACTGGGATGGATGAGTCATGTCTGCTGTGGGTTCTCAGGGGACTGGAGAGCACTGCTACCACCCATCATCTCTGTACTATAGCACCTTTTGGGCTCTGACAAATGTCTTTGCCTCCGGGTGTCCACAATCAGGATGGTAGACTGATCTGAGTCCCCGGGCCCGGGAACCTATATCCAAGTTCATCCTTTTGTTGAGTCTGTGGAATTTGATTTTTTTTTTTTTTTTTTTGCTGCGCTGCGTGGCTTGCAGGATCCTAGTTCCCCGACCAGGGATGGAACCTGGGGCCCTGGCAGTGAGAGCAAGGAGTCCTATCCACTGGACTGCCACGGAATTCCGGAATTTGATTTTTTAAACCTAAAATTGTATGGAAAGTACTTTGAGAGATCTAGATAATCACTGCCCTGGCTGGGAGGTCAACTTCCTTAAAATCTTCTCAAATCGTGCTTCTGTTTCTCCCTTAGCGAAAGCTGCATTCTAGAAGTGTCTAGATGTGTCCTTTAGTGGAGAAGCCTCTGGGCACTATATTACACTGCTAATAACAACGTTTGAAGGAAATTAGGCTGATTTTAACACCAGCTGGGATTCTGGGTAGTCACTGCGGCCAGGAGTGGCTGCCGACTGTAGTAGTACAAGTGAGTTTTGATTTTTTTGGTATAACCCTCCTGCCCTGGTCATCAGCACTGTGGGGTGGGAGGGAGGCAAGGGGAGGGGTTGGGTGGCAGAGAATTGGATGAGCGGTTAGTAGGGGCTGCTGAGTGAGGGCGAAAGTTGGATTCGGGCGTTTCTCATTAAGCGTGTTTAGGAAGATCTTTCTTTCCTTCTCCCTTGCTGTCTGCTGCTTCGGTAACCTCTTCCCACTTTTCTCTTTTGCTTTCACTTGTTCTCTTTCACTTTCCTTTTGCCTCTCCTAACTGAGCTTTGACCGTCTTGTCCCTGTAGGAAAGTAAACCTTTTCTCTTTAATTTTTATCACATTTAACAGATCTTAAAACCACGTATGCCAACCTCAAGTTTACTGACAAACAGTATTTGGGGTGTTCATAATTAAAACACAGAAATAGAACTTGTTGAAAAATCTCTTCAAGAGTAACAAAATTCTCAGCCCCAATTTCTAAATAAGTGTTTCTATATATAAAAATGATTTCCATTTTCCCTTAGAATCAAGGTGACTGGTAATATCAAGCTCACTGAACTTTAATTCGGACAGCACGTTAAAGATTGGTCACCACAAAGCATTTATTAAGCACCACCTGTGCCAGGCACTTTGCATGTATTGTGTCTTTGGTCCTTGCAGCATCCTCTGGAGCAGGTCTGTCATTCTTAGGTGCTGGTTTCTTTGTCCTTGTGGGTTTTTGCCCCTATTTTGTTTTTTCACTCTTTACTGTCAGATGGATAGGTACACTTTGCCATGATTTCTAGGTCATTTTAGCTCTTCAATTTGTTTTTGCTTTGTACACACAAATCCTTGGCCTTCTGGGACCTTGGGGGACAAGTCACTCGGGACCCCTGACTTTCCTGAAAGCTGAGTTTAGCCCGCTGAGAGCGGTCCTCAAAACACCAGCTCCACTGTGGCTTCAGCAGCCGCTCCTGGCGGCTACATCTGCACACAGGTGCCCCGCGGGCATGGATGGGGTATTGGGAGGCTATCCATCATCATTTCAAGAATATTTATTTACTGGGGTATTTGGGGAGAAGGGCTTATTTCAGAGCTGCAGCTGTGGCCGAGAAGGACATGTCTGCAGCGAGGGCCCTGGGCCCCCCTTCATGACATACCTGGAGCAAGATTCCTGGCCCAAGCAGCACTGAAGGGTGCCTGGTGGATACTGAGCACGTTGAATCTGCTTGTGGTGTAGGTGTTCTCTGTGGCGTTTGGAAAACACTCTTTGTTAGAGCGGGGCTGCTGTGTGGAGGGGCCCCCTGGCTGGGGGAGGAGCAGTCAGGGTCAGGGTCTGCACAGGGGTTGGGTTCTAGACTCTGGACAGGTGGGTGGGGCCGATGAGTGCTCCGCTCTGCATGTGGAACGGGAGCCCGGCAGGCCCTGTACGTCGCAAGGCCAGGCTCTCTAGGAGGGCCGGTGGGGCCTTGGCTGAGAGCTGCGGTTTGGGCTCAAAGAGCAGGATTCTGGGGCTTCCCTGGTGGCGCAGTGGTTGAGAGTACGCCTGCCGATGCAGGGGACGTGGGTTCGTGCCCCGGTCCAGGAGGATCCCACATGCCGCGGAGCGGCTGGGCCCGTGAGCCATGGCCGCTGAGCTTGCGCGTCCGGAGCCTGAGCTCCGCAACGAGGGAGGCCACAACAGTAAGAGGCCCGCGTACCACCAAAAAAAAATAATAATAATAAATAAGAGCAGGATTCTGGGCTCTGGATGACTAAGCAGGATGCTGGTAAATTGGCTCTCTGGAGAAAAAAGGAAAGAAAAACAAAAAATGGAAACCTCATCTGATTTTCTGCTTTCCCTGGTGTAAATACTCACCCCACGCTGATTTCAGCTCCCAGGGGTTTCCGCCTGGCGGAATTGCTGAATATTTAACAGTTGGCCAGGGGAGCTGGTCTGGAACACCCACTGCTGGACAGGCGTAGAGAAGGGGGGCGCCAGGGCCAAGGGGCTGGGACTCCATGCAGGGGACTCATGCGGGATCCAGATGCTGGAGCCAGAGTCCCAGATGGGGCTTTGGAACATGACAGACAGTAGAACTGGAGGCTGGGACCCAAACAAGACCAGCAGAAATAGAATGATGCTAACAATCCCATCCTGGTCATAGTGTGTGCTGTCGTCGTACACTTGCCTGGCACCGTGCCAGTAATGCCCAGCAGGATTTCATTGTCATTACAGCCACCACAGGGGAGTAGAGGCAAAAACATCGCCATTTTATATGAGAGCAAGCTGAGGCTTAAAAAAAATTGATGTGTAATTGAAAACCGAGGCTTTGAGAGGATAAGTGACGTGCCCCAGGTCACAGGGCTAAGGGACAGACAGGCGTTGGACTCATGAGCTGGGTGGTTCCTGAGGCTCCTCACCATGTATCCCGCTCCCAAGGGGAGGCTGACGCTGAACCACTTGAAGTGTTCAGCTGGGGCTTCTTGATTCCCGAAGGCTGGGCCTGGGCAGGGCAGGGCCAGCCCTCAGACGTGAGAGTGTCAGGGCCCGGCCAAGGTACACAGGGGTGTCGGGCTGGGAGTCAGCAGGTGCACATCTGGTGCCCAGGATGGATCAATCAGGTCAGGCAGGGGTGCAGAAAAGTGGCAAAAATGTTCTCAAGCACCTGTCATTCCTTCTCGCGGTGATCTTGCACTTGTCCGGTAGAAGATCCTGTAGGTGGTGTCAGTGAGACTCTAGTTTTGCAGATGACGGTTTTCACTTAGTCCTTCGTGAGCTTGGCTTGCCAGCATCCGGTCAGCAGAAGGAGTGACACAGGTATCTCCGTGACCTTGAACTGAAGCACGGGCAAGAGGCAGGAGGGGCCTGGACGCTGCTGTCTGCCCTGCAGCACCAGCGCCCTGGTCTCTGTCTTCTGGGGACTGCAGCCTGGGTTCTGCTACAACAGACTCCTATTTAATTGATGCCCTGGCACCTGGCACGGCCAGAGTGGGCAAGGCCAAGGTGTGGCCCAGGTCAGTGTCAGGGCTGGGCAGGCCTGTAAGGGGCCGGTAGTGGGGTGTACTCTGGTGGGGGCAGACCCAACTGCAGTAGAAGTTGTCTGGCAAGTAGAACAGGCTTCTGGAGAGTTTATTTACTTGATACCTGTGTGTCAGGCGCTGTGCTGGAACAGGAGGTCGGCGGCTGCGGTCCTGTCCTAAAGATGCTCGTGGAAGGACGGAAGAGGCGTGAAATCAGGTGCAGCTGTGTGTACAGAGGTGGCTTACAGGAGGGCATGGGTGGGCAGGCTGCACGCCTGAAGGCTTCCTGCAGGCACTAAGACTCGGTCTCGGTGGGGAGGATGGAGAGTGGGGGGCTGAGTGGGGCACAGCACCCCCAAAGGCACAGGCCCTGTACCACCCGACCCTATGTCAGCTACATGAAGCTCAGCGTAATTGGAGACAACGGTGTGTGTGGTGATGGGAGGGTGTGGGGGGAGACTGGAAAAGGGCTGGGACTCTATCCTGGAGGCTCAGTTTGCCTGGCTTGCAAAGGAGTGTGGATGTTTTTCTGGAATTAGGAGCAATCTAAGGGTCCTGAGCAGGCCTCCCATGACCCGCTGATGACCTAGCTGCATTAGGGAGAGGGTGAGGGGAGGGGGTGCTGGGGCAGGGGAGCACCAGACGGGGCTGTTGACGGGAGAAAGGGAGGGAGGGTGATGGGAAGGGGGTGCTAGGAGACCACTTATGTGGCAGGGCTGGGATTTAGGGGAAGGCTCATCCCCAAGGGAACTTGACAGTGGGAGGGTCTCAGGTTTCCAGGGCGGCCCCTCTCCCAGGGGGATGGTACAGGGGTGGGGGCATCTGGTCACAAGTGGGGTCCAGGCACAGGGCCAGAAACAAAGCCTGAGGTCAGTGGGTTGACTAACGTACAGCGTTTTCCTGCCTCTCTTCCCTGCTAGCAGATGTCTTTTTGCTTTAAAGTTGATAAGTACATGTCAGCCGTCCCCCATCTTCTCTCTGGTGGGGGGTCGTGGGAGGGGGTCGGGGGTGGATGCCTCTGAGCTTCCCACTGAGGACCAGCGCTCCTTCATGCAGCTGCAGCCCTGTGGGCCACCAGGCACCCTGTGTTCTTTATCTCTGGGGTGGCTCTCTCCTCCCCCTGTGCTTCTCAGGGTCTCCAGAGGCCATTGAGGCTACCACCTCCCCCTGACCCCCACCTCCCACTGTAAAGGTGTCCCCCCGATGACAGCCTGTGGTTGGTACCAGCTGTGGGTGACAACCTCCCCCATCTCCGGGGCCTCCTCCATCTTTGTTACTTCTTTAAAAAATAATTTTTAGGGCTTCCCTGGTGGCACAGTGGTTGAGAATCTGCCTGCCAATGTAGGGGACACGGGATCAAGCCCTGGTCTGGGAAGATCCCACATGCCGCGGAGCAACTAAGCCCGTGCGCCACAACTACTGAGCCTGCGCTCTAGAGCCTGCGAACCACAGCTACTGAAGCCCGCGTGCCTAAAGCCCGTGCTCCAGACTTCCCTGGTGGTGCAGTGGTTAAGAATCCACCTGCCAATGCAGGGGACACGGGTTCGAGCCCTGGTCCAGGAAGATACCACATGCCGTGGAGCAACTAAGCCCATGTGCCACAACTACTAAGCCTGTGCTCTAGAGCCCGTGAGCCACAACTACTGAGCCTGCATGCCACAACTACTGGAGCCCACGCGCCTAGCGCCTGTGCTCTGCAACAAGAGAAGCCACTGCAATGAGAAGCCCGCGCACCGCAATGAACAGTAGCCCCCACTCGCCACACTAGAGAAAACCCACGTGCAGCATCGAAGACCCAGCGCAGCCATAAATAAATAAATAAAAAATTTAAAAAGTGACATTTAAAAAAAATAATTTTTAAAGCTTTAATTGTGGCTAAAAACATAGAAATGGTTAAGATGGTAAATTTTAAGTGTGCAGTTCAGCAGTATTAACTACATGCACATTTTGGTACAACAGAGCTCCAGAATTTTTTCATCTTATAACACAGGAAGCTCTGTACCTGTTCACCTTCCCATTTCTCCCCTTCCCCACCCCTGGCAGCCACTATTCCATTTTTTGTCTCTACGACTTTGATTCTAGGAACCTCATATAAGTGGAATTGTACAGTATTTGTCTTTTGTGACTTGCTTATTTTACTGAGCATCATGTCTTCAAGGTTAATTTACGTTGTAGCCTGTGACAGAATCTCTTTGGTTTTTAAGACTGAGTAATAAACATTCCATTGTGTGTATATATCACATCTTCTTTATCCATTCATCCCTCCATGGACACTTAGGTTGTTTCCATGTCATGCCTATTGTAAA
Source organism: Mesoplodon densirostris (assembly GCF_025265405.1). NCBI lineage: Eukaryota > Metazoa > Chordata > Mammalia > Artiodactyla > Ziphiidae > Mesoplodon > Mesoplodon densirostris. The sequence continues at coordinate 159,096,394 of NC_082664.1, read as the reverse complement.
TAATACAGCAGTGAATAGGGGTGCACATATCTTATCGAGTTAGTGTTTGCATTTTCTTAGGATAAAAATTGCTGGATCGTATGTATGGTAGTTCTGTTTGAATTTTTGAGGAACCAGAATACTCTTGTCCAAAGTCCTTGCACCACTTTACATTCCCACCAACAATGCACAAGCGTTCCAATTTCTCCACATCTTTGCCAACATTTATTTTTTGTTTTTTGATAGTAGCCATCCTAATTGGTGTGAGGTGGTATCTCACTGTGGTTTTAATTTGCATTTCTCTGATAACTGGTGATGCTGAATATCTTTTCATGTGCCTGTTGACCATTTGCATATCTTTTTTAGAGAAATACCTAAGTCCTTTGTTAATTTTTTAATTGGGTTATTTACGTTGTTGAGCTGTAGGCATTCTTTATATATTCTGATATACATGGTTTACAAATGTTCCTCCCCATCCTATAGGTGCCTTTTCACTGTTGACTGTGCTGTTTGATGCACACAATGCTCTCCTGTGTTATCACACCTGCTGCTTCTGATCTCTGCCCTCAGTTGCTGCTAAGACAACTGCAGCTGATGTTTATTCACTAGAAAATATGGTTCCCAGTAAGTTGCACTTCCTCTATAGGCTGGTCATAAGGAGATAGAATTAGATTTTCTTTAAAAAATTTTATGTCCACACTTTATAATTCACATTAGTAATTCCTTCCATTCATTCGTCCCTTATGCACTCAACAAGCAAGTGATGTGAGCATCTTTTTTGGGCCTCACACTGTGCCAGGTGCTGGGAATAGAGCCAAGCAAGTGATGCCCAGCAGGCTCACTGCAGCCCCGCCTCCTCCGTGATGCTTTCCTGACGGGCTGTCTTGCTTCCAAGTTCCTGTAGCGTGACCTGTTCCACCACTATCGCAGTCATCCTGTCCTGTTGTTTTGAATTGTTTCCCCACCCTCCCCAGCCCATGACCATGACCTGCTGATTGCCATGTCCATCCGTCTCTGTGCAACGCGGTGGGAGAGGCTGCATCTACCTGCCCGGGCTGCTGAGGGATGCTCAGGCCTTCCCTGCACCGCCTTCCTGAGCTGCACTTTCCTCCTTCCTGCAGGACCCAGGACTCGCCCTGCTCTCCTCTTTTTACTCAGTCTGCCCTTGGGGTTCTGCTCCCTCCAGACTGACTTGAGAGTGATCCACAGCTGCTTTCCACTACCCACCCCGCAAGACAGGTATGCAGGCGGCCATTCATCACAACTGGGAGACATACTGGGGTCCCCAAGCTTGGCTTACTTACTTACTCTTGGGACAGTAAGTAAGAAGTTCCCCAAGCTTGGCTTTTACATTTGTGGGGATCAGATCTTCCTCTGCGTTCCAGTCCTCCCTTCACTCCCCTGGCCCCCCATGGCCCCTGTGGGGTCGCACAGTTAGGTACAATGAGGGGGTTAAAATACCACAAATAGACTCCATTTATGGAGCACTTACTCTGTGCCGGGCCCAACGCTAAGTGCTTTTACTTTCATTCATTTAATTTTCATAACCCACCGATGAATGAACTATATTATTATCCCAATTTACAGGTGACAAAACTGACAGGGAAGCTATTTCTCGCACAAGCTAATAAATGGCCGTGCTGAGTTTTAGCCCTGAGCGGTTTGGCTCTGGAGAACCCTGAGCCATGCATCATGCAGCTCCACTGCGGGGTTAGGGTAGGGCTGTAGGTCGGCAGAAATGAGGGGATCTCCAAGAGGGGACAGTCATCAACACATAACCCAGGAGGTTATCCATCTGCCAAGGAAATACATTCACCCCAGATATGGTTCGTGAAAGTGCTTCTGATAAGACTTGGGAACCATGTGGTTGATCAGAAGGTTTTCTAGGGAGATGTGATAATAAAATGTAGTTATAATAAAAGGAAGCTGCTTATTATGAACAGGTGTGTAATGTGGTCGTCTGCCGAAGTTGGGGCTTGACAGTAAGGATATGTCAGCATAATCCAGCACTGTTGTCATTTATGACGTTTTAAAAGAGTGTCTAGAAGACTGCCCTGTATCCCATGTGCTCTGATGGGTGTTGAGAAAACATCCTGTAGTTTCTGCATCTGGGGAGTTTACACTCCGAGTTTGCATGCGTTTATCTGCACCTGGCTTAAACCGTAAAGAAATATCACCTTCACACCACAGGAAGCCTGGCTGTCAGGGCTGCAGGCCCCACGTGACCAGTGACTCACCTGGTGCGTCCCATCCTCAGAGCCCACATTAGGCAGGTGGTCCAATGGCCACGGCACTTCCCAGCTCACGTCTAGGCAACATCGGGGGCGAGGGGTGTGTCAAAACTGTGAACGCTCTCAGCAGCCTCTCCCTCATGTGTCATTCACTGGAGTTGGGTCAGACGTCCTACGGGAAACGGGAATCCTGTGATTAACTTAGACCGCTTGTCTGGGTGGGATGGGTGCACGGCACTACTAGTCTACTTCTGCTGCACGGCAGGCAACCAGGTGGGGACCACAGCACAGTAAGGCCTGGTGGAGGCACAGATGAGGGGCTCACCCAGCACGGATGGGGCTGAGGCTGGGCAAGGCCTCCTGCAAACCTGACCACTGCACTTCAGTCAGGAAAGGAACAAGTAGGCATTATCTAGGATGAGCAGGGATGGGTGGAAGGTGAGATAGAGAGGCCAGAGGTGCGGAGAGAAGGGCGCTTTGTTCAGAGGGAGAAGTGGTGTCAGTTCTCAAGTGTGGTCCCCAGACCAGCTGCATCAGGATCGTCTGGGCACTTTTTAGAAACTCAGATTCCCAGGCCCCACCAAGACCCCTGACTCAGCTCTGGGGGTGGGGCTCAGCAGCCTTCGATTTCACAAGCCCTCCAGGCGATGCTGATGGAAGCTCCAGTTTGAGAACCCTTGGCTAAAACATGGGAGGTCAGGGTGCTGCATCTCGTGCAACTGGTTCTCTAGAGCTGAGGGCAGGGGAGGGGGGAGGGGGAGAGGTAAGGCATTGTGGAAGAAAGGGGGGATGTTAGAGAATTTTACTCCTTTTGGGGAGAGGAGTCATGCCTTTGTTTATTTCTTAACACGTCGTTGTTGAACATGTACTTTACAAGGTTGGAATGCAAAAATAAATAATTATAGTTTGAGATGAATGAAATTGAAGAGATAACATACCAAACTTATAAGCTGTAACTCATGCCATACTTAGAGATTTATAGCTGTAAACATTTACATTAAAAAAAGAAGAAAGAGCTCAAATCAATAACCTAATAACCTTTCATTATAAGACATTGGAAATAAAAAAGCAAACTAAACCTAAAGCAGAAGGAAAGATAATAAAGATTAAGAGGAAATTAATGAACTAGAGAATAGAAAAACAATGCAGAATATCAACAAAACAGAAGTTGGTTCTTTGAAAAGATCAACAAAATTGACAAGTCTTTAGTTAAACTGACCAAGGGGCCGGCGGGGTTGGGGGTGGGGGCGGGGAGGGAGACTCAAATTACAAAATCAGCAATGAAAGAGGGGATGTTATTATGGACATTACAGACATAAAATGATTATAAGGGAATACTATGAGCAATTGTTTATTAGTCTGCTTGGGCTGCCATACCAGAACACCACAGACTGGAGGCTTAAATAACACATTTATTTCTGAGGTTCTGGAGGCTGGACGTCCAAGATCAAGGTGCCAGCAGGCTTGATTTCTCCTGAGGCTTCTCTCCTATGCTTGCAGACAGCGCCTTCTTGCATGTCCTCACATGGTCTTTCCTCTGTTCATACTCATCCCTGGTGTCTGTGTGTCCTAATCTCCTCTTCTTATAAGGGTACCAGTCAGATTGGATTAGGGCCCACACTAATGGCCTCACTTTAACTTAATTACTTCTGTAATTAAGTTACATCTCCAAATACAGTCACATTCTGAGGTATTAGGGGTTAGGGCTTCAATATATGGATTTTGTGGCAGGGGCACAGTTCAGTCCATAACAAATTGTATGCCAACAAATTAGATAATGTACATTAAGTGGACAAATTCCTAAAAAGACAAACTACCAATTACCAAAACGGACTAAAAAAAAAGTCTGAATAGATTTATAACAAATGAAGAGATTGAATTATTAAAAAAAACTTAAATAAATGAAAGCTCAGGCCCAGATGTCTTCACAGATGAATTTGACCAAATATTTAAAGATTTAATACCAATTCTTCATAAACTCTTCCAAAAATTAAAAGAAGGAATACTTCCCAACTCATTCTCTGAGTCCAGTATTACTTTGATGCCAAAACCAGACAAATATATCAATCACAAGAAAAATGACACTTACGAATGTAGACCCCCAAATTCTCAAAATATGAACAAACCAAATTGAGCAATGTATAAAAAGATTATACACCATGACCAAGTGGAATTTATCCCAGGGATGCATGGTTGGTTTAACATCTGAAAATCAATCAATGTATTACAGCATTTTGACAGAATTAAGGAAAAAAAGCCAGCATGATCTTTGCAATAGATGCAGATAAAGTACTTGACAAAATGCAACACCCTCTCATGATAAAAAGACTCAACAAACTAGAAATAGAAGAGAACTTCCTTGACCTGATAAAGGGCATCTATGAAAACCCACAGCTCACGTGATGGTTCGTGGTGAAGGACAAAGCTCCAGGACCAGGAACATGGCAGGAGGTGCCTCTCGGCACTTTTGGTCAATGTGGGGCTAGATGTTCAAACCAAGGCAGTTAAGCAAGAAAAAGAAAAGGCATTCAGATTAGAAAGAAAGAAGCAAAGCTACCTCTATCTAAATGCATATGACATGATTTTGTATGTAGGAAATCCTGAGATTTCTGCTAAAATTGAATAATTAAATCAAGTCCCTACTTTGAAGGCTCTCCCAGGCCAGGAGCAGGGACAGTATACGTGCTGCATTATAAGCATGTAGATGTCAGGGTTGTGGGAGATGTGTCTTCCGGAGAAGGAGCTATTTCAAATGGGTCCACGTGGATGACATAACATCTAAACAGGAGATACAGAATGGATGATCAGGGTGGGGGCAAAGATGGGCTTCTCAGGCAGAGAGAATATATGCAGAGATGCAGGTGTGCAAGGGCAGGGGGCCACGGTGAGCCAGCTGTGTGGCTGGAGAGTGGGCTTGTGTAGGGCAGTGGTGGCAGATGGGTCAAGGAGGTGAGCAAGCTCCAGATCATGAAGAACCTTGTAGGCCTCACCAAAGACTTGGACTCCACTCTCGGGCAGTGGGGATCACTCAAGGGTTTTGAGTAGGGGTGTTTGGACCAATTACACCATCGTGTATACAATGGCTTGGGTTTCGTAAAGGGTCCTGGGGTTCATCTGACCTGGACAGAAGTGGCGTGCTCTTAGCACCTCACGTTTTTCTTTCCAGGTTTCTGGGTGGAGCGCACCCCTGTGCACGAGGCAGCCCAGCGAGGGGAGACCCGGCAGCTGCAGCAGCTGATCGAGAGCGGGGCCTGCGTCAACCAGGTCATGGTGGACTCCATCACACCCCTGCACGCGGCCAGCCTGCAGGGCCAGGCGCAGTGCGTGCAGCTGCTGCTGGCCGCCGGGGCCCAGGTGAGCCACGCGCAGCATGGTCCCCAGACTGGTGGGACCAGCTCCAGAGAAAGAGGCTTGGGAAGAGCGTTCTGTGTTATGCAACACATGGGAAGAAAGGAGACCACTGCAGGAGGCTGAGAAAGAGAGGAAGGAGGAAACCAGAGTGGACTGTAGTGGGGGCCGGAGGAGGAGGGAGGGCTGCTCTCCATGGCAACCATGCCCTGAGGACTGGTGAGGGTGCTCGTGGACCTGGCTGTTGGGAGGTCACTGGTGGTGGAAGAGAAGGCCGGGTTAGCAAAGCGATAGCACGCTCTGCTCTGCACGTGGGCAGGCAGGCTGTGGACAGAGGCGGGCTGCCTACCGGGCTGGCGGGGCCTTGGCGGCAGGAGCCTTTTGGGCTCAGAGAGCAGGATGACTAAGTGGGATGCTGGCAACCTAGCTCTGGAAGGACAGGTAAGAGGAACAAGAACAAGATTCTGATTCGCTGCTTTCCCCTAGTTTATGTACTCTCACCGCAGCCCATGTGGAGCCCCCAGCACACGGTGTCTGGTATCCAGCTGGTAGAATTGCTGGGTACTTACCAGTCGGCTGGGCGAGTTGGTAGGAGCTGCCCTGGGACAGCGGTGGGGGGTGAGGAAGAAGGGAAGGCTGTGCTCCGCTCACTCTTCCCAGAACTTGGCTATGACGGCGGTTCCAGAGGCAATGGAACAAGCTTCAGCATGAACCCAAGTAAACAGCTAAATTTGGACAAATTCTAAGCAGAATCTGCCAGTTTGGGGAGCTGCCTTTTCCTGCCTTATGATTTTCCAACTAGAGGAGGCATGCTAAAACAGTTTCAGGCACACCTCCTAGCTGAGGCTGGAGTTAAAGCCCGTTTTCATACCCTGCCTGTGCTTATTAGGTGTTGGGGTGGTGGCCGGAGTGAGACTGAGCTAAAAAAAAGCCCCCAGTTGCACGCCCACTGTACTCAGGCAGCCAGTAGACATGCCCTACTTTCTATCTCTGAACCCCCTTGCCTGGCACGGCACCTCAGCACATAATAGAAAACCTAAGAACTTCGAAAAACTACGTGGTGTCTCAAAGATGAACGTGCATCAGGATGAGAAGGCGAGTGGCCTGCACCTTGCCCTCTGCCCTCTGATGCTCGTTTCCTCCCCCCTCAAGGTGGACGCCCGCAACATCGATGGCAGCACCCCGCTCTGTGACGCCTGTGCCTCGGGCAGCATTGAGTGCGTGAAGCTCCTGCTCTCCCACGGGGCCAAGGTCAACCCGCCCCTGTACACGGCATCCCCGCTGCACGAGGCCTGCATGAGTGGTGAGTCGGGTAGCGGTGATAGCCAGGAGGGGAAGCCATCCGCTGGTGAAGCGGGGCTACCAGGCCGGGTCTGGCTCTTGGTCCGTCAGCCGTGGAATCTGATGCTTTTCCTCCTGGAGATACAGTCCTCACCCAGGGCTGGGGGCTGAAGGTAGGGTTCTATTTCTAGCTGATTCGGTGCCTTTCAGATGCTAACCCTGGAAATGGGTGCCCTCGGCAGCCGCTCACTTAGTGGCTGCTGTCGTTCTGGCCTGCAGGCCCCTGATCTTGTGGGGAGATGAGGCCCAGACGCACCCTCAGGCAGGAACTCTCAGAGGAGCCGAGAGCTGGTCCTCGAGGCTCAGGGAGCAGGTGGGTTTTCACCTGCCCTCTGAGAATAGGTGGATTTCAGACGGTGGGAGGATAAGGCTGCTCCAGCCTCGCTGGGTCAGACACGCCCAGCAGAGGAGCTACAACAGGCAGAACTGGAAATCTGGGGCAAGGCCAGCTGGTGGGCAGTGTTTCAGATGACAGAATAGGGAGTTTGGGTTCGATTGTTTTGAGCAAGGTTTGCACACTTGTGTCTTGTGCTTTGGTCAACGTGGTGTTGGTCTTCGCTGCATTTGTTAGGGTGCAGGGTGTGGGCTCTTCCACGGCTGCACACAGGGCCAGTCTTTGCTGCCCTCACCCTGAATCCCAGTTAGGTCACCTTGGGTTGCCCACAGGCACTGGGAATTGCTACAGACGGCTCTGAAGGTTTTTGAGCAGATGCTGAATGATAAGAACACATTTTTGAGAGGTTCGTTTAGTGGCCATCCATGTGCAGCGTAGGGGAGGGAAGCTTATTTTTCTTCCTTCACCTATCTTAGGTTCATTGGCTGGGGCCCTGCCGATGAGACTGACAAGGGACCAATTAACAAGAGAAAAACAAGTGGAAGTTAGTGTGTGCATTGCACATACACACAGGAGAGTTCAGGCAAAGGGTGGTTAGAATTGGGGTTTATGTAGCATCTTAAGAGCAGTAATTCTGTCGAGCAGACACAAGACCAAGGAAAAGGACCATGAGCTTCTAGGGATGGTAAGTTATATGAAGGCAAATACAGCAGGGAACTCCTGGGAGACAAAGGCCAGTTAGTAAGATTTGCAGTGTGGACTCCTCTGGTGCCGGCTCTGGGCTGATCAGGGTCTAGAGTTGTTCCTGGTGGTTAACTTCTGTCCTTCCTGGTAGAGACGGGAGGGGACACTTTTATACATTTATGTCCTGCTTTTAGGGACATAAATGGGGAAGACAAGAGAGCTTTTCTTATATCTGCTGCTTCTTACTTGTCTTCAGCTCCAAATAGTCCTTATGCCAAAGTGGCATATTTTGGGGTGGCATATTCTGCCAATATGAAATGGGGGGGTATCCTGGAAATGAAGAGATGAGCTGGGGGCCATCACAGTGACCCAAGTGCAAAGCTCTTGGAGCCCAGGTGGGATGGATTCACGTGCAGAGCTTTGAGGGAAGAATCAATGGGATTTGACGTGAGGGAGAGGAGAGCACGGCGTCAAGACCAACTCAGGGTGAGGAGGAGGCTGGCTGGGGAGTGGGGGGAGGACCTTGTCATGGGGGGCATGTTCACCCGAGAAGGGCCAGCGCCTGGTGGTGGAGGTGGAGGTGGGGCTGGGTTTCAGGGCTGGAGGTGGAGAGGCGGTGCCAACAGCCAAGCATGATCAAGGGGTGAGAGAGGATGGAGTCTGGGATGGGATGAAGCTGACCCCAAACCGGAGTTAAAGACGCCAGAGAGGAGCCGGGAAAGAGGCCAGAAAGGCATCTGCTGGGAGGGGGCTGGGAACCCGAGTAGTGGGGAAGTTTAGGGAAGTTCATCCAGGCGGCTTGGCGTTCTTGACACAGCTTGGGGGGCAGCTGGAGGTGGGGAGCCCCTTCCTTTTCCCCCCGAGGGATGGAGAGCAGTGAGGAGCCTTCTCTGCGTCCACAGCTGGTGAGCCCAACTTTGTGTTCTCCCAGCACGGGCGCCGGCCGTGCCCTCCCTCCCTTTCTCCCACTGCCTGGTGAGCTCGGGGGGCCACTGAGCTCCCCGGGGAAGGACACCCATGCCGTGTCCAGGACCCACTGCTCCTGGTCAGGATGCAGGCCCACTTCCGTTCCCTCCTGCTGCCGCCAAGCTCGGGGCTCACCTGCTCCAGCAGCCGCGTGTCTGCCAAGCCTGTTATTTCAAATATATGTGATACGATGCCTTTCCTCTGTCTCCATTTCTTTTAAGGAAGTTCTGAGTGTGTGAGGCTTCTTATTGACGTTGGGGCCAACCTGGAAGCGCACGACTGCCACTTTGGGACCCCTCTGCACGTGGCCTGCGCCCGGGAGCATCTGGACTGCGTCAAAATGCTGCTCAACGCAGGTGCGTCACGTTCACCTGTGCTGCGAGCTGGCAGAGAGCTGACTGGTGCAGTCAGGCAGCCCAGGTTTGCAGCTGGTTCTCCCACTTGTCAGCTGAGTCCTTGGGCTTCAGTTTCTGCATCTATAAAACCGGACAACTAAAACCCATTTTGCAGGACTGTTGGGAGGATTCGTGATAACATTTCCACAGTACTTGCTGCACAGTAGGTGCTCAATGAACACGAATGATTATTTTTGGCAGCCGCAGGGGATTGTCCCCAAGGCCTGCCTGGTCTGAATCAGGAGATGGGGTCCAGGGGAAGCGCGTCAGTTGCGTCAGGATCCAGGAGGCTGTCAGGTGTCCTAAGGATAGACAGTTTCCCATGGTGAAAAACAGAAACAAAATAAAAAGAACCCACCAAGAGACTTCCCTCCTGGCGCAGTGGTTAAGAATCCACCTGCCAATGCAGGGGACACGGGTGTGATCCCTCTTCTGGGAAGATCCTACATGCCACGGAGCAACTAAGCCCATTCACCATAACTACTGAGGCTGCGCTCTAGAGCCTGCAAGCCACAACTACTGAGCCAGCGCACCTAGAGCCTGGGCTGCACGACAAGAGAAGCCCGTGCAATGAAGCCCACGCACCACAACGAAGAGTAGCCCCTGCTCGCCACAACTAGAGAAAGCCTGCGCGCAGCAACGAAGACTCAACGCAGCCCAAAATAAATAAATAAATTTATTAAAAACAAACAAACAACCTGCCCAACTGAAGCTAGAGTCAGGACCTGTCAACCACAGAAGTTTTAAAATGTAGCCAAAGCGGCTATGGGCAAGGAGTTATTATGAACCCAACTTAAATTTTTTTTCAAGATTTTCTTTATAAAGTAGGGTCACATCTAATGCATTCTTTTTTTCTTAAATTAATTAACTTACTTACTTTTGGCTGCATTGGGTCTTCGTTGCTGCGCGTGGGCTTTCTTTAGTTGTGGTGAGCGGGGGCTACTCTTCGTTGTGGTGTGTGGGCTTCTCATTGTGGTGGCTTCTCTTGTGGCAGAGCACGGGCTCTAGGCGTGTGGGCTTCAGTAGTTGTGGCTCGCGGGCTCTAGAGCACAGGCTCAGTAGTTGTGGCGCACGGGCTTAGTTGCTCCGCGGCATGTGGGATCTTCCCGGACCAGGGCTCGAACCCGTGTCCCCTGCATTGCCAGGCAGATTCTTAACCACTGCGCCACCAGGGAAGCCCCCAACTTAAATGTTTTGTTGAGGGAACATTTTAGCTCAGCTGTCTTGTCCATTCTGGGGGCAACCTAGGGAAAAACCAAAATGGTTCAGAAATAGAGGATGAATTCTTTCCGGATGACAGTCTTTTGAGCATAAGTTATATACAGTTTTCTACTACTGAGTCGTATTCACTTTAACGTGCCACTCTTAAGTCTTTTCAGTGAACACGCTTCATTTTGTGTAAGGTTAGTCACTGGGGTAGTTTTTGTTTTTTATGCAAAGATTAAATATCTAGATTAGAAACAGTGGGTCTTCCAGCTGAGTCGCTCATGGGATGGTTGGATCCCGTTTCTGCCAACGGCATCTACCTATTGTTCCTGTTGAGATTTTTTTTTTTTTTTTTTTTTTTTGGCGGTAGGCGGGCCTCTCACTGTTGTGGCCTCTCCCGTTGCGGAGCACAGGCTCCGGACGCACAGGCTCAGCGGCCATGGCCCACGGGCCCAGCTGCTCCACAGCATGTGGGATCTTCCCGGACCGGGGCACGAACCCGTGTCCCCTGCATCGGCAGGCGGACTCTCAACCACTGCGCCACCAGGGGAGCCCTGTTGAGCTTATTAAAATAAAAATTTCATAGCACAGCCACCCTCCGCGGGGCGCCTGGGGTGCACATGTGCAGCACACCTTCATCTGTTTTCTCTCTGGTTCCTTTCTCGTGGTTGGAGGGGAGAGGATCAAGCGAGTGGTGTAACCCGCTGTCCTTTCCGTGTCCTGAGGACCCTGTGTAAGTGATGACTCCTTTGTAAGAAGTAGGAAACCAGCTCCCCCCGACCCCCGGGTGGGTGAGTTTCCCGGTTCAGTAACCAAAAGGATCAGAACTAGAGCAGATTTCAGGGTCTCTGACGTGGGGGGTTCAGCAGTGTCAGCAAGAACTCACCTCCTCTAAATCTTACATCTCTGCCTTCCTCACCGTTCCCTTTATCCCACGCCCGGCGTCCCTAGTAGGGGAGAAATGGCTGCAGCAGCAGAGTTTGGCTAGAATGCAGATTCTTGACTCATGAGGCTTCTGATGGCTTCCTCCCCTCAGAAGAGTGAAACTTCCCCGTCACACCTCCTCCGTGTCCCATCGGCCTGAAATGGGTTCATGTCCAAACCTTATCCCGTCCCTTTGGCTGGATTGTGCCACATTCTGAGCAGCTGGGGTCTGGGTTGAGGAGAGGGATTCACCCAGTCAGGGCCCAGCCCTGCCCCAGGACCCCTGCCCCGGGACCCCTGCCCCACACCACAGGGTGCAGCTTCTGGGTGGAAGGCAGCCATGATGTCCACGACGGCCTTAAGCAGGGGATCCGGTGGTTACAAAGGGAGTTTCCATCCCCTGGGAGTGAGGGCTGAGGAGATTTCCCCTGGGGCAGGATCCTGAGGTGTCAGCGTCTACCACCAGCTCCAGATTTCATCCGATTCTGTTGTAATCTCAGATGGTCTCCTTGACTGCCCTTCCTAGATCACATGCATTCTTTTTTTCTTCTTAAAGAAAACTACTTTTTAACTATGGAAAATCTCAAACATACAGAAAAGTAGAGAGAAGAGGACAGCATATGCTTTCTTTTTAGAGTAGTGATTTGTCACTTTTTGCTGGAACGTCTAATGAAAGCTATGGACTACATCTCTAGAAAAATACGCGTGCAGGTGCTTTTGCGCGCGATTTTGGAGAGGGTCCTGGCTCCGCAGGAGGAGCAGAGCCGTCGGGGCCACGTGGTGCCCCCTGGGGTGGACACAGAGGCTTTCTGTTGGCAGCGAGGTCAAGCTGCCAAGCTGTGGATTATTTTTGCAGAGGATTGTGGCCAAGGGAGTGAAAGTCCAGTTATTTCTGGTGAGGTAACTTTTAATCTGGTCCCCGGCAGTAAATATTTAACCGTGCTGGGAGCGTTCAGAAGGGGCATCCACCTTCCCAGCAGTGCTGGTCCCTCACGTCTCTTCTGTTGTCTCAGTGAGCAAATCCCAAGCCCCTGTGCTTGCCATCCCGTCCCGGGCATTGCGCTGGGTTCTATTTTTATATATGTGTATATTTAAAAATATTTTTTAATTGGAGTATAGTTGATTTACAATGTTATGTTAGTTTCAGGTGTACAGCAAAGTGAATCAGTTATATATATATCCATTCTTTTTTAGATTCTTTTCCCATATAGGCCATTACACAGTATTGAGGAGAGTTCCCTGTGCTATACAGTAGGTCCTTATTAGTTATCTTATATTATATATAGTATTGTGTATGTCTCTACCAATCTTCCAATTTATCCCTCCCTACTCCCTTTCCCCCGGTAATCGTAAGTTTGTTTTCTACATCTGTGACTCTATTTCTGTTTTTGTAAATAAGTTCATTTGTATCATTTTTTTAGATTCCACATATATGTGATATCGTATATTTGTCTGTCTGACTTACTTCACTCAATATGACAGTCTCTAGGTCCATCCATGTTGCTGCAAATGGCATTATTTCATTCTTTTTCATGGCTGAGTAGTATTCCATTGTATATATGTGCCACATCTTCTTTATCCATTTGTCAGTGGACATTTAAGGTTGCTTCCATGTCTTGGCTATTGTAAATAGTGCTACAATGAACACAGGGGTGCATGTATCTTTTTGAGTTTTGTCTGGCTATATGCCCAGGAGTGGGATTGCTGGGTCATATGGTAGCTCTATTTTTAGTTTTTTGAGGAACCTCCATACTGTTCTCCATAGTGTCGTGCTGGGTTCTTGGTGGGCGCGTGACAGCCCCTGTCCTTGTTCCCTGAGGTTTTACTGAATCCACTCTAATCCTGTTTTGCTTTGAAATCAGGCTTTTGATCACGAGCAAACACTGATCCCTTCTCTCTGACGCGTGAATTGAGGATTTTTAAGGCCCAGGTGGCGTCGGGTGTTTTGCTGGCTCTGGCTTTTGTCCTCAGTTCCAGGCAATGTCACCGTTAGTCCCATAAAGCCACTTTCTCCCTGGCTTCTCTGTCCCTTCTTTCCTCTGCCCCCCTCCCCATCCCACTGTTCTAATGAGTATCTGTGTGTTATTGGTTGAGACATGAATTTTTCATCATGGTAAATGGTGTTGTTATAGATTCGACTCTCCTTCCTGTTTGCTCACCCATTCCTGAATTTTCGAGACCCACCCGTGTTGCTCCAGGAAGCTCTGGTCCGTTGTTTCCAGCTTCTGTGGAGATGCCAGCTGCCCCTCTTAGTCACCAGCCCTCTCTCTGCATCCAATCCAGTGATACCAAGGCACATTTTAAACAGATCCCGTTTGTCCCCTGGAACAGTCACCCCGCCAAGCCTTGTGTACCGAGAACCCACAGTGGGCTGGTTCTCCTTGACCTTGAGAGTGACTCTGCTTCCCCACCCACCCTTCTCCATCCCTACAATAGAGACAGCCTCTTTCCTCCCTGGTTGGCAAGAATATTTAGAGAATTAATGACCTGAGAGGAAGCCACAGGGACTTTAGATTCTGCAGACTTTGCAACTTATTTTTCATTACAAGTTTAATGTTCAAATTTATATTTGCATTATGACTGCAACACTATAACATTACTTATTCGTATCAGCCATATTGGAAGAAACCCCTGATGTGGTAGATTGGTTAGATTGTGGGGAAAATGCTTCTTTTATTTCATGTGTTGATTTTTACTATTATTTTTGTAATACATATCTGCCAAGTTAAATAATTAGGTAATTTATCCTGCTTCCTAACTGATGGATTCTTTTTCCTGAACTGCCGTCTGAGTTTTGACTCTGGGAAGTATGGGAGATTTTCTTCACGTGTGTTACGTGTTGGCATGCTTGCTATTTTCTTAGCATCACACAGACCGCTTTAGGAACATAGTTCTTATATTCTACTAGGGGATTAATATGATTTTAAGTCAGAAAGCAGAAGTTTTCAAGTATTTTTGAGCTGTGGGACTAGAAAATCTAATGGCCTTATACCCCCTCATTTCCTCTTGTTCCAACCCTCAAAATTTCTTATTACACAGTGACATACTGGTGATCTGATTTTTTTAAGCCTCACCTTGATAATATTTTATGATTGTGATTTGAATCTGTTATTTGAGGGAATATCTTCACTGACCCTGGGCTCTTTGCTGGCTTCTTGAAAATACTTTTGTCCCATCCCCTTTCTCTTGTAACCTCCTTATCCACTTGGGAGCAGACCTCAAAGAAGTTGGTATTTTCTTAAAAAACATTCTGAGGCTCCAGGGGATCCCACTGTATAGAATGGTGACGGTCGTGCCCTGAGAATGGTGTTTTACACAGATCATATTTTTATCAAAATCTCTTATTTTTAAAAAGCGTCTAAAAATGCTGTGTTTAGCTGTCACTTGTTTGCATCTTTCTGAATGTCTGCTGTCATCCCGAGAGCGAGGTGGATGGCAGAGCTGAATTCACAGTTACTATACTTCCTCTCTATCTGAACTTCAGGGAATTTGGGGGGGAACATTCCCTATTTTCCCTTTGAGCTTCCCTTTTGTAAAAGATTTCTTATATTTAACGTTCATTCATTCATACAACACACATTTTTAGAGCCACTGTCCTGTGTATGTGGTATGTGCGTGTACGTGGTGTGTGCATGCATGTGATGTGTGTGCCTGAGTGCATGTCTGTATCTGAGGTGTGTGCAACTGTGTACCTGTGTGCACGTGTGTGTGCCTGTGTCTGTGGTATGTGTCCGTGTGTGTGTATCCATGGTGTGTGTGTGTGTACACATGGAGGACGGCAGGAGAGCTTGAGCAACTCACCTGAGCTTCCAGAGCCTCAGGACCTGGGGACAGACAGCATAGGGCGTTAGAGCAGCCACTGAATTCACAGGGAAGGTTTCTGTCTTGTTTTTCTTCTTTTTGGTTGTTTCCAGTTATACTTCTTTTTTAGCTCTCTTTTCCTAGGGAAAAATAAAAGGAATCAGTGCTTTTGGATTTTGAAGAAGGTTTTGAAAAGGCTGCAGCAGAGTCTTGATTTTGTTCCTGGGGAGGGGTTGCTGCTTCTGTGTCCTGTGCTCCTTGGTGACGTTTGTTCCTGCTCCGGACCTGCAGGGGCCAATGTGAACGCGGCAAAGCTCCACGAGACGGCGCTGCACCATGCAGCCAAGGTGAAGAATGTGGACCTCATTGAGATGCTCATCCAGTTTGGAGGCAACATCTATGCCCGGGACAACCGGGGGCGGAAGCCATCTGACTACACATGGGGCAGCAGTGCCCCCGCCAAGTGCCTGGAGCACTATGAGAGTGAGTGTGTGTCGTTTGTGTGACGCCTGCACTAAGGTCTGCAGGGGAACCTCGTGCAGGAGGGCTTTGTTCTGATCACGTATCAGTTCATCTCTGAGTCAGTCGTTTCTTGACTCAGACTGGGTCCCTATGAGGCCGATGATATAGATGCAGCCCTCACTCTTCAGGAAACAAAGGACAAACCATCTGGCTAAGACAAGACCTCCTCTCTGGGACACATTTTTAAATGAGTTTACATAGAATTACAGTCACAAGAGGCTTTCACACACTTATCAATTGAAAAAGAGCCCCTTTATTCCACATTTTGCCAACCTTACCCAACCAAAATCCATCATGAGTTTAGAGGCAAATACCATCCACGTCTATTGGGGAAACATTTCCTAGAAGGTGTTTCTTTTCCTGCATTCAAATAATTTGGGGGAGGAAGTAAATGGGAAAATCAATGTCAGTAGTAATTCTGTTTATTTTTCTTTCAGAGAGCTTTGTCTTTCATAATGTTTCATAAGTTGAGAATACTTTCTTTGGTTGATTTATACTTTGATCAAACACAGATGGTCCTAAAGGCAGCCTTCGGGGCCAGGCTCTGCTCTGTACACATTCCCGTGGCCCAGCTGCCAGGGACCTACAGGCACTTTCCTTCTTTGGCCCTGGTGTCCATCCCTCGTGAGCTATAGCTCCAGGCTTCATCTTCAGGCCTGTGGCCCTGACTCTGTGTCACCAGGATGTGCATTTGTGGACTATCTGCCCCTGTGGGTCAGTTCTCCGTGGGTCCCTGTGGCCTGCAGCGATCAGGAGCAGAACAGAACCTGTGGCCTGGAACAGCATGGGTGGGCAGCCAGCACTGCCCGCCCGAACCCTCCCCCAGCCCTCATTTGTCTGGAAGTTTGACAAACAAGCCTACTAGCTGTAGATTAGTGCTTTGCTGGCAAATCTGTGTGCTGAGTTATAACGTTATGGGGGGAAAAAGTCACAAAACCCCCAAAGCCGAAAGCTCACGAAGTGAAACCCCAGTGGCCAGGACCTGAATTCCATTTCCTGATCTTCTGTTCTCGGTCCCTATTTGTCCTTCCTGGTCGCCTTCCAGAGAAGGTACTCAGGGTTCAGCCTCTCTTCAGGAAAAGGGAGGTGTTTTCAGTTCCATGTTGGTACTTGTTAAGTTGAAGGATGCTGTGCTTCTTCCTTAAGTTAAGCTAACCTCACGTGCGTCTTGTCCCCTTTTTCCAGAGACACCTCTGAGCCTGTCCCAGCTCTGCAGGGTGAGCCTGAGGAGGGCGGCTGGCGTCAGGGGGCTGGAGAAAATTGCCAGGTTGAACATCCCTCCCCGGCTCATTGACTACCTTTCCTACAACTGAGCTGCAGACACGGGGTCAGGGTGGGCCGGTGACACCGGGCTGCTGGCCTTGCTGAGCCCAGCGTTGGGCCACGGGGTCACTCTGCCCTGGGTGCCTGAAGCCATGCTGTTGCTGTAGAGAACTGGAGTCCCTCCGGGCCGTCCTGTTTCGTCTTCTCTGCAGACCCTTGGCAGGTGTTTCTGAGGCCCTGGGAAGGCCCTGGGCTGGCCCTCCTGGGACTTCAGTCTAACTGTGGCATCCTCCCAGCCGTGCAGTTGTCTCTCTTCACAGACTTCCCTCGGAGGGATCGTCAGGAAAGCCTCTCCCAGGACCACAAAGGAGCCCGGCAGGGCTGGGGGTCCAGGGCCCTGATGCTGATTCCACACGCCCGGGAGGCGCCATCTCTGATTCCTTCAGTACCAGGTGGCCCTGGGTGTTCAAAAGGAGGACCTGTGCTGAAGAGGGGTGGGGCCCTGGGAGGGGGTGTCCTGACTGCGGCCTGGACGCCACTTTGGGGACAGCCTGCCACTTGGGTGCTGTTTTCTGAAGCCACGGTTGGCACTTTCCGAGACCAACCTGCGCCCAGGTGTACCCATCGCTCAGGGGGCTTTATACAGGCCTTAGTGGGGAAGCCTCAGGCTTTTTATTCCCCACAATAAGCTCAGTGTTTCTGAGGAAGTTTTTCTTTATTTTGAGGTCTCAATTCTTTTAAAAAGTGTATAAAGCAAAAACTTTTAGACACATACGCCGTAACACTTAGGTTTCATTAACAAGTCTCTAAAGCAACAGGTAAAAGGAAGGCATCTCAGTACATCTTCCCAGGGGTAGTGATCCAATGTGAAGCACTGTTAGGAAGCTCTTCAGAGACTGTTTTTCACCTCTCTACAGCTGCCAAATGAATCCTTTTCCCACCCTAAGTTTTGCTCATTCCTTGAAGCTCTGCAATTGCAATTGGCAGAAGAGGTCGCCGGCACCTGGTGGGTACTGTCAACCGTGGATTCATGCATTTTGCGGATACTTAAGGAACATCTGTTATGCTTCAGGCACTGCCTCAGTGTTTTGAACTGGCTAAGAATGTGACTCACCATCAAGGCAGGGAAAGAAACTTTCACAATCTTGTTTCTTTAGTAATAGAAACAAGTAATTCTACATGATAAACCATGAGGTAACATGACGTAGTATGTTTAGACTGCATCTGTCTGCTTAAGATTCTATATCATAGTTTAAAAAACGAACCCAAAACCCGGGAGTTAAACTAGAGGACTTCTGTGTAAGTAGTTGAGGTCTATTTGGTTTCAGGGGAAATGGAGAAGGTACCACTTGTGAACCCTCTTGAGGGTCAAGCCTGAAGCCATCGTCCCCAGAAATGTGACCTCACCAGATTCCCCCAGGAGTGTGGGGAGTAGAGTGAGCCGGGATGGGCCAAGGTCATGCCAGCTGTGCTCAAAACCAGAGGCACCTCTTGACAGGTCTACTTGGGTGGGGCCCAGATCTGGTGGAAAGTTCCATGCTGGCAGCCATGGGTATTTTCCAGCTCCTTGGTTCTGGCTGTTGTTATGATGGTGCTTCATCGTATGTGGAGATAAGAGCCCCTCCCATTCGGCTGCAGGTGTACATGCATGTTCTGGGTAAATCAGTGTATCTGCATGTACTAATAAAATTAAAAAGAGCATTGCGTTCTGCCATTTCATCTTTGTAACAGGAACTTGCCTCTAGCCATGACAGTTGCTAACATTTCCACACGCGGAGTGCTCAGGGCAGAATCCGGTCCCCATACTCACTGCTCAATAAAGGTTGTTGGAGAGAGTCCATCCTCGTGTTCACCTGGCCCTTTTCTTACTGGGGTGTGTGTGTGTGCGCGCTTCATCCTATGGGAGTCAGAGGGGCCACTGTTATCTCCTCTGGGTTTTGGATGGTCAAGTGATGTCTGTCTCACATTCCCATCTTCCCGCCTCTCTGTCCCTAGTGCTGGTCTCAATGCCACCCACATGCGGAGAGACCCTGCCCAAGGGATCAGATGACTAAGATTCTAGGGCCTCTTGTACTTACCCCTCCCCACCTTTACTGAGATGTAACTGACATAAGATTCTTCAGTCTAGACCCATCCGTAGGGTGAGGCTGAAGACATCTCTCCAGCACTCTGAGCCTGGGTCTTCCCAGCTGCAGGAG
Source organism: Mesoplodon densirostris (assembly GCF_025265405.1). Classification (NCBI taxonomy): domain Eukaryota; kingdom Metazoa; phylum Chordata; class Mammalia; order Artiodactyla; family Ziphiidae; genus Mesoplodon; species Mesoplodon densirostris. The sequence goes on along the minus strand of NC_082664.1, from coordinate 159,077,202 downwards.
AGGGATCAAAGGTCAGACTTTGATCATTGAAAGGATGTTGATGATCAACCACTGAATCTTAACAATGAGAAAATGAGGCCCCGCTAGGCTCAGGTGTTTTTGTGAGGCCAAAATTAGGTGATCAGAAGATGCCTTGAAAACTGAGACGTGCTCCTCAAATGTAAAAGTTGTATGTATAACTGTACTGTGGCTTTGCTGATGTGTGTAGATCTTACAGCCATGTAAATGATTCTCTTCTGACTTTGGGATAGGACCACCTATTTCGGAGTAATCGATTCAGAAGTCCTCGCAGTTTACATTTTGAAACTCAATGTGCACATAGGGAACTATATTTAATATCCTGTGATAAACCATAATGGAAAAGAATATATATATGTGTATAAATGAGTCACTTTGCTGTACAGCAGAAATTAACACAACACTGTAAATCAACTATACTTAAACAAAATTAAAAAAAAATTCAACATGCAGCTAACAGATTTGGAGAAGACATTTGCAACACTGATATAAATGGTGATCGAAATATATAAGGATGTTTTATAAATCATTCAGAAAAAGATCAACAACCCAGCTAAAAAAACAGGCAAAGACAATGAACAAGAAATTTACAAAAGAGGAAACCTCAAATGTCCTGTGACGGGAAAGGATGGTCACTAACGATGAGAGAAATGCAAAGGTCTGACAGTTACTTAATGTTGATAGATCGTATGGGTAAATGGGAACTCACAGACTGCCAATGGGGATATAAATTTGGTACGTGTGTTTTGGAGAGCTATTAAATGGTACTGTTAAAAATGCTTATACCACATGTGCACAGCATTTCTATTTGTTGGGGATTTTTTTTTCCCTTCCAGTTTTGTTGAGATATAGTTGACATACAGCACTGTATAAGTTTAAGGTGTACATCGTGAAATGATGACCACCTTAGATTTAGCGAATATCCATCATCTCATACAGTTACATTAAAGAAATAGAACCCTCAGAATGGGAGAAAATATTTGCAAATGAAGCAACTGACAAAGGATTAATCTCCAAAATTTATAAGCAGCTCATGCAGCTCAATAACAAAAAAACAAATAACCCAATCCAAAAATGGGCAGGAGACCTAAATAGACATTTCTTCAAAGAAGATATATAGACTGCCAACAAACACATGAAAGAATGCTCAACATCATTAATTAGAGAAATGCAAATCAAAACTACAATGAGATATCACCTCACACCAGTCAGAATGGCCATCATCAAAAAATCTAGAAACAATAAATGCTGGAGAAGGTGCGGAGAAAAGGGAACACTCTTGCACTGCTGGTGGGAATGTGAATTGGTACAGCCACTATGGAGAACAGTATGGAGGTTCCTTAAAAAACTACAAATAGAACTACCATATGACCCAGAAATCCCACTACTGGGCATATACCCTGAGAAAACCATAATTCAAAAAGAGTCATGTACCAAATGTTCATTGCAGCTCTATTTACAATAGCCCAGAGATGGAAACAACCTAATTGTCCATCATCGGATGAATGGATAAAGAAGATGTGGCACATATATACAATGGAATATTACTCAGCCATAAAAAGAAACGAAATTGAGCTATTTGTAATGAGGTGGATGGACCTAGAGTCTGTCATACAGAGTGAAGTAAGTCAGAAAGAGAAAGACAAATACCATATGTTAACACATATATGGAATTTAAGAAAAAAATGTCATGAAGAACCTAGGGGTAAGGCAGGAATAAAGACACAGACGTACTTGAGAATGGACTTGAGGATATGGGGAGGGGGAAGGGTAAGCTGTGACAAAGCGAGAGAGTGGCATGGACATATATACACTACCAAACATAAAATAGATAGCTAGTGGGAAGCAGCCGCATAGCACAGGGAGATCAGCTTGGTGCTTTGTGACCGACTGGAGGGGTGGGGTAGGGAGGGTAGGAGGGAGGGAGACGCAAGAGGGAAGAGGTATGGGAACATATGTATATGTATAACTGATTCACTTTGTTATAAAGCAGAAATTAACACACCATTGTAAAGCAATTATACTCCAATAAAGATGAAAAAAAATAGAGAAAAAATGTTTTTCCTTATGATGAGAACTCAGGATTTACTCTCAACGACTTTCATACAATGTACAGCAGTTAATTATCTCTATCATGTTGTACGTTACATCCCTAGTACTTATTTAACTTGTAACTGGAAGTTTGTACCTTTTGACCGCTTTCATCCAATTCCCCCTGGTATTTCTACTTTAGCGAATGTACCTTAAAGAAACGCTCATATGTATCAAAAGGAGATGAGTGGGGATGTTTAGTGCCGCAATGTTTGTCATAGTGAAAGACCCCATCAGTAGGGGAGAAGTTGTAGAAGATATTCATATATTCACATAATGCTTACACTCCGTGATAGTTAAGATGAATTAGAGTTACATGTCTTGCCAACTAATGGATCTAAAAATTATAATGGCAAACGAAAAAATGTTGCCAACCTTATTTACATGTAGTATGAATCCATTTGTATAAATTGAAATACAAAACAGTCTAAGAATACCCGTGTGTAGTGAACACACATCATGGAACCCACACGCCAGTGTCATGCAGTGGTTACCTCTGTGTGAGGAAGGGACATGTGACTTGGGGATGGGAACAAAGGGAACTTCAACTCTGGAGGTTTCATTTAAAAAAAAAAAGACATGAAGCAAATATGACAGAATGCTGCTATTTGTTCATGTTGGGTGGTGAATATGTATGTGGCATTAATATACATGTAATAACACATGGGTTAACATACATGTAATAACACACGGGTGTTATTCTCCATGTGTTTCAGCATTTTTATTCATAACAAAAATATAATGCAGAGGAGGGACAAAGGGTAGAATTATCTTTAAAAAAAAAAGAGATCTGTGTGACTGTTATTAAGTGGATTCTGTTTAAGAATCCCTCTCAGCTTCCTATTGGCGATGAGGTTGTGTTTTGGGTTCTAAGATCTTGTATTCATTCCACAATATGTGCTGACACTTTTTTAAAAAAATTTATTTATTTATTTTGGCTGTGTTGGGTCTTCATTGCTGTGCGCGGGCTTTCTCTAGTTGCGGCGAGTGGGGGCTACTCTTCGTTGTGGTGTGCGGGCTTCTCATTGAGGTGGCTTCTCTTGTTGCGGAGCACGGGCTGTAGGCGCGAGGGCTTCAGTAGTTGTGGCACGTGGGCTTCAGCAGTTGTGGCTCGTGGGCTCTAGAGCACAGGCTCAGTACTTGTGGCGCACGGGCTTAGTTGCTCCCCGGCACGTGGGATCTTCCTGGACCAGGGCCCGAACCCGTGTCCCCTGCTTTGGCAGGCAGATTCTTAACCACTGTGCCACCAGAGAAGTCCCTAACACTTCTTTTTGACCCACCTCGTTCATGGACGAGGAAACAATCTGCAGCTACTTCCTTAGATAAATTAGGCTTTAAAGGCCCTGAGCATGCTGTGCTCTGTGTGGCTCCCAGGGCTGGCCTGCATCTCATCGGAAGGAAAACGTCGGGTAAGATCCTTTCCATTGCTTGGCCTCTCCTGCTTTGGTGTGACTTACTCCCTGGATGACTGTGAACCTTCCAAAGTCCCCAGCTTCCAAATCCCAGCCTTTGGAGAGATCAAAGTGTGTTCCTATAACCGGAGGAACCATTTCACAGCAGGAAGATTGGCCTCAGGTTCCTGGGCACTGCCCAACCTCTGCAGGTGGTCACGAGGGGAGGGGCAGGAAAGAGTGGGGCTCCTGGCTGCCTCTGTGTCCCCATCTCCCGCAAAGGAGGTGAAGTCTCCTCCCTCCCTCCTGCCCTCACTGACGCCTGCACAGAGATGCTACATGGGGTGACCCATCGATACTCCTACATGAGCTTTGGCATTTGTTAAAAGCAAGACCACAGACCCCAATAAAGCCACTTATGCTAAGCCCCACATCACCAAACCGAGACATAATTACAGTTTCCACTCTCCCAGAACTGAACCCAGAGCAGTCAGTCAGGAACCACCTGATCAGCACTAGTTACACAATCTGCCTGATAGACCCCTGCACTCCCTAAAGAAAAGTGACCTTGCAGTAACCAACCCGCTTTTTTTGCCTAAAATAACTTCCTTAATCTGGCTCCCCCTGGCCTATCAAAGTCTCTCATTTTGTACAGCTAGACGGATGCTGCTAGATTTGACTCAGTTTCCTCAAATAAACTCTTACAATTTTTAATATTCCTCAGTTTATCTTTTAACAAGTTCTTGCAGACACAAAGGATGCCTTTGCTAGCCCATTTCCTCTCTTGGGCTGCTTTCTTTCCGGGGGTAACACCCTTCACGTTTAAGCATTTGAGTTTCTTTATTGGGGGAAATGAGCCTAAACCTGGCTCCCGGCACAAAGCTCACCAGCTCACGTTGTGAACAGCTATGCTGTCCCACGGGAGTGCTAGCAGGCTGATTGCTTTCCCACCCTCGGCAGCTCTGCAGCATTGACTGTTCTCCCTGTAATGGCCTGGAAAAGACTTCCAGATCCCGGAGACTTTGCTTCCTCTTTCCTCAGTGTGGGTACCACATGCATCGACAGCTAGGCCCATGGTATGTTGGAGTCGAAGTCTGGTGATCTCTGGCAGTTTGAATGCAAATATATCTTAAGTTGGCCCCATCTAAACAGGGTGCCTCCTAAAAGCCTAATGTCTCAAAACCACAAATAAAGGGAGGAGAGATTTGTGACAAGTCTCTCTCTCTCACACACAGTTCCTTCCCCATAAATAATTTGACTTCCCAACAGCTGGTCTCCAGGTGTGTAGTTCTCAGGAACCACAGACCTCAGAGATGAGGAATGGTAACTGAACTCTGAGCTGGGTGTGCAAGTAGCTTAGCTCTCTGCTTTCTGCATGATCCACAGAGAACACTCCCACTGCTTCTCGTTGTTCACTAAATCCCGAGGCTCATTCTGCTGTGGTAGAGGCAGGGCACTGGATGAGATGAGAAGCAGAACATTCTCTCGGCCCTTGGTCCACTTTCCCCTCCCTCCCTCCCTTCCAACCAACTCCATCCATTCATCCATCCTTCCTTCCCACATCCATACATCTATCCTTTTTTCTTTCTTGTTTTAACCAGTTATTCTATTTTCAGTTCTCTGCTGGGCACTGAGGATACCAAAAGACCCACCAAAACCCAAAACCAACACCCCAAACAAACATAAACACAAATCCTGGCCCTGAAGGACCTGAGATCACTTCTCAAGGAGCAGACACAGGAACTGCATCTGGAAACAGGGCAGGTGAGGGTCATGAGCCCCAAACAGGAAGGAAGCTCCAACTCTACTCTTAGGAGGGAAAGAGAGAGATGACCTTGCTTCTGTTTCTCAAGTCTGGGGTTAATAAATACAATTGCATTCATTTTTATATCCATGGTGCTGTATAGTTTACAAAGCTTTATAAGGACTTGAATTATTGGCAGGACTTTTCCGGAGTGAGTGTGAAGATGCAAAAGACTCATTGATGCAGTTTCTCTTTTGTTTCATACTTTTCTCCCAAACACAGAAACAAGAGAGTGAAGTTTAACTTTACATGTGTGAAGCGTTTACTCTAATCCCTTCTTATGCTTACTGTTTCCAAAGACCTGGAGGAGACTTTTACAAAGGGCCAGACTGGGCCACGCAGGGAGCAAGAGATTTTGCCCATGAGCCTCTGGGGATCTATACCATGCAGAACACGAACAGGTGATTAAAAAAACTGAAATTAATTGAGCTGTAGGAAAAAATTCATCACAAGCTACCTTCAAAGAATCTAATCATTACTTTTTTTCCCCCCTTTTTATTCTGGAGAGTCAGAGGGGTCCCTTGCTTCTTTTAATAAAGCAGAGTGTACAGCAAAAATAGGATTTAGTTCTACTTAATAACCACCTGAAAAGGGATAAGGGTAGCACAGGAAGAGGGTGGAAGGTGGAGGCAGGGAGGAGGGGAAGAGAAGAGAGAGCTGGTGGAAGATGGGTGGGGCACCGGGTCCTGCTTGTCAGGATTACCAGTTCTACCAACTGCCCTTGGTGGCATTTCACAAGGGAAGACTGGCCAAAGCTCTCAGAACAGGCTGACAGTAGGGTGCTGTTTCTGACATATAGGGCACCGATTAGAGCAATATTACCTGCAAGGCTGGAGGACATCAACCTCCACACCTGTAACCCAGGGAGCCACACCTGAAAGGCAGCCCCAGGATCAACTCCACATGCCTCTAAAACAAGGGCCGCACAATTGCGGAGACCTGATAAAACCGAATGACATTTCTAATCACAAGGAAACTAATCACAAGGAACCAGACGGGGGACTTTGGTTCTTAGTTGAACACACTGCTTTACAGAAACAAATATGACAAGTTCCCAGCCCAGCCTGCAACAACGTGTTCCTTTGTGTTTTAGAAACATGTATTCGGTTTAACTGATTGCCTGTGATGGTTAGAGCATCCTGCTAGGGTCTACCCTGGTCACAGAGGAATAAAACCCAAAGCAAGGCAGCCAGCTGACTGCAAACTCGAGGGCTCTGCTCAGGGCTGTGGGGACACTGCTCGGGGAGGGGCCGTCACCCGCAAATGGAAGCATGATGGAGTCCAAAGGCTGGATGGTGAAGGATGAGGACTGAACGCACTCGAGACTAAACAAAACAGAATTTCAAAGACAGGCATTTGGTTTATATTGAACTTGAGAGAAAGCAGGAGGAGGAAACCTTTACCAAGATGCCCAAGGCATTTCTGGTTTTAGAAGTTTGTAACGTGGGTTGTCCCACCGATGTGACTTTAAACGGAGGTGGTGCCTTTTGTCACAGGTATGCCTCCAGGACTCCTGTGAGTCACCTGAAAGTCCAGTTTGGTGCCCAAAATGGGAGAAGAGTGGGAGAGAGAAAATGAATAATGAGAGAGAGGAAAATAAATTTCTAAGTTATTGGGCAAAAGTTGGATGAGAAAGAAACAATTTAGGGGTGAAAGAGATGTTGAAAACTTGTCCCAGCAGAGTTTGGTTACTACCTGGAGTAACATTCAGGGGTGGGAGGCCTCGGGATGGATTGGGAGGAAGGGATTCTATGAAGAATGTGATGGTTAATTTTATGGGTCAGCTTGACTGGGCCAAGGGATGCCAGGTAGCAGGTTAAACATTATTCTGGGGTGTCTGTGAGGGTCTCTTTGCAAGAGATGAGCATTTGAATCAGTAGACTGAGTAAAGAAGACCACTGTCGAGTAAAGAAGATGACTATCATCAATGTGCGGGCACCATCCAATCCTTCGATGGCCTGGAGAGAACAAAGACGGGGAGGAGGGGACATCTACTCTCTGTGTGACTGCTGAGCTGGACGTGGGCTTTCTCTTGCCCTCGGACTGGGACTTACACTATTGGTGTCTCTGGTCCCCAGGCCTCCAGGTTAGGACTGAAATACACCACCAGCTCCCTGGGTCTCCAGCTTGCAGACAGATGGTGGGACTTTCCGTCTCCATAATCGAGAGAGCTCTGTGTGATAAATCCCCCGCTCTCTGTCTGCATGGATATGCATATCCTATCGGTTCTGTTTCCGGGGAGAACCTTGACTAACACAAGAAAGGAGTATTTTGCAAATCTGATGGTTGTGATTCAACATGGTGGTGTCTATTGAACATAAACTTAGGACACACCATTTGCCAAGCAAAAATGTGGCTTAAAAATCGGCATTTATTAAAATATGTAGCATAGTCTGCTACCTGCTAAGCACTGTCAGGGGTAATGCCTGAGAGCAGCTAGGCTGGGATTTCCAGGGTTGGGGTCAAATGGACCTAAAATATCTAATCCCACACCCTGATCTGCCAGGAAGGAGATGAAGGTGGTCACAGGGCTTTCCTCAGCTTCTGTTCCAGTGGTTCCCAAACTTTTGCATGGATCTGAGTCACCTGGGAGGTTTGTTAAAACAGACTGCTGGACCCCCACCCCCAGAGAACCTGATTCAGTGGGTCTGGGGTGAGGTCCAAAAATCTGCATTTCCAGTAGGTTCCAGGGGAACACGGCTGCTGCTGGAGGGGTGTTGGGAAGACCCACACTTTGGGGACCACTGCTCTGCCCGCTGATGTTTCCTCTTCACCAGGCTCTCAGATTTTAGCTTCTAGGCCCCGTTTAGTAAAATGTCCTTGACCTCTAGAACTTTAGGGAGATGTATGCAGCCTCGCAATGCCAGGCACAGCTGAGGCCATTTGCTGTCGTGGACCCTGCTCCGTGCTTTCTGGAGGAATCGCAGGGAGCCAGGCTTCTGAGGCTGGAGTCCTTGGAACGTTGCTTCGCAGCTCCTGGCTACAAAGAATAGCACTTTCTCTCTGCTGCTGTCTGTGTCGACTTCCAGATGCAGCCAAGCGCCTGAACCTCAGGAAGTGAACACTGTAATTGTATGGACTTGGTGCGGACAGATGGCTCTGATCACAGCCCCGGTGTGAACCATTATTTCCCTCAGGATGTTCCTTCCGCTGGCTGAAGGAAGTGACAGATGACTGGAAGAGTTCCAGAGACGTTGCATAAATCTTTGTCTTACCAGTGAACGAGGGCAGGCCACCATGGATTGAGTTTCCTCTGGTGTTTTTTATATTTCCAGGTGAATCCAGGCCCCTGGTAAAGTTTGGCCCTTGAGCAGCTTCATAAAGTAAAGGAGAGGGCGTGCTGCCATTTTCTGCACTGAAAACAGCAGAATAAAAATGTAACTTGGGAAGTGGCTGCATCCGAGTGCATGGCAGGATGGGGATGCTTCTCTCCCTTCTGGGGATTTGCCTGACTGAACCCTCAGCTGCACCTTATTTCCTCAGGAGGTCCCTTTGCCCAGACTGGGACATCTGGTCCCCTTAGGAGATCAGAATGCTCACCTGGGCTGGTTCCTGGGGGGGACACTGAGGAAGGCAGGTACCTGGGGTCAGGAGTATTTCTCATGATGCTTAGGAAGCTACAGCCAGAGTGGGGACCCAGCCCTTGCCCAGTGCAGGCAAGACTTTTTTTTTTTCTGTTATAGTTTTTTTTTTTATTCAAACAGAAAGTCACAAAAATTATAGTCATCCTCATCAGTTCACTCAGTCCCATGAAATTAATTTTTTTTTTCATCTTGATCTTTTGTTAGCACTTTTATGAATTCATCAGTTTTCCATTAGAATTCTGAAAATGCTTATTCATTCAGTTCAGCAGTATTGTCAGTTACCAGAAACTTGTACTTGTCAAAGTCTTTTCCATGAATTCCTTGAAGATGAAACCCTTTTATAGGAACATTTTTGCAAAAGCATCAGAGTACACAAAGAACTGTCTGTAAATGACAAAAGACTTAAAAATGACCATGGTTAAAGATTTGATGAAAGGTCATAATGCAATTGACAAGGAAATTTAGTTATTTCTGAGTATACATTTTAAAATAATAACTAGAATTATGACATAACATTATACCAGAAGATATAAGATTTTTAGGAATTTCATGTAATGTCTGAAACATTTATATTCAAATATTTCCATACAAATAACCCAAAGAAAGTTTAGTACTAGTTTTCTGTTTTCTTTTTAATTTTTAATTTAATTTTATTTACATTTTTATATAGTAGGTTCTTATTAGTCATCAATTTTTAAAAATTTTTTAATTTTTGCGGTACATGGGCCTCTCACTGCTGCGGCCTCTCCCGTTGCGGAACATAGGCTCCGGACACACAGGCTCAGTGGCCATGGCTCATGGGCCCAGCTGCTCCACAGCATCTTCCCAGACCAGGGCACAAATCCGTGTCCCCTGCATCGGCAGGCGGACTCTCAGCCACTGCGCCACCAGGGAAGCCCTAATCATCAATTTTATACACATCAGTGTATACATGTCAATCCCAATCGCCCAATTCATCACCCCCCACCCCGTGTCTTTCCTCCCTTGGTGTCCATACGTTTGTTCTCTATATCTGTGTCTCAACTTCTGCCCTGCAAACCGGTTCATCTGTACCATTTTTCTAGGTTCCACATACATGCGTTAATATATGATATTTTTCTCTCTGACTTACTTCACTCTGTATGACAGTCTCTAGATCCATTCACATCTCAACAAATGACCCAATTTCGTTCCTTTTCATGGCTGAGTAATATTCCATTGTATATATATATGTACCACACCTTCTTTATCCATTTGTCTGTCGATGGGCATTTAGGTTGCTTCCATGACCTGGCTATTGTAAATAGTGCTGCAGTGAACATTGGGGTGCACATGTCTTTCTGAATTATGGTTTTCTCTGGGCATATGCCCACTAGTGGGATTGCTGGATCATACGGTAATTCTATTTTTAGTCTTTAAGGAACCTCCATACCATTCTCCATAGTGGCTGTATCAATTTACATTCCCACCAACAGTGCAAGAGGGTTCCCTTTTCTCCACACCCTCTCCAGCATTTGTTGTTTGTAGATTTTCTGATGATGCGCATTCTAACTGGTGTGAGGTGATACCTCACTGTAGTTTTGATTTGCATTTCTCTAATAATTAGTGATGTTGAGCAGCTCTTCATGTGCTTCTTGGCCATCTGTATGTCTTCTTTGGAGAAATGTCTATTTAGGTCTTCTGCCCATTTTTGGATTGGGTTGTTTGTTTTTTTAATATTGAGCTGCATGAGCTGTTTATATATTTTGGAGATTAATCCTTTGTCCGATGATTCATTTGCAAATATTTTCTCCCATTCTGAGGGTTGTCTTTTCATCTTGTTTATGTTTTCCTTTGCTGTGCAAAAGCTTTGAAGTTTCATTAGGTCCCATTTGTTTATTTTTGTTTTTATTTCCATTACTCTAGGAGATGGATCAAAAAAGATCTTGCTGTGATTTATGTCACAGAGTGTCCTTCCTATGTTTTCCTCTAAGAGTTTTATAGTGGCCGGTCTTACATTTAGGTCTCTAATCCATTTTGAGTTTATTTTTGTGTTGGGTGTTAGGGAGTGTTCTAATTTCCTTCTTTTACATGCAGCTGTCCAGTTTTCCCAGCACCACTTATTGAAGAGACTGTCTTTTCTCCACTGTATACCCTTGCCTCCTTTGTCATAGACTAGTTGACCATAGGTGTGTGGGTTTACCTCTGGGCTTTCTATCTTGTTCCATTGATCTATGTTTCTGTTTTTGTGACAGTACCATACTGTCTTGATTACTGTAGCTTTGTTGTATAGTCTGAAGTCAGGGAGTCTGATTCCTCCAGCTCCGTTTTTTTACCTCAAGACTGCTTTGGCTATTCGAGGGTCTTCTGTGTCTCCATACAAATTTTAAGTTTTTTTGTTCTAGCTCTGTAAAAAATGCCATTGGTAATTTGATAGGGATTGCACTGAATATGTAGATTGCTTTGGGTAGCATAGTCATTTTCACAATATTGATTCTTCCAATCCAAGAACATGGTATATCTCTCCATCTGTTGGTATCATGTTTAATTTCTTTCATCAGTGTCTTAGAGTTTTCTGCATACAGGTCTTTTGTCTCCCTAGGTAGGTTTATTCCTAGGTATTTTATTCTTTTTGTTGCAATGGTAAATGGGAGTGTTTCCTTCATTTCTCTTTCAGATTTTTTATCTTTAGTGTATAGGAATGCAAGAGATTTCTGTGCATTAATTTTGTATCCTGCAACTTTACCAAATTCATTGATTAGCTCTAGTAGTTTTCTGGTGGCATTTTTAGGATTCTCCATGTATAGTATCATGTCATCTGCAGTGACAGTGACAGTTTTACTTCTTCTTTTCCAATTTGTATTCCTTTTATTTCTTTTTCTTCTCTGATTGCTGTGGCTAGGACTTCCAAAACTATGTTGAATAATAGTGGTAAGAGTGGACATCCTTGTATTGTTCCTGATTTTAGAGGAAATGCTTTCAGTTTTTCACCATTGAGAATGATGTTTGCTGTGGGTTTGTTGTATATGGCCTTTATTATGTTGAGGTAGGTTCCCTCTATGCCCACTTTCTGGAGACTTTTTATCATAAATCAGTGTTGAATTCTGTCAAAATCCTTTTCTGCATCTATTGAGATGATCATATGGCTTTTATTCTTCAGTTTGTTAATATGGTGTATCACATTGATTGATTTGTGTATATTGAAGAATCCTTGCATCCCTGGGATAAATCCCACTTGATCATAGTGTATGATCCTTTTAATGTGTTGTTGGATTCTTTTTGATAGTATTCTGTTGAGAATTTTTGCATCTATATTCATCAGTGATACTGGTCTGTAATTTTCTTTTTTTGTAGTATCTTTGTCTGGTTTTGGTATCAGGGTGATGGTGGCCTCACAGAATGAGTTTGGGAGTGTTCCTTTCTCTAAAATTTTTTGGAAGAGTTTGAGAAGGATAGGTATTAGCTCTTCTCTAAATGTTTAATAGAATTCACCTATGAAGCCATCTGGTCCCAGACTTCTGTTTGTTGGAAGATTTTTAATCACAGTTTCAATTTCATTACTTGTGATTGGTCTGTTCATATTTTCTGTTTCTTCCTGGTTCAGTCTTGGAAGGTTATACCTTTCGAAGAAATTGTCCATTTCTTCCAGGTTGTCCATTTTATTGGCATAGAGTTGCTTGTAGTAGTCTCTTAGGATGCTTTGTATTTCTGCACTGTCTGTTGTAACTTCTCCTTTTTCATTTCTAATTTTATTGACTTGAGTCCTCTCCCTCTTTTTCTTGATGAGTCTGGCTAATGGTTTATCAGTTGTGTTTATCTTCTCAAAGAACCAGCTTTTAGTTATATTGATCTTTGTTAGTTTTCTTTGTTTCTGTTTCATTTATTTCTGCTCTGATCTTTATGATTTCTTTCCTTTTGCTAACTTTGGGTTTTGTTTGTTCTTCTTTCTCTAGTTCCTTTAAGTGTAAGGTTAGATTGTTTGAGATTTTTCTTGTTTCTTGAGGTAGGCTTGTAGAGCTATAAGCTTCCCTCTTAGAACTGCTTTTGCTGCATCCCATAGGTTTTGGATTGCTGTGTTTTCATTGTCATTTGTCTCTAGGTATTTTTTTTATTTCCTCTTTGATTTCTTCAGTGATCTCTTGGTTATTTAGTAATGTATTGTTTAGCCTCCATATGTTTGTGCTTTTTACATTTTTTCCCTGTAATTCATTTCTAATCTCATAGGACTGTGGTCAGAAAAGATGCCTGATAGGATTTCAATTTTCCTAAATTTACTGAGGCTTGATTTGTGACCCAAGATGTGATCTCTCCTGGAGAATGTTCCGTGTGCACTTGAGAAGAAAGTGTAATCTGTTTTTGGATGGAATGTCTTATAAATATCAATTAAGTCTACCTGGTCTATTGTGTCATTTAAAGCTTCTGTTTCCTTATTTATTTTCATTTGGGATGACCTGTCCATTGGTGTGAGGTGTTAAAGTCCCCCCCCATTATTGTCTTATTGTCGATTTCCTCTTTTATACCTATTAGCAGTTGCCTTATGTATTGAGGTGCTCCTCTGTTGGGGCATATATATTTATAATTGTTATATCTTCTTCTTGGATTGATCCCTTGATCATTATGTAGTGTCCTTCCTTGTCTCTTCTAACATTCTTTATTTTAAAGTCTATTTTATCTGATATGAGTATTGTTACTCCAGCTTTCTTTTGATTTCCATTTGCATGGAATATCTTTCTCCATCCCCTCACTTTCAGTCTGTATATGTCCCTAGGTCTGAAGTGGGTCTCTTGTAGACAGCATATATATGGGTCTTGTTTTTGTATCCCTTCAGCCAGTCTATGTCTTTTGGTTGGAGCATTTAATCCATTCACGTTTAAGGTAATTATTGCTATGTATGTTCCTATGACCATTTTCTTAATTGTTTTGGGTTTGTTTTCGTAGGTCCTTTTCTTCTCTTGTGTTTCCCATTTAGAGAAGTTCCTTTAGCATTTGTTGTAGAGCTGGTTTGGTGGTGCTGAATTCTCTTAGCTTTTGCTTGTCTGTAAAGCTTTTGATTTCTCCGTCGAATCTGAATGAGATCCTTGCTGGGTAGAGTAATCTTGGTTGTAGGTTCTTCCCTTTCATCACTGTAAGTATATCATGCCACTCCCTTCTGGCTTGTAGAGTTTCTGCTGAGAAATCAGCTGTTAACCTTATGGGAGTTCCCTTGTATGCTATTTGTCATTTTTCCCTTGCCGCTTTCAATAATTTTTCTTTGTCTTTAATTTTTGCCAATTTGATTACTATGTGTCTCAGCATGTTTCTCCTTGGGTTTATCCTGTATGGGACTCGCTGCGCTTCCTGGACTTGGGTGGCTATTTCCTTTCCCATGTTAGGGAAGTTTTCGACTATAATCTCTTCAAATATTTTCTCGGGTCCTTTCTCTCTCTCTTCTCCTTCTGGGACCTCAATAATGTAAATGTTGTTGCATTTAATGTTGTCCCAGAGGTCTCTTAGGCTATCTTCATTTCTTTTCATTCTTTTTTCTTTATTCTGTTCTGCAGCAGTGAATTCCACCATTCTGTCTTCTAGGTCACTTATCTGTTTTTCTGCCTCAGTTATTCTGCTATTGATTCCTTCTAGTGTAGTTTTCATTTCAGTTATTGTATTGTTCATCTCTGTTTCTTTGTTCTTTAAATCTAGGTCTTTGTTAAACATTTCTTGCATCTTCTCGATCTTTGCCTCCATTCTTCTTCTGAGGTCCTGGATCATCTTCACTATCATTATTCTGAATTCTTTTTCTGGAAGGTTTCCTATCTCCACTTCATTTAGTTGTTTTTCTGGGGTTTTATCTTGTTCCTTCATCTGGTACATAGCCCTCTGCCTTTTCATCTTGTCTGTCTTTCTGTGAATGTAGTTTTTGTTCCACAGGCTGCAGGACTGTAGTTTTTCTTGCTTCTGTTGTCTGTCCTCTGGTGGATGAGACTATCTAAGAGACTTGTGTAAGTTTCCTGATGGGAGGGACTGGTGGTGGGTATAGCTGACTGTTGCTCTGTTGGGTGGAGCTCCGTAAAACTTTAATCCGCTTGACCGCTGATGGGTGGGGCTGGGTTCCCTCCCTGTTGGTTGTTTGGCTTGAGGCGACCCAACACTGGAGCCTACCTGGGCTCTTTGGTGGCACCAATGACAGACTCCGGGAGGGCTCACGCCAAGGAGTGCTTCCCAGAACCTCCACTCCCAGTGTCCTCGTCCCCATGGTGAGCCACAGCCAACCCCCGCCTCTGCAGGAGACCCTCCAACACTAGCAGATAGATCTGGCTCAGTCTCCCCTGGGGTCACTGCTCCTTCCCCTGGGTCCCGATGCACACATGACTTTGTGTGTACCCTCCAAGAGTAGAGTCTCTGTTTCCCCCAGTCCTGTCGAAGTCCTGCAATCAAATCCCACTAGGGCTTCAAAGTCTGATTCTCTAGGATTTCCTCCTCCCTTTGCTGGAACCCCAGGTTGGGAAGCCTGACATGGGGCTCAGAATCTTCACACCAGTGGTTGGACTTCTGTGGTATAAGTGTTCTCCAGTCTGTGAGTCACCCACCCAGCAGTTATGGGATTTGATTTTACTGTAACTGTACCCCTCCTACTGTCTCATTGTGGCTTCTCCTTTGTCTTTGGATGTGGGGTACCCTTTCTGGTGAGCTCCAGTGTCCTCCTGTTGATGACTGTCCAGCAGCTAGCCATGACTCTGGCGTTCTCACAACAGGGGGTGAGCGCACATCCTTCTGCTCCACCATCTTTGTTCCTTATCTAGCCAGGACTTTTAACGTGGCTCCAACAGCATCCCCACAAGGCCAGAGATAACAGCTGTCCATGTTATTGATGTTCCCTCCTTCCCCCATCTCCCTCCCTTCTTCCCTCCCTCCCTTCCTTCCACCTAGCCATCCATCCATCCATCCATCCATCCATCCATCCATCCATCCATCCATCCATCCATCACGTCTATGTGTCTATGTATCTATCTGTTGTCCATCTATCCATGTCTATCATTTATCTGTCTATGCCTTATTTAGTAGAAATGTATTAGATGTCCAATACATGGTTCTGAGCTGGGTGATGGGAGGGGAAAGCAAAGATCTTAGCTACCCTCCAGGACCTAAGTGATATCTCTTTTCTGGGGTTCTCTTTTAGGATGGGGGAAACTTTCCCTAAATCTCCCTAACAAACATCCCTCATCTTTCTGCAGCTCCCCCAGCCCTGCCCAACCACCCACTCAGCAGACATTGGGCAGATTTGGACTAATGTTAATTCCTGAACCAATCGCTGGCAATGAAGTGATGGAGATTTGCTTAGACTAATCACTGGGGTGAAATGGGTGTTGGGGGCCCACAAAGGGACTGCCAGGGAACACAGTAAAGGCCACCTACTGTGGCCTAGGACATGTGCGATGTGGCATCAGGAAATACAGTGGAAAGGAAGGAGGGCAGGGAGATTTATTCTGGAGGCGGAGGGGACCTTCTGAGGGATTTTAGGGAATAACAGGAGCTGGGAGACAGACAAACAGATGCAGAGGCTGGAGGCACGAGATGCGAGGCCCATTAAAGTTTCTTTGAGGAGTGGGGGAGAGGTAAGGAGAGGTGGCAGTGAGGGACAACAGTGAGGAAGGTTGTGCCCGCCAGCTCAGACGTAAAACCAACTGGATTGACAGAATGACTGCATTAAGTCTGGATGGTGGTCTCATGAATTTAAGCCTGAGTTCCTGGGAAAATGGCACACACACACACACACACACACAAACACGGTAAAGGGATCAAGAGATGGAGCTGGCTGACCACCCCCTTCACTCAGCTTAGGATGCTAGTTCCACCTGTAGCATTCCCTCAAGACCAGGCTGAAACGTCAGCAAGACCCTGTGCAGGTTTGGGGATAAGGTGTGCAAAATGCAACCTCCTTCTAGACTTTGCCCCAGCTCTGCTGGCCAAGAAGATGCATCCTCATCTAAGGCTTGGACCAGCCTTCCTGGGCACCTGCTGTGCATGTAATACCGGAGGGAGGAGAAGGACCTTTCTGCCATGAGGGTCGAGGCGTGTCTGTGTCCCTCTTGGAGCCAGATGTCACGTCCTTGCTCTCTTGTCCTCCTTTGGGACAACCTAACCTGACTCAGTTCTGGCCCTGCAGGACACTGGACTTGTAGGAGGACTGGCCACTGGGCAGAGCAGAGGCCACATTTTCTCTGACACAACCTCACGCCAACATTTAAGGAGCGGGGAGACAGGAGGGGCAGCAGAAAGAGTTCCCATCTGAGCTGAGGGAAAGAAAACACTATTTTCCAAAACAGCATATTCTCAGGAAATCAAGTATTCAAAGGGAGACGGAAGCTTAAAGTCCAACACACTTCACCTGGAACAGGTCAGGTACGCGGCCTAAGTGAGCCCGGAGACCCGTCAGGGCCTATCAGCATTTTACTCCCCCAGATAGAAGAGGGCCTTTTGATTTAGACCAGAGAGAAGAAATCCGGGCAACTGGGACTTCCCTGGTGGTCCAGTGGCTAAGAATCTGCCTTGCAATGCAGGGGATGCGGGTTCGATCCCTGGTCAGAGAACTAAGATCTCACATGCTGCGGGGGCAACTAAGCCCACGTGCCACAACTAAGAGCCCATGTGCTGCAAGCTACAGAGCCCACGTGCTCTAGAGCCTGCACATCACAACTAGAAAGAAGCCTGTGCACTGCAATGAAGTAAGACCTGACACAGCCAAAAATAAAAATCAATAAATATTAAAAAAAAAAGAAAGAAAGAAATCCAGGCAACTGAATTCACGTCTCCCAGGTCTGTTCCTGCTTCTCAAAAGCACATCAGTCAAGGAAAATCTCAGGGTTGGGTGCACCCGCCTGAACTTAGGGAAGGTGCCAGCCATGGCTCACCGTCTGAATGTAGACTGGCAGGCCAGCGTGTCCTTGTCTCACAGGCTCAGAGCTAAGCTACGTGCTGAATTATGTTTGCCTCTCAAGGACACTTACCCCAAAACTTGGCTAAAGACCCCGTCTCCAAATGCAGTCACGTTGGGAGTTATAGATTCAACATGGACTGGGGGTAAGGGGGATATAGTTCTATCCCTAACATATCAATATTTGGTTTACTTCCTCTGTACTGGAAGATTCTAAATATCTGGGACCATTTTTTTAGAATTAATTTTTATTGGAGTATAGCTGTTTTGGGGACCATGTTATATTCACCTTCCCCAGTATCTGGCACAGAGATAATCCACACATACTGGTTGAATGAATGGATGAAGGCAGGGCTACAGGGCTGCCATGTACAGCTGCCCAGGCTGTGTACTTCACAACTCCACCCAGACTATGTGTGAATAGAGCCTCCTGGAGTTATGTAGGACTATGTCCAGTTGGATGACTATGCTCCTTCTTCTAATGAAGAGAATTTGGGATGTGCTTGTTTCTTAATTTCCCCAAAGTTGCTATGCTATGCTTCCATAGCTGTGTAAACTCTATGTACCTCAAGTGTAAGTATTATTATATCAATTAGGCTGTGACTAATAGAAAGCTGACCTCTTGTCTTACACATAAGAGGATTCATTATTTTTACATAATAAGTCTGGGGGTAGATAGGTACTGCCTGTAGTTTAGAGCAGAGGTTGACAAACTTCTTCTGTAAAGAACCAGATAGTAAACATTTTCAGTTTTTTGGAACATATGTTGCAACTACTCTACTTTGCCATTACAGGACAAAGTCAACCACAGATGAATTGCATGGCTGTGTTCCAATAAAACTGTATTTACAAAAATAGGTGGTGGGCCAGAATTGGCTCATGGGCCACAGTTTGCCAACCCCTGGTACCACGGAAGGTTGAAAAGAGAGAATGCCAGGGAGGAACGGTCGGGAAATGGTCAAGATGGTCCTGTGCTGCAGAAGGTCCCTAAGCTCGCAGACCACACCAGTTTGTCTCCACAGTTGCCACAAGTTCAGCTGCCCTTTGGGGTTTCTGACCTTAGAACCAACAGTGATCAGGGTGTCCTGGCAGAGCGGCCCAGCCTCATGACCCGTCCACAGTGCCTGGAGGGTGAAAGAGGCCACAGCACCCTGTCCTCAAGCCAGAGAGTCAGCGAAAACCAGAGATAGATCAGGGCAACTTCCACTTCAGCAATCAGCCCCACCATGCTGGTGGTCGGCGACGGACTGCCACCCAGAGGGACACAGAGTAGACCCTCCGGGCCCTCTGTGACTCCCCCTAAGGCTGGTCCTCTCTCCCCTGCAGAAGGAGATGTCCTCCTTCCCTCACACACACCGTACCTCTCACGGCGGTGCATGGGCCTGGGCCCGACCTTTAGTGGAGGCTCTAACCACCCACCCACCCGGCCACGTGGGACTGGCCACTTCTAGACAGCGTCTGTCCCCTCTTTGCACAACTCAGGCTTTGCTCTGAGAAGACGGTGAAGCTCTTACTCACTGGCCTTCATCCTCTCCTTGGGATCGAAGCAAATGAGTCTGCTTTTCCTCCCGCCTGGCAGTCAGTCCTGCAAAGAATAACGATGGAGGTTATTCGTCTCAGCTTGGGCTGTCACAACGCAACACAACAGCACAGGCCAGGGGATGAAACAACACACGTTCGTTTCTCACTGTCCTGGGCGCTGCCAGGCCCAGGTGAGAGCCTGCTTCCCAGCTTGCAGACAACGGTCTTCTCCACGTGTCCTCACAGGGTGGAGGAAGAGAACTCTGGTCTCTCCCTTCTTGTAAGAAAACGAATCCCATGACCCTCATGGCCTCATCTACCCCTAATCACCTCCCAAGGCCCCGCCTCCATGTACCATCACAGTGCGGGTTAGGGCGTCAACACAGGAATCTGGGGGGACATAAGCTACCAGTCTGTGACATTATTATTAAGCTCCCATTTCTTGAGCCTCTACTGTATATCACAGGAGCTGTACTGGGGACATATTCCTTTCTTCTGTTTTTCAGATGAGAGAAGGTTCTGAGAGGTTAAACCATTTATTCAAGATTGTCTGCATGTCTCAGAGAACAGATGAGCCAGTCCACTCTGTGTAAACAAACGAGGATGGCCTAATCTTGTTCCTTCTCTGGAAATGTATTTTTTGGCCTTCATAAGAGCTCCAGGCCGCATTGTGACTGTCGTGGGCCCGAGTCACGCATGTCGTGTGTTCATGGTCTCCTCCCCCATTAAAACACACACACACACACACAAAAATTATATTTCATGATTGTAGGATTTTTTTGTAGGATTATTACATATTCCAGGCTGGGTTATTATATTCATTTTCTTCCCTATTTATTTTGGGAGAACTTCAAGTTGAAATGTTTTCACGGACTCTTAGAAGCACCACGGACCAAGCACTGCAGCATCCCTGCCTGGAAAAGTCAGCCTGATAACGAGCAGGCCAGGGCTTTAGCCACTGGGCTGCCGGGGGGCTGCTCTGGGGGAAGTGGCACCTGGGCTCTGTAACTACTGAAGCCTGAGCCAGGAGAGATCCCCGACTTAAGCTTTTTAAACTCAGCAGGAACCTCCCTTAAGCCTGGGGTCCTCCGCGTGTCCGCACCTCTCATGGATGAGCTAAGGGTTCACCCCAAAATTCTGGCCAGCCACTTGAGGAGTCGCCATACACACAGACCCCTTAGCCTCACTGGTTGATGACCTGTGAGGTGAAAGGTGCCATGGGGGAAAGCCTGGCATTCTGGTGTTTGGCCACAAGGGGGCACCGATGGTCCGGCCTGCTGCCTGGCACCCAGGCCTGGCCCTGCCCGCCTGGATCTCAGCCCTGTCAGCCTGGCTGCCCCCTTTCTGGCCCAGGTTTGCTGAGCTGTGTGACCCTGGGGCAGGAGTGTCACCTCCCTGGCCTCAGGCTCCTTATTGAAACACTCAAGGTGGACTGTAAAGATCTCTGAGGTCACTTCTGCTCTCAAGTTTTAATTCTGCAGGAAATACAGCCGGGCCAAAGCACAGCTGTGGGCCCCAAGGCCGGTTTCGCTTCTGCTCTGCAGTTACCCTGGCTGGGCGACCTGGGCCAAGTCACTTTTCCTCTCTGGTTCACACTCGCTTGCTGTAAGAAAGAGGCCTTTCAGTGGGCCACCAGCCTGTCTGGAGTGTCCCCAGTGACCTTTGACTTCTCCTGCTGAGCAAGGGCTGGGGGCTGGGCCACTGCAGAGCAAGGGGGCTGGATGCAGGCTGCTGGGGGCAACCCCACACCTGGAAACCAGAACCTTCTGCCTTCCGCCTCCAAGGCCCAGAGGAACTCCTGGTTCTGGGGCTGCAAAACCAACCCCAGATCCTCCAACAAGAGCTTTCACTGGCTCGGCCTGGACCCCACTGGGATGAGGGATACTAAATGGTTGCTTTTTGTGGTAAGTGTCTCCACGGGGCTGTGAATTCCCTGGGATTTGAATACCCGGTGTCTCCAGCGCCCGGCCCAGTGCTGCACAAGAGTCAGCTGGGTGCCCGTTAAAAATACAGAGTTCCAGGCCTGTTCCTGTGATGGATTTTGTAGGTCTGGGTGGGCCCCCGAAAATCAGCATTCTTTCAACGGGCTGCTGGGTAAAAGCACTCCACAGAAATGTTGAAAGAACGAATAACTTTCATTAGTGGGTGTGCTTTCTTTCCTCCTATCCTTTTTTTTTTTGGTTTCTTTTTGTTTTAAATCATATCTCAGCACCTTGGAATTTGGGGAAGAGGGATGTAAAAATAGCCATTTTTCAGAGGCAGGCTTTCCCGTCTCATGTTTAGTCTGGGACCGCGTCCTCAGCCTCTCCGGGGCTGCGGTCACTGTGGAATGCTGGTGGCAGTGCACGCCGGGCGCCCCTGAAACCCCTGGCACTCAGCCCCCCGCGCCTGCCCAGGCCAGCTGGGCCACCACCAGCCGCCTCCTGGGGCTGGCCGAGGGCACGCCTGAAGCGGCTCTCGTCCTGGTGGGCCTCGATTGCCCCCCGCACAGGAGAAACAGTCGAGCGGATAAATGACGTCTGCACCAGAGAACAATCTAACTCGCAGACGCAAAGTACCCGCACCTGAGGGTACTACCTCCCCACCTCCTAAACCCCAACCCCGGCCAGGTGGGACGACGGCACCGCCCCTCCTCCTGCCTTTGGGGAGGCAGCCCCCGCCCCCTGCAGGGGTGCCCGGCCTCCTCAGGCCCCCCTCCGGGCTGCCTCCCCCTGTCAGGGCCCCGACACCCACACAGCCTGCACACTCTCCCAGCTCCGTAAGCCAGGCTCCAAAACCAGTCATAACAAGCTCACCAAAGGGGGAAGGGGGGGTGGAGTTTAAAAAAAAAGGTATCTTGGCCTCAAAACCCAGAACCCGATTCACTTCCAAACCACATAAAACAGCCAAGTGACAAGGCTCCCGCGTCTCTGCCTCGGGGGTTCCCCCCGCCCTCCGCCTCGGAAATGCGTGTCTGGAAGAAGCGGGTTGTGGTCAGACCTGCTCTCTCATCGTGCCCCCTCCTCGGCCCCCCAGCGACCCCCAGCCTCTTGGGGAGCAGAGAGGAGAGTCTGGCTGGTGGGTTTCCTGTTAACTCTTCCAAGCGTTCCTGCCCCAGGCCTGTGCAGTTCAGCCCCTTCGTCCCTCCCTGGGAGGGGGCCCAGCCCCCAGCCCCTGGCCCCCGGCCCCTCAGCTCCCTTCTCTGCTCACCTCTTCCCGGAGGCAGCAGCCGGCCCTGTGCTGGGCCTCGGGCCTCTGAGTCCGGGCGTGGGGCGCGCAGGGGAAATGCGAGCGGTCACTCGGAAGACGGCTCCGGGTGGTCAGCCTGCTGCTGCTGTTGCTGCTGTGCTCCGTGAGGCTCCAGGGGCCGGGTCCTCCCGCACCACAGGGCCCTCTTCTCAGCACCGCGCTGCTGAGGGCGGGAGCCCGGCCACCGGGCGGGCGTCACCGACGACGCCAGGCGCTCATGCACGCGCCTATGCACCGCGCATGCGTCGTCTCAGCGTTCAGTGAGCCCTGAGCACCTACTCTGCTCTCTGTAGGCCCGCAGGCGGGCGGTTCCAGACGTTGGGCTGGAGAGACCCAGGCTCTGACTTACAGCTCGGCCAGGCTGCAGAACCACGGGGAGCCGGGGCCTGAGCCTGGGCTGGCGGGCCAGCGGCCGCAGCTGGGACCCATTACCTGACGTGGAGAGCTCGGCCGCCTCGGGTCAGGTGTCTTTCCTGCTTGGAAGAGGAGATGAGGGTGCCTCTCTCGACCCGTGGAGCAGTGAAGGCCTGTGTGGTTGATGGGGCCGGCTGGGGTCCTGCCCCCACCGCCGCCTCCTCTGATCCTGCACCTCCCCCGCAACCCCAAGCCCTGTCTGGGAGACGCCCTCAAGGACACGACAACCCACTTTTTTTTTTTTTTTTTTGGTCTGCGTTGGGTCTTCGTTGCTGCGCTCCAGATTTCTCTAGTTGCGGCGAGCAGAGGCTACTCTTCGTTGCGGTGCACAGGCTTCTCATTGTGGTGGCTTCCCTTGTTGCAGGGCATGGGCTCTAGGTGCGCGGGCTTCAGTAGTTGTGGCTCGCGGGCTCTAGAGCGCAGACTCAGTAGTTGTGGCGCACGGGATTAGTTGCTCAGCGGCATGTGGGATCCTCCCGGACCACGGATTGAACCCATGTCCCCTGCATTGGCAGGCGGATTCTTAACCACTGCGCCACCAGGGAAGCCAGACAGCCCCCAATTTTTTGTGCCTCTGAACTAGATGCTCTGTGAAGCTCAGGCTGGCGTGTCCCTCCTCCCGGCCAGGCTGGGTGATGAGAGGTGGGGACAGCCTCCCAACTGCGCTTTGCCCCTTTTTTCAGCTGTGCGATGCTGCACGGTATTTAACCTTCTGAGGTTCAGTTTCCTCACTAGGAACATGGGGAGACTCGTAGTTCCTACATCCAAGAATCCCAAAAGACTCATTATTCAATCTTCCCAGGATGGTTTCAAAGCAAAATGCAGGAGAAACAGTCCTCATAAAGGCTCATTTTATGGAAGTCTTCTAATGTGTCAGGTGCAGTCCTGCAGTCCAAGTGTTCACACGAATTATCCCATGACATCCTCAGACTACGTCTGTGGGGTAGATATCACCATGATCCCTAGTTTGCTAAAGAAGAGCGGATGCCCAGAGGACTTAGGGAATGTGCACAAGGTCACACACCTATTGGTGGTGGAGGTGAGACTCCAGCCTGGGCGTTGTAGCCCAGAACCCCCGCTCTTTGTTTTCCGACTTTATTATGGTATAGTGGACATGACATAGTGGAAGTTTGAAGTGTACAACCTGGGAACCCACACTTGTAATCACCACCCTGTCCCACCTTCCAGCGTGGAAGCATCAGCCAGAGCCTCCCCTGCTTTTAGAGCTCCTGGCGTCTTCTTTCAGAGCTGGAGGAGCCCTACCCTCCTGCTTTTGGATGAAGAGGTGATGTGTGCAAAGTGACTAACCAGCGGTGGGGCAGGGAGCTTGCTCTGAAGCACACAACGCTTGCCGCTTTCAGAAAATTTCCTCTGGCTTGAGTCTGTCCAGAGATCTCAAGGCTCCTTCAGGACTCGGAGTCACTGCGTTCCACTGGGCCTTCTACTCACTATGTGTGCCTGAGAGGTGCCCTGCTGCTCCAGCCCGAGGGATGAGTTGGCAGAATCTTCTGCCTCTGGTCTTGCCAAGCTCTGCCCACACCTGCTGAGAACACTTGGTCCTCAGGGCAAAGCCCAATGTCCTTGGCGTGCTATTCAAGGCCCTGCCCACCTGCCACCTGCTCCATCCCGTGTGGAGAAGTCAGCTCTAGGGTCTCCCTGGACGCCCCTCCCCGGTGGCACCTGTACCCTTCCTCACACTCATGGCTCACACATCCGTCTGCCCCGTAAACTCCTTCACGTCTCTGTCTCCACTAAGGCGTCCCATGTTCTCACGGAAAATTGTGGATGCTGGATGGCAACAGCCATCCCTCAGATAAGAGGGTCAGAACTCAGGATGGAGAGGGGTTTTGCGTCCACCCCCAAGAAAATCAACACAAGAAGCGGAACCAGAACCCAGATCCGAGGTGTCCTGGGTGGAGTTGTTTATGGAGGGACAGGGCCTCCCCGCCCAACTCTACCCCAGGCACTGAGAAGGAGCCCATGGGGGGTGGGCTCATCACACACAAGCTGCGGACTGGCAGGGCACCCCCCCCAAACGTATATGACTGTGCTTCCAACAGGTGAGCATCTCCTACCACAAAAACCTACTCCCCGGATTCCTCCTTCCCCAGACTCCTGTACCCAGAGTGAGAGAATGCATAAAAATGAAACAACAAAATGAAACATGTTGCCCCAACCCTCAAACACCCTTTGTTAGAGTGATCCAGAGGATTAAATAGCTGGTGGAGACCACAGGATTTTAAACTCAGGCTCCTGTGGACAGATGGGCACCTGGCCTTGAGGGGAGAACCCAGAGGAGAGGCCGGGAGGGCAAGCAGATGGAAATCTGGCAGGAGCAGGAGGCTGCTGTGAGCGGCGGTTAGGTGAGGAAAACTGAGCTGGTGTGAGCAGAAACCATGGGAAGGAGAAGGCTTTTCCAAGAAATTACAGCGGTATCGCCTTCCAAGTGGCTGGGGACCTCTGCAGACATGATCTCATTGCCCCTCCCCCCAGGGCCTCTGGGGGAACCCGGGGCCAGGGGTCTCTGCCCCGTGCTGAGTTCAAAGAAGACTCTACCTGCCGACTCTCCCAAAGAGGCCTGAACATGGCGTTCCCTCACTGACAGTGGAGGGACCAGAAAACTCCCCTCACAGCTGATTCGACAGAAGTCTCCTCAAGCTTCTAGGGTCCTTAAAAGTACTTGAAATCTCTCAGGACAAGACTGTAAAAAAAAGACTTATTCAAGGAGAACTGTTTCATTCTGTACCAAGGCGGTTGATTGTCTATTTGCTTTGGTAAGAGTGGGCCTAGGACCCAGCCACTCTGCTCAGGGTTCTCTAGAGGAACAGAATCAATCGGATATATAGACATACAGAGGAGATTTGTGATAGGAATTGGCTCATGTGATTATGGAGGTTGAGAAGCCCCACCATCTGCCACCTACCAGCTGGGGGCCCAAGTGAGCTGGGGGTGGGGGGTGATTCAGTCCAAGTCCGAAGGCCCGAGAACCAGGAATATCGGTCAATGTCCAAGGGATGGATGTCTCAGCTCAGAGCGAGCAAACTTCCCCCTTCCTCCATCTTTTTATTCTATTCGGGCCCTTGATGGACTGGATGGTGCCCACCTGCGTGGGCGAAGGTGGTCTTTCCTCAATCCACCAATTCAAATGCTAATCTCTTCCGGAAATACCCTTATAGCCACACCTGGAATTCATGTTTACTGGGCATCACTTAGCTCAGCCAATGTGACACATGAAATGAGCCATCACACCAGTGGTGGATGGAGATGCCTGTGTGCCTGGTGCAGTGGGTAGAGAGCATTTGGGGCATCAGCTAAGTGATGTTTCTGAGCCTCTTCTATGCCATTAGCACTTTGCTAGACGCTGGAGGATACATGAGCCAGAGCGAGACCTTATCAGCAGGTGGCCGTGTGGCAGTGGGAGCAGAGTCAGCTCAGAAGAAGAGAAGTTTGGTGGCCCTGGGCACTCTGGGAAGGCTTTGTGGGGCCATCATTATGAGCCAGCCCTTGTCTGTCAGGTACCAGCTGTGTGCCAGCTCTGTGCTAAGTAATCTCTAGACACCATCCCATAATATAATCTCCATAACAACCCTGGGGGCTGTATAGCTGCAATTCCCATTCACAGCCCTTAGAGCAGTGCCAGGAACTGTCCATTGATGTTCTTTAGTGAATGGTTGACAATAATGCCATTGCAAAGTAAGGAGACTGAAGCCACTGAAGAAAAGTAATTTGTTGCTAGTTGCCAAGAATGAGAACAAGGGAATGGGCTTCCCTGGTGGCGCAGTGTTTAAGAATCCGCCTGCCAATGCAGGTGACATGGGTTCGAGCCCTGGTCCGGGAAGATCCCACATGCTGCGGAGCAACTAAGCCCGTGAGCTACAGATACTGAGCCTGCACTCTAGAGCCTGCAAGCCACAACTACTGAGCCCGCATGCCACAACTACTGAAGCCCGTGCACCTAGAGCCCATGCTCCGCAACAAGAGAAGCCACCACAACGAGAAGCCCGCACACCGCAACGAAGAGTAGCCCCCGCTCGTCGCAACTAGAGAAAGCCCGCAAGCAGCAAGGAAGACCCAACGCAGCCAAAAATAAATAAAAATAAAAATAAAGAAATTAAAAGAAAAAAAAAAAGAACAAGGGAAGAAGACCCAGACCTCCAGGGTCCCGGCAGTTAGAGCTCAAGCCTCAGAGCCGAATAGCCCCGCCTGGACCAGGCTCTGCCTGTGAGTGGCTGACCCTGGGGAGGACACGGACTCTGAAGGCATTGACTGGAATATGGAAATAACAATATTTCTTTCAGAGGGCAGTTGGGAGGATTAAATAATATAACGAATAAACTTGCTCAGCACAGGACTGGCCTAGAGTAATTGTTCAATAAATTACTGTTATTTCATGAGCTTCACTCCAGCCCTGGGTGTATGAGAGCCTCTTAGAGTCAGGCTTCACCTCCTGAGATTGTGTTTTATCAGCCCTCCTTTGATGCCACGTCTTCCTGAAACTTCGGGCTAATCATCCAAATCTTCCCACATCAACACAGAGTGACTCATACAGGAATCTAACTAACGCTTTTTAGTGTAGACATTCACGTTTTTGAGAGAAAACAGGCCTGTTTATTTTAGCTGCCAACATGATTGAAATTAGAACTTGCTGACTGTGGTCATTGAAGGACACTAGAATAAATGACCAAAGGCTTTTTGGAACTCTCTTTACCTAAATACTTTGAAGAATAAGGATATTGGGGCTAACAAATAAAAGAAAGGAAGGAATGAATGAAGGAAGGAAGCAAGGAAAGGAGGAAGGAAGGAAGGGGAAAAGGAAAAAAGAAAGATAGAAGGAAATAGCTAAAATACCACAAACAA
This sequence comes from Mesoplodon densirostris, assembly GCF_025265405.1. Classification (NCBI taxonomy): domain Eukaryota; kingdom Metazoa; phylum Chordata; class Mammalia; order Artiodactyla; family Ziphiidae; genus Mesoplodon; species Mesoplodon densirostris. Next base: position 159,049,425 of record NC_082664.1, on the reverse strand, counting down.
GGGCTTCCCTGGTGGCGTAGTGGTTGAGAGTCTGCCTGCCAATGCAGGGGACACGGGTTCGAGCCCTGGTCTGGGAGGATCCCACATGCCGCGGAGCAGCTGGCCCCGTGAGCCACAATTACTGAGCCTGCGTGTCTGGAGCTTGTGCTCCGCAACAAGAGAGGACTCGATAGTGAGAGGCCTGCGCACCATGATGAGGAGTGGCCCCCACTTGCCGCAACTAGAGAAAACCCTCACACAGAAATGAAGACCCAACACAGCCATAAATAAATAAATAAATATTTTTTAAAAAATAAATAAAATAAAATACCACAATCAAGAAGAATGAAAACCAATTGCTAATCAGGCTCCCATTTGAGTGTCAGTTGTGAAAAATATTTGTTGACTTAACGAAGATCCCATATCTTGCGTGGGGTTGCTATAGGAAGCTATTGATTGCATCTGAGCCGTGGCTATGAAATCTGCGAGCTGTGACACCTCAGCCATTTATCCTCTATGGATGAAGGGAAAGCAGAACTCATATCCAAGGCAACCAGAGTGTCTGTGGGGCAGAGGTAGTCACATTGGGGACGGTTGGGGGAAAGGGAAGAAATCAATTTCTCCATCTCTGTGGTCACAGGGCTGTGGTCTGAGGTGGATGTAAGAACACGACGTCCTCCAGGGCAGCAGCATCCAGTTCCCTTTGCTGCCAACCTAAAGAAACTCGAGGAGTCCCAGCAGCTGGGGCCAGGGCGGTGCCGGAGCCAGCCGTGGTGTGCAGATGAAACGCAGGTTGGGTGGGGTGTAGACCCTACAGAGAGACTCGTGGGAGCCGCTGACTTTCAACCCTCCTCTTTTCCAGCTCCCACTATTTATTCTGGCTCCTGGCAGCAGACCCCTGTGGGGACAGAGGGACCTCATGGAACAGGGGCAGGGAGGAGGCACTCGAAAACCACAGGGTTAGTGATGAGACAGGGCAAAACAAACCCAACCAAAACAGGGAGCTTAGGGCGGGTCGGGCATGTGGGTTTCAGGACTATTCCATGACTGTCAAGGGCCGGGCGCGGGGCTAAACACACCCAGATTCCTGGCTCCCGGCAGACCTTGATTTCCTGATAAACCTCCACGAAGTGATCCCCAAACCATGATGCACTGCCCTCTGCCCCATAATCACAAGCAGCAGCTTGGAGGTTGATGAATTCGCCTGTGATCCCCCTAGAGACCACCGAGGTTTCCGTCCACCTTCCCCACCCCACGCAGATCCTTGGGCTGGGTGAGCCCGGCACCTCGTGGTCCCAGCACAGACTGGACCAGCATCCCTCTCCAGCATCCCCAGGGATGCCACCCCAGGTCCCAACTGGCTGGAGCTGTGGGTCCATCCCCTCCAGCTACAAAGCCTCCCAGAGCTGGGGGTCCACCTAGAGCTTTAGGACGGAGCAAACCCTGTGGTCCTAACCACCTGGACTAGAGCTTTCAACCCTGTGTTCGTGCCTCTTTTGTTCGTCCTGCTTGCAGGGGTGAGGGAGGTGGAGTACAGAACCGGACGGATCTCAGGTTCAGTCTCGGGGTGGCGGGTGGGGCGGGCACTGAAGAGGCACCTTCCTGGTGGGGGGCCTGTGAATGATTAAAGCCTCTCCCAGCCTCCCTCCATCTCTCTGCTGGGACTGGAGACATGCTTGTCAAGGATGTCACGGATTGCCTGTTTTTGTCTGCATTTGTTCCCTGATCAGTGGGGCCGTGGGGAGGCGGTCTGCATGTGTCTGGCTTACTGGGCCCTCCAGCGCCTGTTCACACGTTGGGTGCTGGGACCTTAGGACCTTAACTGGTGAAAGGTCAACAGTCACCTTGATTGTTTCCAGGCTGCCCCACCTCCCCCTCCCATCGAACAAACAAAACACACAAGCAAACAGATCCTTCTGATGGCCCAGACCTGACCTGCTTGGGAGGAAATTCTATCCTGGCCAGTGGGTTCAAGGGGATTGTGAACACAGGCCTTCTCCCTGCTTCCTAACTGTACAGGTCATCCCGTGAGATGGTTTGGCTCATGAACTTTAAAAAGGAGTCAGGACGAAGGTAGACTGGGTTCAGGATGCCTCCGGGCCTCCCCTTGTTCTTTCTGCTTCTGCGCTAAGGCGTCAGATATTTCCAGTCCCATCCTGGTCTGGTTTCACCATCTCTAGGGGGTCTGGTTGTGCGGGACCAACCACACACAGGCCATGTCTTCGATTCTATGCTGAAGAGAGTACTTCCGGGGGACCAGGGGCACGTGGTTAGGAAAAAGAGCCACCACATACTGTTAACATGGCAGAACTGTTTGGGAATGTGGATACCCGTCCCAGTCCTGCCTTCCGGTTTCCAAGGATGACCCAAAGCAGTGAAGACTTTCCTCTCTGAACTGCTCACCTGCAAGGAGAAGTGGTCCAGGACTCGGCTTCTCCTTTTCCTCCTCACAACACCTGCCAACACTCGACTCAGAGCAAGCTTTTTCTCCTGGCTGATCTCAGTTTTTACCTTCAGGGCAGGGATGCTGCCTGATCCATCCTTGTATCCTCAGGGCCAAGCATAAAATCTAACACAGAGTAGGTTCCTAAAGTGTTGAGTGAACGATGAGTAAGAGTCAGGAAATGCCAGGAGGAGAAGGACAGAGAGGTTATCTGCAGAGCCAGAGGTGGGGGAAATGCAGAGGAAATGGTGGATTGATGATCTGGAAGGGGTTTTCTCTCAGACTTCTGCTGTTGTCTGAGACCTGACTGATTCCCCTTCTGGAATATTTACTTAAGAAGCTAAAGAGAGAGGGTATTACCTGGAGAGTTAGCAGGTTTCTCTTCTCAGTGGCCAAAAGCCAAACAGATGGTTGACGGTGGGGGCCGGGGCGCCGGCTCGCAGTGAGCTGAGCATCCTTCACCATGAGACCTGGGCTCTGGGCAGCTCCAGACAGGCCTGTGAGATGGTGAGGGCTTCTGTGGGGCAGTGAGTCACTCATTCTTCATGGCATAGCTGTGGCCTTCCAGGAAACGGTATTGGACACGTACGCATAGGTACACACATGCAATGTGTGCACCCAAGGGCATGGACTGGCTGCACCAAGTGGATACTACAAGCCTTGCCCACCCACAGTTCCTCCAGCTCGTTGGTCCAGCAGAGCCTGGGGCCTCTGGAAGGGTAGGACCAGGTGGAGAGGAGATTTGCCATGGTGCTTCTTCTCTTTGGTGATGTTAAGGTGACCAGGATAAAGACCCTGGTCACCTGGGGGCTCCTGCGTAATGAGCATACCCGAAGAATCTGTAAGTCCACAAACATTTCAATTAATGGGATGCTGGCGAGACTGCAAACAAAGCCTGAGGACATAGAGACTCCAGTGGATCTGCTTGGCAGTCACATAGGTTATACCTGTTAAAAATCACCAGTCACTCACTGAGGAAATGATCAGTGAGCTCTCACCACTCTGCACCAGGCCCTGGGCCAGAGTACAGAATACCAGAGTACACTGGTACAGCAGGGAGCAGGCAGGCGCGGTGCCTGCCCTCAGGATGTCAGCTTCCTTCCATGCCCACATCAGTACCCCAGCATTTCCCCAAAGCTTGTCCATTTTGAGTTTTCCCACAAATAATGTTTCTAGGTACCCAAACCAAAAGGCCCCAGGAAGGAGAGCAAGGGTGCTGCAGAGTAAATGTTTGTCCTCCACCAAATTCATACACTGAAGCACTAACCCAAGGGGATGGTGTCAGGAGGTGGGGATTTGGGAGGTGATGAGGTCATGAGGGTGGAAGCCCCCATGATGGGATTAGTGTCATGATGGGATTAGGGAGCCCAGAGAGCTCCCTCACCCCTTCCTCCAGCCGAGGACACAGCTGTCTATGAAACAGGAAATGGGTCCTCAGCAGACACAAACCCTGGCCACACCTTGATCTTGGACTTCCAGCTTCCAAAACTGTGAGAAATAAACATTTGTTATTTATAAGCCACCCAGTTTGTGCTGTTGTGTTACAGCAGCCGAGCTCACTAAGACAAAGGGGTGACATTAAAATTCCCCCAGCCCTGTTACCTTCATTAGAGCCATTGGAGGCGGATGGGTTCTTGGAGGTCACGGGGAGATGCCTCTTTAGGTCTAAGAGGGTGTAGTGTCTGTACAGTGAACGGTGGAGCATCACTGCTGTTCCAAGTACCTGGGTTCAAATCTTAGCTCTGCCTCTGCCTAACTGTGTGACCTGGGCCAAAAGAGCTAACATCTCTGGGCCTCCGTTTCCTCAGCTGTACATTGGGAGTAAAATCAGAATTGACCAGTGGCTGGAACGGGGCCTGACACCCAGCTTTCATGGTGGCTTCTGATAACTCCCACGCATGTTCGTGGGAAGCACCATCAGATTGTTGATTGTCCATTTTCTGTTAGAGCCCTCAGTCTGCACTGGCTGGGGTCACAGGCACAGGGGTACGGGTGGAGAACTCAGGTTCCGAATGCAGACCCGGGCCCCATCCTGCTGTCGGGAGGCTGCCTGGGATGGCACATGGCATGGACGCTGAGATTAGTGTCATTCAGACGGTGAGCAGAGGGACAGACCGTGGCAAGGTCTTGCTGCCTCTTCAGAGACAGGCAGTGGAGGAGGTCCTGGCACAGAACGTCGGGCTTGACCCTCAGCTCTGGGCCTGATGGACCATTTGGGGAGGAGTCACTGGTTTTCTGCTCTTTGGAAAGGATGCACCTGCCTTGCTACATTCCCTTCTCTCGCCAGTCCGTGGGGAAGTGAGGACAGGTGAGCAGACCACACAGCTGCCCGGAAGAACAGCGAGGCCTCGACGGGACTCTGTCCCCCGTCTGTGGCCTCATCCCTGTGACTGTCAACCGCACCAGCCTTCTCGCACCTCTTCCCTCCTCCTCGGCCGTGCGTCCCGAGAGGCAGACAGCAGTGACCACGAGCAGACACCCCTGGCCCAGGCCAGTTCCCCGAAACTCTTGAGGACTCAGGAGATTGCGGCCGCTGAACTTGTGCTGTGAGAGCTCAGAACATAAACTAGCGGCGTGTGGACCGTGCGGAGGGACGCAGACACCCTCGGCTGCCCGTGGTCCCCGCAGCGACGGCGCCTTAGTGGCCAGATCGCTCAGAAGTGAACCAGGAGGTTGGCCGGAGGAGAGAGCTGGATGGGCAGGCATTCAGGCGACTCACTGACTACAGATGCAAAGAGAGAAGTTCGTACTGCACACCCCGAAGAGGAGTGTGCAGTACGAACCTTTTTCAGCCCCCAAGCAGAGCCCACCAGGCAGCAGGCAGAAAACTCAGGTTCTCAAAGTCAGAGTCACCTCCGCTCAATCCTAATCTCCCGCCAGGCTCTCACGGCGACCAAGGAAAGGACTTGGTGACTCTGCATCCAGACTCTTCCACCTCATATGTAGTGGACCAAATAATCGATGGTCCAAATCAGGCCCTTTTCAGAGTGAAAGGGGGAACACAGTAATGATGCAGGACTTGGATGGACCCCAGATTCTAGTGCAGGGACAGGGAGGCCTGATTGCAGTCCAGCACCACCGCTCATCTGTCTGGGTTGTTTCCTCACTGTAAAATGTTGTTGTTTTCCTGGGATACTTTCTGCCTCTAGTTACCCAGCAAACGTCAGCCGCTTTACCGGAGTTTATCTCATTGTGTGTGTGTGAGGGAATCTACTCCACGTATTCTAAAATATCTCCTAGAAGGAAGGACCTTCTTAGCCCAACTTACCTTTTAAGGAACCAAGCAGAATTTCCCGCATGCCAGCCTTGGTGATGGTCGCCCCACAGCCAATGAGGTTTTACCAGTGAAATACAAGCATTGTTTCCCTTCATCCCTGTCTTTACTTCTCTTAGCAGAGCAGTGATTTCTCATGCTCTTTTTCCCATAAACCTCTCACTCACCACACGAACTCCCACACACCCCGCCAAGCAAAACAGAAACAAAATTGTAAATGATCTTAAGACCAGAATAGGTGCTTCCTGATACCCCTCCTGCAGACATCGCAGTTCATGTAGCCAAATCGCTAAGCTCATCTTCCCAGACCCCACCCCCACCATGGCCTCCTCTGCCGGGCACTGCACAGCTGCAGGTCCCTGCTGGCCCCTGGTCCCTCTGAGTCCTTGGACGTGTCTCTCAAACTTCTCCCTTCCCCGCCCCCATCACTGCCGCTGCCTCCCGCTGGCTCGTCTGCCTCTCCACCTCACCAGACAATCCTCCTAGAATCTCTCGCTCATCCCGTTGCCTGCTCTGCTCAAGGATCTATAACCTCAGCATGTTGTAGGGACAAGTCGGGATGTCACAATGGGACGTCTGAGAGGTTCCTGCTCAGTGGCTCCTGAATACCTGGGACAGGGGGACTTGGTGGGGCAACTGGCTGGAAGGGAGGGATTAGGACTTGCCTTGGAGTGACCTTTATAGCAAGCATGACGTGTTTACTTCCTGTGTAATAATAGATGCATGCAAATAGCAAAGGTTTCTAAACATGGTTTTACCAGAGTACTTCATGGGTCAAGAAAATCCACATCATGGGAATTCCCTGGCGGTCCAGTGGTTAGGACTCAACGCTTTCACAGTGGTGGCCTGGGTTCAATGCCTGGCCAGGGAAATAAGATCCCACAAGCCATGCGGCGTGGCCAAAATAAATAAATAAAATAAATAAATAAAATAAGTAAAGAAAATACATATCCAAGTGATGTTAACAGCAGGGCACCTGTCAGCTTACATGATGAAAACATCCAGAGGTAGGGCCAGATTCTGGGGGATTGCTCTGGAAATTCTGTCTCATCAGGACTAGAGGTCGATTTGTCTGTGCTTCTCTGAGTCCCGCCTCCTCCACGGGGCAGGTTTGTCCTCAGGCTGGCTTCCCTCATGGTGATGGCCTGGCTGCCACACCTCCCGGGGCATGTGCTCTCCTGTTCGCCTCCAGGAGGAGGGAGGGAGCGCCTCTTCTCCCAAAGAGACAACAAACCCTGCATTTCACCCTGAATGTGCGGATTGAGTCTTTGTATCCTTCCCTGAACCACACCTGTGACGAGAAAAATCACCTGGAGCTTGGGTTGTGTCAGTTCTCTGCAAACGATGGATATGGGGTAGGGTCGGGGAGGGTGGCCTCTGGTGTCCACAGCAGCATAAGGCTGAGAAAACGCATCAAGAATAACGTCCAGTGAACATTGTGGTACATGACTCTTTTTGAATTATGGTTTTCTCAGGGTATATGCCCAGTAGTGGGATTGCTGGGAGGTATGGTAGTTCTATTTGTAGTTTTTTAAGGAACCTCCATACTGTTCTCCATAGCGGCTGTATCAATTGACATTCCCACCAACACTGCAAGAGGGTTCCCTTTTCTCCACACCCTCTCCAGCATTTATTGTTTGTAGATTTTTTGATGATGGCCATTCTGACCGGTGTGAGATGATATCTCAATGTAGTTTTGATTTGCATTTCTCTAATGATTAATGATGTTGAGCAATCTTTCATGTGTTTGTTGGCAACCTGTATATCTTCTTTGGAGAATGTTCATTGCAATTCTATTTACAATAGCCAGGACATGGAAGCAACCTAAGTGTCCATCAACAGATGAATGGATAAAGAAGATGTGGCACATATATACAATGGAATATTACTCAGCCATAAAAAGAAATGAAATTGAGTTATTTGTAGTGAGGTGGATGGACCTAGAGTCTGTCATACAGAGTGAAGTAAGTCAGAAAGAGAAAAACAAATACCGTATGCTAACACATATATATGGAATCTAAGAAAAAAAAAAAGGTCCTGAAGAACCTAGGGGTAAGATGGGAATAAAGACACAGACCTACCTGAGAATGGACTTGAGGATATGGGGAGGGGGAAGGGTAAGCTGTGACAAAGCGAGAGAGTGGCATGGACATATATACACTACCAAACGTAAAATACATAGCTAGTGGGAAGCAGCCGCATAGCACAGGGAGATCAGCTTGGTGCTTTGTGACCACCTAGAGGGGTGGGATAGGGAGGGTGGGAGGGAGACGCAAGAGGGAGGAGATATGGGAACATATGTATATGTATAACTGATTCACTTTGTTATAAAGCAGAAACTAACACACCATTGTAAAGCAATTATACTCCAATAAAGATGTTAAAAAAAAAAAAAGAATAACGTCCAGGACTTCCCTGGTGGTGCAGTGGTTAAGAATCTGCCTGCCAATTCAGGGGACATGTGTTCAAGCCCTGGTCCAGGAAGATCCCACATTGCCGCGGAGCACCTAAGCCCGTGTGCCACAACTACCGAGACTTTGCTCTAGAGTCCGCAAGTCACAGCTACTGAGCCCACATGCCACAACTACTGAAGCCCGCGCGCCTAGAGCCTGTGCTCCACACCAAGAGAAGCCACTGCAATGAGAAGCCCGTGCACCACAATGAGCCCACGTGCAGTGATGAAGACCCAACACAGCCAAAAATAAATAAATAAATTTATATTTAAAAAAAAAAAAAGAATAACGTCCAGGGGCGGCTTGGGTGAGGGCGGCTGATGGGATCTTGTGTGCGTGTGGGGCGTTAAAGCCCCATCTCCTTCTGGGCATGAGAGTGCTGCTCCTGGCAGGAGGGATGCGCCTGAGAACTAATTGGGGACGGGGAGGGGGCTTCTCTGAAAGAACCGTTTCTTCTTTGAAAAAGGAGAAACAGTGGTTCTAGAAGGCTCTCCTCTTGGACTCAGGCTTGCATCCATGCACAGTTGCTGAGAACACATCTAGTCTATGGAAGGGAAGGAGCGGGGTCCAGGGTGAGGGGCACCTCTGCACGCCGGTCCCGGGACTGCTGGGCTGGAGCCATCAGCGAGTTGGCCCTTCGGGATGGAATCACTCACCCGGGCACACCTCTCCCTCCTGCTTTCTCACTTTGAAACTAGCATTTTGTGTGACACTGTAGCCCCACTTGGTGTGGTCACGGAAGAGGTGAAAACCACCTACAGGCCTCAGTCTCCCCAGGGAAGATGTGGAAATGAGTCAGCGGAGACCGTGAGCCAGGCTTCCAGATACCAGCCTGAACCTCAATGGCCAAACCGGAATTGGGTATTGGTGTTTAAGTCCAGGAAGGGCCCTGCCTGCCTGTTTGTGGTGACCTGTGACCTCTCCACTGTGCTCCCTTTAGGTAGGAAATGGTCAGCACACCTCACTTTGCTCGTGTCCAGGAAACAGCATTTCTAGGCTGGAGAGTGTGTGATGCTCTTGGTGAGGGAGCTGCCTTGGCTCTGGGGCACCTGTGTTCTATGTCCAGGCCACCCCGGCACCTGCCCATACTCTGTGCCTGTCCGTTTAGGTAGATGGCGGTGCATGCGCGGCTGCTGAGTTGGAGTCACATAACAACCATTTGGGGGCATTCGGTTTGGTGGACCCCGGGTTTTAGAACAGTGAGACCCACCGGTTGGACCTGCTAGACCCCGTGGGCCTGACTGTTGGACACCAGGAGATGCCATGGCTGCGGGAGGCCCAGCGCTGCTGCGGGAGGCCCAGCGCTGATGTGGGAAACCCAGGAGGAATTGAATCAGACCCTGGAGACCCAGAAGGGACCTAGTGACCATCTGATGCCCTCCTTTGAGCTTATATAGGGGACGGAGGCCCAGGGAGGGGGCAAGATCTACCCCCAAATTAAACCCTGGAAAGTAATGGAATTAGAACTCTTAGGACCTGTTGTCTCCTGATCGCCACTTCTGGGCTTGTTACTACAAATACATCATGTAACTGGATACACTTAACCTTTTAAAGAATTTATGGCTTGAACAATGTGCGCTCTTAGCTCTTTTAAGGGGTAAAAGCAAAAGTAAAAGCCGCCTGGGCAGTCTTATCACTTCCAGTTCCTGGCCTTCCAATCATGTTGAGATGCATTCTCACCTGTCCATGGCCAAGAGGTGGGGGGCAGGGGGAGGGGCTGTCCAGATTTCAGGATTCTGAGACCTGACTCATTGGGCTCTCTGGTAAAGAGCTCAGAGGTCGAGTGCTGGTGGACAGGAGGTAATTGTCACAGGAGGGGACATCATGGTCCCTTTCCACTGTGGCCCTAGGGGAATCTGGCCTTAAGATGCTTTAAGGTGACAGAGTGTGAGAGAAGCAGCTAAGTGAAGGTTTTAACTTGAGTCAGTGAGGCGTGTTCTGATGAAGCCGTCAGGGCTGATGCTGGGGAAATCGGGGCACACGAGAGGACCTCTGTAGGGTCTGCCCATAAGGTCCGCGCCTGCTCGTGGGCACGATTTTTGTTTTCGTTTTTGAGAGTGAGAGCTCAGCCTCGCTGTTTCCCTGCTCCCCGCGCCTTATATAACCCTGTGGGCTGGATTTAAAGCCAGATTATATTTTTAGGTGGAGAGAGAGATTACTTATTAGGTCTTAGGAGGAGTGGAACTCAGTTTGGCCGATGCCTGTTCTGCGAATTAACGTGGTGTTTTCACCCAGGTTCTGGGAATGAAGCTGCCTCAGGAACAGAACGTGGATCCCACGCCAGCCCTTCCCCCCACCCCCAAGGCTTCAGTTTCCACCTCACCTTCAGGTCTTCCCCAGAGGAATCCTGGGTGAAGCAGGTAGAGACCACTGAAGACAGAGCCAGTGGGAGGGAGCCTAATTCTGAGACAGGTGGGGAGGGCGTCCTTGTGTCCATGCAGCCCCTGGGGCAGCTGCCTGCCCCCAGGTCCTGCATCAGTAATTACATCACATCTGCCTGACGTCCTGGAGCCCAAGCATCATGTTCCTCACGGGGCCGTTTCCTGTAGGGAACAGAAAAGTGGGCCAACTTCTCCCTTCTGAGGCTGGAGAACAGGCTCTTTCTGATTTGGGACATTAGACAGTATCACTTTTATGAGAGGGCGAGAAGGAACTCATCCCATGTAGAAGAAGACAAGACAGCTTGAAATCTGCAGAAACCCCAACATTTGGAGGGTACTTTGGCTGTGCTGGTGCCCTCTCTCCTCTCTGTCTCTGTCTGTCTGTCACTGTCTCTATGTCTCTCGGTCTCTCTTTGTCTCTCTCTGTCTCACTTTTCACTGAATGTACTGACAGAAAAATGTACAAGCTATATGTGTTCAGCTAGCTGACATTTTATAAACTGAGCCCACCTGTGAAGTCAGCTCCAGCTGGAAACACAAAGCAGAGTCGGCCCCCAGGGGCCCTGTCACTGTCCCTTCCACTGATCCCCAAGCCCAGGGCAGGGGCACATGGATGCCAGCAGCTTGGCCGTTCTGCCTCTTCTGGGGCCCCACGTGGAGGGTCCTGCAACCTACACTCTCTGTGTCTGGCTCCCTCTGATCCGTGTTTTTTTTTTTGTTTGTTTTGTTTTGTTTTGTTTTGTTTTTTGCAGTACGTGGGCCTCTCACTGTTGTGGCCTCTCCCATTGCGGAGCACAGGCTCCGGACACGCAGGCTCAGCGGCCATGGCTCACGGGCCCAGCCACTCCGTGGCATGTGGGATCCTCCCAGACCGGGGCACGAACCCGCCTCCCCTGAATCAGCAGGTGGACTCTCAACCACTGCGCCACCAGGGAAGCCCTGATCCGTGTTTTTGTTCCATGTCCCTCGAGGGGCCCCAGACGAAGCTGTGTCATCTGGACATTGGAGCCAGCTGGCAGCTTCCCAACAGGACCAAGTGGGGAAGGCAGGGTGGGTCCAACGAGACCTCCGTGCAAAGCGCTGCTTCCCAACGGCCACCATGACACGCTGGGAGTGCTGACCAGCTGCCCCAGTGCTCAGGAACCCTGACACCCAGGGAAGGATGCCCTGTCCTCGCCACCCAGAAAACCACTGAAAAGCAATGCTTTTCAGGGCCGAAACCATGCATCACACACATGCACGCTCTCCTGTGAAGCCCGCTGCTGATGCTTTTTAATTTTAAAGTCTAACCAAAGTCTTGACCCAGTAATTTAGAGAAGAGACAAATGTCTCCTGAGGGGAACGATGTGGTCTCGCTGTTTACCATTTCTAAAGCAACATCTACATCACGAAAGCCTTGGTTGGACTAATTTCCCTTTGTCACTCCTCACGCCCCCAGTGCAGGAGGGAGTTTTCCTTTGCACGAGGGGGAAACAGAACAGGAAACGAGGTCATGCTGGGCAGAAGACTCAGTCTCCCTTGGAGGTGAGAGCACGGGCCATACCGACGGGTGGCATCAGCCCCAGGGTGACCGAGCCAGACGTGGGTCACGTCTCTCCCGCTGGCCCCAGGGTGGGCCCCTCCAGACACCTCACCACACAGAGACACCCTGAGGAGCCCCTTCAGCCTCCAGCCACCCCACGAAGAGTTGCGACCTGTGTGTTGATGCAGGAAGTGTTTCTCCTCGACCAACCCGACGGCAGCCTCACCTCCCTGCAACCCCCAATCCTCTCCCTGAACAGGAGCTGGACCAGATTCCACTGCTCTCTGCACACTCTTGATATTAAAATTTAGTCTCTCTAGTTTGAAACCATGACTTATGAGCCAATTCAAAGCTCTGCACCTCCTTTTCATACCCTCTCCTAGGCTGTGGAAGGATTGTATTCGTTTTCTAGGGCCGTTGTTACGAACCACCACACACTGGGCAGCAGAAACTACAGAAATGGGTCATCTCCCAGTCCCGGGGGCCGGAAGTCTGAGATCAAGGTGTCAGCAGGGCTGGTTCCTTCTGAGGCTCTGAGGGAGGATCCGTTCAGGCCTCTCTCCCCGCTTCTGGTGGTTTGTTGCAAAACTTTGGTGTCCCCTGGCTTGTAGAAGCATCACCCTGATCTCTGCCTTCATGTTCAATGGTGTTCTCCCTGTATTCACGTCTGTGTTCAAATTTCCCCTATTTGTAAGGACACCGTCATGTTGGATTAGGGCCCACCCAGATCTAGGATGACCCCATTACATCTGCAATGACCCTATTTCCAAATAAGCTTCCATTCTGAGGGACTGGGGGTGAGGACTTCAACAAATGGATTTTGGGGAGACATATTTCAACCCATGACACAACTCTAGGTGAAGGTGGGGAAGAGAAGGGGAAAATTAAGAAATGGTTTCAGTTAAAGCCAGGCCAAGCTACAGGGCAGAGTTGGAAGTCAGGTAGCAGTGAGGGTTGGGAGAGGGGAAGGTGGAGATTGGGATGGACCCGCAGGAGGATTCTGGGGCCCTGGAAATGTTCTGCTTTCTGCCTACTTGTGTTATAGACTAGATGCTTGTGTCCTCCCCAAACTCACATGTTGAAACCCTACCCCTCCACCCCATGTGATGGTGTTAGGAGGTGGGGCCTTGGGATGAGATGAGACCTTGAGGGTGGAGTCTCAGGGATGGGTTTGTGCTGCTGTAAGAGTCACGAGAGAGCCGGCATCCTCTCTGCTCCCAGACACGTGGGGACACAACGGAAGGCAGTCTGCAGCGGGCTCTCCCCAGAACCCCGACCACACTGGACCCCTGCTCTTGGACTCCCAGCCCCCGGCACTGTGAGGAATAAGTTTCTGTTGTTTAAGCCCCAGCCTGCTGTTCTGTTCCAGCAGCTGAACAGACACATGGTTACACAGCTGCTTCATGATAATTCACAGACAAACATTTCTGTTTTACACACTTTTCTCTATGTGTGTTATATGCCACAATTTTTTCAAGGTTAAAAAAAGGGGGGCATAGAAGTCAAAACTAGAATGAGGTATCACCTCACACTGGTCAGCATGGCCATCATTAAAAAGTCTACAAACAATAAATGCTGGAGAGGGTGTGGAGGAAAGGGAACCCTCTTGCACTGTTGATGGGAATGTAAGTTGATACAGCCACTATGGAGAACAGTATGGAGGTTCCTTAAAAAACTAAAAGTAGAACTACCATACAACCCAGCAATCCCACTACTGGGCATGTACCCTGAGAAAACCATAATTCAAAAAGATACATGCACCCCAACGTTCACTGCAGCACTATTTACAATAGCCAAGACATGGAAGCAACCTAAATGTCCATCAGCAGAGGAATGGATAAAGAAGATATGGTACATATATACAATGGAATATTACTTAGCCATAAAAAGGAATGAAATAATGCCATTTGCAGCAACATGGGTGGACCTAGAGATTATCATACTAAGTGAAGTAAGTCAGAAAGAGAAAGACAACTATTACACAATATCACTTATATGTGGAATCTAAAATATGATACAAATGAACTTATTTACAAAACAGAAACACAGACATAGAAAGCAAATTTAGGGTTACAAAGGGGAAGGGGAGAGGGATAAATTAGGAGTTTGGGATTAGCAGATATTAGCTACTATATATAAAATAGATAAACAACAAGATTCTACTGTACAGCACAGGGAACTATATTCAATATCTTGTATATAATGAATAATGGAAAAGAATATGAAAAAGAGTATATATATATAAAATTGAATCAGTTTGCTGTACACCAGAAGCTAACACAACGTTGTAAATCAACTACACTTCAATTAAAACGGCGTGGGGGGGAGGTGTGGCATAGGAAGAAGTTAGCTTACCTGAGTGAGGCTGCGCTTGGTGGTGGAGGGTCCCGATGTCAGTCTGGTTCCGTGGGCACTGGGGCCTCTCATGACATGGCAGGTCCTGTGTAGATGGTGGGTCTGCTGTGTGCATGTGTGTGTGCACGTGTGTGCCTGTATGTGGGCATGTGTGCACTGTGTGTGTCCGTGTGTGTGTGTGTGTGTGTGTGTGTGTGTGTGTGTGTGTGTGTGTGGTCCCAGGCTCCTTTTGCGACTGGAGGCTCCCCGAGGAAGGAGTTGCTGTGTCCCCCAGCCCCGCCTCGGGCAGACACTCCCCATCTGCTTCCTGAGCGGGGGGGCCCCTGCTCCGGGCTCCCCTCTTTCTCCTCTGCTCAGGGGGAGCCATGGGAGGTTCTGAGTGCCTTTCTGACCTTCCAGAGCCTTGTCGAACTGGGAGGATGTCCTCTCCTTCCTTCCAGGGCCCTGGTCTCTTAAAGCCCCTGCTGATTTGGCTACCCCAGAGACCTTGGCACTCACGCATACCCCACACCTGGGGGACCGTGTCACGTACTCCTAGGTACTTCCACATGCTCCGCCCCTGCTCAGCAGGTACTGGCTGGGAGGGGAAGCCAGCGCCCTGCCTGGAGGAAGGACACCTGAATGAGACTCACTTGAGCCTCACCTGGCCTCAGAGAGGAGCACGCCCTCCCATGGGCTGGGGAAGAAAAGCCCCCGGCCATAGCCCCCCCAACACAGGGCCGCACCCCAACCTCCTTCTCCCCCGGGGTTGGGGTGGTCGTAGGCGGGTTGTGCCACCTCTGCCCTTTGGGGCGGTCCCCCTGCTGGGCCCTTCAGCCCCCTGACAACGTGAGGACGTGGGTTCCTCTTGTTTCCAGCACCGCATCCTAGTTGCCAAGTGCAGCGCTTGGCTGGGATCTGCTGTCGTGCTGGCGCCTCGGTGTCAGCGCTGTGCGGGGGCTGGAGCTGCAAGGCTGACCACCACCGGGTCCCCTCCTCACGGGGTTCTCTGCCACCCAGCGGGGACAGACGGGAAAGGCAGACGACTGAGGTGTGGTGGTGAGTGGACAAGCCGAGGGCTCTGTACACCAGCCAGACCACTGAGAACTCAGAGATGAGTCCACCTCTTTGAGCCGTTACCTCATCTGTACACGAGAAAAGGCTTTTCGGTGATTAAATGAGACAACGCATGTCAAATGACAGGTAGATCACAGGTGCTTAATAAATACTAGTTATTTTCTATTACTTACATTTAAACTCCTTTTCTGATGCCTCAAGTCACCCCAGTCTTTATCGTGGCCTTTCTCTTTTTCCCAGATTTCTTTCTTTTTTTCTGATTCTTTTGGAATCTGGAAGTTGATAACATCCTTCTATGGCTCACCCGCCATCTTGGGTCTTTATCATTCATGTCTACCAGGGTCAAGGAAGCATGAAAACCTAGACTATGTTGTTTTTCTGAATGTTATCAAAAGAGTTGGAAGAGAAGAGTAGAATCTTCCTTCCCACTTCTGTTTTTTATTTCCTTCCCATTGTCTTCCTTTCTCTCCTTCTTCTCTCTTGCTGCAAGCTACAAGATGATAAGATAAAAAAGCATGGAAACAGAAACTTAAAATTAACATATATGCACAATGCTGCTGCTTTGGGCAATGGAAAAATAAACCATGCCTACATTTCTATTTTTCCCAGAATCTGAAGAACAACATTGGTTATTTGGGCAGTTGGCTATTCCTGGGTACATTTCAGAAATAACTTGTGTTTATTTATTAGTGGGTATTTATAACAGTGGTTCAGAGCATTTCTCCAATAACCCCGCAAAGGAGTGTGGGCTCCAGCCCTGGCGAGGAACGGGGTAGAAAGGAAAAGATGTCATGGCTGCTGGAATCACCACCCGCTCTCTCCTTAGCACTTCTGCTCACTGGGGCCCCAACATGGGGGCAGTCATGGCCGTCTGAAAAACAAGGCTCTGAGCTTTGTTCCTCCACCGGGGCTTCCATGAAAGGACGTTGTTAGAGCCTGAATCGGATTACTTCACACACACACACACACACACACACACACACACACACCGGGCTCAGACGGAGATTCTGGAGGCACAAAAGGATGGTGGATTCCTGAGCAGTCACCCACAGACCTGAGCGGCCAGGAATGCTGCCGGCTCCTGGGCGCTGACATCATCCCCCCTTCTGGCTCTGGGAGGAGCCCTCTGACCCCCAGGTCTTGGGGCAATTATTTATAGCCTCGAACCCACCCTGTGGCATTTCCATGGTGCACTCGAGGGAGACAGAATTTTGGGGAGGGCCCCATTGGCTTTTTTGAGCTTCCATCTCTGCCTCTGCCTGTGAAATTAGAGACAGTTAAGGATGGAGCCTATGGGTCCAGCATCTTCATTTGGCGGATGAGCCTGGAGAGGTCGACAGTCAGCTGCAAATCTGCCTTCCTGTTCCCCAGCTCTGCCCCGACCTCATCCTCCCTGCTCTGTTCTGTTAAAGCAGTTCCCAAAGAACCTGCTCTTGGGACCACCCTCACTCTCAAAAATTAATGAGGGCCCCAAGAGCTTTTGCTTATTTGGGTTATAGCTATCGATGGATGCCTATGTTAAAAGTTAAAGCTGAGAAATTAAAAATATATATTATGTATTAATTCATTAAAATACATTAATAAACGCATTGCACATTAACACAACATATTTTATGAGTAATAACTATGTTTTCCAAAATAAAAAATATTAGTGAAAAGAGTGGTATCATTCTCCATTTTGCAAATGGTTTTCATGCCTGGCTTCATAGAAGACCATGGGATTGTTATATCTGCTTCTACACTCAATTGTTTGCAATATCACATGTTATGTAGCCTGTGGAAACTCCACAGTGAGAGACTGAGAGGGAAACTAGCAACTAATGTCTTTGGATTATTACAAAAAGAGCCTGGACACCCTCAGGGTTCCCTGTATCATACTTTGAGAACCACTGGTCTGTGATCTATCCATCTTTAACCCTCTTTTTAACTCTGGCTCATGCAGTCATTTAATAAACATTCATTGAAGAATTGCTGAGTGTTGAGCTGGGAATTTAAAGACAATGTAGCTTATGTGACTCTGACTGCAAAAAGAAACAGCCGACTTTATCTTTCTATTAACAACGTAATTATATGATCGCACGCCCATCTTTCTCCAGGATGCTGGGAAAATTAACCTCTATCCTTCCCGGGCTTCCCCATCCAAAGACTGTGGCGTATTCCAGGGGTCCTGAGTAGAGCAAAAGTCCTGGGGGACGGTCCTGTGGCCTGACGCCCAGTCTACACAGGAGCCGTTGAAATATTCACTGCTTACCAGTTGGCCCCACACCTCCACGTCAGGCTTGAGGCTGGAGGAGGGTCTTGCTCCTGTTCCCACCTGCCCCTCTCCCCAAGAAGGGCCAAGAGTGTGGGTACATGGCCCCACTGGCTCCCCCTTGGGGACTGCAGTCCTCTCTCTCATTCCTTCTTCCTCCCCACTGGTTCCTTCCTTACAGGCCAGATTCTTCTCCCTGTAAGTTTCTTCAAGACACTGAGTCTCTCCCATCCACCACAAAAAGCCAGGGAAATGTGCAGGCTATTTCTGCTTCCTGCCCGCCTCCTGCCTCCCTTGGGATTAAGAAAGTTAATAATAAATGTGCCTGGTGCACACGGAGTAGCCAATAGATGTTCCTATTCTCATTCTTGCTGCTTTTATTCAGGGGACATTGAGGCACAAAGTTTGAATTCGAAAGGGGAAAATTCAGGAAGAGCAACCCTCCAGGGTTCACATTTCCACGTGTCCCGTGAGGATGACACTGTGTCCTCCCCTTCACCAGCTGCCCTTGATGCCCAAGCAGAGGATGAGGACCGTCCTCCAGCCCCCTTCTCCTCCATAGCCACTCTCCTGTCTCGGATCACACCATGTATTTTGTTCATGGAAGCCTGCTCCTGGATCATCCACAGATTGTGAGAATCAGCGGGGTCTGTGGAAGCTTCTGCAGAGCCCCTGGATCACCCAACCTGCCTGTGCTCAGGCCCCCTGGGAACGGGCAAATCTGCAGAGACACCTGCTCCTCCCCAGCATGTCTGTCCTCCTTCAGGTGACCACCTGCCGCCCCACCTGTTTTCAGTGGCGTCAGCTGTGAGTTCAGTGCCTCCTGGAAAGCCCCCCACCACGGTCTGACGGAGACGGTGGGTCAGCCCCAGGCCGTTGCCGTGGTGCAGGTCAACCATGTGGGTCCATCTTGTAGAGTCAGTGATTATTGGTGGAATGACAGGTGTGAGTGGGCAGAGGAAGGTCACCTCCGTGTAGGCTGAGAGTGTCCTCTACGGGATGCAGGTGGAGTTGCCACTTCCTCTCTCACCAGCTGGAGCCCATGGGGCAGCTCTATCTTGGCCAAAACCATTCTGGTCATTGATCCCTTTGCCCATCCTGATGGGGCTGCTAAGGCATGGTCCCTACTAGTTGTACATGTACATGTGTGTGTGTGTCCCTGGGCACACAACACTCAGAAAAATGGCATGGTGTGGAGTCTTCTTGTTTTCTCCTAGGCTGTCAGCTGCAGGTCCCTCCACCAAGCCTTGGGAGTAAGTCTGGAAGAAATGTGGTTGGTGGACAATTAAGACTTTTTAAGTGGAAAATACTCTCTGCTTTTTTCTTAGGATGTGAACTCCGTGGATGTCAAGCCTGGTGAGAGCTGCTGTCGGACTCCTTTGTAAGACCAGGCTGGTGACTGCCAAGTGCCCCTGGTCTCCTGTGTGCTCAGGACAGGTGGGGCCTGGTCCCGACTGTGGCTGGGCCCCAAGCCCCTGTGAATCTGGCAGCCTTATCCTCCTGTTCCCCTGGCCCAGAAGCTGGAGATGAGCAGGACGCCTTCTGAACCATACCAAGTTCAGAGCAGAGAAACAGGGTTAGGACTCAGCCCCACAGGCCCCAGCCCCCAGCTTCCTGCACAAGCAACATGACGTGGGGTGATGGGGGCCTCGAGTTAAGAACTACAACAGATCAGAGCTCAGGAAAATTGCCCGCGTTGTCTGGTTCTGAGCAGACTCGCTCGAGGTGAATCAGAGGTGAGTCAAGCGCCTTTGAGGAGGAAATGACTTCCCCGGCGGCCCTTCCTGGCCAGGGCACCATCAGTCACTCTCAGGAAACAGAAGAGAGCAAGAGAGGAGACAGTCTGCAAACTCTTGGTTGCATACGTCCCTTTTCTCCCAGGATTTGGTGGAATTGTCATGGTTGATGAGCCTCCTGTGAGGCTGGGATGTTTTTTGACCAAGTCAGGCCCGTTCAGTGAGGTGTGGGAGTTCCCTGAAGACTATTCTCCATATACTTTCCAGGGTACCTGTCCCAGGGCATAACCTTGGCTCTTCTCCTGGGGGAGGGGTGTTCCCTGGAAGGCAGGACATGGTTGCCAAGAGGCTGGAGAGCCTGCAGTCTCATAGCTGTTTAGTGGCCTCCAGGGTGGAGGGTTTTGTGGTGTGGACCCAAATTCCCGTGGCTGCGATCATGGCTGTCTTAGACTGTGGACTCTGGGAAGGCACTGGCCTTTCTGTCTAAGAGGCTTTGGTGTCTTTCAGCCCAGCAGCGCCTGCAGCTAAGGTACGATGATTTCTCAGGTCAGGCATGACTTTTTCTGCTGACAATTTATTTCCACACCTCCTAAAGGTGCTTAGAATCCGAGTCCTAGTTAGGAATGGAGGGAAATTTGGATCATCTAAACCCTTCATCTGACAGAAGAGGAAACTGAGGCTCCATGCCCGTGACATACTCAAGATCACCGAGAAATTCATGGAAGACCCAGGACAAACTCCAGGTTTCTTCTCTGGCTGGTCCACTGTGTGCTTTATAGTTTCCATGAGGCTAGTTAATAACAACTCAATTTTCATATGCTGTAATTAATACTAATACAATTAATAATAATGGCATGTTGTTTCTGTAACTCTGGAAGTTACTCCTTAAATTCGGGTCCTCGGTCTCTGTTGCCCGACCCTCATAAAGTTAGGTTTG
The DNA here is from genome assembly GCF_025265405.1 of Mesoplodon densirostris. Taxonomy (NCBI): domain Eukaryota; kingdom Metazoa; phylum Chordata; class Mammalia; order Artiodactyla; family Ziphiidae; genus Mesoplodon; species Mesoplodon densirostris. The sequence continues at coordinate 159,029,038 of NC_082664.1, read as the reverse complement.
AATGCAGCCTAAACTCCACAATGCAATGATTTGCTGATCATGATTAGGCATCATATTTTGGGGGTTGATTTGCCTAGAATCTCGATTTTTTCCCTCCTCTGTTCTCACCATAACACAGGATTCATCTCCGCACAATCTGTGAACTGTTCCCAATAAGGCTGTCCTCATTTCATCTCACAACCCCCCACTGGCAACACCAAGGGCTGTAACTGATGTGGTTCGGAGACCCGAGTCCAAGCTGTAAAAATGAATCCCCTGTGATGGTCTGGACGACGCAAACAGATCCAGCGTCTGGCTTTAATGGGAGCGAGAAATTGCTAACAGATGACGGTGGGGCTCACGGGCTCCGGTCTCTGGCCTCCAACGAGAACCCTTCCTGATGGCAGCTCCTCCCCAACATGTGCCCCAGACGTGGGTTATTTACAGGACACCACCCAGACCCCGCGATGCTAAATGTATAGCAGCAGAGGCTGCGTGTGTGATGGCTGAGGTCATGGTTATTCATTTTAGCTGTAAAGACATTTGGTTTATAAAACCCCAGTGACTCCACTGGGACGGGCTTTTGCAGAAGAACAGCCCCCGAGTTCTCTTCCTGTCCCAGCTCTGGTGGGATCAGCACTTACGTCACTGGCCCCCATTCAACGCTCTGGGGCCAAGGAAGGCCCTGGACTTGCTCTGGGTTATTTTGCCTTTTGGAGGAAGATGGTGTGAGTCACAGTGACTTACTACAAACTCACCAAAAATGTGTCTGATGTGTCCCAAACAGAAGGCACAGAAACTGCTAAGAAATTACATGAGGGCTCAGAAACAGACATTTTGGGGCTCTGCAAGAGGCATTTGGACAAGTCCGTTTCTGGAACCAGTTTCCTCTTCTGTAATGTCAAAGTTGGGGTGGGGGGACCAGGCTATTTCTCAGTCCCTCTCCAGCCCTTACAGTGTGCAAGCTTGTGAGCGTGTTCAATTGTGTATTGCCAGGGTGTTTTTAATCCGCATGCCGCCTCTCCCAAGGTGGCTGCTTCCTGGAGGTCAGGGGCCATGTCTGGGTGTACATGGCTACTTCTCTACCTCTTCTTGCCCCTGTGGGCTCAATACTCTTGAACTAAAGAGGTTAAGTGAGAGGCAGAGAGGTTATTTAGAAGAGTTTGAAATAAACCGCACGCCCCACACCATGTCACAGGCACGCACCATGGAAAACGAAGGTGAAATGGGCAGTAACAGGCCATCCTACCTGGCAGGTAGAGGGCTTGCCTTTATGTATCCAAAGACCTCCAGGTCGATGGGTGACAAATAACAGCCATTATTCCCAAAAGGGAACTCTTTTCAACCCTCTGCACACAAAAGAAGAATCACTGCCAGTGGGCGCCTTTTGAACACATCCAACAATAGCATAGACTAAGATAAACGTGCCCCAAATCTACGCTCTTTTTGGCAAATTGCGATTTAGCAAAACCGTGCTCATGTAGAGAAAGATGCGTGGGACGTAGTGGTACTGTGGGTGAGGATACACATGATTTACATTTTCTTCTGCTTGTTTATTTGTATTTTCTATATTATTAACCACAAACACAGATAAAGTATTTCAAGAAAAAAGTCTCAATCCCATTTCATCAGTAATTTAAGAATGATGGGGAGGTCCTGCCCCCCACCCACCCAGAGCAATGGGCTTCCTGCCGCCCCCAGGGACAGAACCACTTCACTCTTCCTCCCTCTTGGTTGGAGTTTGGGCAAGTCTACACACTCCCCTTATATCAGCAACTCACATAGGATCATAGGGCTCCATCCTTTGTAACAGCCAGTCTTGTGGGACACTCACAGCCTGGGTGGATTCTCTCTCCTTTCATAGCATTTCACTTCGGAATCAGTCTGTGGGCCCTGAACTCTATTCTTACTCATGCCGTCCTTGCAGTATTTCAGGTCCATTTGTGAGGTCACCTCTCCAAATCTTCGAGCAGGTCCCTTGAGAGTGGTAATTGTGTCACCTCCCTCTTAAGTTTTCTTTCTTCTTTCCTCCCTCCCTTTGTCCCTCCCTCCCTCCCTCCCTTCCTTCCTTCCTCTTTTTTCTCTTTCCTTCCTTCCTTTCTCTTTATTTCCTCCCTCCCTCCTTTCCTTCCTTCCTTCCTTCCTTTTCTTGCTTTCTTGTTTACTTGCTTTCTTTTGTTTTCTGGCTTTGTTGAGCTAAAATTGACGTATAACATTTTGTAAGTTTATGGTGTACCAAGTAGTGATTTTTATGTATGTATACCAAAATCACGACCACAATAAGGTCAGTTACATCCAAAAACATGAAATACCTCACAAATTTGTGTGTCATCTTTGCTCAGGGGCCATGCTAATTGCCTCTGGATTGCTCCAATTTTAATACTTACATTATTTCTAGTGACCTAGCTTGCTGCTTCATATCTATTAAGCATCGAGAAATAAATGCAAAATGCAATTGTGTTTGAACCACACCGACAGCATCCTGTCTGAATTCTGAGAATCTGTAAGTCAAGGACTTCAAGGCATCCCGATGAAGTTTGCCGAATACAACAGAGAAAGAGGATGAGTTCTGAACATCAGGGCATGACACCGTGAGCAGGCAAAACATGCAAGGAAAGGCCGTGAAGCCTCCGTGGTCACGGGTCACTGCATTTGCCTTCTGGGTGGCTGAGGAGCAGTTGTGGCAGGTGTGGCCTGGAGGGGCTCCCGGAGCAGACCCTGAAGGAAAGCACAGCCGTGGTCCTGCTGCCTGTCTTTCCCGAGGTTCACCTAGCGGAAACTTGGCCCAAAATCCTGTGACAAGCTCAGCTTTGGGCCATGGTGACATCGGGCCTTGGAGGCTGTGAGTCCTGCACTGAGAGGATGCAGTCTGAGTCTCGGGCATGTTCCAGAGGCTATGTTTGCAGTGCTCTGTGCGTGCACAGGGCGCACAGGGGCCGAATGGCCTCCCCATCGCCGCTGGCCCATCTCCGGCTCATTCATCTCCTGCAGCTGTCGGCTGAGAACAACAGGTGAAAGCAGGCTCGGCTCATTGTCCTGGGAAGCCTTTAGCTACGCCTGTCACCCCTTCGCCTGGTGCAGACCTCCAGCTTAGAGTGGCTCACGCTGGGAGGCCAGCTCTCTGCACGAATTGTGACCCGGAAAGACCTCGTTCCAGACCCAGCCTCGAAAGTTCCCCACGTCTGGGCCTGGGAAGTTGTCCCGGGGCCTCTTGAGGGGTGGGGTGAAAGGCAGGGACAGGTGCAAGCCCTGATGGCTGCAGGTCCGAGAGTGCATTCCGCCTCCAGGCTGGGCCCCTGTCACCGGCGGGGTGGCCCGGGGCGCCTGGTGTTTCAGGTCCCCTCTGTCTGCCCACCTCCCCAAATCTTCAAGTGGGCCACTTGGGGGTGGTCACTGTGCGTCTTCCTTTTAAGCTCTTCCTAACGGTTTAGTTGGGTACTTTATTGTATATATTAAACCTCGAGAAAGAAAAGCAAAATGCAATTGTATTTGAACCGCACTGCTAGCATCCTGTCTGAATTCTGAGAGACTATAAGATGAAGACTTCAGGGCAGCAGGATAACTTTGCCAAATATGACAGAGGACCAACAAGGAAGGCTGAAGGTCAGGACCCTAATGAGGGAGGTGGAGGGGCGGTGACAAATGGGAGGGGCCCTCAAGCCTGGGGGCGGGGTGGGCTAGGAGGAGTTTGGTCTAATCCCGGCCTCAGTTATGGTTCTGTCCTCCTGCAGCCATGGCTCCCGCCCGCCTCCTTGCCCTGCTCTGATGGCTCAGACACGTGTCACCTCTTTGTTACCTGATTACTGTTTTTCCTTCTTTTTTTTTGTGGCGGGGAGCTGTATGAGGAGAAATAGAGTCACAGTAGGTGGGAGACTTGGGAACAAGTTCTGGGGAAGGGGGTGCCCCCAGATCATGAGCACAATGATGGAAAGCACAGAAGGGTGGTGAGTCTCCGTACGGCGCCAGTCAAACTTGAAGCGAAACGTGTGCTTCCCAGCAAACTGGGGTTGTCTGCGTCAGAGGGTCAGCAGGCCCCTTCCATGGATGCACACGGCGGCGGGGGGGGGGGCAAAAGCTGGGCATGGGAGGGTGGATTTGGGGCTGGGGTCTGCCTGCTGGGTGGGGGGCTTTCTCCTTCCATCCGGAGGGCTCCTTCTGCCTTCATCCTTGGTCTCTGCAGCCCAGCAGGCAGCGCCCCAGTCAGTCACAAATGAGGGTGGTGAGCTGGACAATTTCCCCGCAAACGCTATTCTTCCTGTGTTTGGAATTCTGGGCACCAGCCTCACTCCTCATGGAACCCCTTACAAAGATGCCATTTAATTAGGCTGCTAAGTCATCAAGAGGGCAATTAGCAAGCGTCCCTTTATTGGATTTTCTAGTCTGGAGACTGTGGAGTCATCATTTTCCCCTCCTGCCTCTCTCTCCCACCTCCCCAGGTCCCTGCCTCTCTGCCTCATGGCCTGCACTCTGCTCAGGACCCTCGAGGCTATTTCTTCCCTGCAGTCCAGCCAGACCACACCCAGCTGCCCCTGATCCTCCAACGACCCCTGGGAGGAGACCTCGACCCCCCACGAGATGTGTTCCTCCTTTCCCGCCTGGCTTGCTGCCCACAGCCCCATGCCGAGACAGGGGTCTGAGCTCAGTTCAACCTCAAATCCCTCTCAAGCCTGGCCAACCTTGGGCACTGTGGTGTCCCTATCTGGAACTCTTATGGTAGAGAGGCTTTTTTGGTTCTTACCACTGGTTGTGTTGTAACGTCATTCACCTTTTTACTCACATATTCTATCCAACTAGATGATAACCCCATTTGGTCAAGGACTGTGTCTCATACGATTGAACTTCGGGACATCTGTGTAATCTTTTCTCAGTCGAGTCAGTAGACTCTGGATTATTATCACAAAGCATCTCAGGGTCGGGGGCTGGGTGCTGGGGCAGCAGGAGTTGTCGCGGGTAGAGGGCTGCAGCACAAGACCCTCTACACCTGGACTGTTCTTTGTGGGTACTGTGTCTACGGACCTCCATGAACCCAGAGCAGGGCTGCGTGTGTGGTCGGCCACAGGGTTCAGCCAGTGGATGGGAACCACCCGCAGCTCTGGTGACGGCCCTCCAGGACAGACTTGCGGTGGCCACTCACTTGGGACATCTCGGACTTGCCTGCAGTCTGGAGTCCTGTGGATGCCCCCGTCCCTCCCGGTGCCCCTCCCCCTTCCTTCTGCTCCCATGCCAGCTGACCCAGCTTCCCTGAGCCATCATCCCCATCATTTCCCAGCACCAGTGCCGCCGGGTCAGCACGCCGTCTTGGGGGAACCCTCCCAGCAGCCCAATAAACCGGCTTCAAATTAGCTTCACTAAGCCCCCTGGGGACACCCAGTCTCCCTGGCTCCCAGTCCCCCAGTCCCCCAGTCCTCCATCACCCGGTCCCAGTTGTGCTCGTGGAGGGGCTGTCACTCAACATCCTGGAGTGCGGGTCTATTATTAGGTAGCTCCCAGTGCATGCCAGCACCCACACCCCCAGGTCCCTCAGGTCCACCATCTGGCTGCCAGTGGCTGCATGTCCCTGAGGTATTTTTTTGTTTTTGTTTTTGCAGTACGCGGGCCTCTCACTGCTGTGGCCTCTCCTGTTGCAGAGCATAGGCTCCGGACGCGCAGGCTCAGCGGCCATGGCTCACGGGCCCAGCCGCTCCATGGCATGTGGGATCTTCCCGGACCGGGGCACGAACCTGCGTCCCCTGCGTTGGCAGGCGGACTCCCAACACTGCGCCACCAGGGAAGCCCGTCCCTGGGTTTTCTTAAGGAAAGGCGGCTCTGGCCAGGGGCGTCCTGGGAGTGACCAGGTGATGGTGTCCGGAAAGAGGAAATGCTTGCTAAGTCTGGGCAGGCTCTCCTTGCATAGGGTAAGGGGGAAAAGGGGCTGGTGATCACTGGGTCCTGGCTGCAACGCCTGCCTTTACTTCCAGGACACAGGGTTCTGCAGGGCTGGGACTAGGGGGAGGCAGGCAGGGCATCCTGCCCCTAATTCAAGGAGGAGCTCAGTCTTAAGTCTGTGCAATCCCTCGCCTCATTTCCCTCCCCCCTGCCTGGTACCTTGCTCCACAGCAGCGGGGTAAAGGGAAGAGTACAGGCTGGGGGTGCCATTCCACTGATCACTTCTCTGGCCCCGAGTTTTCTCATCTGTAGAATGGACGTAATAAAGGCCCAGCCCATCTGCTTTGCAGGGTTGCTGGGATCACATATCCTCACGTGTGATGGGGTGATACTCGGAACGCCCTGCAGCCTGCTAGCCGATCAGCTGGGTGGCAAATGTCCCTTCCTGCCTTGCCCTTGGGTCACACATCTGTCCTCACCTGCCACCTTGTTGGCACATGGGAAGAGACCTCGCACCCACAGTAGGACTGGGCTCCGATCTGTGTGCTCTTCAGTGCAGACCTCGTGCTGTTAACCCCAGGCCTCCCAGAGCAAAACTCCCCATGTGCTCAGAGACTCCCAGCAGTGGAGAGGGGAGTAAACCTCACCGGGGCTGGGGAGAGGCATGCCCCCTGCCCCATGTGACACGGGTGAGAGCCGTCATTCTCCTACAGACCTGCGGCAGGTACGGGTGTGGCCTCTGCTCACACCAGGCGGGTGCCACTCGTGAGAGTTCTCCCCCAGCATGGCAGCGGCAGCCGCCCAGCCCCAGGGCTCAGGCCATGTGAGCTGCTGGGGCTGTGACTGGGAGCCAGCCTTGTCCCTCCCAGCTCAGCCTCTCCAGCTCCAGAGAGCGAGACCGGGCCGTCCCTGAGCTGCAGCTCCGGCGGGGACTCCAGGGGCATCTGGAGGCTCTTGCCCGGTGAGGCTCCAACAAGCCTGCCCGGGGGCCTGGAAGGAAGGGTGTCTGTGCCCGCTGCAAGACTTCCTCCAAGAACAATGGAAGAGAAGATGCCGCCTTCCGCTGGGGAAGCTGGACGGAGTGTGGTGGCTACAGGTCTCCGAGGGGTCAAGTGAGTGCTGCCGGGAAGCCGCCTCCCCTGGAGGAGCGGGCATCACGAGACTGCCCTCCCCGGGCCGGACCCTCCCCCCTTAGGGCATTTGGGCAGCGGCTCCCGCAGGGAGGAGCTGCTTCTCCTGCTTCCCGGGGGCCGCGGTTGCTCAATGGTGGATGGGTGGCAGGGCGGGTAAATGGCACTTCTGTGTCAACAGCTTTCAGCATTATCACAAGTCATCTCTGACCACCTTCACTGTAAGATCTTTTTATGAAGACACTGTCTCTGCCTTCTAGAAGATCCCAGGCTGCTTACGGACAACGCAGAAAGCATGGCAGGACGGGAGGCAGCACAATACCAGGGAACCTGGAGCTCTCGCTGCCCCAGTTTGAATCTTACCTCGGCTACTCACTGCCTGTACACCTGAGGCATGTATGGAACTGCTCCAGGCCAAGGTTCCCCCCAGCCCTGCCCCCAGCACATGGGGATGAAGACAAAGCATCTACTTTATGGAGCTGTTATGAGGGTTAAAGGAGTCACTGTTTGCAAAGCCCTTAAAAGAGCACCCGCACCACACACTCAGTGTTGGCAAAATAAATAACTATGACTATGTAAAGGGCCATAGGTGGCCATGACGAACGGGATTGTGGCGGGGGAGACGGTATTCCGGTTTTAAGATGCAGCTTAGTTTCAGTTGCTTCACATCTGGTTTGGGTTTGGGGAAAGGCACATAGGCAGGAAGGCGGTTCCCAAATAGAGAATTTGACAAGCAGTTAAAGACACGGCCTCCTTGCTGGGGAGCCAGTCTCGGGGACAGAGGCCTGCACTGTGGAAAAGCACTGGATAAATAAATCACTTACTTCTCTCACCAGTGCGGGTGACAGCTCCCGAGATCAACATCGATGGGACAGGAGGGAAGGGGGCAGGGCACGACCTTCAAAAGAATGACGCAGCCGGTGAGGTTATGACATAAACTGGTCAGAACCCATTAGGCCCAAGACGGCAGAAGATCTGACTTCCAGTGGACCTTGAACCTCGATATATGATTATTGTAATGGTATCAGGGAGACCAGGAGTTTGGAAGTTGAGTTGTCCAAACACATTGAGGCTGGCCAGCCATTCAGAGTCTAGGGCCCACCAAGCAAAAGTAACTCATCAACCTTTTAAAAGCACACAGCTGAGTCACTAACACCAGTAGCAACCACTTAGAAACATTTACTAGGTGCTTTATCTGGAGTGACGGGCTCAAACCACGATGAAATCCTAGGAATGTTATCTCCGTCGTATAGATGAGGCAACTGACACAGAGAGATGAATAACTTTTTCAAGGACACACAGCTTATAAATACTAGAGTTAAGGTCCAAACCCAGTGAGTTTAACCACACCATTAAACAGCTCCTGGGCTATACAATTACTTACATTCTAAATGCAATACCGGAACCTGCATTCAAACGGCATCGGTCACCTTAACTTCCAAGATCCACACACTTTCCCTGAGGGATTCCCAGCTTCTAGGCAGTGGAGAGGAGCAGGCAATGGGCCAGCACACAGGTGTGTTCTGGTCACATCTGCTTTCCAAGACGTCTTGTTCCTACCTGCTCACACGGGGTTTGTGAGTGACTAGAACCCCCCAGACAATTTCTGGGCAGTCAAACTTCCCCCATAAGGTATTGCTTAAAATGATTGGTTTGGGCCCATGATTCTAATGTAATGAAGTCTCCTTTACCAGTTCAGTCCTCTGAAGCCCATTAACTCTGCCCTGTAGCTTGGCATCCTCCTCTGTGGATCTGAGCAGCGTGATTTCATTCTGGTCTCTGATTAAACAGCAAAGGAACAGGCTAGGGACAAGACACTTTCTTCAGCTGCTATTACTTCGTCAACTACAGACCGGCCCCCATGGACCCTCCTGCTCACTGATCCAAAGGGTGTTCTCAGTAAGGTCCTCACCCCGCCACCCCACCCCGGGGTCTTCTCCCTCAGCTGCACTGCTTTGTGGCCCTCTCTTTACCTTTCCTCCCAGATCCTGTTCCTGCACTTGGGTGGGGGGTGGGGGTGTCCTCCGGGACAGGTTCTGAAATCAGAGCTGCTGCATTCCTTCCCGTATTGTCTTCAAAGCCAGCGGAGCGAACAAGCCTGCCTGAGATTCACGTTACAGCTGGGGCTTTGGAAGGCCAGGGGCCAGCGGCAGCCGTTGCCAAAGCAACCAGGGGTGCAGAAAAGAGAAGAGGCTCTGGCCTGGCTTCCAGGGGTCAAGGAGTGGAGGGGAGGGCCAAGGGTTGGGCCCAGGTGCACTGTTTAGGAGCAAGTGTCCCAAATGTCAACCAAGGGTCCCTCTACCTGCTAAGGACGGCCAGCGCCCCCCGCAGCCAGTGCCCTGCTGCGTCCCAACAGGTGTTCCTGAGTATCTGCCACATCAGGGGTCCACCTGGCCCTGCAGAGCCCTTCCTTTTGTACACATCCTCCCTCCCACCTGCCTGTCTTCAGTCCCGTCCTCCCCTTCTCTCTTCCTCTGTTGGGACTCTTTTTTCCCTCCTTTCCCAGGTATGAGAACATGAGCATCGAAAGACTGAAACAGTAAGACATACATTTAAAATCAGATGAAAACAAGGCCTGGGGAGGGACGGATGGTGGCCACTGGGCAGGTTCACTCTGTAGCCTCAGCACCTCGACCTCCGAAGGGCCTGTCCCACCAACGTTGGAACCAGCGATCGGTGGCATCACCCCCATGAGGACCCCTCGATAGTGTTCTCCCTGGGGAATCAGAGGGGCTTTGCCCTTTGAAGACCTTGAGAGACGTGGCCCTTCCTTTGCTCCCTGGGCCCCTCTGGCCCATCCCGAGCAGCCGTATCTCAGGAGGCAGCCTTCACGTGTGACCAGCCCCAGCTCTTTTACCTTCTGGAAGAGGAAAATCCTGTAGGTCCAGGTACTTATGGAGCCCCTTCGCTGAGCACAGGTTTAAACCAGGGCTCACTTTTTTAGGTGCTCTCTGCTTCATTCCCACCACCCTGCAGGCTCGTTTCTAATCCCTTGATTTTGTAATAGTTCTTTGGGTTAACTTTGTTTTTCTCAAAATATCCCGATCAGAGGAATCACGCAGAAGTGGAAATGGAGGGTCAGAGAAGGCTTTTCAAGAGGCAGGGTCGTCCCAGTGAGGCCGCGGTGGCAGGTGCCGTGCAGAAGGCAGGCGTGGGAAGGGGATGCCTGTGGTGTCTGCCTTGATGGTGGGCCGGCCTCCTGCCGCCAGGGGAGTGTGGAGGGACGCCTAGCATCAGGAGGAAGTGTCTGAGCATCCACCTGGTTGGCTGTGTGTCTGGACGTGCCTTGAGAGTCTACAAACCATTGTTTTTATGGTCACAGGACGTTTACGACCATCCACAGAACAGCGGGTGCTGGTGAGCTAGTGGCTGGGCACGCTGCCTGCACACTTTGGACCTGAGACCATGTCAGTCATTAACCAGGCGGCCCTCCTGGTGGGAGGCACAGGGGATGTGACAGCAAGAGCCTAACCCGGCCGGTGTGACCTGGGGCCAGCCTCCCGTCCCTTGCCTCCGTTTCCTCGTGTGTGACGCGGACGGCAGCAGGCCTGGCCTCGCAGGGCCGCTGAGGGGAGTGGGCGAGTGAACAGCTGGGCCCGCCAGCCCCTGGTCGTTCTTAGTTCACTGGAACATTCTAAGTGCTGGGCACTCCTATCATTACAAAGGTCAGAATCCTGGGCTCCAGTTTGTTTCTGACTCTCGCCCAGCTGGATGCCCCTCCCCACCCGACAACCGCTGAGCACCCCAGTCTTCTCCAAAGTCCCCGTGATCCCTTATGCTGAGCTGGGACTGGTCCAGAGCAGCTCTCCCTGGTGGCCTCAGCCAGGCATCCGCTCAAGCGGGCGGGCCCAGCCTCCTGCCCGCAGCCCCCTCCTCTGCAGCAGGCGTGGGCAGCCAGGAGTTTTGCGCGTTAGTGTCAGATCATGAAGTCCCAGTACATTTGTCAGGCCCAGGAACGCTGTGTGCGGCCTGCTCCAGAAGGAGCAGCTGCGTTTTGTCCCCAGCCTCCTGCGGGCTGGCCTCGGCTCTGGGAGGAGGAGCCGCCTGGCCTGAGTGGGGCAGGTTGGGCGTTGCAGTAAGTCTGAAGGCAGGATGTTGTTCTGGAAGAGATGAGCACAGTGTTGGGGGCCTCTGAGGCCCGGCGGAGGCTGGATGTGCTGCTGGGAGCGATGCAACAGCCCGGATGTACCACCCAAAGCCGGTCACCAGGAGCCCCTGGTCCTCAACCACACCCGTCTCCCAGGGCTCTTGTGAGCATTTTCTGCACAGAAAACCCTTAGCACAGGTCCTGACAGGTAGAATGAACACTCATTAATTTCCCATCTTTCCAACGGAAGACCCAACCACGCTGACTTAAACATATACCAATGTCCTCCATCGGCCTCCAAGCCCTTTCCCTCCTCGGCTGGCCTCTGTAAAGTACCCATCACATGTGGAACCGTCTCAGATGGAGTGTGTTCCTTATGAGGGAGGGGCCCAGGGCAGTGCTGTGCATCTCAGTTCATTCTTTGGCTTTTAACCCAGCCACTTGCCCGGCGCAGGGTTTCTCTCTCCCTGTGTCTCATTTCTGTTGGGGACGCCTGGCCTCAGGCTCTGTCCTTGTTGAAACCATGTTTGTAAGGCCTCAGAATGACTCAGACGCCAGTCATCCGCTTGCCCTCGGCCATGTGTTTAATCTCCCTGAATTTTGGGTTTCTCATGCTGTAATGCAGGTGGGTGTGGTCAAGGGGACCAGGTCCGGGGTTTGTGGGTGTGAAAGCCACGTGAATAAGTGCTCCGAGAGCATGTACCCAGGGGGAGGCCCGGGGAACCTGTGAGCGCCCTGAGGAGAAGGAACCAACCCCGCAGGGAGGCCCAGAGCCACCCTCTTCAGTGTCAGGGCTGCAAAGAGCTTGTGGCTTTGGGATCCTGGTCCTTCTGAGGCCCAGCTCACCCAGGGAGGTGTGATTATTGGTTCAGAGGCCTGCAAAGTGCAAAGGTGGCCATGACAGGGCGGCGAGAGGGCTAACAAGGCCCTTCAAGCCTGGGAGCCCTGGAGGCGCCGCATACACTCGGAGCTCCCGCCAGCTCAAGGCCAAGGCCACCGGGCAGCAGTTCAGCAGGTGTGAGTCCTGCATCCAGGGAGGCCACCGCGAAGCTCTGTCCTTACCAAGTCCACGGCCCGAGGCCCGAGGCCCGAGGCAGGAGAAAGAGGACACACAGATGGGACTGCTTTCAGCTCTGTGGTCACTCCCCTGTCCCTGTCCCCCGCCCAGAATCTACCATCCAGGCTGCATTTCTCCAACTGCAGAGTTTCCAAACCCCACTCCTGGGCCCCAGGTGTGGAAGAGGTATGAGCAGGTGTGCCCATCTGCATGGGTGTGCAGGCAGGAGCATCCCTTCTCCTTTGCTCCTGGATCCCACAGGGCTGGTGGAAACTTGGCCCCAATCATGGTCACGGCTAGATTTCCTCTTCCTCTGCTTTCAAAATCCCTGACACAGTAAGCATTCCATATGTTGTGTGAATAGATATCAAATTTATAGAAAAAAATCTTGTGTCAATAACTTTGGCTCCCTGACCTTGTCCCCATCCACCTAAAGAGGATTCTAACCCCCGTGCATGGTACACATTAGGTGTTTACTAGATGCTTGTTGAACAACTCCTGCTACAAGAATTCTCCCCTCCAGCCCTGCCACCTGAGGAGTGACAGCTACACGACCCACGTCCCCCAAGGTCTTGAGAAGAGAGGCTGTGACTCAGGAGCACAGGGCCCTCACGACAAGGTCCTGGGCCATTGTACTGGAGGGACCTGGGCCTGGCAGTGTCTACGTGGGAGGGTGTACGTTCCCACCTCGCATGCACCCCACCCACAAGCACAAACACGCGTTTGCATAAACGCGTAAGGTGTGAGCCATGTCCTTATCGGTCAATAGAACTTTATCCACAGAGTGACGGGCTCCATGCAAGCCCTTCACTTGCTGAGCCTCTGCCCTGCTGGCCAGAGAGGTTGAGTGGCTTGTCCAGACCACTGGTAGAACTGCGACGCCCCACGGCCCCTCCCCAGGTCAGACAGAGGCAAGAATGTCCAGGCTCTGCCCCCCTGTTCACATGCAGAGGAGGGGTTGCAGAACAGCGTTGTCCCCTAGTGACAATGGCACATAATTCCACAGACACACGGAACCGATCCAACCCTGGACTAAAGGGGAGGGGGCTTGCAGGTGCTCATTTCCACTCCAGAAGTCCAGCTCACACTGAGGACTTCCCGTCTTTTGGGAAGATTTGTGATCGTGGTAACACATTAAAGATTGGATGTCCCTTTACAGCAGAGAACCATCCTTTAAAGATGAATAAGCAAGCTCATTTGAGGGGCAGATGGCCTCACAACGGTTTTTCTAGAGCTAATTCGGAGGTCTGCTCCAGACCTTTTCTGACTTCTTCCCTCTTTTCCATCAAAGCACACCCACCATGTACCTGTCCTTGGTATGGGTGTCATGGATGAAAGGGAAGATGGACTGGAGAAATGAGTGCTGGGTAACCATTAGCTTAACAGGTTCTATCTTCCCTGGCAAAATTATTGGTGATCCCATTAAAATACTTAAGTTGCCATCAAGCTTTTGAACTGGTGATCTTCACATTGGAAATGTCAGGTCTTAAGGCTGCTGGAGAAGGGACTTTGGGAAGGTGGGCTTCTGAGATTACAATATTCATTATTTCATTCAACCAGCCACCTGATCAACAACAACCCAACGTTGATTGAATACCCACTGTGTGCACAGACATCTGCAAGGCAAAGCTCAACATCACACCTGGGCAGGTGAGACCCCGGGTGGGACTGGATAGGAATCAGGGCTATTGTTAGGGTGTGGAGTTCAGGACGGGGTGTCTGTGCTCAAGCACTACTTGAAGTTGGTTCAGATTGGTTGAGATTCTTTGAAGATTCCATTTTAAGGCACCTTAAATGGGCCCTTTCTAAAGGGGTCCCTGACAATGTAATTGTCACAGACTTGGAGTCCCACTGTCACGCTTGACTCTGGGGTCCACGTTTATGGACACAAGATGGTTGTTCACTTTCTGTGCCTCAGTTTCCTCACCTGTCAGTAGGATTGTTCTATGGATTGAATGAGATAGTGAATACAAAATGCTTAGAAAAAGACCTGGTATATGATAACTGTTAGCTCTTATTATCACCAGATTGTTGCCAACTGAGTGTAGAACTTACAAGGACGTGGGCACCGTCCGTGCCAGTGGTCAGGCTATAAAGCACATCTCTGGATGACAGGGCTCCGCAGAGAAAAGCACAGCTGCTCTTGGGGTCACATGCTGGGACTTGAGGACAGTTGCCAGCTGTGTGACCTTGAGCAAATCACCTCCCCTCTTGGGGTTTTCATTTCTCGACAGAAGGCAGAGTCAAAGGCCTTCCTTGCTTACGTCACACTCGGTAGCAAAATGAAATGAGGGGCTACACAGCTGTGAATCGTCCTCATCACCCTGCTTTTCTAAAAAAATTATTTATTTACTTATTTTTGGCTGCGTTGGGTCTTCTTTGCTGCTCACGGGCTTTCTCTAGTTGCGGCGAGCAGGGACTACTCTTCATTGTGGTGCACAGGCGTCTCACTGCAGTGGCTTCTCTTGTTGTGGAGCACGGGCTCTAGGTGTGCAGGCTTCAGTAGTTGTGGCTCACGGGCTCTAGAGTACAGGCTCAGTAGCTGTGGCGCACAGGTTTAGCTGCTCTGTGGTATGTGGGATCTTCCCAGAGCAGGGCTTGAACCCGTGTCCCCTGCACTGGCAGGCGGATTCTTAACCACTGTGCCACCAGGGAAGTCCCGCTCATCACCCTGCTTCTAGGAGCCTGGAGCAACTCACCCAGGCAGGTGGGGGCCACGTTCTCTCCTGCTCAGGCCCCGAAACTTCCACAGTGTGTGTCCTTCCTGGGCACGCCGAGCTCTAAGCTACTAGCTGGCAGGTGTTGATCTGACTCAGCCAGAGAAAAGGGAAAGAGAGGGGAGAAAGGCGGGAACAGTGCAGGCAGGTATCTCTCTCTCCCTCCTTTTTCCTCCCTCCTTTCTTCCTGGCGTTCTCTCTTCATCTCTTTCTTTCTTCTTTCTTTCTCACTTTTCCTCTTTCCTTTTTAATCACTTCCTTTCTGATTAAAGGAATTGTATCAGACACCACCTGGGCACATCTTCTCACTCTGGGTAGCAAACGCTTGACCTTCTGTTTTGGAGCTGAAAGGCATTCTGAGCTGTTCAGAAAGGGACACAGGCAGAACTTTTGATGGGTCCCTGGGAAAGCGAG
Source organism: Mesoplodon densirostris (assembly GCF_025265405.1). Taxonomy (NCBI): domain Eukaryota; kingdom Metazoa; phylum Chordata; class Mammalia; order Artiodactyla; family Ziphiidae; genus Mesoplodon; species Mesoplodon densirostris. The sequence goes on along the minus strand of NC_082664.1, from coordinate 159,013,789 downwards.
GCAGTGGCTGTGTCCCTTCTGGGGGAAACCCACGGGGCGGTGCAGCGCGCGGCACAGGGACAATGAGTGTCCCTCTCGGTGGGGATCAAGCAGGCTCACCAGCGTGGACAGACTGGGATGTGCGGGCATCAGCCTGGTGCCCTGATGAGGCTTCCTGGCCTCTGACCATCGCCTGGTGGAAACCGATGTGATTCTCCAGATCTGATGCCTTGTCTCAGGTCCCTCGGATGTGCCCACCCCGATCCCCATCCTTCAGACCATGACTGTCATCCAGTCCTCCCGGGAGGTGAGTGGCCCCGGCTTTCCTCTGGAGTCTCCCCAGCCTGTCGTGAGGGGTGAGCTCTACCCACTTCCTCGTGTGCCACCCCCTCCGATCATCAAAGAGCCTCTTCTGGAGGCGAGCCTCCTCTTGGAATCCAAAGTTCCGGCTCTCCTAGCTGAAGATTCTGGGTTGGGCACTGGTGGCTTATCAGGAAGTGAGAAATGGATCTGGGGCCCTTCTTCCTTTTTGCTTTCTTGTATGAAACTTGAACACTCTTTGAGGCAAAGTGGGCAACTCTGACTCGGTGGAGAATCTTGTGCAAAGGGACTCAGGGGAAACAGAAGTAAGACAGACATTTCAGGACAGTATCTCATGATGGGGAGCAAAGTTGCCATCCTGGTGATGTCATCAACCCCCCCCATAATCTTACTACAGCAGGAGAGAGGCATGTATGTGTTCCCCCCTCATCTCCATAGGAAACGTGCTCACTTGGGCACCTGAGGGCTTTCAAGCTTTGGTGGCCATGTCCCACTCTTTTGTGACTTCATCTCGGCATTTCCCTGTGGACCCTGGGAAATTCTCAGCAGTGGAGGGGTGGGGTGGGTGGCATTTCTCACGGGCTGAGGGCCTGCCTGAGCAGACAGAGGCGGAGCAAATACATTTGGTTCTTACTTGGGATCCTACTTGAACCCAAAGACCCATGAGGAACATCAAAAGCCAAGCTCCTGGGCATCCCCTGCAGTCCTGCCCCTCCCTCACACCGGTGTTCCCCATCCCAGTAACCGACAGCTCCAACTTTCAGTTGTTCTGGTCAGAAACCTTAGAGACCCTGATCCCTTGCTCTTCCTCTCCCTACGTTCAGTCCTCCAGCACATTCGGCCAGCTCTCCCTTCCAAATATGTCATGAATATGACCACCTATCGCAATCTCCACTGTTGATCATCAGTAGCCTGCCAGTGGGCCTCTCTGCTTCCAGAACGGAAGGTCAAGTCCGTGTTACCCAGAGTCAGATGTGCCCAGGTGTCTGATACAATTACTTTAATCGTGAAAGGCGTAATTAAAAAGGAAAGAGGAAGGGACTTCCCTGGTGGTCCAGTGGCTAAGACTCCTTACTCCCAATGCAGGGAATGGAATCCTGGGTTTGATCCCTGGTCAGGGAACTAGATCCCACAGGCCGCAACAAGAGCTCACATGCCGTAACTAAAGATCCTGCATGCTGCAACTAAGACCCGGCGCAGCCAAACAAATAAATAAACGGAAAGAGGAAAAGGAAGAGTGAGAAAGAAAAACGAAAGGGAGAGGGAAGAGAGAATGCCAGGAAGAAAGGAGGGAGGAGGAAGGAGGGAGAAAGATACCTGCCCGCACTGTCACCGCCTTTCTGCCCTAACAATACCAAGTAAGGTGTCTTTACACAGAAACGCACAAAACAAGGTTGCGTGTTAACCAGCAGCTGTAGGAGCCTAATTCTGTCTCTCCCCCCAGCCCAGGAGCGATGGTTTAGTGTCTGCTAATTCAGTCAGTGTTCGTGGCTATTTTAACGAACATCACTACTGTGAATAACAATAAGCAACCGTACTTTGTCTAATACTAAGTGAGAAATAAAGGAAATAAATGGAGAGAATCCAAAACACATAAAACAAATTAGCTAACAAAGTCCGAGAGAAGAGAAACTAGCATATCGTACAGCTTACTTAGATATGCATCTCCCAGCCCTCACAGGTTGCAACAATTTACAGGTGTGTTGCCTGGGCCCCATTCTCCTCCCTTCTAGCCTCTCTCTTCAGTTTGGGGGGCATTTTGATGCCTCTATGGTCAAAGCCAAGAGAACTGAGATGCTCTCTGAAGTTCGCCTTCGGCACGCCCTCTGATCACTTATTCTATTTTTCTACGGGATGTGAGGTGAACAGTTCCGTATACACAGCTGCACAGGTTGATAATTTTTACACGTGGATACACTTGTGAAATCAGCACTGGATCAAGGTTTAATGACCTCTGATCCTCCTATCATTTTAGATCTGAGCCACCTACCTCCTCTTTCCTGGTGAGTGATATTAGGAATGACCTCACCTGTCGGAGAGACCGCACCTACTACACCCACAGCCAGGTGTGGCTTTTCTATTTAGGTTCAGTAACATGGCCATAAATTAATAAAATACATTTGATATCATTCCTATCACAAAACAAAACAAAATGCACACAGGTATCAGAAAAGGAGAGTTATTCCCTTCAACCACAATGAAAAATACTGGTATTATTTAATTAGCTGATTCTCTTAAAATGATTCCTTAAGGAATACAAGTTTTGAGCAAGGGAGTATTCCCCCTTCGCACTGGGCAAACATTTATAGATGGTTACTTTAACAAAATTTATTTAAATCTACACCTGAGTATTTTTGCCCCACAAATATCTTCATAATATCTTGAGAAGTCAAATTGTGCAGTATGTTTGCTTCCCACAAGATACAGCAAGGTTTGTGAGATGACTTCCATTCAGGCCCATCTTTTGTGGATTTAATTTTTGAGCAAAATCACCCATCAGAGTAGTTTCTGATCATGTGTGTGAGAAAAATCTTCAAAATAGTTACTGTTATATATATAGTGTGTGTGTATATATTTATATTTAAATATATATTTAAAATATATATCTATTTATATTTAAACATATATTTAAAATATGTATTTGTTTTTAAAATATATATTTTAAGATGCTTTATGATCTTGCACTGTGGGATTTGTGCTGTGCAGGGACCCAGAGCAGCCCCATTTTATCACTGGATGAGCCAACTCCAAAGGAAGATAACCTATTTCCTGCTCCCAGGGAAGGATTTTCCTGCTCTACCCAAAGCTCACCAGTGCTGGAGTCATCCTAGCTATGAGGAAACAAATGGGAGGATCACTCAGCGCTGATCCTGGTGGAAGCTGAGCTTTGACTCACTCTGACTAACACAGGACAAGGACAAGCCCCTGCCTGTGGGCCCACTCCTAAGAGGAGGCTGGCAGGGTGGGAGGGTTGTCATGGTGATGGCCAGTCATCATGATTATGGAGAAAAGAGAAATCTGGCTTAAGATGAAATATGAGTCTTAGAAGGAGGGAGCGAGCGGATCTGGGAGACAGTGGGAAAGGAAGGCAGGGGGAGCATCTGAAGGCCTAGAGGAGGGCCTATCACACAGTTATAGAAATTCAGCTTCTGAAGTAACTGCCCAGGGGCCAGAACCATAGTCAGGTGCCAGGACCACCAAAGTGAGTCAGGAGATGGTGCCCTGAAGCTAGGTGAGAAGTCGGTTGTCATGTCCCCAGCTTCTGTGTTAGGGTCCTTGACGGTTTTGTCCAGATTGGATTTGAATGTGTGTGTGTTTGCGTTTTGTGGCTTTTCTGGAGAAGTGAAAGGAAGATGGCCTGCGAGAAATGAGTTCTCCCCACACCTGGGTGCTCATGGCCAGAACTGCTGCGTTCTGCCTCTTTTCTTAGGTTGAAGATCGTGGGGCCTCCTCACCTTCCAAACCCTAAGAGATGAAGGGAAAACAATCCCAAAGAAGAACGGATTCTCATGGCACTGTTTTCCCTGCTCTCCTCTTCTCCTTGAGGGGGGATTGGAAGTAAAAAAGCAGGTGTGGGAAGAAGGAACCCGAGGGGTCTGGAGGCCCCATCGGCACAGCCATCGAGAGGCCCAGGGACCTGGGGATGAGCGGGTGGTGTGTCCCCAGGGAGCACTGGGGAGCATGGGGCTGCGGGAAGGAGGTTGGCTCCCTGAGGGGTCAGCTACCACGTAACAGCTGCTGTTGGATGCTGCTGTAACCAATAGCAACGGGATGTCCCAAACCAAGATGAGAAAGTACTGGGGCTCCTCCCGGAAGCCGGTAACCTGTGAATCTCACAGAAAGCTCCCTCAGCCTGATGGGAACACTCTCAGAGACAACGAACCATGGGCCACGGTGGGGATGGGCTCCCCTACAAGCTGTGTTGAGTTGCTTCTCTTCCTTTTCTGTGCAGCCGATTGTCTGCCTATACTGAGCTCCGTTTGCTCCCTGGAGGTGGTCTGAAGCCCTGTAGGCCACCCATCCTCACCAGCACCTTGTCTCTGCCCCCAAGACACAGGGTCCTTGGCCAACAGCCCCCTCCACCCCTCCTCTACTACATCAACAAGCCTCAGGTGAGGGCAGGAAGGGATAAAGGGGAGGTGAGGGAAGAGTCTGAGCCTCTGCCTCTCGCCTCCCCTGTGTCTCATCCCACCAGCCTCCCAGCATCTACGGGGAACAGCTGACTCTACCCTGAGTCACATCTTCTCAGCCAGAGACAGCTCATTCCCTGACCCTGTCCGCACAGACAGATTCCTCAAGCCTCTTTAATCTGCACTGAGGAAATTCGGAATCCAGTCACCTGAGCCTACATCTCCTTCCAGAGCAGGACAGACGTGTGTTTGTGGCTGACGAGGTGGGTGGAGGTGTGGGAGCACACGTCATCGTGGTCCGCAGCGCACAGCTTTCCAAATGTTCCGTAAAATCAGGGTGACCGCCCCCCCCCGACACACCTGGGCCTCTGATGACTGGCTAGCGCCTCAAAAAGCCTCATTAGCAGGTCTTTAGAAAAAGAAAAAAGACCTAGGGCTCATCTACACACAAACATCATTCTAGAAACCGTCCAGCCCCAACCAACCACCAAAGGCAAAGAAAAAAGGAAATTTATTATTTTGGCATCTACCACAGGCCAGGACCCTGTTCTATGCCTCTTTGTGTTGCTCTGATAAACACAGTTCTGTCAGGTAGACGAGACAGAAGCAGTCAGTGCAGGTTTCTCCAAATCCTTTCGTTTTCCACGTTTCCTGCCCCTCCTCCCCCTACTTCCAGATGGGGGACGTGGCTGAAGCGATGTATGCCTCTTCCAGGCTGGCCACAGGCCCCCTCCTCTCGAGCTTCCTCTCTCCCCCAGTCAGCTGGTTAAGGCAGCAGGTCTGGTGGAGGACCACGTGCCACAGGGCAGAGCAGAGCCACCTGGAGAACCGCACAATCACTCTGCTTTGCCTGAGAGAGAAGTGCATGCTTTATTGCATTTAGTCACCAAGGCTTGCGGTGGCTTGTTACAGCAGCTGGTACTTCCTTGCACGAATACAGCAGGAATTATGCACGCTTTATGTATGACACAAATGGTACAAAAAGAATACGTAGTAAAAACACAGATCTCCCCCAGCTTCAAGGTCCCTTCCCTTTGGGGAACTCTGGGCTATTGCCTTTGGTGTTCATTTCATTGAGATTTCAGTTGTGTTCATTGAAATGCCCATGTCCTCTCTTCCCAGGGGTCAGCCTTGGTCTGCGGGGTCATGAAGCCTCAGTGGCTGGGGTCACGAAGGTGGCCATGACAGGCCTTTCTGCTGCTGGGGGGCTGTCCCTTCAGGGCCTCCTCATTCCTTTACGGAGACATTCCAGGTGGGGAGGAAGTGTGAGGACACGACTCTAGGGACAGAGATACAGGAAGAGCAGAGGGATCTGCCTGCTGTCACTCGAGGGTTTCAAAGAAGAAAATGTCCACATCCCTGAGAAAGAGAAACCATTTGGGGGCTGGCACACTGCACTGGCACGGGCTCTACACCAGGACTCATCAGGGCCTGTGCTGAGCCCCGCTCTCTATGTCCAGGCAACACAGTGTGAAGTAAACACAGCCCTGGGCCTCCGAGTTTACTTTGGGGGACCAAGAGGTGGCAGGCGCTGCCGCTGATGGAAGCAGATGAATAGTTAAAGGGCATACAAGATGCCTCTAAGAGATGTTCCACCTTTTGTGACAGGGGTGGGGCTGTCAGACTGCTTTCCAGCCCTGAGAGCGGCTATAGTGAAGACGGGGCCGGGTGTAGAGATAAACCTGGGTGGAGGGTTAGGACCAGAGCACAGGGCGGTGGTCGCGATCGGGAGCAAGGAGGGGGCCGAGGAGGTGACGTGAACTTGGGAGGGGACTGTCAGGAGAGGCAGAGTCGGGAGCCTCGCCCTGCCACACGGAGCTTTTGCCTCTGAGAAGCGTCATTAACCTTCCTGCACCTCGGTTTCCTCATCTGTAAAATGGAACTCTCTCCCCATAGAGTGTACTGAAGACTGAAGGATTAATTCATGCCAAATCTTCAAACAACGCCTCATGCTAAGCTCGCAGGCAATGCTAGGTATTGCTGTTGTTATTTGCATTACTGTTATCACTGATGGGATGCTGACGGTGATAAGAAGCCAGAAGGGACATTGTCCACCGAGTAAAGTCCAGTGTCCTGGGCACCTGTTCGAGCCCCCATGTGCTCTGACTCACCTTTCCCATCATCTCCTAACAGAACTGGACGACCTGTCAGCAGATGCTCAACCAGCAGGTTGCACAAAGAAGGGAATGAACCCAACACAGACTCTCCCAGACCCTCCCCAAATGGCTGTGCACCATGACCCTCAGCCAGCCCTTCATCCGGGATTCATACGACATGCAGGGTCCACTTGGGTCCTTTCCCAGGCTGGTCACAGGGTGGGGATGCATGGGTCAAATGAATTCTAACTGCAGGTGTGGAAGGATCTCCCCACTCTGCCCGCCCATCCTTCCGGGTCCTCCTCACGGGCGGGAAAGGAAGCTGGTGGTCATCTCACAGTAAGGCCACTGAAGACATTCTGCAGCCCCGCTCTGGGGGCAGCCTGAGGGCCGCCCCCCTTCCATCTCGAGTCCCTCACTGGGATGTGGTGTCCAGGGTGGGAGGGGAGGCCAGCAGAACACAAGCAGACGGCCCCAAATCCCACCCTTTACAAGACAGCCATCCCGTCTGGCCAAGACTAGAATAAACCAAGCCTAAGGAGGAGCGAGGGTCATGGTTGGGATGCTCAGTGACCAGATCTCTGAAATCGTAGTCATGGCTAAACGTTTTCTCTGTGGACACCTTCTTCCCTCTCTGTGTCGCCCCAATCTCTCCACCACTGAGCTTCCATGAATTTAATGACGGTGCCACTTACTTGCTATGTCACCTGGTACGTCGGAGCATTATTTATGGGTGACAGTAATAACCCACCTTTATAGGGAACTGGTACATGCCAGGCCCCTGGGTACCTCTGCACTTAACCTTCCCAACAAAGCTCATCCCCATTTTACAGATGAGGAACCGGACCTTCAATAACTTGTCCAGCAAGGCACAAACTCTAGTACATGGCAGGGCTGGACCTTGACCTCTCCCCAGCCTCGGACCAGTAAACTCAGCTCTTCACCTCCGGAAACGGTATCACTGGCTCTTTGAGAGCCATTGTTGGGTGGTCACGTTCCTGCTAATCTCAACCACCAACCACAGATGGATTGCTTGACTCGCAAAACTGTTTTTCTCTTAAGGTGTCCAAATCCTTAAGAAGATCATTTCCAACTTGTTTCCAAAGAATCTCTGGATGGGATCAGTCCATTACCCCCAGCCTTGTGGTCAAGACCCCTCCGTCTGCACCCACGCCGACCTTTTGCCATCAGTGCAAGCTGTCTGGAGACAAAGCCAAGAGCAAGAGGCAAAGACTCAAATCTATTTCGGGGAAGAATCTGAAGGGACTTGAGTAAAGGTTCTGCAAACAACACTACATTTAATTTTAGATGAGAACCCGACTGGCCCTTGCCCGTTAGTTTTGGTGATGTGACATTGTTTAAAGTTTAAATATTCTTTGCATTTTCCTCCCAAGGCTGCAGTTACATTAGAAGCTGGCTCGAAGGACCAGATATTTATGGATGTGCATGTCTACTGATTAGGCCTGGCTGCCTGTGAGTTTTCCGAGCCACCGGGGAAGGTGTGCTTTGTACAGAGCGAGAGGGTATGTGTGAAATGTTCTTTGAATAATGAACGCGAGGTGCTCTGAGAAGACTTGACTTTATTTAGACATTCTGTTTCTTCGCAGTTTCCTCCCCGGAGGTCCCTTGGCTCTCTCTCCAGACAGTGTGTGTGTGGTAAGAAAAAGGCAGTGTGCGGCGGGGTGGTCTGCAGGGGTGGTGGCTTGTGACTGCAAATCAGGGGAACATAGATTTTTCTTACGAGGGAGATTGCATCATTCATACTTGAAAATCCCATGTGGAACAACTTGGTTAAATATTTATATGGTCCAGGTTACCCAGAGGTATTGCGGATCTTGGGGAAGAGTTAAAAAAAAAAAGTCCAGTTGATCAAAGATCAAAAGTTCACTCATGGCGGGCTTCCCTGGTGGCGCAGTGGTTGAGAGTCCACCTGCTGATGCAGGGGACACAGGTTTGTGCCCCAGTCCGGGAAGATCCCACATGTCGCGGAGCGGCTGGGCCCGTGAGCCATGGCCGCTGAGCCTGCGCGTCCGGAGCCTGTGTTCCGCAACGGGAGAGGCCACAACAGTGAGAGGCCCGCGTGCCGCAAAAAAAAGTTCACTCATGGCAATGGTCAGTGCAAAACTGCACCAAGGGTCTACACTCTAAAATATGTGCTGACACGGTACTCTCAATTTATTAAGCACTTTGCTGAGGCATCCTCTGTGGAGGGGAAGACCTATAAAAAAGTTCGTGCACTTACCCAAAAAAGTGCATCTATGTAAAACTGAGTTATGGCTGTAGGACGAATCTCCCATATAAGGACGCTTGGGAGAGAATTTCAGATTGTATCATCTGTGATTTATCTGGGCCCCAATACACTGAAGTATGTAACGATCTTGACTTGGAACCACACTTCCTTCCTCCAAAGTCTCTCCCGCCTCCAAGACAGTGATTTCAGGCAGGATGCCCTTGTCACTTGTAAAGGGCGATAGAACCAGACAGCTGGCTGATTCTGTGATGCTGAAAACACCAGAGCTGTCCCCAGACACTGGTCCCCTCATTAAACTCGATCCAGTAAATATCTTGGAAGCACTTTCTTTGTGCCAGACATTCCAGGGCATTTGGGAATCAAAGGTGAGATCAATACCACACACACTGAGTTTCAAGTCCCCTGGGAGGAGCCCAGGGGAAACCTTCCCTAACAGGTGGTGTTGTTGATGGATGGTTAGGATGGTGCCTCCTTCCTGCATCCAGATGGAGACTGTCACCTTGCCCCTCGTTTCTGCCCAGGACCCCGCTTCTGAAGTAGGTAGCTGGAGGGTGCAGTGTCCTTCCCCACGCCAGGAGGGGGCCCGGGGCTCCTGTCAGTGTCGGGGCATGTGTGCCCAGAAGTGTAGGAGCGAGGTCCAGCCCTGTCCAGCCTTTGCCACTGCCCTCCCAGGTTCGGGCTGGAGCCTCCTGCCTTGGCGCCGGGCTCCTTGGGGTCGGGATGAAGAGGAGGGATGCAGGGGGCAGTGGTGCTGTGGTCCAGAGTGGTCTCTTCATGCCAGGCACCGTTGCTGGCCTTCTCCAGGGGTGAGTCCCTAGCACAGCAGCTTTCCCTGATGTGGGGGACACCCTCGCTGGCTGGGCTCCTGTCTCCTTCCCTTAGCTCTGCTCCGGCTGTGCACCCCTGCACCCCAGGAGTTGCCTTCCTTCCGGGTTAGCCTGTCCCTTCTGCCGCGTCCGCTCAGCTCATGGGAAGGCTCGTGCCACCCTCCCAAGCCACGATGCAGAAGTGCCATCCGAACGTGCTAGCTGGCTCCCCTTGTCCTGTGGGGAGACCCCCCACCCCAGGCAGGCGCTGAGTTCACTCTTCTTCCAGGCCACGCCCCCCAGCACTGTGGCACAGCAGTGGCACCACGAGGGTCTCTGGGGTGTGACCCCTCAGCCAGAAAACTCAGTGAGTTCTCTGCGGCCCCACACTTAGCTTGTGATCAGAACGTGGGGCTGGGGAAGGAGAAATGCTCTGTCTACCCAGACTCTCTCCAGGAGAAAAGACGCCTGGAAAGAGCACACAATGAAGGGTCTGATGGATGGTGCGGGCAGTGCGTTAAGCTCCGGAGGATCGGGGAGAGGGAGAGGTCAGCTGGGATTTCCTCCTGGAATGCCAGGTGGAATTTGTCGCTGGATTGTAACAGGGCAGTCGCTACTTTCAAAAGGAGCTGCCTTTGATGTATTGTTTGCTCCCAGCTCTAAGATCAGATGTACCCACGACTTCCCCTGGTGCTCAAACAGGACACGCATGGAGATGAAACACTTGGCCTGGCTGGGCTCAGGGAAGGTCTGGTTATTAGGGGAGAAAATGTCCAGCCTGAAAGATGCCGGGTGACTCATAATGCAGAGAAGTTTCTTTGATGTGAGATGGGCATTTTTTATCTCGTGAGGTGTCAGCGTATTGCGTGGCGAGTTCCTATACGTGCGGGGCCCAGCAGATGCCCCAGGGGGTGTGCACAGCCTGGGAAGAGGGTCTGGGCTCCCTGTGAGGGAGGACTTCCTGATTATCAGGACCTTCTCCCAACGCAAGGTGGAGAGCTCCCCAATCACCAGAAGTGTTCAAGTAGAGTCTGCACAAGACAACGTGTGGTGCTGGACTCGATGCTTCTTGCCAGTCCTGATAAGTTCAAAGCTCCTGGAAGCATAGGTCTGTAGAGACCTCAGACTCCTGGTGGTTTGGAAGCTCTGATGATTATTCAGCCCCGATTGTCTGGTCTTCATGAGACTGATGCTTTTATGGTTTGGTTTTCTCCCTGCGGGGTCAGATAAAGGTTAACCCTTTATCTCAGGAAGGCAGCAGGAGCAAGTGACAGGCTCAGAGTTGCACTTGTTTAGGGAGTGAGGGTTGGAATTCATACAACCCTGTGTTTTATGAGCCTCCAGGAAAGGCTGTCATGGCAGCACCTGTAAGACAGGCTGGGCCCTGGGACCCTTTGCTGCAGTGCTGCAATGCTTGTATCTGGACACACCTCTCCTCATAGCCTCGAGCAGCAAAATACAAAGAAATTATAAGGGACTAAAAATAACTGCGTGCCTGCCTGCTCGCGAATTTGGGCAAATTCTGGACAAGATACAAAGAGACCAAAAAAACCCAACTGCCACCCCCGAAGAGCCAGGGAGCAAAACAGGGTGTCGGGAGCAAAAGCAGGGTCCTGTGTGTGCCCCCTGCACCCAACACCACCAAAGGGGTGGGCAGAACACCAAAGCCCCCCCCTCCAGCCGGACCCGTGGACACACCCCTACCCTCACCCATATAAGGAACCAGCTCGCGCCCCACCTTGGGAAGCAAGCAAGGGACCTTGTTTGTTCTCGCTCATCCCTGCTGTAGCAAGGGCCCCAATAAAGCCTTGCCTGAATTTCTTGTCTGGCCTCTGATCAATTTCTATTGCTTAAGGGGACCAAGAACCCTGCTCAGCAGCACCTGCACAGGCCAGAGCCCCAGGAGGGTGGAGGTACCCAGCTCTCCTGGCATGAATCGCCAGGCCTGCCAAGATGCTCATCACTTAAGTATGGCTTTATCCCAGGCCTTGGATTTGGAGGGAGAGGAGAGGGGGAGTTTTCACCTCTCCTGCAATGTATTTCTATGGTATAGCAGTTGCTTATAACATTTAAAAAAAATGCAAAACATATATTCTAACATTTCTCACTTGGAGCAAAGTGATTCCCATTACTATGCAGCTCCCTTAGGGGCTGGACTGGGTCATTAACCTAATAACACCCCCTGAACCCTGAAGCATGGCTAGTTCATCAGTTCACTACAATGGAATGATCTGGAAAGAAGGAATGCATAACTAGTCCAGCAAGTGTTGGTTTTATGGGTGACTGGTAGTGGGATGGTAGGGAGGGGGGTGTTTTAGATCCAAGATCTCTGATCATAACATTCCTGGGCTGCAGGGCACTTAGGAATCTGCTAGTCCAGCATTTTCTAACTGTGCTTCCCAGAGACCTAGGAGTCAGTGGGGGGTCTTCTCCCACCCCCTCTTCAACCGGAGCACCTCTGCTTTGCTCTCCTTTACAGACCTGGTTCAAGAGAGGAACAAGTTCACGGGCATCGCTCCTTCTGTGCAGCCAGGCCTGGCAGGTCTTCATGGGGATGGGGCAGTGAGAAGCTCAGCCTTTTCTGAGAAAAGCCAGGGGTCCCAAGTGGAAAGGGTGGCTCAGGGTTTGTGGGGACATGGCAGTGGGAGGCTCCGGAGAACTGAGCGCTTCCAGTCAGGGTCTTGGGGGGGCAGAAAGAGGACAAACCGTTTCCCATTCAGGGACCAACTGCTCTGGCACTGGGGTTCTGGACCTGCCATCAGTGGTCTGCTCTTGGCCGGCCTCGGGGTCCTGCACTTCCTGACCTTGTGCGGAAACGTGATGTGTGTGGACATTTCTCTGGGATGCAGGGGCTGTCAGGTGAGGGGAAGTGGGGGGTGACTGTGATAATTACACTCCCAAAGGGGTTCAGAACCCCTGCTGATGTTGGCTACATGGAGACCTTGAACCTCATCTCCTAGTTCCTTTCTCCAACTAACTTCTTGAGCCGCCCTCACGCTTCCTTCAGGGGGCGGGAACAAAATGCCCTCAAGCCTCAGAATTTGGAATCGTTATTGTGCCCTAGCTTGCTTATTTGTGTGTGTGTGTGTGTGTGTGTGTGTGTGTGTGTGTGTGTGTGTGTGTGAATGAGCTGGGATTTGTAAGCTGGTTGTAACTCAGGGCTGGAGCATCCGTGCTTCCTCCCTCGCCCTTCTTTCTGTTTGGACTCAGACTCCTCTGCTCTGAAGACACATCTTTTCTGTTGCCCCCAGAGCTCTGTCTGTCCCCTGATCTCTGCTGTTCCTCAGGGCACAGGTCCAATGGCGTGCCAGCAACTGGGGCCAACGGCGGTAGCGGAAACCAAGGCTGGTCTGGAAAAATATTTGTTTAATTAGCAGAAATGATCTGTGTGAGCCTCTGAGGGACCAGCATCCACTTTTAACTGGCTGGCCTGGAGCCGAGCCTGATGAGTTTTCCTGAAGGACTGTTTTTGGTTTTGAACTGAGCGATGGGTGTTGGGCTCCAGCCTGAATGCCAGCTCGGAGAAGGCTGAAACGTGGCCCTGTGCTTGCCCTTGACTGGCAGTGCCGAGTGCACTTGAGGAGCCTCGAGGGACATGCAAAGGGGCACTGGGTAATGTCGGCCCCGGGGGGCAGTGCCACACAGACTGTCCCTCCTGGGCAAGGGGTGCTGCTCTGTGGGTGTGGACTGCTAGCTGGAGAGGAAGGTGGCTCCAGGAGAATGACCTGTGGGGAGCTGACCCCCATCAATTACAGGACCCCTGTTCCCTATGGAAGCTCTTGATGTTGGGGAGGGCAGGAGCCTCAGGTCCTCAGAGGGAAATCCATGGGGGTCACCGAGCCACACAGAGCGAGGCAGGTGGATGGTCTCACCGGGTCATCTCAGATTTGGCTTTAAATCAAAGCAGCCTATGGAAATCCCAAGGTTCCACAGAGAATGTGCTGGAAAGAGAGTGGATAAGGCCAGGGAAACCCACTGGTTCTCAAGCCCAAGGTCTGGATCGCTAGGGACCCACGGAATGGTCCACATCATTCTCAGACCCTAAAACCACCCTTGTCGCCCTGGGACTCCACTTGGGACTCTGGGCTGTCCTGTGTCCATCAGGGCTTTTTCGGTGAGAGCCCTTGGGGTCACCTTGGAGCAGCATTGCCATGTTCCAAGAGGTATAGTTTACAGAAAGGTAGGTTTTCTCCAGGGACCTACCCTCTAACCCTTCATAACCAGTCCCTTTATCATGCCCTCCTCGAATTATCCTAATAGGAAAACCATCCTTCCTGGACTTTCCTATAAGTGAGGTTTGACAGTCTCATGCTCTAAGAACAAAGCTCCTCAAACACATGTGCTGGAGAGCAAACAAGTGATGGAAAGTTAAAAAAAAAATCCTGGGGCTCAGGGCCGTAGTATTATATGGAATTACAGCCCACACTCGCTGGACTGGTGCTGGGTAGGACACGTGGGCACATGACTGGGTTCACAGGAGCATGGATGAGAACAGGATTGCCAGCCTATCTCCTGGGATCCCTCACCGAGTGCAGGCGACTAACTGGAAATCATTTGTCCTGGGGACCCAGCCCAGATAATTACACTGAAAACCTCCATGGTCCTATGTGTACCCAGCCTCCCAGCCACAGGTAGGGGGATGCCAGACCAGAGAGACCCTGCTTCATGACACAATACTATATATAGAAAACCCTAAAGTCTCCAAAAAAAACCCTATTAGAACTAGTAAATGAATTCAGTAAAGTTGTAGGACACAAGATTAATATACAGAAATCTGTTGCTTTTCTATACACTAATAATGAACTATAAGAAAGAAAAGCAAGAAAATAATCCCATTTACAATCGCATTAAAAAAATACCTAGGAATAAACTTAACCAAGGAGGTGAAAGACCCACACTCTGAAAACTGTAAAACAATAATGAAGGAAATTGAAGATGATGCAAAGAAATGGAAAGATATCCTGTGTTCATGGGTTGGAAGAATTTAATATTGTTAAAATGCCCGTACTACCCAAAGAAATCTACGGACTTAATGCAATCCCTATCAAAATACCCATGACATTTTTCACAGAACTAGAACAAATCATCCTAAAATTTATATGGAACCAAAAAGACCCCAAATTGCCAAAACAACCTTGATAAAGAAAAACAGAGCTTGAGGTGTCACAGGCCCTGAATTCAGATTATACCACAAAGCTACAGTAAGCAAAACAACATGGTACTGGCACAAAAACAGACACATAGATCAATGGAACAGAATAGAGAGCCCAGAAATAAACCCACACTTATATGGTCAATTAATCTATGACAAAGGAGGCAAGAATAATTAATGGAGGAAAGACAGTCTCTTCAATAAGTGGTGCTGGCAAAACTGGACAGCTACATGTAAAAGAATGAAATTAGAACATTTCCTCACACCATATACAAAAATAAACTCAAAATGGATTAAAGACCTAAATGTAAGACCTGAAACCATAAACTCCTAGAAGAAAACATAGGCAGAACACTCTTTGACATAAATCAAAGCAACATTTAAAAAAAATCTGTCATCTAAGGCAAAAGAAATGAAAGCAAAAATAAACAAAATGGGACCTAATTAAAAGTAAAAGCTTTTGTACAGCAAAGGAAACCAAGCAAAGCAAAAAAGACAATCTACTGAATGGGAGAAAATATTTGCAAATGATATGACCGATAAGAGGTTAATACTCAAAGTACATAACAGTTCATACAACTCAACACACACACACACACACAACCAAACAATCCGATTAAAAATGGGCAGAAGACCTGAATAAACATTCTCCCAAACAAGACATACAGATGGCCAACAGGCACATAAAAAAATGCTCAACATCATTAGTCATCAGAGAAATGCAAATCAAAACCACAATGATATACCGCCTCACACCTTTCAAAATGGTTATCATCAAAAAGTCTACAAACAACAAATATTGGTGAGGATGTGGAGAAAAGGGAACCCTCTTACACTGTTGGTGGGAATTTAAATTGGTGCAGCCACTATAGAGAACAGTATGGGGGTTCCTCAAAAACCTAAAAATAGAACTACCATATGACCCAGCAATTCCACTCCTGGGTATATCTCCAAAAAAAAAAAAAAAAAAAAAACCAAACCAAAACCACTAATTTGAAAAGAGACATGCACCTCAATGTTCATAGCAGCATTATTTACAATAGCCAAGAAATGGAAGCAGCCCAAGTGTCCAACCGCAGATGAATGGATAAAGAAAGTGTGGTATATATACACAATGGAATACTACTCAGCCATAAAAAGAATGAAGTGTTGCCATTTGCAACAACATGGATGGAACTATAGGGTATTATGCTTAGTGAAATAAGTCAGAAAGACAAATACTCTGTTACCACTTACATGTGGAATGTAAAAAACAAAACAAATGTACATAACAAAACAGAAATAGACTCACTGATATAGAGAACACACTAGTGGTTACCACTGGGGAGAAGAAAGCAGGGAGGGGTGAGATGGGGTGGGGGTTAAGAGATACAAACTATTAATGTCTAAAATAAATAAGCTACAAGGATATATTGCATAGCACAGGGAATATAGCCATTATTTTATAACTATAAATGGAGTATAATCTATAAACATATTGACTCACTATGTTGTATACCTGAAACTAATATAATATTGTAAATCAACTCTACTTCAATAAAAAATAAAATAAAATGAACGTCTTCAAGGCAAAGAGAGACGCTGCTGGCGTATTAGCCGGGGTTCTCCAACAGGGTATATAGAGATATAGGAGATTCATGCTAGGAATTGACTCACGTGATTATGGAGGCTGAGAAGTCAGAAGTCCCACCATCTGAGAGGCCCAGAAGAGCTGGGGTGTGATTCAGTCCAAGTCCGAAGGCCTGAGAACCACAAGCACCAACGTCTGAGGGCAGGAGAAGCTGGACGTCCCAGCTCAACAGAGAGAGTGAATTCCCCTTCCTCCACCTTTGGTTCCATGTGGGCCCTCAAAGAATTGAACATGGTCCATCACCTTGGGGAGGGGGATTAGCTTTCCTCACCCACTGATTCAAATGTGAATCTCTTCTAGAAACGGCCTCGTAGCCACAGGCAGAAATCATCCTGACCACCAGTCCTCAGGGAACTCCGGTCCCTTCTGCAAACCCACACCCCCTGGACTGCCCCGACCTGTTCTCTTGGCAGCTCTAACTGGTTCTACAGGCTGAGGCTGCCTGGGCTCAAGTTGGGCCCTAGGGAGGTCTGGAAGCTGCCAGAAAAGTGAGGGCCTTGTGGGAATGAGGCAGGCTTGGAGGCTCCCTGTTATGTGCCCCTGAATTCCCATGTTGAAGCCCTAACCCCTCCCCCACACCTCAGAACGTGACTATTTGGAAACAGGGTCTTTACAGAGGTGATTCACTAAAATGAGGCCCATAATCTGGCTGGTGTCCCTATAAGAAAAGATTAGGACACAGGGAGAAGCCAGGAGTGCGTGTGCCCAGAGGGATGGCCACGTGAAGAGGGTGGCCGCCTACACAGCAAGGAGAGAGGCCTCCGAGGAGACCAGCTGTGCTGACACCTTGATCTCAGACTCCCAGACTCCAGACTGAGACAGTGACTGTCTGTTGTTTAAGCCCCCGTGTGGTGTGCTGGTATGGCAGCCGGAGTGGACTAAACCGGTCCCCAGCATCTTCTCCAGCTGATTTGAATCCCGCTTGTGCTGGTTTCCCTCTGTATTAGTTTCCTGCGTGTGACAAATTACCACAAACTCAGTGGCTTGAAACAACACAGATGCATTCTCCGACGGTCTGGGAGGTCAGAAGTCTAGAACCAAGGCTTTGAGGGGCTGGTTCTTTCTGGAGATGTCGGGGAGAATCCGTTTCCTTGCCTTTTTCTAGAGGCTGCACAGTCCCTGGCTCGCGGCCCCTTCCTCACCTACTCCACCATCCGTGAGCTCCTGCGGCTGACCTGACCCTCCTGCCTGCCCCTTGGGAGGAAAAGCCGGTGGTGTAGTTTCAGTCCAAACCCGAAGCAGGGGAGCTGCTGTCCGAGGGCAGGGAGGACGGAGGCCATGTGCGATCACCCTGTGGTCACACTGGCTATAATCCAACCCCATAACCCAGGGATTCTCCCAGCTCAAGACTTTTAGTTTAGTCATATCTGCAAAGTCCCTTTTGCCTTGTGAGTCCCAGGTCCTGGGGGTTAGCATGACATCTTTGGGGAGGTATGGTGTGGCTCAGCCCCACTCCCCTCTCCATTCCGGCTCCCTAACTCATGCCTCCTTACAAATCTTCAGAGGCTGCCGGGGAAGCAAAAGATACGAGGTGTCCCGGCCTCCCACCCAGCCACTGCTTCCACATTGTCCCCACTAGCCTCCACAGTGGGGGGCCAGTGAGAAGAAAGGCTTAGTCCTGCTCTTCAAGTCCATCCACTGTGGCACAGAAATGCTGAATGGCTAAAAGGAGTGACTTAAAGTCAGGGTCTGGGCTCTGGGCATTGCCCTCTGAGTGCAGGTGCTCAGCCGGCAGGGGCTTTCACGGTGCCTGAGAGGCCCCGCAGGGGAGGGACCAGTAAGCTGGTTACCAAGTGGCTCTCTGGCCCCTTATCAGTGGTGGGAGCTTGGAGAAGTCACCAGAGCCCTAAGTCTCAGTGGCTTCATCTGGAAAATGGGGACAATGGTGCCTACCTCACTGGGTTGTCATGCGAATTAATTGGAAATTTCTTTTTTGCATGGAAAGAGCTCAGCAGAAAGCCGAGCACTTACTGAGGGTTTAGTGAATGCTGGTCATAATGATGATATTCAGAAACTCTGCTCTTTCGTCTGTTCAGCCCTGCAGCATTCGGGGAGCTGACCAGGCCGTGCGGCTGCTGTGTGAGTGTGCATGTGTGTGTGAGCATGTGTGCATGTGTACAGGGATGGGCGCTATGAGGCCGCTGAATCTCCCAGTGCGGTCCTGATTTCCCACAAGGGCCCCTCACAGACCCCTGCCCCAAATGTGGGCTCCTGACGGATCTTCCTTCCCTCCCCCTTAGTTCAGGCACTCCACTCCGATGAGAGGAGACTGCATGAAACTGACTTCATCCCTCCACCCCGAGGCCCCCGTGTATCTTCGGGGTTGACCCAGCGTGAGTCACCCTGCGTGACTGCTGAGCTGTGCACTGGCCGCGACGCACCCCACGTGCAGACAGAAGCTCCGCGCTCCTGGAAGGTGCCTGTGTGTTAGCGCCCCGTGGTGCCCTGGGAGGGGTGTGTGTGTGTGTGTGATTGTGGGTGGGGAGCTGTGTGCGAGTGCATGTAAGTGTGAATATATGAGTGTGAGCGTGAGAGTGTGAGCGTGCAGCGGGCAGGCCGCGCGGGGCCAACCCCCCTCTGGCACCGAGTGGAAGCAGCCCCTGGGCGGGGGCGTGAGCAGAGTGCGCAGGGCTCACAGCAGCTGGAGTCTGAGCGTGAACCTGCTCTCCTCCCCGATGCTGGGGAACTGACCCCAGTCTCAAGTCACTGAGACGTGATTTCAGGCTCGGCTATCCCGCTGCCTCCGTGGAGGCCCTGGTTCTGGGCTTGCGAAGGATGAGGGAGGCCGGGACTCTCTGGGGAGCGGACGGCGCCCATGAAGGAGCAAAGGCCACGGGGTGAGACTCACCTGGTCCGTGTGGCCTCCGGCAAAGGCAGCCCGCCCCGCGAGCTTCGGTTCCTGATGTGGAACCGGGCCGTGGTTCCCGCCTCCCTGGGCACAGGAGAGGATTCAGTGAGGGGATGTCAGTGGGCTCCCATCACACAAGAAAGGGCCCAGCGCCCTGCCTGCTCATCACTCAGAAACCCCGTAACTACCAGGTCCCTCGCCTGGCACAGCACCTGCAGCCCTGCTCTCCCCCCACACCCGTCCCCTGCTCCCCTCCCCCTCTGCAATCTCTGCACGAGGAGGCCCAGAGAAAGTCCTGCCAAAAAGCTCCCTCACCAGGGCGGAGGCGTCCCGGCCAGGTTCCTGTTTGCCTGAACCAAAGCCGCAAGCCCTTCAAAGGAACCTAGCAAACCCGGATGGAACGGCTTGTTTTTTCCCACACAGAAGGAGAAGGAGACAGAAAAGTGTGCGAAGTCAGGCTCCACTAAGCTCACAAAAGGCTTTTTGTTCCAGCTGAGACGGGTGAAAAAAATCACAGAATTGGGAGAGGGTGTGTGCTTGTTTCTCTGCTCTTAGTGTTTAGGTAAAACCACCTGGCTTCCCTCCCCATCTCCCACCCCGAATCCTCTACCAATTAACCCTCTTCGTCTGCCTTAGAGAACTCTAGAGCCACCCAGCCAGCAGGGATTTCTGAGGTCTTTAGTCCAGCTGAATTTTAATTTTCCAAATAATGATACATGATACTTATTAAATTATATAGCTCTGCAGTACTGGTGCATGTTTTGTATCGTTGGGAGTGATGCAACTAAGGCTCCTGCCTAAAGTTAACCAGCTGGTCCCTGCCTGAGCTGGGGCTGGAAGCAGGTCACTTGGGACTCAGCTCGGGCTTAGCCTGTGATCCTCCACTGTCATTTCTTTTTTTTTTCTTTTTTTGCGGTACGCGGGCCTCTCACTGCTGTGGTCTCTCCCGTTGTGCCCGTGATCCTCCACTGTCATTTCTTTTTTTCTTCTTTTTTTTCTTTTTTTGCGGTACGCGGGCCTCTCACTGCTGTGGTCTCTCCCGTTGTGGAGCACAGGCTCCGGACGCACAGGCTCAGTGGCCATGGCTCACGGGCCCAGCCTCTCCACGGCATGTAGGATCTTTCCGGACCGGGGCACGAACCCATGTCCCCTGCATCGGCAGGCGGACTCTCAACCACGGCGCCACCAGGGAAGCCCCTGCACTGTCATTTCTGAACTGATGTGGACAGTCTGCTTGTTCCTGACCCTTTTGTCTATAGTAAAGAGAGATCTATATTAAGGTTTGTTTGTTCCCATGAAATCATAAATCCCTCTAGGCAGGTCACTATGTACCTGGCACCCCTGCAGTTGTGCAGCGCATAACCTGTGAGAGTGAACAGGACGGGCCTGCTTCCAGGGTTAATCCAATAGTGTTAATTCATTCCTCTGGCATGCGTGGAACAATGCTCTTGGGGGGAAATTATGCCTTTGCTCCTGAGACTGGGGCTCCTAATGCACATAATCTAGTATAACCGGGCCCAGCTGTGTGGAAAGAAACCAGGAAGTAAGGGCTTCTCAGTCCCAGACACCCTGGCTGGGGAGGCCCTTGTGCTCTTAGCCAGGCTGGGCTTAGGGGGAGATGGGTGTGTGGACAGGGGAACCAGCCTTAAGGGGCAGACAGGAGAGTGTTTCTGTGGGGCTCTGATGGGGCAGAGCTCTCAGGCCCAAGGTACCTAGAGAAGGAAGAATTCAGTAGTTGCTGTCTTGACTCAGAGGCAACCCTGTGAGTTTATGAGCCCTCCTCCCTCTCCATTATAAGCTCCATTTCTTCATCTGTTAAGATGAACAGAGCTCTCCTCGGGCTCATGTGCAGGCTCACTGTCCACTGGGCCACAGAGGAAGGCCCTGGCCTTGTGGGAAGAGTCTCATAAAGGCAACCTTGCCATGGCCACAGGACCGAGGGCAGAGTAAGGACTAATGGTGAGAATTTCTGGAGGGCACGTTTTATCCCAGTGGTGGGAAGAAGTTTCTACCAGTAATAAGAAAACCCTACAATCGAGGTACGGACTCCCTGGTATCTCGGCCCTCTCTGTCCCTCCCTAACTGAGCTACTGCTGGGAGAGTGTGTGTGTGTGTGTGTGTGTGTGTAGCTTAATGACACATCAAAAGTGTGCTGTGCAATCACATTTATGGTAAAAAAAAAGGAAGCTTTTTTGTCCTCAGGTTCTGTTAAAGTAGATATATCTTGAGCCAACCAAACACTGAACCCTGACTACCAAGTTCCACCCCAAAATCAAGGCTCAGTGGACAACCCAGTTAAGCAGCGCTTCTCAAAAAGTGATCCCTTGGCCAGACTCACTCGTGTCTGGGTGTGTCCACATTGGAAAAGCATTCCTACACCTGAGTTGCTACATTGATCTGCCAACGTTGTGTGGGGTAGGCAGATGAGCATTAACTTCCTTTTGCAAAGGAGGAAATAAATACCTTGCTGGAGGTTGCATGGCCAGCAAGCAGCAGGCCTGGGAGAGGAAGGCGGGTCTTCTGGTTCCTTCTACTAAGCCTTGTCCTGGAAAGGAGTGGGCTGCCTCGGCAGTTGCTGCAGCTCTGAGCAGATCAGATAACTGTGGGACCAATCCTGGAAGAGCCTCTGGAGCCCAGATTTGTACTGTCAAAGTATCCTCCTGCTCTGGTCGGGGCAGAATTTTTAGGAGCATAATTTGGCACTGTGCATCAGAAACTTTAAAGATGCGCTATGATTTGACCAGTTATTTTCATGGCTAAGAATGTACCTTAAAGCAATAATCAGAAATGGACACTAGGTTAAAAAGTTAGACATAGGATTACCATATGACACAGCAATTCCCCTCCTAGGAAATAAAAACATATGTCCATAAAAAAAAAAGTTGTATGGGAATGTTTATGGCAGCACTATTTATA
Organism: Mesoplodon densirostris; assembly: GCF_025265405.1. NCBI lineage: Eukaryota > Metazoa > Chordata > Mammalia > Artiodactyla > Ziphiidae > Mesoplodon > Mesoplodon densirostris. The sequence goes on along the minus strand of NC_082664.1, from coordinate 158,991,660 downwards.
TTTGCCACTCAAATGAAAACGAGCTAATGTTCGTCAACTGTTGAGTGGATAAAATGTGACATATTCATACAAGGCAATATTATTCAGCAATAAAGGGAATGAAGCCCTGACACTTCCCACAACACGGATGACCCTTGAAAACATTAAGTGAAAGAAGCCTCTCACAAAAGACCATATACTGTATGATTCTATTTATATGAAATGTCCAGAACTTGTCTCTATAGGGAAATTGATAGAGACAGAAAGTAGATTAGTGGTTGATTAGGGCTGGGGCAGGTGAGTGGGGAGGAACAGAGATTGGCTGATATGGGTATAGGGCTTATTTTAGGGGGAACTAAAACATTCTAAAATTAGATTGTGGTGATGGTTGTACAACACTGAAATACTAAAAACATTAAACTGTACACTCTAAACAGGTGACTTGTATGGTATATTACTTGTATCTCATTAGAGCTGTTTTTAAAAAAATGGACACCAGGATGCTGTTCTCAGCATTTTAAAATAATAATAGCAAAATATTTAAAAATAATCCAGATCCCTAGGAAAAACAAATAATTAAAAAATTATAACATATCCATAGATGAAATATAAGCAGTCAACAAATATAACATATAAGACTACTTTAGACCAAGAGAAAATGCTCATGATATATTATAAAAAATAAAATATAAAACATATGTAAAGCATGATCCCAGTTTTTTCTAATTTAAAAATATTAAATGTTCTATTTTGAGATAATTGTAGGTTCACACTCAGCTTTAAGAAATAATACAGAGAGGTCCTGTGTACCCTTTACCAATTTTCCCCAGTGGTAATATTTTGCAAAACTATAAATAGTACAACACCACAACCAGATACTGACATTAATACATAAGGCAAAGAATGTTCCCATCACTGCTAGGATCCCTCAGGATGCCCTCTAAGGGCTATGCCCACTTTCTGTCCCCATTCCCATCTTAACTCCTGGCAATCACTAATCTGTTCTCCATATCTATAATTTTCTCATTTCAAAAATGTTATATAAATGGAATTGTACAGTATACAACCTTTTGGGATTCAATTTTTTTCACTCAACATAATTCTCTGGAGATTCATCTAGGTTGTTACATGTATCAATCATTCATTCCTTTTTAGTGCCACGTAATAGTCCATGGTGTGGATGGACCGCATTCACCCAGTGAAGGACATCAGGCTATTTACAGTTTTAGGGCATAACAAAGCTACTATAAACATTTGTGTACTTAAAAGTTAAATATAAGTTTTAATTTCTCTGGGATAATACCCAAGTGTGCAACTACTTGGGTTGTATGGTAGTTGCATGTTTAGGTTTTTAGTTTAGTTTTTTTTTTTTTTTTGCGGTACGCAGGCCTCTCACTGTTGTGGCCTCTCCCGTTGCGGAGCACAGGCTCCGGACGCGCAGGCTCAGCGGCCATGGCTCATGGGCCTAGCCGCTCCGCTATATGAGGGATCGTCCTGGACCGGGGCACGAACCCGTGTCCCCTGCATCGGCAGGCGGACTCTCAACCACTGCGCCACCAGGGAAGCCTGGTTTTTAGATTTTTTCTTAAGAAACTGCCAACCTGTTCTCCAGAGTGGCTATACCATTTTACATCCCTGCCTACAATGCATATATGATCTAGTTTCTCTGCATCATTGCCAATGTGGTGTTGTCACTCTTTTTTATTTCAATCATGAAGATACATAATGATATCTCATTGTGGTTTTAATTTGCATATCCTTAATAAATAATATTAAGCATCTTTTCATGTGCTTATTTGCCACCTGTGCATCCTCTTTGATGAAATGTCTCCTCATGTTTTTTGCCCATTATTTGCTGATTGGATTTTTTTTACTGTTGACTTCTGAGGGTTCTTTACAGATTATAGATACTAGTCCTTGGTCAAATATGTGGTTTGCAAATATTTTCTCCCAGTCTGGAGTGGACGTTCCTGACCTTAGGGAAAAGCATTCAGTCTTTCACTGTTAGGTATAATGTTAGCTGTAGGCTTTTGCAGATGCTGTTTATCAAGTTGAAGAAGTTCTTCTCTACTCCTTTTTCTCTGATAGTTTTAAAATTATAAATGAGTGTTGAATTTTGTCAATTTTCTTTCTGTATCAATTAATATGATGTGAATTTTCTTCTTTTGCCTATTAATATGGTGAATTGCACCAATGATTTTTTTTTAATTTAATTTAATTAATTAGTTTTTTTATATGCACCAATGGATTTTGAACATTGAACCAGTCTTGTATTTCTGGAATAAACCCCACTTGGTAACAGTGTATAATTCTTTTTATATATTGTTGAATTCTATTTGCTACTATTTTAAAATGTTTTTTTTTTTTTTTTTTGCATCTGTAGTCATTGAGGATATTGGTCTATAGTTTCCTCTTTTTTTGTACACTGCTTTTGGTGTTAGGGTAATGCTGGTTCCATAAAATGAATTGGGAAATGTTCCTTCTCTTATTTCCTGTAAGAGATTGTATAGATCTTCTGGATCTGGAGATTTATTTTTGGGGGAGTTTTAAAATTACAAATTCAATTTCTTTGATAGTTATAGGGCTATTCAATAGGGCTGTTCAAATTATCTATTTCATTTTGGGTAAGTTGTTGTAGTTTGTGTTTTTCAAGGAATTGGTCCATTTCCTCCAGTTGTCAAATTTATGGGGGTAGAATTGTTTGTAGCATTCCATCAATATCTTTTGGATGTCTCTAGGATCTGTGGTGGTATTTTATTTTGTTCCTATTTGTAATTTGTGTCTTCTCTTTTTTTCTTTGTCAGTGGTCTTGCTAGAGGTTTGTCAATTTTATTGATCTTACCAAAAAACTAGCCCTTTGTTTTGTTGATTTTCTCTATTTTTCTGTTTTTAATTTAATTGATTTTGGCTTTTCTCTTTGTTATTTCCTATTTCTGCTTTCCTTGGATTTATGTTGCTCTTCTCTTTCTAGGTTCTTGAGGTGGGAGCTTAGGTTATTAATTTGAGTTTTTCCTCTTTTCTAATATATTCATTTAGTCCTACAAATTTTCCTTGCAGTGCTGCTTTAGCAGTGTCCCACAAATTTCAAAGTATTGTCTTTTCATTTTCATTCAGTTCAATGCATTTCTTTAAAATTTACTTTGAGACTTCCTTTTTGACCCATGGATTGTTTAGATGTGTATTTAGTGATTTGAGGTTTTCCTATTATCTTTTTGTTATTGATTTCTTTTTGTTATTTGATTCCATATGGTTGGATAACATATTCTGTAAGATTTTTCTGATTATGTTGAGATTTGTCTTCTGACACAGAATATGATCTATCTTGGTATCTATATCTTGGACTATAAGAAAATGCTCATGGATGTACTGTTACATAAAAAATATAAATTATAAAATGTATGCAGTGTCATCCCAGTTTTATTTTTTAAATATACACATATTTACATGAGAAAAATCCTGGAAGGCTATACACCAAATGTTGACTGCTCTTTATTTTCTTCCTTATCTTCTTCTGAATTAAAGTTTAAAAAAATCTCACTTTTATGATCAGAAACTTTTTTTTTTTTAATAAAAAGAGCAGTGGCTTGTGTGTAGGATATAGGTTCAAAAAACTGGGCTATCATTTACTTAACATAGCAGTCCAGCCATCTCAGTTATTCTTACTGAGCTTCATTTTCAGCATCTATAAAATGGGAATAATAATATCCAAGTTGTATTAAATAAGCCAGAGCCAACATTTGTTAAAGCCCTTGGCAAATGCTAAGAACTGTGTACATGTTACAGTGATGTTCTTCTCCTCATGAGGGAGCTGGGCTTTTTAATCTTTTGGGTCACTACAATGATTTTCTTTTAAGCATCCGTGATTCTCTCACTGAAGAGCAAATAGAAGGACAATGGCGTTAAAAGGAGTTTGAAGTGTACTGTGCCCGTGGGTAAGGTTCTGCTAAAACTGCTCTTCTTCAGGTATTTCTGGAAGCTTTTGCATATAATTGGGATTATTAGGTAACTAATTTGGATTTTTTTGGAAAGTTCCAATTTGTTCTTTGAGTGTAAGAGTACTTACCACACCATGTAATTTCATTTCCAGTGAGGAAAATATGGATATTAAATCCAAAGACTCACCCGAAGGCGGAAGACAAATCCCCGGATGTTGGGCTTCCCTGGTGGCTCAGTGGTTGAGAGTCTGCCTGCTGATGCAGGGGACACGGGTTCGTGCCCCGGTCCGAGAAGTTCCCACATGCCGCGGAGCGGCCGGGCCCGTGAGCCATGGCCGCTGAGCCTGCGTGTCCGGAGCCTGTGCTCCGCAACGGGAGGGGCCACAGCAGTGAGTGGACCGCGTACCGCAAAAAAAAAAAAAAAAAAAAAAAAAAAAAAAAAAAAAAAAAAAAAATCCCCGGATGTCTGCCATACACCTTCCTCCGGGCTCTTCCCGTCCCTTTTGGGTCTGTAATCCCCAAAGCAGGTGGTTGTAATCAAAGTTCCCAAGAATCAGGATATCAGTTGGATTTTATAACCCAATTTCCTAGTGGCCGGAAGGGAGTGGAACCTGCAGGTGTGTCAGGGAGGGACCCAGAGCTCTGGTGGTGAATGGGTTCCCTCCACTATCACTTAATTTAAAGGTCCTTCTCCTCGCCTCTCTGTGACTCCCAATCCCCCACTGAGCTGGCTCCCGGGGGACCTGCTGCCCTGTCTCTCACTGTCTCCTTGGGAACCTCCAGTCCTGAGGCTCAGGCTGGGTTCTCCCCTCCCTGACCTGCACCCGTATGGTCAGCATTGTACATTTTATTACTTAGATGACTATTTATAGGTGATAGTTTCGTGTCCATAGACCCTGGACAGTACATTTCTTGAGGACAGGGACTTTGTTTTGCTCTTTATGGCTCATAGAGGGTGTTCTAGTAGAACCTGTTAGTGGAGTGATGAACATATAGGTATAGGTTTCCGTAGAAAGTCAGACAAAAACAGAATTAGAGGGAATTAGAGAAAAAACAGAGTTAAGAGGGATTGCCAACTAACTGACATGCTCTTCTCCATCATGTCTGAGACAGAGGACATCCCAAGAAACCCTTCCCTCTAGGGCAGTGCCTGCAAACACAGGGGCGAGGGGCCCTGGACCAGCTCCTGCTGTTCCTGGCCTTGCTCCCATCCTGCAGCCTGAAGGGAAAGGCTGCTCAGGGCTTTCAGGCCACAGGAAGGAAAAACAGACTGCAATAAGGCTGTGTCCTGAGAGCAAGTTCTTAAACAACTACTGAATAGAGGGGAAAAATATGTTAGGATGAAGTGGAGGTTGGTTGTATTTGTAAAGAAGTGGAAGCTCCAGGGAAAGATGGGGGTGGGCGGGAGAGTCCAGAGTGGGATGTGAAGACAAGAGACAGAAGTAATTGAGGGAAAGCTTAGAGTAAAAGGAAGGAGGGATGGAGGGGGCAGATCTTAAAGTAGAGAGATGCTGGTGACAGCAGGGGAGAGGAGGAGAGAGAAAGAGATGGAGGAGAGAAGACGGGGCAATACAGGTCTAAAAGAGGGAAGAATGGAAAGAAAACGATGAGAAGGCTTCCAAAGAGAGTTAAACACATCGAGAGTCAGAAACAGAAAACTGACAGCGGGAGAGGTCCGGCAGAGAGAAGCCCACACATTGGGGGATGGGGTGTGTGGGGGGGCATGGAGGGAGAAAGGAAGTGAGATCTAAAAACAGGGCACAGGATTGGCATCACCACATCTTTCTTGGCATTTAGGAAGAGGCTGATTTAAATGTTTGCGACTCTTGGACACAGACCCGAGGTGACCTACGGGGCGGAGAATCTCGACCACCAAGATGACTTCTCGGAACATGTAGACATTCCCCCAGACCTGCACTGACCTTGGGGAAAAGTAGACTCAAGCTTCTGCTTCCGGACCCTCGTAGGGCGACTCCCTCCACAGCCCGGGAGTGTTCCTGCAAGGTGCTCCCGTGGCCGTGTGTTTGCAGACAATTTGTAGGTGCGGTCGGTCACAGCTGCCCTCATTTTCTTCCCTGATTTAGGCAGGCTGCAGTCACTCCGTGTACAGTCACGTTATCCACACACATTCTGGTAGAGAAACGGCCTCGGGGATGCTTCTCCCACCACCGGCCTGTGGTCTCAGTGCCACGCGAAGACCCGATGATACCAGGGCATGGGAGGACGGGGTAGCGAAGAGAAATGAGGCTCGACATTTATGGAGCTTGAGGCTGGGCTGGGGAAAATTCTTGCAATCATCAGATGTAACACAGTAAGGGATGGACTTGGTTCCTCTCAAGGCCTAATCAACACTGAGGCTTTCATGTGTTGGGAATACACATGATGATGTAGCTTGGGCAGTTGTGATGCACCCCACATCTCTTGGGTGACTCGGGATCTCCGGTCCTGGAGATGTTTCAGTTCTGCAGCCCACCTGTTGGTGCTTTCACTAAACAGTAGCTACCTGAAGGCAGGTGTTTCTCATCTCCAGTAAACAGCCTAGTGCCTGGCAGGGAGCAGACAGTCAACAAATAATTGTAAGATTTATAAATGAATGAATGAAACTCACATTGGAATCAGTATCTGATAGTTCCTTCTCCAAGCACCATGAATGAAGCTTTGTCTGCACAACAGCAGAGACCAGATGAAGATGTGATCCCAGATGAAGGAAATGTCCTTTTCCTCACCTACCACCTCCCTTCCAGCAGGTCAACGAAGGTTAGAATTGAGAATGTTGGTGGGGCCAGATTCCAGCATCCAATTTCCTTCGCCTTGTTGAAGTCCCCATGTTCTAGGTTAAAGAAATCTTGTTTTTAGCCAGTTCTTTGGAGTTTCCTGACGTCTCTGCATTTTTTTTAAACAGAGCACTTGCCTGTTGCAAAACCTCTTTGCCTGTTTTTGTTCCCTTTCAGTGGAAACCTCTCTTTGGCGCCAGAACTAAAGTTTCCTCACAGGTTTTGGGTTACAAAGAGTCCTCCTCCAGCCCCGGAGCGTCTCCGCTGGGAACACTGTATTATTTTTTGAAATTGTGACTGTGCAGAATCTGAGACTTAGATGAGGCCACAAAGCCTCCGGATCCAAGAACTGAAAATTTACTTGCAAAATTACGTAGAGGACTTTGGACCCAGATTTTTGTTTGGAGAGCCTGGTTCTTGGAAATGCAGCTGGTATCCCTTGGGATATCTTAAAAAAGCTTTCCTGCATAACTTCAGGCGTTTACTTACCAACCACCTATGCAAAGCCTGCGATAGGGGCTTCGTGGAATACAGAGACTCCCCCCACGTAGCCAGTGCTCCTGCACAGGTATATTTTCTCCTTTGGTGTTCTCTGTAGGCCTCTCAAGATCTGTGCTATTGTGAAACTCTTTTTCACCCCTGATCAGAATCTTCCCTGTGGATGTTTAAGACCATTTCCTGTGGCTCAGTTCTTCCTGGAGAAGCAGACTATCTTTTTTTTTGGCTACGCTGCACGGCTTGTGGGATATTACTTCCCCTACTGGAGATCGAACCCGGGCCTGCAGTGGAAGCGCAGAGTCCTAACCACTGGACCGCCAGGGAATTCCCAGAAGACCATCTCTTTACCAGCTTCTGCCTAATCCCTCTCTTTCTGAGCTGAAAGACCTTAATCTAGTCCCTCTGGAGTATTTTCTTTCCCTCCTTTAGTGGTGCCGATGGTGATGGGGGAGGGGTCCGTGGGGAGAATTTACAATCTCAGCCCAGGCTGATGACACATTCTGGGCTGTTAGCACCTGTTTTCCAACCAGATCTGTCACCTTGGCTGCGATGGCTCAGGGAGAAGTTCTGGGGCTTCCAGCCCGCTATGGAAGGGGTACTGAGGATGGGGCCTGAGCTGGCCCGGCTGGAGACCTCCCCTGCGGGGGCGAGGAAATGGGGTCATTTGGGATCTGGGTCCTCTCCAGTCCATGGGGATTGATATCTTTAGGGTGGTCATTTCCCCCAGTCAGGGTGTAATCAGTACCAGCAGCGTTTTCTGGAGAAAGAAGCTCCCCCAAAAGAAAAATCCCAAGTTGTGTCAACGGGCTGGGTGGAAACAAACACCAGCTCCTCATCAGAGACCCTGCTTTGTCTTCAATGTGGGAGGATGGAGGGGTCTGAGTGGAAAAAGAGTCTGGGAATAGCAGCCGCTCCGCTCACTGGTGGGCATCGGCCTCAACTGGCAGGACCGCACGCCTGGGGGCAAATGCTCTGCCATCCTCACTGTGGTCCAGGGCAAAGAACCCAGGGACGCACCTCCCCTCTGAAACCCTCTCCTCTGCTTCCGCCACTCTGCTGGCTCCTGGCACCTCTTCCATCCGACCATATGTTTCCGTCTCCGTGGGCACCTGGTCCCCCCATGTTGCAGCCCTGCCCTAGGAGTGAAGGATAGCGTGGGGAGCAGGACTGGACACGTGGTTCAGGGGGCCCAGTGCAAAATGAAAATGTGGCCCCTGATTCTTAATAATTGAAAAATCGGTAGGAATTTCTGAGAAGGGTGGCGACAGCATAGCATCGAACTAAGCTCAGAGCTCTTCTGGGCGTGGGCTCTGAGTGATGCCTTGAGAGCTTGGATTCTGTCTCCAGCCCGTTTCTCCCCGCACTCTGTCCTCTCCCAGCTGCCTCGTTGATTCCTGCAGCTTCCTAGGGGGAACCGATGGCCCCCAGAACTTCCACCCAGCCTGGCCCCAAACTCATGCTTCTGGAATGAGTTTGGAAGGCCCATTACCTGAAAATCAACAAGACCAAAAAAAAAAGTTTATTATCTTGTCCCTTCTCCCATGTCCTTCAGCCGTCAAAATAAAACGGAAATCCTTCTCTCTCTCAGTTCTCACTTTCAGACAAGGATTATGCCATCAGCCCAGTTACCCGAGTCCTTCTGGCCTCTTCCTTTCCTGAATCCCACCAAGCTCTGTCTAGTTATCTTCTTACCCCATTTCCCTCTTTCTGCCATTCACTCCCTGTGGCCACTGCCTTGTGTCACACCCTGTCCTCTCTCGCTTGGGCTGTCACCCAGGTTTCATGACTTGCTTCTGTTTACTCCACCTCTAATCTTCATCTTCGAATGGCCGCCAGCATGTTTTCTCCCCCAAATCAATCCCCTGCGTAAAAGTAACCCTTGCCTCCCCACTGCCTGCGGTGTGAAGACCAGACCCCTGAGAAGGGTGGGAAGGTCTTCATCGCCTCACCATCCTGCCTCCCCACAATGAGCTCCAGTGTCTCTGGTTGGGACACACTTGGTGTCCCCATCCATCCATCCATCCTTCCATTCATCCATCCTTCCATCCTTGCATCCATCCTTCCACCCATTCATCCATCCATCCTTGCACCCATCCATCCATCTATCCATCCATCCATCCATCTATCCATCCATCCATCCATCCATCCATCCATCCATCTATCCATCCATCCATCCATCCATCCATCCATCCATCCATCCATCCATCCATCCTTCCTTCCTTCCATCCATCCATCCATCCATCCATCCATGCACTTGTTTTGAACAATGACCCTCTGCCAGTTCTCTGCGAGGCATTCAGAGATGAAGTTGATGAACTCAAAGAGGTGACAGCTCCGTGGGGAGATCACAGGTCATGACAATATCACGGGGTAAGTGCGGAGGTCACAGGTCTGCAGCAAGTGTCACAGAGGACAGAGCGAAGGGATCTGACCCAACCTGGAGGGACTGGAAAGTCAGCCTTCCTGGAGGATTGAACAGGATTAGAAGGATGGACAGGAGGTGGTCGCTCCTTTGTGCCTCTGTGCCTTCTCCCATGCTGTACACTCAGCCTGGGAAGAGCAAATCCAGGCCTGCCTATGCCCCCCACCCCATCATACTGCCTGGCTGCTTTCAGGACTCAGTGGGCGAGTCATCTGTGTGTAGTCCTCCCCCACCCCTCCACTGGCTGGACAGCCGAGGCATTTCCTCCTCCACACATCCACTTTATCCTCCACCCGCCGGCACTGTCTTGTAACCACTTCTTTACTGATCTTCCCTCCATTTGTGGTGAGGTCCTGAGTCTTAATCATCTTTGTGTCCCCTGAAGTCCAGCACGTACACACACGCACACACATGCTCAACAATATTTGTTGGATGAGCAGCATATGACTTGCGCGCAAGTCTGGTTTGACCACGAGCTTCATTCTTAGAGGTGCCGTATTCCGCACAGGGAGATGCGGCCCCACCGCCACTGGCATTGGTCACACCTGGCTAGGGCCCGGTGACACATCGACAAGAGAGACTTTGAAACGCTAAAGCATGTCAAGAGGTGAGGCGGCCTGAACGTGTGTCACATAAGAAACTCTGGAGGGAATTAGAGCTACTTTGCAGAGGAGAGAGTGTAGGGCAGGACCTGATGGTCTCTATAGTTGTTTGAAGAACTGACACAGAGAGAAGGCGCCCGTCGTATTTTCTGGGGCTGTGGAATCTACCCACGATGTAGGTAGAAGGAAGAAAGACACATTTCAGACCCACATAAGGAAACACTTTCTAAGGATAAGAATTATCCAACTGTTGGCCAATTGACCTTGAACTCTCTAATGGACACTTTCAAGGGATGCAAACCAGCCATCTCTCTGGGGCGCTGTCATATTTAGGCCTTTCATCCTGGGTGGGAAATCAGGCCAGATAACTCCTAAGGCGGTGTACAGACCAAGATTCTTCAAGTCTAAAATTTTATCTCTACCCCAGGCTCCGTGGTAAGAATGTCACATTGCATTCAGTCGGGGGGATGGAGAGAACGCGCCCTCAGGTTTTGAAGCACTGTGCATTGTCATGCCGACTCCAGTGACTGTTTTACTTCTCAGAGGCGCTGAGGTTGGGAGAGGTGAGTCTGCAGGACCAGAGTCTGGGAAGCGGCAACAGAGTGCATCAGAAGGTGTTTTTCCATGTGGCAAGATCTCCTTTCTCCTTGGATTCTCTCAGAGTCTAGTGTGTATGACTCATGAAATCAGAGCTGGACCAGGAGAAAACCAGTTTGGGGACTCAGACTAAGACAAGAATCTGTGAATACCCCTAACCCCGCCTTATACAGGGAGTATTATGCACTTGCTGGGCAGCTGTAACCAAGCGCCACAAGCTGTGGGGCTTAAACAACAGAAATTATTCTCTCCCAGTCCTGGAGGCTGGAGGTCCAACATCAAGGAGTCAGCAGGGCTGGTTCCTCCTGAGGCTGCTCTCCTGGGTACGTAGACAACCGTCTTCTCCCTGTGTCCTCACGTGATCATCCAACTGTGTCCAAATTTACCCATCTTGGGAATTCCCTGGCAGTCCAGTGGTCAGGACTCTGCACTCTTGCTGCCCTGGCCCGGGTTCAGTCCTTGGTCAGGGAACTGAGATCCCACAAGCCATGTGGCATGGTCAAAATAATAATAATAATGAAATAAATAAAAACTGAAAAAACCCTCCACAAATTTCCCCTTCTTAGAAGGACGTCAGTAATAGTGGGTTGGGACCCAACCTAATGGCCTCACTCTAACTTGACTGCCTCCATAATGACTCCATCCCCAAATAAGGTCACACCCTGAGGTTCTGGGGGTCAAGACTCCAACATATGAATTTTGGGGGACATAATTCAACCCACGAGGACATGAGTCTCTTATGATTGCCCATCATCACCCCACGATGTGAGTCTGGGGGGAGGCAGCATTCTCTCACAACAGAAGCTTGAGGCCCAGACATTCCCGAGCTCCTCTCTCCGGTGACAAAGGCCTGGGCCCAGCTTTGGCCAGAGGGATGCCTGCTCAGCACTGCGAACTGATTGGCATCTACTGTCACAAAGACGTGGGAGGGCGGGGGGCCATGCGGTGAGGACCCCATGCAGGGCCCAGGGCTGTGGGAGGCTTGACAACTCTCCCTCTGCAGCCATCCAGGCGCTGGCACAGCGGCTCTCATGGCTCCCTCAACACCGGCTGATGTCTGTCTTCTCTCTGCGTCCTGGCTGCCCACACCCTGCCCAGCAGCTGTTCCCACTTGCAGGCCTTTCCCATCGACGTGCCTTTTGCAGCTCTGCTGGAGCCTCAAGACTTCTGCAAGGTCAGGCTGCCATCAGTCTCAGGTTGCTTGCTCCGAGAAGCTTCTCTGTGATGGTGGGAAGGATGCTGGCTCTGGAGCTGGTCAAACCCAGGTTCAAACCCTGATTTACTAGATGCGTGATTTGGGGGAAGCTATTTAGACTCTTGAGGCCTCAATCTTCTCCAAAATGGGCTCATTAAAGCAGCTGCCACACTTGCTTGTTTTGAGGATTTAAGGAGCTGAAAATGCAATGCCTGGTAAGCAGTTCACACGGTCCGGTCCCGGCATGGAAGCCTGCCCTCAGTGAGACCTGAACATCTATCCTGGGAGCCCTCCAAACCAGCATGCAGGGCACGTGATGGACGAGAGATGGGCCAGCTCTGTGTCCAGGGAGATGAGCTTTACCCACGGGCTGGCAGCGTTGCACGAGGTCCATTTCCCCATGGCGGGTGGGGGAGGGAGGGGCCCCTCCACCAATGCTCAGCTATCCCAGGCCTGCAGGGCAGCACCAGGTGACCAGCCAGGACAGCCTGGGCCCACCTGACGCTAGACTCCAGATGCCACCCCTCCTTCTGTACCGAGGGCCTGGCTCCTTCCCCTCCCTGGAGATTCTGAGGCCATTAGAAAGGTGGGAAGACTGGAGAAGGTGCTTAGGGGACAGTGTGAGATTCCTTCACTGACTGTCTCCACGGGTACTGTCTCCCCGGGCATGGAAACCCGCCATCCTTTCCAGGTCAATCCAAGCGCGTCTCCCAGGACTAGCCCCATGACGTTTCCGTTCCCCACGCTTGGCAGAAGGTGCCCCAGCCCCCCAGCCCCTGGCACCTGATCAGAGGGCCAGGGGAGGCCTTTAACCGGTTGCTTCCCCTCTGGGTGGGGGGACGGGGTGTCCAGGCACCTGTCTGAGAAGCCGGTTGCTATAGAAACAACCACCCAAAAAGCAGGATGGTGGGGAGGTTGGCAGGTGAGTTGGGCCCAGACCTTTTTCAGAGACAGGTTTTTTTTTTTTTTGCTTTGTTTTTTGGTGGAGAAACACATCCTGTATTCCTCATTCATATTCATCGTGGGCCGTCTCCACCCAACACATGAGTTTTAATTTTAAATTTCTCCAGGGGAACAACGGAGTCATTTTTAGCTGGCTGGTTCGGAGAGGCTTTGAGCGGCCCCTGGAATCCACAGGAGCCTGCAGGGCTGAGCTGTGTTTGATTTAAAATTGGAAACAGGAGGCAGAAGAGTGGCTTTATATAGCCTGGGAGGTCCAGGAGCCCTACGCTGATTTATGACGGGCCTGCCGAAAGCACATGGAAGCCGAGGTAATATTTATAAATTCCTTCCCCAAGGATGGATGGAATGTTCTGAGCTGCAGTCAGAAAGCACCTTTTTGGGGGATGAAGGGAGGTTAATTCCAGTTATTTGCAGACTGAAAGGAAAAGGGAACTTGAGCATGGAGGGGCTGCTCCAAGTCTGTTCCGGAAACGCGGGCTGCTCTGCAGGCCTGGACTCCTCGCTCAGGTCCTCAGGGCCCCCCTCCCATCCTCCTCCCTCCCCCCAGTCCCGTCCTACTCAACAAGGCCAAGGACCTACACCTGGCAATTGCGGTGACTGCACTTTACCAACAAAACATCTATCTAGGTGTCTGGGGACAGCACAAGCCCTGGCGCTGAGGGGAGGGAGAAGGAAAAGAAGATGGAGCGGGGCGGGGGGGGGTGAGGAGGGAGAGAGGAGGCTGAAGACAGACGCGGGTGTGGCCCAGGAGCCTGAGAGTCCCTGGCCGAGGCCCCGGTGTGATGACGGGACACCCGGAGTGGGAGCGGCCGGTGCCCGGCATGGAGGTGGGCACTGTGAAGGGTTTGCCTGGCTGCCAGCCACCGTGAAGAACTTGCACCCACTGCAGTTTGGACACACCGACCAAGGCAGGGGACCCCCAGATTCAGAGAGCGCCACCCTCTGTGTGCCCCTTGGGCTGGCATCCCTGTCCCTAACCTAGCAGTTTGGGAGAGCGGCCAGCCATGTGGCCGAGCTGGCTGATGGCCTTGCTTGAATGAGAAAGGACAACAGAAAACATTAAAAAATATTGTGTCAGGAAAGTAAAACCCAGGGGGGCACATTCAGCTCTATGGTCCCCTCAGCCTTGACGCCCGATTCCCATCTGCACGCAGAAGGGAGGCCCGTGTATCACTAACCTGTGTGTGCCGGTCCCCCATGGGGTGTACTCGCCCCAGTGCTCAGGGTCACGAGAGCCAAGCTGGAAACAGCAGGCGGTGGTCTGAGGGGCTCTGCTGTCTCTGGGGACGGGGGAGAAACTGTCATCTTGGTTCCAGTCTGCCCAGACCCCTCATCCGCAGCCTGGTTTCTGGGTGTCACCGGCACGCCCACGGGAGGGACACGAGGTCTTTCCAACACCAGCTGCGTTCCTGCCCTGGCCCCAGGGGTTCTCATGACAGGTTCTAAAGCCGGTTAAATGCAGGCAAGGTGGTTCCCGTGTGATGCCAGGAGGCCGGACAGAGACGCAGGAGGACACCTCACCCTTTCCAGCTTAAGTGCTGGCAGGCACACAGGTCCCCATACTTCAGGGCACCCACCAGGACAGAGGGAATTGAGTGCCAGCTCCCCAGCCAGGCCCACACTGGCAACTGCAGACCCGTGGACACTGTGCAGGGAGACCTGGAACCCCCCCTTCCTTGCCTCTGCTTCTTTCCCTCCCGCAGCACTGAGCACACGTCCCATGAAAGACACAAGGTCCCTGGGGATGACGTCGGTGCTTCTTTTGGCAGATGGGACCAGGATGCACATCTGAGCCTCTGAGGTGACAACGGGCTTGGCTCTCTGCTCGTGGCACCGGGGCAGCCACGTCCATGGCACCTAGACATTCCGTCCACCCTTACGGGCTTGCTCCCAAGCCTGCACCTGCAGGAGTTCAGCCACCCCTGACTGTTGAGCTATGGGAGGATGAGCCCAAAGGGGTGAGCCTGCAAGGCCGCGCGGTCAGAGCACCGGTTTGTCTTCCCACATGAAGGGGGCTCTACAGCTGCCCCAGGGGGGCCAGTTTCCAAACGAGACCCTGGCTCTTCCCTTGGACTGTTCCAACGGGTGGAAATACAGAGTGTTGGTGAAGAAGGATGATAGCAATAGTAGCTGTCATTTATTAAGCACCTACTGCATACCTGGCATGTTAAGATGATTTCTGATCCTCACAAGTGCTGGAGGAGGCGTGATTCTCATCATCAGGTCACGGTAGAGGCCACGGAGCTCTAGGGAGGCTGTGAGTGAGATCAGGGGCACAGACCTGCATCCAACTCCAGCTCTGCCCCTTACCAGCTGTGGGACAGGCTGCTTTCTTAAGCTCTCGGTGTCTCCGCTTCCTCATCTGTAGATGGGGAAGCTGCAAAGGGTGGCCCCCCGTAGGGTGGCAGTGAGTCACTGCACAGGCAGTGTGCTCACAGCAGGGCCCGGCGCCCAGGAAGGGCTGCCAGAGTGTCAGCTGTCACCACGGGGAGGACGAGTGATTTGGGCCCAGTCGGCAGGGCAGCAATAACTACAATCCCAGTCTGTCCGGCCCCAGAGCCTGTGCTCTTCCCTTTACATATGAGGAAACGTGCATGGTGGGGAGGGTGTCAGGAAAGAGGACTTGTCAAGATGGGCCAGCTGCTCTGTGACTGTCCCAGGGCTGGCAGCCCTCTCTGATGACACCATGTGTAGTGTCCACCCCACAAAAACACTGAAATAATCTCCGACAAGCCCCTTCGGCCTTTGGGTTATCTGATGCCACCTCTGGGAGCCAGGGTTTAATGTGGGAAGCACTGTCTCTTGCTTTGGCACCACACGGGCCCTCTCCAGCCCTCACTCTCTTCAAACCGCACTTCCCAACAACTCGATCATGAACGTAAGAAATCCACGAACACAGACCAGTGTTCCTTCCCCACCATAATCGACTCAGATCTTAGAAGCTCTACATGGAATTTTAACTACCCTTTGCTGCCAACTTCTCCATTTTCTTTGAAATAAATATTCAAGATTTACCTTGCCTAGACTCCTCTCTGTTCGCTACACCCATCAATACAAGATTTCACCGCACGTCCAAAAAGCACAAAAAGAGAGATTCCTGCCTCTTTTAAACCCTGGACTTAACAAGGATCATTTCCGTTGGAACCAGAGAAAAACAGACGCTTTCTTTATTCCCCTGTGGCCTCTTTCTCCCTTTCAAATTTCCCTCCAAGAGGGTGAATACGAACGTGTTACAACTGACTCCCAGCTTTAAGAGACGAATCACCTCACCGCGGTTTGGCACAGAGACAGCCGGGAACAAGAGAGCGCAGGGGAGTGGGGGGCGGGGAAAGGAGGTGGTGTTTCTCAGGAGGCCAGACCCTGGTTGTCAGCCTCCAAGAGCGCCCCTCGCCCCAGGGCCCTGGTCCACAGCGGATGGAGGTGCCGGGTGCGCTTTAGGGATCCCACGTGGAGGGCTCCTGGAGGGCACACCGCGCCCTCCCTGGGGCATGAGCGGCCAGTGAGGCTGTGACCGTCCTCCTACCCTGGTCGGTGCACAGGGACGTCCCTGAGCTTCTGCTCCCGAGGGATGGAACATTTGGGGTTTGCTGGACTTGGGAGCGGCCTGTGTCATCCTGCAAGGAGAAGGTGGGGAGGTAGGCAGGAACGAGGAGAGGAAAGGGGGACAGGCAGCTGGATCAGGTCAACCGGCGGAGGAGCAGTGCCCGGAGGGGCCGGGGGAACGGAGGCAGGTCCTCCGGCGCCACGCGCGGAGCCCGGACACCCGGGATGGGGGTGGGGGTGGGGCTGCGGCCGCCCTTGGAGACCAGCAAGCACAGGAACTCCTCGTAGCGCACCAACTCGTCCCCGTCCACGTCCGCCGCCCGGATCATCTCGTCCACTTCCTGGTCGCTCGGCTTCTCGCCCAGCCGGGTCATCACGTGCCGCAGCTCGGCTGCTCCCATCAGGCCGTTTCCGTCCTTGTCGAAGACGCAGGCGGCCTCCCGGATCTGGTCCTTGGCGTCCCTGCCCTTCACCTTCCGGGCCATTAGGCCCAGGAACTCGGGGAAGCCCACGGTGCTGCTGCCGTCGCGGTCCAGCTCCCCAACCAGGTCCCAGGGCTCGGCTTCAGTGGGGTTCTGGCCCGGCGACCGCAGGACGGTGCCCAGCTCCCGCGTGCTGATGGCGCCATCCCCGCCCTCATCGAACGGGGAGAAGGCCTCCTTGAACTCGGCCACCTGCTCCTCGGTCAGCTGCTCGGCCCTGACCGTTGCGGGGAGGCGGTCCTGCACACGGACGTGGCTGGGCGCCGGGAGGTGGCCGGGTGCGGGGCCGGCGGCTGGCGTTCTGGCCCCGGCTTGACTTGCTGGCGCTGAAGAAGGAGCCGGGATGTCCCTCACCGTGCACGCTCCCCGCCCTGCGGTTGCCTAAAGTCCGGGTCCTGTTGGAACAGGAGTCCAGGCCCAGTCAGCGGGCCGGCCGGCTAGTTGCACTGACGCCAGCAGCTCTAGGAAAGGCCGGGCCCTCCTCCCCACCGCCCAGAGCCCCCGGGGTCAGTGGGGACACCTCCAGAGAGGCTGGTAGACAGCCTCTAGAGAGATGAGTTCTGGGTTTGCCTACCGAATCCCACCCCCGCAGTCTTCACACCCTCCACTCAGTAAAACCACTGGCTCTGAGCTCTTTCCTGCCTGCAGCTGAGGGTTTTGGCAGGAGAAAGAACAGACGTTGTCTTTGCCTGAAAGGAACTCCCTTTCCTTTTCTTTGGTTTCCAAAGTCTGAAAACCTTAGGGTTCCCAAGAGGGTTTTCAGAGGAGAAAAGACAAATATTTTTTCTTCAGATAGAAGCAGGCTGTCCCCACATCCTCCAGAGGCTCATATGTATTCCAACCACAACACAGCTAGTTAGCGAGGAAACTAACAGAAACAAGCAAGATAATGAGATACTTTCAATAAATGCTATCAAGGAAATAAAAGGTGGTGATGGAGAGCAGGTGGTGAGGTTAATTCTGCAGTGATGGTTGTGGAAAAATTCTCTGCAGAGGTGGCACCCAGGAGTGACCTGAGGGGGAGAAGGGGCCTTCCAGGCGGAGGCCCACAGGTTCCAGGTCCAAAGGTGGGAGAGGCTCGGTGTGGCCAAGGGACAGAAAAGAGGCCAGTGCAGCTGCAGCCCAGGGTGAAGGGGAGAAAGCAGGAGATGAAGGGAAGACGAGCGAGGTTTGTCAGAGGCAAGAGGAATTCACATTTATCCTCCAATCCAGGGGAACCCCTGCACATTTTACCAAGGCCACGTCTGAAAGCCTGAGCTTCTGGTTTTGGGAATGGGAATGGACAGAGCTGAAGAAAGGGGTGTGTTTAAGAGGAGGTTCTCGAGCAGGTGAAGTGAGATGCCCACCAGGCACACATGCTCGGAGCTCGGCTCCCAGGAAGCCTGGGGAAGGACCAGCCACGGAGTGAGAAGAGGTGGCTTTGCCGGTGGGAATCCATGCACATCCAAAGTGGTGAGACCCAGAGGAGCCAACAAAGGACTGAAGGAGAAGAACAAGGCCAGATGCTGCCCGACTTCGAAACTTACTGTCGAGCTGCAGTGATCCAGACAGTGGGGTGCTGGCTGGAGAGCAGACAAGTAGGTCAGTGTAACAGAATAGGGAACCTAGAGAGGAACCCTTATCAAGAGAGTCACCTGAGCTTTGACAATGGAGCAAAGACGGTCTCTTCAACAAATGATGCTGGAACAACTGGATGTCCACCTGCAAAAAAAAAAAAAAAAAGAATCTGGGCACAGACCTTACACCCATCACAAGTAACTAAATGGACCATAGACCTAAATGTAAACACAAAACTAGAAAACTCCTAAAAGATAATGTAGGGAAAAATCTGGATGACCTTGGGTTTGGTGATGATACAAACCCAAGGTTTGTAGTTTGAGTTTGGGTTGGGTTTAGATGATGATCTGTGAAAGAAAGAAACGACAAACTGAATGCTTTAGTCTGAATGTGTCTCCCCTCAAATTCATATGCTGGGGGTACATATTCATGAAATGCTGCAAGGGCAGGAGCAGGAGAACCACTGGACAAAGGCCTGCAGCTGACAGCGCCCTGGGGAACCAAGGGCCAGCATCACGATGAAACTTGTGCCTGACACTGTCCCGCTGATGGACTGCATCCTGCCTCACCTACGAAGGGTAAGTGGACAACAGGTATCTGCAAGTTTCTGGGTCATGGCCTGTGTTCTTCAAAAAGACACGTTGAAAGGGAGCTCAGTAAGGGTTTTAAACAGAGTTGCTCATGACTCACAAGGCACAAGGCTGTGACAACTAAATTGTTGCAACTCGCTGGTTAGGAAACTATGACAGAGGGAATGTTTTTAATTTGCTGGGCTTCTGTATTCTCCCCCTGTGGCCTCTCAGTGCACTGATTTCTTTCCCTACAGCATATACTTGTGGTCTTAGGACCCATTTAAACATTTCAAAATTACTGGGGACTCTAAAGAGCTTTTTAAAATGTCTGTCAATATTTACTGGGTTTGAAATTAAAACTAATAAAATTTTAAAATATTTAAATATATTTTTATGTATTTATAACTTTTAAAAAACAAAAAACCCATTACATGTCAACACAAATAACGTAGTTTTATAAAAAAATTAACTATACTGTATGAAAAATAAGAGTGGTACCTAAAAACATAATTTTGCAAATCTCTTTAATGCCTGGATTTATAAAAGCATGTCTGCTTCTGCACTTGAGCCGTGGGAAGATGTTTTGGTTTGAAGTGCATGATAATCCAGCTTCACACAGCTATGCACAGCTGGCAAAGGAGAGAGCATTTAATGACTCTTTCAGGTAACTGTGGTTATTCTTCTTTGATACCATATCAAAATTTGACAGGCGGTAGCTTCTTAAAGGTTGGTTATAGTGTGAACTCTGAAACCGTGCCAACGAACTTTTCATCCTGTTACATTAAAATCCATTGCTCACTCCTGTGCTTTGAATGGATCTTTTACCCATGCATGATTCTGTGATGCTATGCACTGGTCATTTGGAAAATACTGATTTACTAAGTTCTGCAGATCTTCTGAATGTTGAATCATTGTATGTATAATTTTAAAAAATCACATTCATTAATATTACCACCAATCCCATTAGAAGAGTCTTTAAGTATTGGGAAGTCTCAAGCTCACAGTGGCAAATACAAAATCTAGAAAGTTCTAATTTTCATTTGGATGCTGAAATTTTATTATTGCAACAAATACTGTCAGTTATTTTCCTTGAAGTGCCAGGCTCACTTCATCGCTTTTTGAGAAAATGCCAAATACCAAGTCTGAGTAACCAGTTTGTCTATCAGCTGTTTTTTCCCCAAAACTGGCATTCCATGAAAAAAGCTTACCTTGTGACTTAAGTATGCACACAAGTGCTTTTCTTACAACAAATCATACTAGACTACTCAGCAGAGTATTAAGGTTGTGCATGCAAGGGTTGAAATAATAATTTTACTACTTCTGCAAGAACGTTCTTAAATGAAGCTGGCTTTTTAAAAACTTGAGACCATGTGGTGGTGAAGACTATAATGACTGCTGGTACAGGAGCCTTGGTTCTTGCTAAGGGGCTGGTGATTTCACCCACCAGTGCTCTGAGCTCAGTGCAAAAAGCTGACACGGTGAAAGTGGCAAATCGTGTCTCGTATTATGAGAATAGTTGTGACCACCCAGGGTTCCTGAAAGGGTGTTGGGGACACCCTCCCCTCAAATGGATCCATGGAACACACTTGGAGGACCACAGTGGTAGAGTTGAGAATCAGGAGTGAACCCGGTGTAGAATTGCCTGGGTTGGAGGTGAGAAGCACCGAGGATGCTGGGATCCTGGTGGGGACAGCGGGGTTGGCCTTACAGAGTATAGTGTTAATAAGGACCTCAACAGACCCACAACGAGGGGACGGCCTGCTGCAGCTACTTCCTTAGAAGAGCAGATGACCCTAGGTGTTGCCTTCCCCGCTGAACTGGTGCTACCATAGCTTTTGTTAAACAGAATTTGTGCCTCTCCTGCTGGGGGCTATAGAGAAAGATATAGATTGGGATGCCTAGTCTTTTCAACCAGCTCCATTCCTGAGCCCTCCTAGAATGGGTGTGGCCGCGGGCCTCTCTCTCCCTCTTTTTCTCCCACCCCCCAGTTCCATACAGCCACTCACCAGCCCTAACATTTACTTATCTACTTCCTTTCCCCCCCAGTAAAATGCAAAAACCTTGTCTTAGTGTTATCAGGTTGCTATAACAACATGCCACTCCCTGGGGGGCTTGTTAACAACAGAAACTTATTGCTCACAGTCCTGGAGGCAGGAAGTCTGAGGCCCCCCGGGGCAGCCTGGCAGTGGGGAGGGCCCTCTTCCAGGTTGCAGACTTCTTGTGTCTTCCATCACTGGATGGAAAGGACCTGAGCTCTCTCTGGACTCTCTTTAAGGTCACGAATCCCACTGATGGAGGATCCTCCCTCCAGAACTCATCACCTCCCAAAGGCCCCGCCGACTAACACCATCACCTGGGGGTTAGGATTTCCACATATGAATTTGGTGGGGGCACAAACACTCAGAGCATAGTACACCTTTCCAGTGGAATATTTATGGGTCAGCTGCCTGTTCATTGGGCAGTTACTCTGTGGCAAGCGTGTATCAGGCACTTTCATTCCTATTGTCTCGTGTCTCCACGTTACAGATGAAGGATGTGAGAACTAGCAAATGCGTGAAGGTCAGATGACCAGCAGGCTGAAAACTCAGGAACTAGACCTTCCAAATCCTACAGCTCCCCGCCTGTGGCTGTTTTCTTCGCGGTTCTCCCCAACTCAGTCTTAGACCTTCTTACTCGGCACCTGGAAAACCCACTCGGGAGGCGGGGGACTCACACGCAGTAGGTATCCTCCTTTGTGGGAAATGTTGGGACAGACCTGCTGGTGCAGAGCCCTCCTGCCAAGCTCCTTGGGGATCCAGCTGCCAACTGAGCCCCTGCATTTGATGTTTGGAAAGACCCTCAAAGTTAACATGACAAAGTGGAGCCGTTGGTCCTTATCTGAACCTCCTTCCCCTCAATCTCCCCATCTCTTAAAAAAAAACCCATCCGGTTGTCCAGAACCAACCCCAGAGCCACATCTAATTCCTCCCTTTCTCTCACACCTCATACCTCATCTTTCAGCTTCACCTCAATACATCCTCTGCGCCAGGCCGCGTCATCTCCAGGCAGGACCATGGCCCCAGCCTCGTAATGGGTCTCCCTTTTTATGGTATTCTTCAGTGATGTCATTTTCTGCTGAAACACTATAATGGGCTTTCTTTGGGTTTCAGTAGAATCCAAACTCCCTACGGTGGCCCTCTTGGCCACATCACCACAACACTCTGCTCCAAGCACGCTGGCCTACTTTCTGCTCCTTGAACGTTCCCATCCTGATTTCCACCTTGGTATCTTTGCACGAGCTGCTCCATCTGCCTGGACACTCTGTCCCCGACCTTCAAGCGGCCGCTCCCTCTTGTCACTTCAGTCAAAAGTCAAATATCGTTTCATTGCCAAGCCTTCCCCAACCACCCACTTCTAATTAACCACCCTCCTCCACCTCACCCCTCCTGTCTTATTCTTCTCCTTTACTTTCTTCAGAACTTTTACTTCTACATTGATCTTGTCTGTGGACCTGCTTCCTTTCTGTTTCTTCCCATGTAATTTTCACAAGAGGCAAGGCTGCTTCTGATTTCTTCCCCTGCCAAGCCCTCTGCGGTAGGATGGCCCCCGCACCCAGGAGATATTTGTTGAATGAACGGAGTACAGGAGGGTCAGCCTTGCCTCTACCTGCAGGAGGATTGGACCCGTGTCTCTCTTCAAGCCCTTCCCTGTGGTTCAGACCCCATGGGGTGCCTCAAATGCTCTTGCCCGGGTGCCCACTTTATCCACCGTGTGGTCTGTCATCTCCCCTTACTGTTCGCAGGTTTGCCGAGTGGCTCTGTGGGGATGAGTGACCTCTGTGTTGACCCCTGGGAGCAGCTGCTGATGCTTTACCCTCTGTACCACCACCTGTGGCTTCTCCCCAGTTTCACACCCCTGCACTGATGCTAGAAAGGTGCACCCCGCCCCCATGCACACAGTTGTGCTGTCTGGGCCTCAGGAGGGTGGACTTACCTCCCAACTCCCTGCAAGCCGTCTGCTACCTGGCACTTTTGTCTGACTTGCTCTTTATTATGGGATGCCGGCCCGGCTCCTTAGAGAGGCCCGAGCACAGGCAGGGTGATGAGGCCTGGCAGATCCAGTGGAAAGCGGACTTCTCCCCTCAAAGCCGAATGTCTGACTGGAGTGAATCTAGAGGGACCAGGCAGAGGGAGGGCTCAGGACAGAGGTGGGAAAGGGTCCTGGGAAGCAGAGCGTGGCCCAAGGACCTGGGGTAGGGCCTCCACCTTCTCCCCTGTGGCTTTAGGGACAATCTGGAAACTCCCAATAGCTCCTTGGGGTCTCCCCGATTCCAACCCACTCTTCCCAGAGTGAGTGCAGGGCTATCCCTCATCTCAGGCTGTCTTTGGGGTGTTTGGTCTCAGCAGCTAAAGTTCCTACCTCTGACTTTCCATCCCTAAATCTCCCAGAAATGATGAGACACGCCTGGGTTTGCAGAGAGCATGCAGCTTGCATTGCTGTTCTGGGATCTTTGCAGTTCACAGTCTAAGAAGCAACAAGACTGACAAAGACAAACACGGGACATGGTGATGAGACACCGACAGTCGAGTTCAGGCTCACGTGGGGACAGCGGTGGCCTCTGTACCGCGCACGTAGTCTTGACCAGCTCCTCTCCTGCTTCTTACTTTCCAAGGCCGGGAGGGGCTGGTGACGCTTTGCTCTACTTTCTGACTTATATTGACCACGGGAAAAGCAACACTTTCTTAGTCACGCTCGTTGCCAGGAGAGGGTCTTCTCAGCTGGGGGGATGGGGGGGCTCTTTGTGTGGGAACCAGGGGTCCTGGGCCATTCTTTCTCACCTCCCCCCGAAGGCCATTCCAGCCTCAGAGCCTGAGCCAGCTCTGGGAATGACGTTTGCTCACTCTTGGTCTTGTGTGAATCATCAAGATTCCTCCAGGCCTGTCCCGGGCTGGGCTGCAGTTTCAGTTCAGGGAGGAGACCATTGATCTGGATCGGAGCTGTGCATCATTGAACTGAAGTCTGACAAATAACCAGGTACGTCATCTTCCAGGGCACAGGCACTGCCTTGTGCCTCCTGCTCAGGGATCATACGCTGCCGGGTGGTTTGCGTTTATGATTCGAGGCCTCCCCTGCGGAATGAAGTCCACCAAGTGTGGAGGCAGCCAGAGGCCTGGATTGTTCTGAGCGTTTCCTGGGTCTTCCTGGGTTGGCGGGTCCTCCTGGCAGGTCCTGCTGCTTTCTCCAGGCGTCTGGTCTTCAAGTCAGCCTCCAGGGCACCCCCCGGGGCCCCACCTGCCTTTAATCCTTCCACCTGCACCCTCAGTGTCTCTGGGGGCCTCATCGTGCTTTCATGCCCAAGGCGACACAGGGACATAAAGTGGCCTGTGTTTAACTGCTGAGAGCCACTTTGATTCACTCAGGATTAAACCATCACCCAAAACCGAAACACATCAGTGCTAAATCTCACAGTAAAAGTAGCCGAACAAGTCAAAGTCTGCTTTCCTGGGAAAAGGACTATGTTTTGTGATTCCTGAGGGCTCAGTAATTTTCCCCAAGTAGCTCATCCTACAGTCACTCACTGCCTACCCTGTCCGTGGGCAGGGGAAGGGGTTCTGGCCTGGCCTTGGGGCAGAGGCCAGAGGAGAGCAGGCTGAAGGGGCCAGGGCTCACGTGTATGACCCACCCGCCTTTCAAACTTGTATCTGATGTTTTGAAAAAAATTGACAAACCAAAACTATTACAGGGACTGATGTTGCTGAGGCGCTAGAACTCCGTGCTACAAATCTTTTGATATCAAGACGCACTTGGTAAGTGGTTAAAGAGGCCCATCTGTTCCTCTAAGTCCCCATCGCCACTGGGTGGGGTGGGTGGGTGGTGGTGGTGCTAATTACATTGAGGAGAACAAGCTGCTCTCCCCCGAGGGGCCTGGGACTCACTAAGAGGCCGGAAAGGTGTTGGTTCCAAGTTCCAAGCCTTTAAAGTTTACGGTGGTGATGAAAACCTCTGTGTTTAATACAGGAAAATGCGTGTGCGTGCGTGCGCGAGGACATGCACAAGGCTCAAGCCTTCGTGTGTGAATGTGTGTACCTAATGGTGAGCTCGTGAGGTGTGGAGGAGCAGGAGGCTTGGGGCGTGAGCTGGGCACCTGGACAAGCCATCAGAAGGAGCAAAGTGGCTTGGAAAAGCACAGTTCCAGCTCCCTTTGAGGTCATTCATCCAGTGGATTTGAACTTGGTCTTGGAGACCCTTGGACTCTGCAGAGGTCCTTCCAGAGACACCAAGGAAGCAGGAGAAGGTGAAGTGGAGCAACTCGATTTCCTTCCTTTCCCCACCGCCAAGCAGGAAAGTCTGCTTTTAACCGCTTCATCTGTGTTGGCCAAATTGCGGCTCTCTGGTTCATGGTCCTCACCTGTAAACTGGGCTCAGCGTGGCCCAGGGCACTGTGCATCAATGCATGGAAGGTTCAGGAGGGTAGCTGGAACAGTAAGAGCGCAATGAATATTAACGATTATCTGTCATACGAATAAGATTTCATTTGCAGCGTGGCTCGACTGCTAATGAAATTCTGAAAGCTACCACCCAGTGCAACACCCTCATTTTCCAGACGTTGTAACCCATCAAATGTGAGCAGTTACCCAGGTCTGTACTACTGCTTAGTGAGGGACAAAAATGGGCCTTGCAGTAGGATCTCCTGGCTCCAAGACAGGTCCTCTTTGTGCTGCCCAGGACGGCTGTCCTTGGGGAATGGACCCGAGGGCATTTGCAGCTGCAGAGGGAATCTCTCTCCAGCCCCAGTCTCCCTGGAGGAAGGGAGAGTGTCTGGTCACTGCAGGCTCTCGAGGTCCAGCTTGGCTCCGGCACATCTGTTGAATGGATGACAAAGTCTCTGACCAAGGTCACACGCCTGGGTGGAGGCTGTGCTGGGATAGACCTCAGGTCTCCCGGGACGAGTGACCGACCGGAATTGGGTGAAGGTGGGGGTGGGGGGGCGGGCTTGGTGCCACACGTGGCCTGTGTGATGGGGAGGATGGGGCGAGAGGGCTTATGATGCTGTGTCATCAACTGTGTGGTCCCAGCATCCCAGGGAGAACCAAGGTCCAGTCCTGGCTCTGAGAGCCGCCAACAGAAAGCCCTCCATACGCCCGCCTGGGGACGTTGAGACAGGAGGGGTGAGCTCAGTGCAGGGTCTGTCTGGGGGCCTGACATCCCACCCCCAATACCCCCTCCATCCTCCATTTCCTCACCCAGACCCCAGGCTTTGTACCTGATCTGAGTTCTTGGGAGAGAAGGGACTAAAAGCTGGAATCGCTATTTTCGCTAGTGGGGCGCTAGCAGAACCAGCATTTGTGTGGTCTCTGTAACCAATTAGATGCAGGAGAGATGGGCCTCCTGGCACCTGGGAAAGCTGGCTGCTCGGTGGTCAGCTCTGGAGAGCATCCCAGGGCCTGGGCAGCCCCTGACCCCTAGACCTGACGGGGTGAAAGCCAAGGCAGCCTTTTGGAGGGAAGCCTCGGAAGAGAAGACCCTGGGCGGGCACTGTTTTCATTCCAGAAAGGACATGGACGATGCATGATACGTGAAGTGCTGGGGAAGGGGAGGGTGCTCCGGGTTGTGGGGGGAGCTCTTCATGGTGGCCAGTAAGAGAAAGGGCCCCCCAGGCTGCACCCCAATCCACCCAACACCTTACTAAAAATGAAACAGGGGATTCCAAAACTGTGGCTTCTAGATACAAATAAAGTCCACTTGGAGGAAGGAATTGCGGATGCATCTCAGGGGAAAGTGGTGTAGCTTGAGGAAACAAACAAAAAACTGTGAACCCAATATTTAGAACTGGTTTAGAGCACTTTTCACTGTAAATGATAACAGCTTGGAATATACTCCAAGGGAAATGGGCCAGTATAAATGACAGGCTCTACTAACAAGAAAAAAAGAGAGAATCACATAACAGCAAACACCTGCCTTTTCTGATCCTGCTGTGCTGTGGAATCAAGCAGGAGAGTCAAGCCAGGATCTGGGGGAGGGCGTGGAGAGCAGGACAAGGAGAACTCCTGCCAGAACAGAACAGAAGGATGTTAAAATTATAATAAAACGGAGGATCAAGGAAGGAGAAAAAGCTCCACTCTCTTTTCAAGATGCCAGAAAGTGGTCAGGCATGCTTTTAAAAAGTGAAGAAAGCTCTTAAAGGAGAGTTAAAGGCTAGAGATCTTCAAAAAACCTACATTGTTTCCACATGTTCAGCAAGCACAGCCATTACTAACATGGGTGAAGAAATTGGAATAAAATTAGGGCAAAAACCTCAAGTTCAAAGAAATCTGCGTAGCCAGAGACGAGGGTCTCAAGATAGAGAGGAGGTCAAGCTAGAATCAGAGGGCAGCTTGTCACACAATGTTCCGGAAGATAGGAGAACAATGGTAGACTTAATGAATACTGACGGCTGCCCATGATGCTGAAAGGATATTGCAAAATGATGGCGTTCTCGGTAAAACTGTTTCCAAGGACTTCACAGAGATGTCCTGAGAACCGCCTGTGTACCAAATCCACTGACCCAGTTAGCTAATTTAAAATGTAAAACTGACTCGAATCAGGTAACCAGCATCAGCTGGGCTGTGCCGCCCAGCCAGGTACTTGGTGAGAAGCAGAGAGCGGGGATTGAAACACATCGCCTTCAGGCTCATCTGTGGTCCTACCATCCATCCACAGCCCCCGCCCTTCTGCCAGAGCAAAGCCAGGTCCCTGAGCAGAGCTGTGCCCGTGCTTTGCCACAGTTCATGCAGTCAGGTGTTGATGGAGTGGTCGAGCCTGGCTGCCAGCTCTCACCAGGGCTCCAAGGGCTGCAGGGGCAGGGCCTGGCTGTCCTCAGCGGCTGGCTGGTGTGTGAAGGTCAGTTATCAGAAGCTGAGCTGTGCTGTGATGCGGGACAGAAAGGGTTGGGCTCTGCAGTCGGGCGAACCCAGATGCAAATTCCCGGCTCGTCCATGAACCTGTTTTGTGACTTGTCTGAGCCTCAGTTGCTTCATCTGGAACATAGGAATAAACAGTGAGGACAAGATGAGATCACCCTTTAGAGCCCTTTGCATGACACCTGGCACACAGGAGCTCAGGTGTGAATATGAATGTCATCCTCTCCCCCAGATAAATGGGGCAGAGGCATGGGCGTGGCTCTACCAGGTTAGGCAATGAGGTATTGACAGGCGGGGATGGATGTCCAAGGAAAGGGTAAAGCTGGTGGCAACTGACATCACTGAACACAGATGCAAAAGGTCCTCATCAACCCATCACCGAGGGTGGCAGGAGTACCAGGGGCCATGTTGTATCGTGCACAGAGCTCTTCCTCACTGTCGACCAGTTAAAGCTGATACGAGGCTCCAGAGCAGGAAAGAGCAATTTCCCAAAAGAAAGAAACAGTATGAGAAACACATTGTTTCTAGGAAACTTGGTTGGCTGGACAGGATTGTGGGAGGGAGACCACAGCTATGGTGGCACAGAAAGGGCTCCTAGGGTCTCATGATGAGGGAGGACGGAAAGGAGACACACCAGCTGTGGAGGTAAGACAAAAGCCTCAGGGCCAGCGGACGACAAGCACTTCTTAGAATGTAAAAGAGTTAAGAGAGGAGGTGGGTGTAGGAGTGAATCCCATCAGAGGAAAAAGAAGGCTGAGATTCGAGTTAGGGGTGAGAGGTAAAGGGCGTCTGGACTGGTGAGACCGTGAACCACAGTGGTTGGGAAAATTGCAATGATGGATAATCATTGCAAATATGTAGATGGTTTTAATAATTAAACATCTGTCCAAGAAGAGACCTGGAAATGTATCTGTGGCTTATATACAGGCTTTGGAAGCAAGATGCTCAAGGGACCCAGGGCGGTGGTGCTCAGACGCAGGACAACAATAAGGGTGGGTGAGCCTGGGAACCATGAGACGGCTGGTGGGAAACAGGACCCGACATCTACCACAGGGGAGGCGAAGTTACCCGCCCCAGGCTTGTGGGGAGCCAGCCCTGTACCCACAGCTTCCCAGGTCCAAAGCCCGTGATCAACCACCTGCTTTGTGGCCTCGGTGGGAGCGCTGTGTTCAGGGTGTGGGCCCAGCAGGGCTCCTGGGAGGGCAGCCCGATCACCCGCCGTCTCTACTGCCCCTGAAGAAGGGCGCGGAGCCAGGAGTGGTCTTGCGGGATGACAGCGACTCCCACGCGGTGTCCCCTCTCGCTTCCCGGGGTGGATCTCCCTGGGCAAGGGCAGGGCAGGGCTGTCCCCAGGGAGACTGGCACAGGGGGAGGGACAGGCAGGTCCCTGCAAGTCGGGGGAGGCAGAGGAGCCTCCAAGACCTGTCCTGCTGTTTCCTCGGTGTTTCACCCACAAAACCCAAACAGCAGTGGACGCGCTGGCGTGTGTTCCCGGGTCAGGGCCCTGGGAAGCTGAAGCCACCCGCCCTCACGCTGGCTCTAGAGGCCTGCACACACTCATGCACACACGTGACTCTCACACAGACACACGGGTACTGCGCATGAAGTCTCTCCCGCTCCAAGGGCTCACCCAGCCGCCTTGGAGGGGGTCACCCGTCCTGTCACAGCTGCAGGGGACTCAACATCCTCCAGGAAGGGGATGCCCCTCCTCCTGCAGGGTCCCCACGACCCGAGCTCTTGATCTAAACTCTGCTATGCAGAGCAGTGGGAAGAGATGAAACAGGTAAGACCGTGGGTCCAAGGAGTTTCCTAAACAGGTTTCTGTGCTTAGGGCTGACTTAGTAAACCCACGAGCCAGGCCAAGTTCACAGCTTCAGCCACCCGATTCTACATCCTCCTACCCCCTGGCATCTTCAGGGGCTGCCTACTCCAGCCCAGTGCTTTCCAGGCTTCCCGCAGCTCCCCGGCAGGACCCCTCTGGGATTGTAAATGAAGGGTCCCTTCCTTCCTGGTGTCTCTGTAGAGAACCCTGGTCTTAATAGAACGGAATCAGAGAAACTGGGGAGCTAGAGGAGGAGTATTCTGCAGGGACACAAAGCCTTCCCCTCAGCTCTGAAATCACACTTTGAACATTCAGTTAATAAACAAGTCTCAGCACCACCTGTGCACCAGGCTCTGCATGCAACCGGCTCCCCGCTTTCCCGAAGCTAAAAGGCAGGCAGCCGCATCCCCGCCTAAGGATCTGCCAGCCACGCCGGGCTGGAGAGTGATGACGCCCGCAGTGCCATTCTGGGAGAATCCCACTCAATTCTACCACCATCTGCCCCCCACCAGCCCCGCCCCATGGGATGAGAGCTGGCCAGCAGCCCCGAGAGAGGACAGGAACGCTGGACACAGCCCTCCCACTCCTCCAGGGCCTGCCACGTCCACTGAGGGAGGCTCCTCTCCCCTTCCCACCCCTGTCTCTAAAACTGGGGAAGCCCTCTTGAGCCCCCCTCCCCAGCTTGGCCAGGGTCCCTGTGAGAGTCACATGGGCAAAAACCTCTGGGGTGCCGTGGCTGGCCATCGGGAGTGGGTGAGGCCAGGGTGCCTGCCACCTCTCCTGGGAAGACCGGCACCTCCAGTTCCTGCATTTCTCGTCTGTGGCCGGCTGTCCCTCCCTAGGAGGAGGATTTCACCCCAGGAGGTGGGGTGGGGAGGGAGTCTTCCTGCTCCCTTTGCTCGGATTTTCAGAAAAGGAGGGGGTTCCCATCCCGTGGCAAGGCTGCCGCTGGAGCTCTGTCCTCAGACCGACACAGCCTCGGTCCCGCCGCTTGTCCCAGCTCCGACGTGAGCCCCTTGGGCGGGTTGGCAGCAAGCTCAGAAGGAAGCTCCGTAGAAGGTGCGAGAGACATGGATGAGCAGCTGTCTAAAGAGCAGGTGGCCGAGTTCATGGAGGCCTTCGACAGATTCGACAAGGACAAAGACGGGGCCATCGACACCCAGGAGCTGAGCGCCGTAATGCAGGAGCTGGGCCTGGACCCGTCGGAGGCCGCGCTGAAGGGCTTCATCGCCAGGGTGGATGCGGACGGGGATGGTGTCATGTGCTCCCAGGAATTCCTGGCAGTGATAGCCAAGGGGGTTCAGGCCCGGGCCAGAGCGGATGACCTGAGAACAGCCTTCCACGCCTTCGACCTGGATGGCGATGGCCACATCAGCATCGATGAGCTCAAGCAGGCCATGACCCGGCTGGAGGTGTCCCAGGAGGAGCTGGACATCCTGACGCAAGTAGCTGACGTGGACCAGGACGGGCAGGTGAGCTACGAGGAGTTCGTGCACGTCCTCAGCCCGAAGTGAGGCCTCCCGACCGCCGCCCCCTCTTGCCCGACGCCGTGCCTGCTGCAGGGTCCAGCCCAGCTTCCGAGGCGGGGACGCTGAGGGACAGTCTAGGTGGTGGGTGGGAGGGGCCTCCCGTGGGGACCCCTGGCTTCTCCTAGGCCTGGGGTCTGCTCTCTGCCCGGCGAGACCTCGTGCACTCGTGCAATGGGGGTGCTCCCTACCTCGCAGGGCTGTGGTGAGGACCCCAAAGTGATGTGGTGATTGGAATAAAAGGGATCTGAGCTCCGAGGTGGTGACGCTGTGCTTGAATGGAGGGGGGGGCGGTGTCCAAGGGCCCCAGATGGTGGGGTTCTGTTGAGCCTCTCCCTCTTTCACTTGGCCCTAGTGGGGTACACGGCCAGTAGACCTCCCTCTGATGCCCGTGGACGAGGAGGCTGGCGAGCGCCATGGGGTGGGAGGGGGACGGAGGGGGACGGAGGGGGACAGAGGGGACCCGAGGGTCTTCCTGAGCTTCTGGTCAGGACCTGAGGCCAGAGCCTGGACCAAGGGCTGGGACATACCTGCACCACAAACGAAGTTTATCATTCTTTGCATGTAGCCAACTATTCTTCAGGCTCAAGTTGAAAGAAAAAAGTGCGTGCGTGCCTGTGTGTGTGTGTGTGAGCACGTGCACGCACACGTGTGCTCGTCCTGCCTTTGAGATGTGGGATCTTCTACAGTAAAGGTGGCGGCCCCGGAGGACCGGCCCTGCCCCAGCTGAAGGAGGGCAGGACAGTCGGGAATGGGAAGGACAGAGGTGCTGTGATGGGTAAAGGGCAGGGGCTGCACTGGGGGGCGTTTCCCAGTCAGATCTGAGGAGGACCCGGCTCAGGGAGGAAGGGGCCTCCCAGACCCCTTGGCTGCAGCCTCTCAGGGCCTTTCTGTGGTGGGGGGCTCTGAAGTGGCTCCCAGGCTGGGGAGCGCCCATAGAGGAGCTGGGGGGGAGTCCAGACATGGAGATGGGAGACGAGGGTCTGCCTGCAGCACCCACCCCCCCACGTCAAGCTGAGGTGTCATTTGAACTTGGGTTTCTGTGCTGTTGCTGTGTGTTTTTTAAAAACTATCTTAGCCGGGGAATTCCCTGGCAGTCCAGTGGTTAGGACTCTGTGCTTTCATTGCCCAGGGTGTGGGTTTGATACCTGGTCGGGGAACTAAGATTCTTCAAGCCATGCAGCACGGCCAAAAGAAAAACAACAAGAACAACAAAACACAAACCAAAAAAAAAAACCAGCAACAAAAACTATCCTAGCCAGAGCCAAGGCAAAGGTTCTCAGCGCAGGGTGGGGAAAGGCAGAGCCCGCTTACCTGAGGAGTTATTGCAAAGTACCTGCCCGGCCCTTTACCGCCCGCCTCATTCCGGCACGTGGGCAGGTGAGTGACAGCAGTGTCCCAGTGCAGTGGGAGCGGGATCAGGCCACCCAGGTGCAGCTATGGTATCGATGAAGTTGTTCCATTTGGGGACATTTTCAGTGGGTCACTCAGTCTCCTGTGACCACACAGAGGGCTGCCGCGTCCATCCTAGCCCTGACTCAGGGTCTGGCCGAAGTCGTTTCCTCAGGCCTGGGTTGGAGGGTGGGAAGACAGAGAAGAAAGGCAGGAGGCTCCTGTCCCTGAGGGTTCCGAGGTGGGGGAGGGACTGTAGCATCTGGAGGAGATAAGATGGGAGACAAGAAGTGGGGCACAGAGCGGAGGAGGACGGCAGCAGCAGGCACCCATCCTGGATGGGGGTGGTTCCCCCGGGTGGTTCCCCCCCCAAGAAAGTCCCCATCCTCTTAGGGACGCAGGTCATAGAAGTTAGTTTCTAAATGAGAGGTTCCTAAATGCCAGGCTGGTCCAAGAGGAAGTGTTCCAGGCTCTGTGTGGAAACGAGAAAAATAAAGACGTTTTGACGAACCTAATATATTCAGTTTTTTAAATTCTGAGAATATGCTCTTTCTATAGTTTCTGTGTTAAATGTCCTTTCTTTCATGAAGCGACTATGATGGTAGGTGATAATTTTGTGAGTTTTCTTTTTTCTTTTATGTACTTCCTCTGCAGTGTGGGAAATTCCACAAGTGCCCAACATTGAATTTTGACATCTTACTGTCCCATGAGGCCCAAAGTTCTGAGGACAATGGCTCAAGTCTGTGGAGTATAAAACTGGTTTTCTTTCCTTAAAAACACTATTCAGTAAACTCCAAGTTTAGGACGAGTGCTTCCACTGGAGGAAGAGGAGGAGGAGGGATCCGGGAGGCTCTCGATCAATGCCTCAAGGTTTCGTTTCCTAGGCTGCCTGGTTCTAGGATGCTAATACAGGGATGCTATTTTATTCTCCATATTCTCGTGTGTGTAAAATATGTTCTACTGAGAACAATGCAAGCAGTTCATGGACGGTTAGAACTTAAAGAGGGAAGGAGAGAGGTAAAGCCACCAGCAGCCCAGAGAAGTGGGGGTCAGGTTGGGGTGAGAGGCGGGACCCCTGAGGCTCATCCCTGCCGAGCTGTTGCCGAAAAGGGTTCAATGGGGCCACAAGGCAGGAAGAAAGCAGTAGAAATACCTCTTCATCTATTGCCTGGGGAACAGAACGGGAATCTGGGGGTCTGGGAGAGAAAGTGACTTATTTCAGGCCTCGGATGAGAGAAGGACCTTGATGGACCGCAGGGCGCCACCTGCACAGCTGCTTTCCAGGGGGCGTCCCGGTGGGCCCACCCTTGGAGGGAGGAGCCCTGGGGAGGGGTCTGGTGGGGACCAGGGCTTCACCGTCTTCTTAAATCTGCCGGCCTGTGTTTTAGTGACTTTCTCTTTACACCTGACACTGCAGGGGACAGAAAAAGAGCTTCACATTGGCTCCAGGTGGCCTGGATGACCTTGGTGGGGGTGTGTGTGTGTGTGTGCCAGGTTACCCAGCCTCTAGTCCTGAAGCTTCCCTGCCGAGAGGATAAGGAGAGCAAGCTAGAAGCCTCCCAGGAGCCAGTGTGGCTCGAGGCCACATCAGGAAACCGGGGGCTCTGAAAGCCACCTCTCTGAAAATCCATTTGCTGAGACTAGTTCTGCAAATGGTCCGCTTGCTGGTATTTCCCAGTTTCCCAAAAAATTATTTCTAAAGACACTTCATAGGATTACAGAGATTCACATTGGATAAGATGTTCTTAGCCTTTGCTGAATATTTCTCTGAAGTTTTGTTTAGTTTGATATTTTAGTTTTTAGTTGGATTGTGGCTTGGAAATTGTTTCAGTTGCTGTCAGTTCACCTAAACATTGAACGATAACCTGACAGAGATGAACAGTCTTTTTTTTTTTTTTTTTGGTTGGGGGGAGGGTCTGATTTTGGGGAAGGGGAACCAATTCATTTCAAGACAGAGTAGTTAAACCCTTGGAATCAGAGATGTGTGTAAGGATTATAGATGGGGTGGGTTTCTCTCCTCTGATAGATTTTCAACACAGACTGCTGCTTTGTCACTTCTTTCAATTCACAGATTTGTTAACTGGCTCCATCAAAGGGATATTTTTTGCATGGGTTTTAAGTATTTGGTAAATATACCAAAGTGCCTGGAATGTGAATCACACACAAAACTGACATTTGGCTGAGCAGAACTGAACTGATACATTTACGGGAACTGGTTGGGGTGAAACCACTTTGGTGAAAACAAAACTAATCTCAACTAAAGCAAAAATTCCTCCAAATCCTTCCAGGCATTAATTTTAATGAATTATGCTACCTCCGGTCAAAACAGATGTTTCAAATTCTATATACTAAATAATACATTTTCTTCACTGAATTGCCCCTGTATCTTCTAAATCTTAATTTAAATCTATTCCTGACAGGCCTTCTGAGGGCCATATCAAATGCCTCCTCCTCCAGGAAGCCCTCCCGAATAGGACCTAGCATGTTGTGGATCCTTAACATATACCCTTGGAGTGAATGACTAAACATCTCCCTCATAGTATGAGTCTCTCAAGGTGCATCTCGTATTGTAATTCCTTGTGAACAAGGCCAAGTCTCCTTCCTCAGGACCCCACATAACACAGTAAAACTCATCAACATTTACCCTACATTGTAAACCCATTGAGCTCAGGGCGTGTGGGTTTCTGGATTGGGGTTGGTTTAGCACAAACCCTCCCACCATCTGCACTAGATGCCAGGAGACCTGGCAGGCTCCCTCCCACATGAGGTATGACCTCTGCAGGGAGGAGGTGGCTCCCGTACTGCCAATGGGGTGAAAAGAAACCTCTACAACTTCACACTCGACGGGAAGATGTGTGACTGGAGAGAGAGGGCACTTTATGCTCCGGCTTCTAAGAACCATGAAGACAGTCTGCATAGGATCATAACATCCCAGCTGTTCTGTATTCGGGTTCTCCAGAGAAACAGAGCCACAGAACCGGTAGGGTCTGTAGAGACAAAAGGAGATTTGTTATAGGAATCAGCTCATGCATTACGGAGGAGGCGGAGAAGCCTCAGGACCTGCCTGCTGTGGGTGGAGACCCAGGAGACCTGGGGACGTAGTTCAGTCCAAACCAAAGCCTGAACCTCGGGAGCTGACAGGGTAAATCCTGATCTTAGTCTGAAGGCTCAAACCAAACCCGTGTCTGAGGGCAGGAGAAGGTGGATGTCTCAGCTCAAACCAGGGAGTGAACTTGCCCTTCCTCTCCCTTTTTGTTCTGTTTGGGACCCTCAGTGGATTGGATGATGCCTACCCACAATGGGGAGAGAAATCTGCTGAAGCTGGTCACATGCTCACGGCTGCTGGACACACCCTCACACACACACCCATTAACACTGTTTCCCCAGCTCTCTGGGCATCGTTTAGCCCAGCCAAGATGACACATTAAAGTCAACCATCACAAAGTTCTTTCCCTCTCGGTGTAGGAGGGAAATAGATCCCAGGGCAGGTAACTGGTAGGACAGACAATGATTTAGATGTCAGGCCACTTGTACCAGTTGATAAGATTTCAGATCAATGCTTCTCTCTTCACAGTACCCCCCCCCCACCAAAAAAAAAGTTGTTAAGAGTATGTTCTCAATAGATACAGGCTATGCCCTAGATTCTCAGGAACAATCTAGATAAATTATCCAGCCCCATTTTCTGTGAACCTGTTCGGGTTCTGAGTTCCAGGGTCATGAATACGGCTGCCCTACCCCTCCCCGTCACCAGGACTCTGCTGGGTGGTCACGCTCCGGAGGGAGCAGCCCATGCCTGGGAAACCAAGGGCCTGCCTCCCCACCCCCCTCCCCCGGCATTGCCCAGCACAGGTGACCTCACCTGCCCCTCCTGTGCTCTGCTCTGGCATTACCACAACTTGGGAAAGGGCCCTAGTGCCTCTGCAAGCTCCGTCTTGCTCACCTGCTGCTGTTTGCTATCTCGGGCGCTTGGGTCTCTTTCCCACTCAGATGACCCCGCCCTAGCGCGCCGGCACGGGCTTCCTGCGTCACCTCTGCCGTTCCAGCCGGAGCCTTACGCTATAAGCTGTGATTCTCGCTCCTGGTTGCCAACTAAAGCACTGGAGAGCTTTTGAGAAAGGCCACGTGTGGGCCTCCCCCTCCATGATGCTCTCACCCTCTCCTTGGTCCAGGGGTCCCAGGCTAAGCCACCTGCTTCCTGCTCCCAGGTGCTTGTGTGGCCAAGGTTGAGAAGCCAAGAAGAGCATGAAGCCCTTAACCTGTCCCGAAGCCACGGTTCTGCCCAATGCCCCAGGCCTGAGCCTCCTCTGGCCCGCTGGGCAGGGGACGCAGTGCTGGGGGGGCAGAGCGGGGAGGCAAGCACAGGCTCTGCAGCCCACACTGGGAGGCTGCTGTCGCCCAAATCCAGTCTGAGTCACTTTGGGAACAGACGGTGCTCTGCTGGGTGACCCATGTCCCCCCACCTGCTCTGCCCCCAAGAGCCAACATGGAGCCCCCGCCTTTCTGACCTTTGGCTCAGACGGAAGTCAGTTCTCGGGGAGGGGGTGCCAGTGCTCTCGAGGAGTCTGGTTTTCCTGCATCCAGACCTGTGGGGTCACGACAGCGTGGTGGTGATGGCGGTGACATTCACTCACTCACTCATTCCTTCCACGGTGTTTCCTTGAGCCCCATGCCTCCCCGTGGGCCTGTGAGGATGGGGGGAAGGTCACAGCAGGCTCAGGGGGAGATGGGAGCCGCCAGAGTGTGCAAACAGGAGCCGACACTCCCCCCGAGAGCCGGGCTCTTGCTGGAGCTCAGGGGTTCCTCTGTCCTTGCATCTTCTCCTCCTTCCCTCTTTTCTTCCTTCACCGTTATTTCCTGACACAGTGTCAGGCGCTGGTGATGCAAGAAAGCCTCCACTTTGAAAGCTCCCTGTATCGGGGACCAACGCGGGCATAGACGATCGCTGTTAGGGAGGGGGTGCCCACTGGAGAGCTGGTACCCCCTGGAATGGGGACTCATCCTGCTGGGGGCAGAGGCAGCTGGACATGACGTCTCAGCTGGGTCTCTCAGTGTCCAGGACTTTGAAGACCACGTGGGTAGTGGGCATTTCAGGCCTGGGGAGAGTTCGGGGTTCACTGGAGCTGGGGCTGCAGAGCCTCCCTTTTAGGCACCCTCTGTGCCCACCTTTGGGCTCGTGGTTCATCCTGCTCAGAAGCAGCCTCATACCTTTGGGGAGGGCACCAAACACCCGGACCCCGTGCTTGTCCAGAGAAGTGTGGGCTGCCTATACTGCTACATAATCCTCTCTCCTTGAAGCCACTGAAATTCTGGAATCTCTCTTTAAGGAGGAGCCTCCTTCCCAGGGCGATGACCTTGGGTGGCCCCGCACTGGCTGAGCTGCCCCTGGGCTGGCCCTGCTTCAGAGGCACCTGAAGTCTGGAGAGAGAAAGGAACCGGTGGGGCCTTTAGGAAGGGGGTGCGCAGGAGGGGGCTCTGCTACCTTAGGGACTTTGCCTGAGCTGCTATCCTTGTCATTGGATCTCAGCCCAGAGCGCCTGCCTCACTATTGACGGTCGTGCTTCCACTCCAGGGAGCAGGCTCTGCTCTGGCCCTTGCTTGTCCCTCTGCACCCACCATTCCTCCCCGCCCCCCCCACCCCGCCAGCTGGAACATGAGCGTCAGGACCACTGGACTCCATGTGTCCTGCTCACTGCTGTTATCCCAGCGGTGGGGCTGATTTCATAGGATGGATGAACAGCATGGACACGGCCATCGCTTTCGTTTCCGGGCGCCTCACTTCTCAGTGAAGGGTAGAGACGGACTGGAAACTGCCCAGAGAAGGGTGACGAGGAAGACACTGCAGGGGGGCGTTCAGCCCGGAGCAGGAAGACCCAAACAGTGGCTGCTGTACAGCTGAAGAGCCGCCCCTGGAAAGGGATTTGGACCTGCTCCAAGCGGCCCCAGGGCCGGCATGTGTGCTGGGGACAGGGGGTGAGGTTGGGCGGGGAGCCGGACGGCAGCTCTGCAGGACGACACTCCCGGACCTCAGGGCCACCTGAGGGGTCTGGGGCTGCCTTGGGAGACGGGGGACAGAGGCGTTCCCAAAGATGCTCGGGAAACATTTGGGAAGGACCGTGGAGGAGTCTCACCCATCCCGTGGGTCCTGGGCTGGATGGACGTTGATGTTCCTCCCGTTTCTGAAGTTCAACGGTTCTGTAGTTTGGGAATCGTTTACGAAGGTGGGTCTAAAGATCCTTGTTTTACTGGAAATACTGAGTGTTACGGGCTGCATTTTGTGTCCCCCCCCCAGATTTCTGTGTTGAACTCTAACGATGTGTGAATTTTTCTCTGGGAAACAGACCCTGGACAGAGTGGGGAAGGCCAGGGATGGAAGGGTTGCTGCTACAAGCCAGGTGTGCCGAGGATGCTAACAGCCACCAGCACCCCGAGAGGCGAGGAGGAGACTCTCCCCGGAGCCTCATGCCAGGGACCAGCCCCGCCTGCCCACAGACACCTGGCCTCCAGCTCTGTGAGTACAGAGCCACCAGGCTTGCGGTCACTTGTTCCAGCAGCTACAAGAGACAAATATAAGTGGGTAAAAAGTGTCCAGCACTTGCTCACAAATGCAGGTCGAGGAAGGAGCTCCCAGGCTCTCCAGGGCATCACCCAGCAGAGCCAGCAAGGTTCTCCTGATGCTCGGGGAC
This sequence comes from Mesoplodon densirostris, assembly GCF_025265405.1. Taxonomy (NCBI): domain Eukaryota; kingdom Metazoa; phylum Chordata; class Mammalia; order Artiodactyla; family Ziphiidae; genus Mesoplodon; species Mesoplodon densirostris. The sequence goes on along the minus strand of NC_082664.1, from coordinate 158,952,239 downwards.
GTCTGAGCAGCTCCGCCCATCCTTGATCACATCTGGAAAACAAATGATGCAGCAACTGTGGTTTGTTTGGTAAAAACACAGTTTGGGGAATAACAGGGGTCCGGGGTGAGAGAAAAGTTGGGAGGCGTCGAATGCGAGATTCTTGAAGACGCTCCACTGCGAGGCCACTGCAGTGGGGAGGACAGAGGCCTCCCAGGCTGTGGGGCAGCCACACGCCAGGCCCTGGAAATGAGAGCCAGGGGTTTGAGAAGGGCTGGGGGGGGGTGGTCTTCACCCCCACCACACACCCAAGGCCGAGCCCCGATTTCCCCGGGCAGAGGGGTTGGGTGGCAGGTGGTCTTTGACGCGAGGACCCAACCCTGTAACTGGGGCCCAGCTGTTCCCTGGGGCTATGCCCCAGGCAAGGATGGGGGTCACGGTCCCTGAGGGGAGAGAAGGCAGGACAGGGCGCCCCATCACCAGGAGAGGAGGCCCAAGGAAGTCTGTGGGCATGGCGGGGCGGGCTGGGGGCACCAGGGCAGAGACCGACCCAGGCTCTCCCCCTGCAGCTGCTCAGAACCCACGAGTGGCCTCGGGGTCCTGGAAGGAAAGGCAATACATTTGGTGAGGACTTACTCATGCCCACTGTGGGCAGGGGAGCGAAGCTGACCTTGTTAGATCTCTGGCAGAGCTTTGGCCCTGGTTTTCTCGTTTACAAAATGGAGGTAGCAACAGCTGTTCCTCTGCGGGTTTTATCAAGTGGTAGTTGGACTCCAAACCAGCTCGGATCTGGTAAAACACGGTGCAGAGGCAACCGCACGGGGCCTCAGTGGTGTGTGTGTCTTGTCGCAGGCTCCCGGGTCCCTGCAAGTATGTGCAGAGCCCGTGGGCTTCCGGGCCCGAGAAGATGGTCTGGTTTCACTCCGACAACTTGGGGTGGAGCCTGAACAGTCCTCGGGGCTCCACTTCCTCCTCTGGGTTTTCCATGAGGCAGAGGGGATTTCCTGGCAGGAACCACCGCGGTATCTGTCAGGGCCAGTGGGCAGAGATATTGGAAACACAGCCTGTTATCGCTCCCCAGACAATGCTGGTGTCTTGCTCCATGGCTGGTACTAGCAAAAAAAGAAAAAAAACAAAAAACACTTTTTTGGCATATGCACTTTTAGACCAGAGGATTGTGTTTGCATGTGTGTTATGATTATTACTGGGGGGGGGGGTGCGGAAGAGAGGGGAGAAAGAAACAGAAAAGTAACTGGTAGATTTTTTCTTTTAATTTTTTGGCCATGCTGTGTGGCACGTGGAATCTTAGTTCCCTGACCAGGGATCGAACCCGCACCCCCTGCAGTGGAAGCGTGGAGTCTTAACCACGGGACTACCAGGGAAGTCCTAAACTGGTAGATCTGAAAGGGTATCCATTGTTGACCAAAGTTTGGGGCCTGATGGTACCTGAGATGATTTTAGGACTTAACCTGGCAGAGAGTAACAAAGGAGAGAGGTGACCTCCCTTTCAAGGCAAGAGTGTCTCGGGCAGGACTTACCGTGTTGCTTTCAGGATGCTGATTGTTATTGTTTCCTTCTGGTTATAGTGAGGGAAGCTGGTTTTCCACTTATAATCACCATCTTTTAAATACATTTACTAAATGCAGAATGTGTCGATTAAAGAATAATGGGTAGAGAATTGTTAAAAAAAAGCAGAATTGTGACTGTGGCTCTAAATGACTGGGCCTTGGAGACACGGATGTGCTCCAAACCTTCCATTATACTGAGGATGGGCTGAGACCACGGAAGGGGTGGGCTTGAGCCGAGTCCCAAGAGGGAAAGATGGGTGGGGGGGATGGTGTGTGAGTGCCTTGGAGAATGAGAGAGACAGAGGATAAGTGACAATGAGGGATGCGGGAGAGAACTTCACCTACACAGACTCTTCCGGGGGAGCCGGGGGCAGGGCAGGCACAGGTGGAGGCAGAGGAGCCCTGGGCCTCGAGCTCCTGCAGGTGCAGCCAGCCTGCCTACCTTGGCTCTCCCTCTGGGGAGGAGGCACAGCACAGGCACCTCCTGACCCTTTCTCAAGACCAGAGGGAGCTCAGGACTCAAGCCAGGGGCCAAAATCTAGCTGCAGCCACGAGGGGACCTTTTTAAAGATTCAGCTTTCAAAACTTCTGATTCATTTCCAAAGCTTTGCAAAAACTCCCCGAGGTCTCAGAACTTGTTTTTGCTCATCAAGAAGAGCACCAGGAACCACTTCCTACCTCGTGACCTGTAGGTTTCCATCCAACCCAAAGGGAGGCGGAGAAGCAGGGGCTGGGAGGGGGATGGGCACTGTTTGGCCTGAAGTGAGGAGAGAAGAGAGAGGGCTTGTTCTTCAGGTCCAGGGGAGGCGGAGAACGAAGGGCCGGTTCAGTAACTCCAGGAGGGAGTTCGGAAGGCATCCAGAAAATGTTCTCAATACGAATGAATAGGTGACAGCCGGCAGGTCATCTGGTAAACCTGCCCAAGCTCTGAAGCCAGGGACTCAGCCAAGTCACTGCTGGAAGCTTCTAGTGTACACAGAAGTCTGGATGGAAGTATAGTGTGGAGGTACAGAGAGAGAGAGAGAGCCTTCCTGAGACTGCCGTGCAGGCTCTCCTCTGCATCTCAGTCTCCTGCTGGGCCTCCCAGCACGATGGTGACATGGCTGCAGAGGCTGGGAGATAGCCCTGCTTCGGAGGAAAGGGTCTCTCCAGAGACTGAAAAAAGGACGTCTCCAGGGACTGGGTGGTGAGGGTCCTGCCTGGGCCTGGGGGTGGGTGGGAAGCTGTGTAGCTGAGTTTAAGGGGTCCCTTGGGGAACACCAGGTAGAACCTGGGAGAGATTGCAGACACCGCCCAGGCTGGATGTTGAGTTACCTCCGCAATGAGGTGCAAGAGCCAGCAGAAGCGTGAAGGACAGGCCGTTGGGGGAGTGACTACCATCCTGTCCAGTAGGCAGGGGCAGGTGAGGCGTGGGTGAGGGAGGCGGTCAGCCTTGAAGCCAGTCCGTGGGGAAGTGCAGCCCGGAGCAGCTCGGCTGGAGTCAGAGGAACGGGGCGCAGCTCTCAACCCCACGGACAAGTCAGTCCTCCGCTGTAAAGTCAAGAGATTGAGTAAGACCGGGGCTTTCAAGGTCAGCTTGTTTGCCTTGTCCAGTGGGATGTAGGATTCAGGGACAGAGGGCAGCAGGCCTTAGACCACAGCTACGTCTGGCTGATGTTTATGACCTACTCCCCTGTTTGGGGCCCCGGGAGACGAGCCTTGGTTTCTCTTCCTGAGGTTTGCACTAACTTGCTCTCTCTGGTTTGGTCCTAAACCCCAGGGCCTATGAGCCCCCTCGGACCGGGCTCTCCCCAAATCTCCCCATGACAGCTCCAACCTGCTATCAGGGTCTGTACTTACCTATCACTACGATAAGAAATTCCGTAAAAACTGTTACTAAACCAGGCTCAGTTTGCGTAGCGGCCAGACACCGAGGCACTGAGGTTTGCAGCCGAGAAAGGGCAGAGACAGCCAGGCGAGGAGACTGGAGAAAAAAAGCTCAAATCTACCTCCCTGAAGGTGAGGGCCTGGGGTATTTATGGGGTAAGGAAGCAGCGTGGTCTAAGGCATGGGGCGTGGCGGAAAGGTGATTGGAAATAAGAAAAAGGTGAGTTTCATTGTTGTTCTGAGCAGGTGTTAAGCTGCAGGCTTTTCCACGGGAGCTGGTTCAGAAGATGGAGGAGTTAGCAGTTCTGAAGGTAGCGTTTTGGGTTCCTGATGACAAAAGGTTACCAAGCAGATATTTGTGCCTGTCCAGTCGGAGGGTCAGTGGTCCTAAGCAGCCTTAAGTGGCTGGGGCTTGAACTAGACACAGCTGACTCCAAGTTCCTGGAAAACAGCTCGGGCAAACATCTTATTGTTTGGGCGCCGTGACATGTGGAGGACGTTCAAATCTTTCGTGGCAGCAATGAAAGTGAGCTTCATAGGTGAGGGCAGGTACAGGTGCAATGGACTTAACTGGCCGTCACCCTCGGCTTCAAAACCTTCATCAACACACACAATCTCACGATTTCTCCAGGAGCAAATTAAAGAGTGGTTTTGGCCCAGCATCTTTGATGACGTTGCAGTCAAGAAGCCAGCGGCTGAGGCTGCATCATCCAAAGGCTTGGCTTGGGGTGCGAGGTCTGCCCCCCACCCCGTGTCTCCCGCACGCGGTGGGCAAGCTGGTGTTGGCTGTGGGCACGAGGTGTCAGTTCCTCCGCCCGCGGGCCTCTCCACAGGCCAGCGTGAGTGTCCTCACAGCATAGTGTCTGGCTCTCTCCAGGACCGAGTGAGGCAGAAGTGGCTTTAAAGTCACATGCTGTCATGTCCATCTTATTCTGTTGGTCATGCAGACCAGCTCGGATGCATTGCGGGAAGGGGCTGGAGAAGGTCTGAATTCCAGGATGGGGGCTCACTGAGGCCTGGCTGCCACAGGACCCTCGCGGGGCTGGAAGTCTTCAACCAGATCGTTTCCTGTAACACTGACTCTTGCTGAGGCAAAGCTGAGATACTTTAGCCTTCCTGGTTCCTTTAGCAAACACGTCTGAGCACTTTCTCTACGTCAGAACTGGTGGGTAGGACACAAAGACCAGTAATCTTACAGACGAGTAGAGAAGGTGATGCTCACACTGGAAAGTGTTAAATGTCACAGGGGCAGCCATAGACCCCCGGTGCCCTGGGGACGCAGCGGGGGGACGGGTCTACAGGGGTGTCAGGGGCGGCTGCCTGCAACAGGGGAGGCCTAGCTGGGTCTGAAGGATCAAAACCGAGGGTGATCATTAACTAACTCCATCGCACCAGCCTTTACTAATCAAGGTGGTTTTAATTGTTGTTACAAAAAACTTGCTTGTTCTCCAGGCCACATGGAGCCTAAACAATAAGATGTTTGCTCCAGTTTTTCTCCAGAAAGTTGGAGTCAGCTGCGTCTAGTTCAGCTGAGCAAGAGTCAGCTGTGTCCAGTTCGAACTGAGCTGGTTAAGACTGGGTGGGACCACTGACCCTTCAACTGGGCAGATGCACGTGTCCACGTGGTGGGTGACCTTTTGAACGTGCAGAGGCCTGAGCTTAGTTACCCCTGCGCAGAACGACTATCATCACACCTTTTCCCAATCAGCTCTCTCCGTGCTCCCCATGCCTCAGCCCACCCTGCTTCTTTAGTCCTCATCCCTTAAATGCCCTGGCCGCTTGCCTTTGGAGAGCCGGATTTGAGATTTGTTTTCCTATCTCCTCGCCTGGCTGCCTTGCGAAAAATCCCTCTCTTTGCTGTAAACCTTGGCGTCTCAGCATTTTGGGTTGCTGTACACGGGGCAAAACAAGCCTGATTCAGGATGAGTAGGAGGTCACTAGACAGAGGGAAGGAGAGAGATGGGGAGGGAGGGGGGAACAGCTTCCCAGGTTGGGGAGCCAGCCTGGCTGCTGCAGAGGAGGGAGGCTCAAGGTGCCGGCATTGCCGGGTTAGGGTGTCACTTTTCACTGCTCTGATTTCAGCACCTTATTTCGCATCCCTTGGACCCATGCTGTTCAGCAGGCATATGCCAACAGCTGCACTTGTTTGTTACTGCAACAAAGAAACTCACTGGGAAGTTCTCAGAGATCCAGCCCCGGAGGACCTAGCCTGTAAGTTAGAGCAGCAGAGAATGACTGCAGAAATAGTTTCCTCTTGTGGAAAAGATTGTTTCACGCCCCTGCCGTGCAGGCAAACATCATTTCGTGTTGCAGGGACTCTGCCCAGTTGCTCTCAGATGGGAGGTGCGGGAATGTGTATTTACTTGCCTGTGTGTCATTTTCCTTTGTTTTGGGTGAGTGTGCTGCCCGCTGGGATCAGGCGTGCATAGGTCTGAGGGAACACACCTGACTCAGGCCTGCCGGTCCCCGGACCGCGTGAAGGCTGTGCTGGGTTTCCAGCTACCTCTGCTGCCCTGTAAGAGGCATGTACCTTTGACGCTGCAGAAACATCCCCTGCTGGCTATTCGTTTATCCCTGTGGTTTGTGACGTTTGTCCCGTGTGGGTTTCATTGCTGGCTGTCTTGGGCCACACGTTCCTTTGGGGCAGAGACTCTGTGCGAAGGTGCCCCCCGCCCCTGTCCCTTGCCTGGAGGGCACTGAGTACAGGCCCTGGAAACAGGAGAGGAGCAGGAAGAAAGTGGGGGCGAGGGCTCCACCCTACACCTCATTTGCCTGTATCTGCAGCGTCGACCTCAGGGAATCGCCTGCCCTTCCCCCCCTTCCCCATCATCACAGCTTCCACGTGTTTTCTCTGACAATTGGGTGAAAAGCCGAGGGCTGAGCATCACACCTGGAGATGGCCCGAGATAAGCATCCAGGTGGGCCCGCGGGGGTGCCTGGTAGGCAGAAGGCGGACCAGCTTGAACTCGATGCTCGACGGTTGGCGAAGGTGCGCGATGTCACATAACAGCCTTTTTCCAGTCCTGGGGCAGTTTCTAGGAGCGGAGGGGGGCCTGGTGCCAGCCTCTCAAGTCACGTTCAACGGGCAGCTATAGCCCGAGCAGCTGGAGGGGGGCCTGGTGCCAGCCTCTCAAGTCACGTTCAACGGGCAGCTATAGCCCGAGCAGCTAGCTGGAGGGGAGAGAATTACTTCAACCAGAGGGCTGCAGCCTGCTCCTTCCTCATCCCGTCCCCCAGCGCTGCCGGGGAGGGGGCGATTGGCAGCCCTGGGCCTCTGTCCACGGGGCACGGAGGAGAGGTCCCACTCGGACTCCAGGCAGAGAGACAGAAGAGGCAAGGGCCTCTGCCCGGGGCTGGTCCACCCCTGCTCAGCTGGAACAGAGGCGGCTCCAGCCCAGACTCAACAGGGGTGGACAAAGGGCAGTTTGGAGCCCCTCCCACCCAGACTGTGGGCGCCCCGGGCACATGCTTGCCTTAGATCCTGACCCTTCAGGAGCTGGAGGTGCGGCTGCCCTGGGTGGGCGCGGCCTGCGAGTAGAGCCTGAGACCTGGCCTCTGGGTGCACAATGTCCCCGAGCAGCCGTGGGCTGAGAGCAAGGGCCCCTGGCCCAGTCACCCAGGCAGACGGGCCTGAATCACTGTGCTCGGTGCTCGCCGGCAATGTGTGCAGAACGTGTGCTCTGTCACTCCAGTTTTGATCTCTGTAGACAGTCCTTGAAGGAAGTGTGCTCCTAGTGGCACATTGGGTCTGGGTAATTTTTTTCTTTCTCTTAAAAAAAAAAAAAAAGACTATTTTCTTAGAGCAGATTTAGGTTCACGGCCAAATGAGGTGGAAAGTGTAGAGTTCCTGCATCCCTCGTCCCTCATATCCACGGCCTCCCCCACCATCACCATCCCCACCAGACGGCACATTTATTATAACTGATGAACCTGCATGGACACGTCATCCTCACCCAGAGTCTATTGTTGATATTAGGGTTCACTCTTGTGTTGTATATTCTGTGGGTTTGGACAAATGTATAATGACAAATGGATACACATTTGTATAATGTACAAATGTGTATCCATCATTACAGTATCATTCAGAGCAGTTTCACTGCCCTAAAAACCCTCTGTGCCTCACCTATTCCTCCCTCCCTCTCCGTTAACCCCTCAAAATCAATGATCTTTTTACTGTTTGCATAGTTTTGCCTTTTCCATAACATCAGTATAGTTGGAATCATACAGCATGTAGCCTTTAAGTTTCCTCCATGTCTTTTTCATGGCTTGACAGCTCATTTATTTTTAGCGTTGAATAATATTCCACTGTCTGGATGCACTGTAGTTTATTTATCCATTCATCTACTGCAGCACATCTTGGTTGTTTCCAAGTTTTGGCAATCGTGAATAAAGATGCTGTAAAAGCATCCATGTGCAAGTTTTTGTGTAGACATAAGTTTTCAACTTCTTTGGGTAAATGCCAAAAAGCATGATTGCTAGATCACATGGTAGGTTTTGTAGTTTGGTTAGACTGCCAAAACTGTCTTCCAAAGTGGCTGCACAATTTTGCCTTCCTGCCAGCAATGAATGAAGGGTTCCTGTTGCTCCACAGCCTCGTCAGCATTTGGTGTTGTCAGTGTTTTGAACCTGGGCCATTATGATGTTGAATATCTTTTCATATGTTTGCCACCCGTGTATCTTCTTTGGTGAGGTGTCTACTCAAGTCTTTTAAAACTGGTTTGCTCATTTTCTTATTGCTGAGTTTTAAGAGGTTCTTTTTAAGAGGTTTTTTGTCGTTGTTGTTTTTTTTAATTTTTTTGGTATATTTTTGGGTAATAGTCCTTTATCAGATGTGTCTTTTACAAATACTTTCTTCCAGTCTATGGAGCCTGTGGGGTCTGAGATGAGGGTCTTCTCATTCTCTAGAGGCAATTTCTTTTTTATACTTTCCTGAGTTATCAAAATTTTCCATGATGAAAATGTATGATTGTATTTATTTATTTATTTTAGTTTGGGCTGCGTTGGTTGTTCGTTGCTGTGCTCGGGCTTTCTCTAGTTGCGGCGAGCAGGGGCTGCTCTTTGTTGCGGTACACGGGCTTCTCATTGTGGTGGCTTCTCTTGTTGCAGAGCACGGGCTCTAGGCATGTGGGCTTCAGTAGTTGTGGCTCATGGGCTCCAGAGTGCAGGTTCAGTAGTTGTGGCGCATGGGCTTAGTTGCTCTGTGGCATGTGGGATCTTCCCGGACCAGGGCTCGAACCCGTGTCCCCTGCACCGGCAGGCGGATTCTTAACCACTGCACCACCAGGGAAGTCCAAAAATGTATGATTTTTAACAACAGAAAAAATTATTTTTAGAGCTCTAACATTTTGCTTTGAGATAAATATATATATATATATAAAATATATATAATATACATTAAAAATATATAAAATACAAAAAATATATATATAATATATATATAAAAATATAAAACTATATATATATAAATATATATATATTTTTTGAAGAGCAAATATCAATTCTCAGAGGAAATAGTTAAGTCCTCTGGATTGAAATAAGGACTATGCCACTTGAAACTAAATGTGAAAACAAGAGCAAGGAGTTAAAAAAAAGAGGATGTTTGTGCCTTACAAATAAAAACCACCCAGACAGGAACGAACAGGAGAGCAAATATAAGGACTAGGATATACAGCTGGCATAGACTATCACTGACCTACTTAAGGAAGACTATTACTGTTATCTAGGTTAGAAACATGACCTTTAAATTTATTATAAGACTTAGAAGAGAGCCTTATGTAGGAAATATACAGTTCAGCCCACCTCCAATTTTCCTTTCTTCAGGTACCATTCTAGCAAGTTGCTAAGATGTTTTGAAGGTGCGTTTTAAAGGTTTCCCTTAAAGACTTAGTGTTTAGGATAATGGCCTTGTTGTTTTCATGAAGTGGAGTACACAAAACCAAGAGATTTGATAACTTATCATGATCTGATTCTTTAGAAAGATCATTCTGGTTGCTGTATGGAGGGTGGATTGAGTGGCGAGGAGTGGAATGTAGGGACCAGAGCTTACTGCAGCTCACCCTGGGCGGGATTCTGAACGTGATGTGAAGTCAAGGTGACGCGGCTCAGAGTGGGTGGTCATGGTGTGTGAGTGAATTAGAGGAATCAAGGGTGGATGGACGGTGGTGTCATCTACTGAGATGGGGGAAGGTTCAGGGTGGCGGGGGAGAAGATTAGGGGTGGACAAGCAGTGGTCCTCTTGGGTCATGTCAAACGTGAGATCTTAGATTTCCAGGGGGGCACATGGGAGAGGCTGCCATGCCAGGTGGTGAGTCTGGAGCTCACGGGAGGGGTGAGGGCTGGAGGTGTCCTTTGGGAATTGTCAGGCACTGGTGACAGTAAAGTCATGGGAATGGATCAGGTTTCCCAGGAGCATAGAAGAAGAGGTCTGGGGACCGAGCTCTGTGGCTCTCTGCCATTTCAGGTCTGGAAGAGAAGGGCCCAGAGGAGAGAAGATGTGAGGGAGGAGGACTAGGGGAATGTGCTGGCACGGTGGCTGGAGGATGAGGGCCTTCAGGAAGGAAGGTGGCGCCTGCTCCCAGGGACCGAATCTGGAGAATTAACCCAGAGGGCGAGGCCTACCGGGGACGGGAGGGATGGTGGGTTTAAGTCGGCTCTTAGAGGAAGCTGAGGGGTAAGGCACATGCTGCTCAGGGCCACGTGGGCCGCAGTGCGAGCTCCAGGTGCTCAGGGCCAGCGTGAGGGGCAGACGAGGCCTCCCGGAGGGGACCCCGGACAGTGGGAGCTGTGGGGACAGACGCATATGGTCCTCGAGCTGTGCCCGCTGGTCTGCCGGGGGCGTGGGGCTGATTTTGCAGAGTGCTCGGAGCACAGCAAGAACGAAGACTCTCAGGTCCTGTGTTTGGGATTTGGCAGAGTGGGTGGGGGGAGGCACTGGAGACACCCTCCACCAGGAGCGGCTTGTGCCCTGGAGGGAGCGGGCTGGGGGGGAGGCAGGCTGGGCAGGGGCGGGCGGGCACCAGGCAGCAAGTTGAGCCTGTATTCAGAGGGACGAAGGAGCCACCTGATCACATAGGTTGTGGGTAACACAGCGGATGACACCAGGCGCTGGTCAAACCTGAGGGTGCGGGTCTCTAAACATGCAGAGAAGCCGGTGTTTGAGGGGAAAGAAAGGGAGATGGAATGTCCAGTTAAGCCTCTGCTCCCTAGTTCAGGGGGGGCAGCACCCTGGTTGGAGGGCTGGGACCAACAGGCCTTGAGGCCTCGGCACAAGCAGAGAGCTCAGAGGCCAGGGCCGTGGAGCCCAGGTCAACCCACCCCCCATTTTCTAAACCAGAGAAACGGGGTCACATCTTTTCTTCCCCTTCACTCCCAACACTTCTGCCAGCCCTGCGCCACCCTCTTCCCTTTCAAACTGAAAGAGCACCTGCGGCCACCTGGGTGGGGGGACACCGACAGGCCACCCTCTGCCACCCCTTCCCCACACCCCAGCTTTAACATCCCTCCACCCCCAGACCTCCTGGGACGGGAAGTTGTGAACACAGTGAGTGGAGTGAACAGCACCAGCAGTCTGAGCCCAGTTTCCAGCTCCATCTTTGTCACCTGCCAGCTATGAGGCCCTGGGTGATGCTTTGACTCAGCCTGCACCTGCAGAACAAGGAAGGTGGCACTCAGTCTGAGAATTATAAGGCATCAAGGCTGGAGAGAGCTCTGGTTTTTGGTTTCTGATTTGAGAACAGTGTCAGCTCCTGGGAATAGAATGAAACCAGTTTCTGCAGAGCTGTGTGAAGAGGTGAACTGACCAGGGTCGTACCTGCTGCCTATTCGAACCAGAAACGAACCTCTGCTGTGGTCACTACTCATGACACACTCGTTTCCAAGGTCTGCAGGAGTCCTCCAAGGCGGGTCCTCTGAGCCTCCGTGGGCTGGCAGCAGAGGCGGCATCTTCAGGGAACACACACAGGCCGGCACAGGCCTTTAACCTCAGCTCTGCCACACACCCGCCGGGTGATCCTGGGAGAGTCATGTGATGTTTCCAGATCTCAGATGCCTCAGCCGGTGAAGAGGGGATCAGACTAAACTCTGTGAGGTTCCAGGCCTAACTTTATTGATTTGTCTCTCCTGGCCCTGCCCAGAGAAGGAGGGAAACAAGACCCCCACCCCTGCCCCCAGCAGCAGCTACAGAGAAATCTGAATTCCGTGGAAGGTTAGCTGAATTCTTCAAAGGTAGCTGATTTTGTCTCACCTTCTGGGCTACTCAGCAGCACAAACATTACCAGAGACTGTAATGCTGTCTCCTCTCTTAAGGGTCAGGGATGTAGTTAACCAGCTGGCCCTTGCTGGAAATTCTCAGGGTCAGGCCGCATGGAGTGGCTTCACTGGGGACCTGGGAACATCTTTCTCACTGCCTCAGCTCAGGGTGGAAAACACGTTCGTGTGCCTGGGAAAGAGGGCAGGTGAAGGAAGCAGATGATGGTAGAGGGAGGAAAAGGCTGTGTGGATTAAACCAGAATCCAGATTAGTCCGATCCTGTTGCCAAACTGTAACAGAGGACACATATGTTGAATTTAGGCAAAAGGTTTGTGTATCTGTGAGAGGGTAGAGAGCAAATCATCTACATTTGATAAACATTCTGCCTTTATTTTGAAAAGTGAAGACTGGGGGTTCAGAGTGGGTTAAGAGATTGAGAAGTTGGAAACATTAGGATCCTGGAATTTCATTAAGTTGTTTTTCTTTTTAACTTATGTTTTTTTAGTGAAAAATTTCACTTATCTTCAAAAAGATACGCAAAGAATATAATGAATTCTCATGATCTCTCATCCTGTTTAAGCAATTCTCAACTGCTGGCCAATCTGGTTTTATTTTTATCCCTAACCATGCTCCTGCCCTGTAATTTTGAAGGAAATCTCAGACCTCATACAATTTTATCGGCGCAGTGCCCATGCAGGAGACATGGGTTCGAGCCCTCGTCCGGGAAGATCCCACGTGCCGCGGAGCAACTAAGGCTGTGTGCCACAACTACTAAGCCTGCGTTCTAGAGCCCACGCGCCTAGAGCCTGTGCTCCGCAATAAGAGAAGCCCCCGCTTGCCGCAACTAGAGAAAGCCCGCGTGCAGCAATGAAGACCCAACACAGCCAAATATAAATAAATTTATATAAACCCCCTCCCATATCTAGGGGACTTTAAATATCCAGTATATCCTGGATATTTCGGATTGTCTCATTTAAAAACAATTTGATTTAGGATCCAAGTAAGTCCATACATTGCAATGGTTTGACATGTCTCTTAAGTCATAGATACCTCCATCTTTCTCTTTCAGTTTTATTTTGTTGAAGAAACTGTCATTTGTCTTAATTTCCTGCAGATGCAACTCAGGCTGATTTTCTTGGCAAGACTACTTAGGTGCTGGGGGGCACCACTGTCAGGAGGTACGCCGTGTCTGGTGGTCTTTATTAATGGCTGAAATCTAGATCCATCAATCCACCAGGGCTTACAAAATGGTGATATTCTATCATGCTTTCTTCACTGATTAGCTGGGCTACTGCTATAAAGAAAATCTTCCCTTCCTCAGCTGTTCAGTTACCCTGAGATACGGTTTGTAGAGGAAAGGGCAGAATAAATGCTTGATTTTTTTTTTTTATCAGTTCTCAACGGAGTAAGTTGGTTTCATGAGATACTCCAAAGGCGATTTAAAAGGTTGTGCTTTTTCTTACAGAATCATTTTGAAGCTATGAATTTAAACATTTATTTGTTACCCTAGTGGATGTTCCCATTGTCTCAAAGCGCGCATGCTAAATAAGATTACGTACCACCAGACCTGAGGAAACCACCATATCTGGTAAGTTCCTCAGACTTGCAGTTGGTTCTGGAGTTGCTCAAATATGCAAGCAAAACCCCAAACTCCTCTGATCTAGGAAGTTCTAGACTCTAGGAGTGAGGGAGATTTTCTTTGCTAGGATATTCCTCTCACGGGTATTAGCTTCAATGGACAAAGGAATGCGATTCTTTCAAGGGTGTTCGCTAATGCTGATTAAGAAAAGCCAAAGTTTGCAGGCTGAGGTATCACCTACTTTGGATCCCAGGATTTCTAACCCTAACAGACAATACTACCCACCAGTTTCCCCTTTAGGGACAGGCAGGAGTTCTAATAAGGAAGAGAACTGGAGAGGTGCCCACTTTGGTCTGTATCTCAGTCATCAAGACTGACAGATGGTAGCCTTAGCCAGGCATTTGCAGATGGCTGTAAAATGAATTCAGTAACATTAGCCTTAGCCATACATATACTGTAGAAAACCAAGTACTGTGCTGGGTCTGCACGTTTACTCAAGCACTGAACATAAAGTAGAGCTAAGCCAGCACAAGGGTGGCGAGTCGCCTCCTGAATCAGCTGAGGAAATGTCAGTCTTAATAGATTCAAGGGTGATTTAGTGACACTGGTGTCCCACTGGCTGACAGTTAATCCAGATACCCGAGCTTCCCCTCCCACCTGTGTGCACACATCCTAGGTTGAGCCCTCAGTTTAGAGAGACTACCCCTTGCTCAAAATATACAAACACACTCATGGAAAGAAGTTAAAAGAAAAACTGTACTTACTTCAACTCAGACTCTGAAGAGTTTGAAGGCAAACTGAGAAGCTAATAGATATATGTAAGTACTTATTATATAGCATTTACATAATGGCTACTGGCTAGACCAGTGATTACTAAGTGCTGACCCAAGGAATTCACTGTATCAGAATCACTGGGGGGGAGTGTTTACAAATATCAATTATCAGCCCTCTACTCCCACCCCCCCAGATACTGACTCAGTGAAACAGGTGTGGGAACTGGGGGAGGGGAGCTAGGGGGTGAGGCCCAGTTACCTTTATTTTTTTCAAAGTACCCCTTGTGACTCTGATGCCCAAACAGGCTTGAGAACTACTAGGCTAAATCATCAGATGTTCTCAAATATAGGTGCAATTTATGAAGAGTGTTCATTCTACACAATTATTCAGTTTCTGGGTCTTATTTTTTCCCTTGAGTGAACCCAAGGAAGCTAGAGTTTTCAGTAAAACATCATTTCATTAACAATATTAGAACTACTATTGTTTCTACAACTTGAGGCTGATCAAGGTAATTCTGGAAGAGACTGTATCTTATAGCATCTCTAGAAATGATTAGAAATCTTGCTGATTTTTCAGATCACAACCACTGGTATAATCTACACTACTGACTTTGAATTTCCAGAGTTAGAAACCTGAGATACCTAAGTTAAAATCTGAAATTAATCAAATTAATGAGGATGCTTTGCTAATAGCTTTACTATTGTATCCAGAAAGTGGCCAGATGTTCAGCTGTCTTCAATTTAACTGCTATTTCTGATTATAATGTGTTCTAAATGGTTTAATAAGATTCAAAAAACTTGACCTAATTGAATCTTTCTCTTACTTTCCAATGAATTTCAAAGGTGTAAGTATTTATGACTTTTAAAAGAACTTTGTGAGGCTTGCCATCACCTCCTTTGCTATACCAACGCATTCTGGCAAACGTCCCCCAAACATCCACCAGCCAAGAAACCTTTAAGGGTGATTATGTGTGTGACTTTCATTTTTTAATTGTATAATTCATTTATACAGAGAAATCATTTGGATGTAACTATTTACAGTCTTTTTCAATTTTCATTTCCACTGGCCAAATATAGTTCACATAATAGTCAACATTTACTTGAGCTGATCACCATTACAAATCTGCCATGACACAGGGCTTTTAGCATCCCCGCCTTAAAGACTACGGTCTCATTTGAACAGAAACATTTCATAGTAAAAGATTCACCAGTCTCTTATGAATACATCTGCCAAAACTGATCTCATATGGTCAAATTTTCAACACATTTTCTTTTCAAACCCATTATTTGCAAGTATTGTAAACCAAGGCAAATACAGTTCACTTCCCTCAAGCCTTCTACAACTTACTACACACTCTCAAGTTTAGCTTTTACTATCTTTCATAAATGTCTGACACAACCAGACATTTTTTACTTTAAGACAAAACTACACTCTTTTTCCCTTTTTTAAAAAATACTTATTACCAGCTTCCTTCCCTCTTGCTTTTCAGACAATATTAACTTTCCATGAAATCCTTAAGGTGGTTTTCTTTCAGTAGTCCAGAATATACCGAGTCATTTCATGTATGTTCTAACCCTGAAATACTACACTTTAAAAACTGCAATTTTTTTAACTGGCTCAAAAACAGTATGGCTTGATTTCACTTGGTAAAGTTAATATGATTTAAAAATACAACACACACACACACACACACACACACACACACACACACACATTTTTAATCAAGGAAGAAAAACACTTTAAAGACATGCCAATTTGAAAAGGCATCAAAGTAAAAAAATAAAAGCAAATACTAAAAACTACTTTACAATGAAAAAATTAAATAATTGGCAGGTTAAATCAATGAAAAATGAGGAATGTGCAGTGAAAAACAAACTAATAAAAAGCATTCCAGTTGGTAAAATGGAAAACCTATTAAGTTTTGTTTTTCCAAGGAACTTATGTTTCAACATAAATTCTGAAATATTACAAACATATATTCCAAGTAGATCTTAGATGCCGATGTTAAAATTTCAAATTCTGCATGCAAAGTTTATCAAATAAACACTGGTAAAATCCTGGTATTTGCAAAATTTTAAGCTTTGGCCAATATTATAAATATCACAATTGGTATTAAAAAGTCATGACGAATGCAGAATGAAGAGAAAACCCATTTCATAAGTATTTCATTTGATTAAAAATACCAGACTTACATGTTCTAGATGCTCTGAGGAACAAAAAAGACTGCAGTTTAACAGTAATCTGTATATATATCTTTAGCTGCCATTAAAAAAAATTAAAAAAATAAAAAACAACCACCAAAACCCAACCAAAAACACAGAAAATGTGAAGACTGGTATTAAGTAACCCTGCAACGCTCCCATACTCACATTACAAGAAAGAACAACTGTACACAGTTATAAAGTCTCTCCCCTGGTTACCACAGAGCTTCCTTTACACCAGTGTCTCTTTCCGCTTGCCACCGACCTGGGCTTTGTCCCTGGCTTTTCGGAGGCCAGCCTGGGCTCGGGGCGCTTTCGCGCCCTTAGCATCGTCTGCTGTGTGCACCGGGGTGCCACCTTCGGAAGTGTCTCCATCAACTTCCACCTGAGTCACGCTGGATGCTGTGGACGCCCGTCTCTGGGCCCTGGCATTGCTGGCAGGGGGGCAGTTCTCTCCGTACTCCTCGTGGGGCTCCGGCAAGCCCTGCAGCTCGGAGGGGCTGGTGGCCTGCCGGGAAGGGGCCATGGCAGCTCGGATACAATTGAACCACTGCTGCTTGTGGAACACATCATTAGCTTGTAGAGTATGGGACTGGCCTGGAGAGGGGTCTTGGAAGCGAACTCGAAAGATATTTTTAGCTAGATAAAGAAAAATTAAAAAATGGAAATCAGACTTAAAAAGTTTATTCTAGATAAAGTGAATATGGGTGCTGGTATTTATACAGCATGCACATCTGTTAGATACATTACATAGTGCCTAGATGTTACTTATTAGGTACATGTGCTGGTGTCAGAGCAGCACAGCACCTGCCAACTCAAGGAGTGTTAATAGGTATAGGATGATGGAACCCATTTCATTTTTAGATTTTGTGTGGGGACAGAATTCTTAAAGATTAAAACTGAGTTTATGATTATTGAAACTATTTTAAAGCGTGTATTTTTACCTTTATCTGAATTGCTGAAAGCCCCTCGAAAGGACCCTCCCATCCTCACATCTCCATCCTGCAGGTCTTCCAAGACCAGCTCCTGGATTGGGATTGGCTGCCGGTAAACCTGGTAAGAGTGACGCTCGTTTCGTGTAACAGGCCGAGTCAAAACCAAGATGTCTTGAAACAGGAAAATGTAGAGTTTCTGGAGAAATGAGAAAAAAAAAAATGCTTCTTAAATATGGAACTTTGTAACTTTAAGTGACTGAAATCCACTGTAAAAACAACTTGATTTGATCTTACTAATTTCATCAAATTGATTTACTAAGATCCTCCTTACAAATGACTTCATAACGATGGTGATTTAAAGCTATGCATGTTCTCCTTGGAGAGCTTTTGTCATCACAGACTATATGCAACTTTTTTATCCGTGTGTAACATTAGATTCAGCAGCAGCTGAGCAAACGCTATGCACCACAAAGACCTGACTGTCAGTGGTAACGTGACTGGAAACACCAGGACTATACACCACAGTCTTCTAACAGGGTGAGAAGTTAAAAATGTAAGCTGGTAAAAATGTTAATTGTTCTGTTTTGTCCCACATAAATTTAAGCTTTTATAGAACAATGAGGCCTCATGATAGAAATCAGAGATGAAAGATTAACTCTTTTCCAAAAAAGAACCTCAGCTTACAAATTGGGCTTCTGAAAAGCACATAATGAAATAAAAATACCATCCCATGCTTATACTTAGTTCTAGCAGGTACCTTTGTAATTAAGATTTAAAAAACAAGTTTGCTCTCATTCAATCTGCTGCAAAAATTTGTTTAGTAGTGCTAAAAACTACTTCTATTACTATAAACTCTTCAAAAATTTTTTTGAAGGATATGCTTTTTTATTAAACATCATAAAACTAATAATTTAGAAAGGAACCCCTAGCCAAACAAGTTGATTTATGCTTCAAAACTAAAAAATAAATGATTACTGATTCTCCACCAAGACATTTAACTTATTCGGTAATGACAAACCAAATGTTTCCTTTACCAAAGCTGATAACATAAAATCCAGTTACCTTCTTTCAGTATGTGATGAGTTTATTTTACAAACCTGCTTCATAATCAATGTGGAAAAAAATTAAACAGTGGGAAAAGGGCAGTAACTGCTCACTTCATATGTTAGTGTCCAAATGCACTTACATGTCCATTTTTATTTTTCAGTTCCCCATGGCAAAGCAATACTTTGCTTGCTTCAATTCTAGGGTCCTTCTGCTTTTCATCCAGATACTCCAGCTTGTCAATGTAATACTGGCATTCCGATTCACCTTTCTTCAAGTTGATATCAGAGAGAACTCCTTGTATTATCAATATCTAAAAATAATCAAAAAAAATCAATGTAGCATTTTCAGCATATTAGTTTATCCTGTTTCCCTACAGGACTAAAATGTCACATTAAAATGATAAAATGTTAAAGCTTGACGGGACTCTAGAAATCGGGTAATTCAGCCGTCCCTTCATTTTACAGCCTCAGCCAAATGGGTGATTTGCCCAAAGTCACATAGCTAGCTGATGGAAGAGGTCAGATTAGAATCCAGTCTTCTAACTAAAATATAAATATAAAATGTGTTGTGTTACACATCTCTTTATTAGTGCACAGTGCAGTAACATACGAGAACTTAAAACGACTACAGAAAACTTCACTGTGCTGATTCAACATGCAGACAGTGTGAGAGTATCACTGTATATCTTTCTCAGGCAAGCTAATATGTAAACTTGAAAAACGTAAGAATCATTTATTGGACTACTTACAGCTTCCTCCAGAAGCTGAACATCAGAGTGGTCTTTTGGAGTGTGTCTAAGAATTTCTTTCAACAGTAAAGGGTATTTAACGAGGCGGCTTCGAGGAATATCTAGGAAGCTCCAAAGATCTAGTTTTCGACTGAAGGGAGACTCAAGACATCGCTGGAGGAAGTCTTGGACTCTTGGATCCTGTTTCTTTTGATCAAGAAGAGCTTTGGCTGCCAGCTGGTTACTGCAGTAGCCTTTGTAGGCATTCAAGCCTGGCAACTGAAGAGTAATAAGAGAAAACAAAGTATAATGAGTTCCTGTTACAATTTAGTCCATTAGTAAGACTGTGCATACAAAACACAAAACTTATAGCTATTCTTTTTTTTTGTTTTAATCAAAAGCTTATTATATGATCCTCTGAGGTTTATCACAGTAGTTCAGAATCAGTTTAACATTTGAAAAACCAACATAATTTACCAAAGAATACTTATAGCTATTCTTGAAAGTTTTAACAAGCTGTAAAAATTCTCCTGCAGGTGATAATGGGGGTTGGATAGTATTTCGGGCCAATCCGAGAATGCCCTTTTTCAACTTCCCTAATATGGCTAAATCCAAACAAAGATTGGCCTGCCTCCTACTTCCCCCAGCCTCAGTTACATGCCGGTCTCCTGTATTCCCAGGACACCTGAGTCCTCCTCTCTCACATTCTTCACCAGCCTTGAGACTGGTTATTTACTGACTGTTCTCTCACTTGACTATAAATGTAGAGACCATCTTTTATCACTGAATCTCTAGTCACCCCTCCTAGAACAGTGGCTGGCATCTGGTAGGCACTCAAATGTTAACTGAGAGAATAAAACAGATAATTGATGGTATATAATGTGGGAATTCTGTCTAAGGAGGAACATATTCTTAAAACAAATGAAACTGCATCATTCATGAAATATTTTTTAAACAGAGACTGTAACTTCCACAGCTATGTAAATTTGTTCAGTTTTAATGCATTTATATGATTTTAGAATCCAGTAACTGGATTAAATCAATGTGATATTGATCACAAATGACAAGTCTGGCACATCTGTATAAACCTATCTGAAGGCAACAACTTGCTACATACCCAGTTCACAAGAATGTGACCAATCTGCTCTACTGTTCCACCAGGCTTGGTTGCTTCTCCTATTCTTGCCAACAAATCTGAAGTGTAAAGAAGCAGAAATGCCAATAATAGGTTTATTTAAAACATAATTCGGGGAGGAGCAAGATAGGGGCAGGGGATTAAGAGGTACAAACTACTGTGTATAATATAAATAAGCTACAAGGATATATTGTACAGCACAGGGAATATAGTCAATATTTTATAGTAACTTTAAATGGAGTATAATCTATAAAAAATCTTAATCACTATGCTGTACACCTGAAACTAATATAATATTGTAAATCAACTATACTTCAATAAAAGTTTTAAAAATATTCAGCACTAAGTTAGAAGTTTAGATTTAAAATTACTTGTTACTGCTGTTCAGAATCCTATGAAAATTAGGTAGCATATCTTACCTTCATGCAGGGGTATATAAGCGTCCAAATCACCAAATATCTGTGTGAGTTCCTCTTCTGACATAATAGACAACTTTAACATGGGGTCATGGTAGGCCTGTCAGAGGGGAGAAATGTGTCACACAAAGAGATCAAGCAAATAAAACATGATGAGAGATCTGTACTTGAATGCAAGCATGACTAACTATGTAAAACTAGTGTGGATTCTATTTTATACATAAAAGAAATTAAAGTATGTTAAGCCCAAAATAGACTTACTGATATTCATATTTGAAGAGATGCATCTAATAAACCTCATCTAAAAGAAGTATTCACCAGTAGATATTCTCTACTTTTCAACTTCTAAAGGTAAGAAAATCATCCTTTAGAATTTGTGAAATGTAATTTTTAAAAACTATGGCGCATGACAGAAAGTTATTTACTGACCTTTCTTGCAAGCTTGAGATCCTCAATTAAATCCTGTTCACCTCGGGACATTTCATATATTGCCTAAAAAAAAATCCAGCAAACATCATAGATCACTCCTCCCTTTGAGAAACAAAAATTATACACAACTGATATTTACCATTTAACTGATGTTTTGAACGGCACTTTTTAAAGTGACTCAGTCTAAAAACTGTAATTCAGAATGGAATCTCAAATTAGAGGATGCAGTCGGTTTCATAATTCTACCCCATCCGAGGTGTTAAACTGGATGTTAAACTGACCACCCCCCATCACAGGTGCCGCTCAGCATGTGTTATGAACGGCATTCAAGTATAAAAATGCAAGTTTATCTTGCCATAGGCATTAGTTTGCTATTCCTCTGGCAAAACATATGTTTAAGAATCAGGGTCTATTTTTTTTTAGTTTAAGCCAGTACACATGGTCTTGCTACTGAGCATGGCACACCTCCTGACGTTTGATCTCTCTGGAGGTTAAAGACTGCTTCATGCTGATGTCTAACATCTCCGACCACAGGGCACTGCTTCTCCTTTTGGTGGGCGCCGGGACTGTCGATCTGCTGGATAACTTCTGGGCAGAAGCGGGGGATCTGTTGTCACCACGAAGGGTAAATGACTGAAAAGAAAAGAAAGAGGTGAACGAGAAGAAGGTTTGGAGGATACAGGAATTATTATTTTTTTTCTTTAAAAAAAATAGACAAATTAAAAGCAAGGTTCTGAGAATTTCTCTATGCATAAAACAATCATTTATCCAAGCTTCTATCGAGCAGTATTCTAAAATATTTATCAGTCAAAATTCTCTCTGGGAATAAAAACTATCCAAGATCTTGCTTTGATATAAGATACAATATAATGTATCTTGCTTTGATATAAGATACAATATAATGAGGTTATATAAATATTGTTCCGGCAACAATATGCCTTACCAGCATATTCCAAAAAAGGAAAGTTATGTTTAAGTATAATAGTACAAACCTGTTTGTATGACTCAAAGAAAATGCAAATTTTAGGCTTCTATAAAAAGTCCCCTCACTACATTACTTGTCCCTACCTGTATGGTTTGACCAAATCGTCTGACGGCTCCATTTCTTACAGGAGAGATTAAATTTGCCAAGGATGTGACCCGAGCTAGAGGTCGAACTCTTTTATTGCTTGGCTCCTGTGAAAACAAAAACAAGTTATACTAAATGTGTGTTTAGGTGTAATGATTTCAAACAAGTTTGGACAAAGTTAAGCCCTCTCAAAAACCAGATATTTGTACAGTATAAAATGCAGAAACATGGAACTCTGAAAATGAATGTTGTTTTTCATTGTTGAAATACAAAGAACACTAATGAATAACAGTAATTTATTAAATAATAAATGGTATAAGAAAGGCCAGTCAAATATCTGAACATCACTCTGAGAACATAACATACTATCATTAAACAGAAAAAAAACCAAAATTAAAACAAACAATTAGATTCTAAAATCCTTTAGAACCTTTTAGCTTAATATAGAGAGTAACTTTTAAAAAACACTTCCTTATTTAGAAAAATTTCAAACATACACAAAAGGGGAGCATAGCATAATGGACCTCATGTACTTATCACTCAGCTTCAACGGTTTTTAGTATAACAATTTGTTTCATCTCTGCCTCTACTGAAATATTTTAAAGCAAATGCCAGACATTCTATCATTTTACTCCTGAATACTTCAGTTAGAGAATAGCTTTTAAATGAACGCATCTGACATTGGAATGGGTCATCTCTAAAGGCAGTGAGGTAGGTCCCTGTTGTGGAGGTATTCTAGCACCGTTAGGACAGTGGTTAAGAACACACTCAGCCTCTGGAATCACACTGACTGGGCCCAAATCCTGGTTTGGACACTTGATAGGAAACATCCTGGGTCCCAGTTTTCTCATCTGTAAAATGAGGTTAATATTAGAATTTCTCTTATAAAGGTGTTATGAAGATTAACGTATGTTTAAAGGGCTCAGAACAGTTCTTGGAGCATACTAAGTTTTAGCTATTACTAGCATTCTTTCTTAGGAATATTTCCACTTACTATGTAAACGTTGGTATTTATAAATAATTAGATCCTCTTTCATACATTTAATTAACTTCAAGGAAAAAAATATAAAAATTCAGAAGACATATTATTTTACATGTATTGTTTTTAAAATAATAATATAGCAAACATCATTTATCATTCAAAGATCTAAAAATTTTACAAATTGCATTACTCTAATTTTACTGCTAGGAAAATGGAGGCATACCATTAGGTGACTCACACAGCTATTGAGATAAAGAAGGCCAGATCATAAAACAGGCCTATCCTTTATGATGTCTATGGAGCATAATTATTTGTTTGTATTTGGTGCCTTTGACAATTGTGGCATACTTGACAAAATAATTTTAATGAGACTTCAGAAGGATATACGATAAAAAAATATATAAAAATTACCACTTAAAAATAACAGATAAAAAATTTTTTCTCCTAAGAATTCTTTGATATGACCAATCAAAGAATTGATTGGTCATAAAAAAGAGATGAGGAAAGTGAGTAAAAATAATTCCCTAAGAATAATTTAAAAGTAAAGTGGCAGAAAGGGTTAAAATCCTCTGGAAAGAAACTTAAACGATTTGAATATTCAAAGAAGCAGTTGGACTTATTAAAGCTCCTAAAGGTATATACACATATGAGGAGGGAATGTGACCCACTAAGGTAAGGAGACTTTGTGGACAACCAACAGAGTTCAGGCCCCTGAGTCCTTAAGAGGTGGTGCTGTAGACCAACCCTCCCCTGCCAAAATAATTAACTCCAAAGTAAAACTGTGACTATAAGGCCACTAATGTGCCAATGTTAAATGAACCGAAAAAGAAGCCTCCGGGATATGTAGTAAAATGACACACTGTGTGGCCAAGGCCATGTGTGGATGCCTTTACCAGACCCATCTGTGCGAGACTGAAGCGACACATGCATGGGCAGAAGGCGGCAGAAGGCATTCCTTTCTCTTGAGTAAAGACAGGACAAAGACGCTTCTGTTTGAATGGGGATATAATTACCTCACAAAGTAAGATATGCCAATGCCAACTAAAAACAAAGCAGTTGTCAGAAAGTTCTGTTCCATAGTTTGGAAAGAGGTTAATTCCTCTTCCTTGTTTAGAGCGTAACCAATTTGACTTCCTAGTAAATCATAAAATATTTAATTTCAATTTAAAAGTCTTTGGAAAGGTGCTCTTCCCAGTGAATTTGAAAGGAAACGTTAGTTTAGCTGGAAGGAAAAGAAATTTTGATATCTAATTTAATACATAAAATCAAAAAATTCTTATCTTTGGATCAGTACAACTATTAATTTCCTGGTAACTTAAAACTGTGATATTTAAAATTAAAACTACAGAATTTAGATTTAGATAATTAAATGTAAATATATCTAAAGCATCTTTCTGAAACTAAAACTCCGAAATGTGGATTCTGTCTCTCTGGGGTGGCAGGATATAATGCTAAGCAGTATTTTGTTATTAAATATGTTCCACAGTCCTTTAGAAACCCACCTATAATCTCACTTCTTCACAAAGGAGATGTTAGTCTCAGGACTGTATCTAATCTAAAACGTCTGGTAACAGCGCCTGGCTAGCTCAGTCAGTACAGCATGATACTCTTAAATCTCTCTGTACCAAAGTAGTGCTGAATCAGGAAGTACATGGGGGAGGGGGTGGGGTGGGAGGACACCTTGTACTTTTCACACAGGCTTTTAAGATCCAAGAGTAACTTTCCTGCCTTACTAAAAGTTCATATGTGATGAATGTTTGGCAGACGCAACACAAACTTTTAGCATATATATTTATTTCAAAAGTATGAAGAATTTTAATGAATAAAATAACTCAAAAAGTATGACTGAAATGTAAAGGCATAATACTGAATATGGCTCATGAATTTCAGGATAAATACATTATTTGAAAAAAATCATACAGACAACTTTTGTGGAAAAGTGTTATGAACTACGCATTCATAGGTCACCTATAGGGTAGGGACAAAAAATTGTCTCTTTATAGGTTAGAATTTGGTCCATGTGAGCTACAACCAAAAGCAGTTTTTCTTTAGAGGTCTAGATGAGCCACTTTATCTTGGTTTGGTGTTTTGAGAGCTGGGATTCTGCCCACCTCTGCCCCTTTGCAGACACAATGCAGGTACAGGGTTTGGAGGTAAAGAAGGAAGAAAGGAGTAGGACTCTACCTATCTTACCATCACCCAGAATAAGGCTTTCATAATGGTTTTGCTGCTGTGGTTGTTTATTTTTGTTTTGGAGCATTGTTAACAGCATTATGGTAAACACAAGAAGCTTAAAGAACGAGTACAGATACTGAAACTACACACCCTCCTCAAAAGACAATCTGAAAACCTCCGGGAATAGATAAAGAACACCAACAAGTTTTACATGCTCAAGGAACTTTCTACTGTAGGCAACCTTTCACCAGGGCTAGAGTTCACTTTACGACCTGTAATATTCATTTATGTTGTTTACTTAGGTTACCTTTTAACCACACTATCTAGTTTAGCCAGGCAATCACATGCATTGTTACAGGGAATCTGACTTGAGATCGAGTTTTTAATCAATCTATTTATTTTACTAATCCAGTTGTAGTCAGATTTTATGCCTTAAAATATTTTCTGGATATCTATAAACAGAAAATTGTTAATATCAATTTCAAGTCTTTTACTGGAATGTACCTTGCACATAAAAACAACAACATGGAAAAATTCTGTTGTGAACCCAGTTTTTTTGTAAAACCGTTTTTTTCTCCTAATGATGTCACATAAGAGAATATATTCCAGGAGGGTCTCTTCTAGAGTCAACCAAATCAAGACACACAAAAAAAACATGTGTCTGGGTTTACTTATTTGGGTTACCAGATAAATAATTTTCTCCTCTACCTGGCGAGAACTTTAAGAATGAAAAGAAAAAGTTATTTATAAAAAGATAAAGATGAGTTATCTCACAGGATGTCTTCCCTTTCCTCTTAGTAATAGAAATAGTCAAATTTAGTTATTTATTTAAGGCTGTGTTGCTAAAAACCTGACCACATTCCTGGTGTTTTTAATCTTTGGAGTAAAGGTATGCCAGAACATGGCCAGTGTCTGATACCAAACAAAAAGACAAGTTCAAAAGACTAGTTCAGTTTTAGTATTTACACTGATGACCACTTTTGAGAAAACAGAAACATATAAACAAAAGCCAAAACCAAACAAATAGAAAAACAAAAACAAAGCCAAATCACACCAAATAAAAGCAAACCTTTGAAAGACGGCAGCTATTCTAACTACCAAAAGGTGTGCGTATGTATGATACACAGCTATACTGAGATATACAATACATTGCACATATTTAAAATGTATAATTAGATAATTTTGATATATGTATACAGCCACAAAGCCATCACCCCAGTAGAGATAAGAAGTATAATAATATAGTATAACCACGGAGTGTATATATATTGTGGTGTGCTATATAAATAGAATGCCCACACAGTATTAAGTCAACTATCAAAATTAAATAAAATGGCATAAAAATCACTTATTTTGATAAATGTTCATAAAGACTTTAAAAAAGTACAACGACTTAGGTAATTAAAGCAAGAAGGGCAGAAGCACCTAAATAATGGTTCGTTGGCTTAAATACTTTAACACATTTTGCTTTCTTAAGAACAAAAGTCACACATAATGAACTTATTAGACGTGGAAAGAAAAATGAACACTAGGTCAGATGGCATTTTGTTCACTAGCACTAACTTGCAAGGAAGGGATTCTTATTTTCCTCTTACTCCACAAAGCAGTTCTTAAGACTTACTAGGTAATATAAATAAATACAGGTCAAAACCCCCCCAAAACCAAAAAACCCCAACCAAACAAAAAACTGTATTAAGCATCAGAAATGTGACCAATTTAACCAAACTGAACAGCATATACATTTAAAATGTTTTTCTTTTGTATAAAAGTTTGTGTACACTCAAGCTATGCTATGCATAAATAGTTCCTAAACACATTTCAAACCTGCATGTAAATCAAAGTCATACATTTTAATACTCAGTGAGATCAAAAGTTAAGTTTAACAATATACTGTTAATAAACTGTTAAACATCGTAAAAGTTCCGTGGAGTTAGAAACCTTCCTTTGGCTTTTCAAGTCTCACCTCCTGCTCTCTGAAGGACTGGTTGTTCACATCGAGGACTCGTATAGTCCTTTTAATAGGTAGGAGACCTCCGACCTCATCGTGTGCCACCATGCTTTCCGAGTACCCTCACGCCCCCAGCCCGAGTCCTCCCGGAGTCGGCCGCCTGCAGGGAAGTTCCCGGCTCGGCCCGGCTCGGCTCGGCTGGGCGCTCAGCTGCCCCGCGCCGCCATCACCCAGTGTCTCCGGCGTAGCGTCGGCTTCTGCGAGCGCTAGAAACGCCAGCAGCACTCCAGGCTCTGTGGGCAGGGCCGGCTGGGCCGGGTCTAGTGGGCGGGCACCCGAGGGACACGTGACCGCCCTTAACTGACAGCGGGGCACACCTAGGCCTCTCTGCTTTCTCTGCCAGGGAAAGCTCTTTATCAAGAGGTTTGGAATTTCTATAGTGAGACCAGAGGAGAAAAGGAAACCGGGTTACTGTAAGGCTTTTCCTGATTTAAAAAGCATTCCCAAAGACAAATGAATTGCATATCTAGGTTACCTTTCTTAGTACTTAGCTGCACACAGGGATACTTTTTCTGTAAAACCCTATTTCCTAGAAAATAATTTAGAATGGACAACTTGACAACTTTAAGAAAATTGTAATTCAGAGTTAAATAATGTATATACTAAAGGAAAGCCTAATTATCCAGGGGCCTTGCTTTTATATTATGTAAGTGCAATTTCTAGTCCAAAGCCTTGCCTCTATGAAGCAACCCTACTTCTGTTGGTTTGGTAGGCCTGCAACAAAGCATATTTTCTTCTTTAACAGTAAGTACTGTATTCTATTTCAAAAAGTAGGATTTCCTCTTAACCATGTGCTACTATGAATGATACGATGCTGATAATTTGCAAAAACATTTCTATTCTTAGGATTTATTAGGGTCAGAGAAACCTGAGAAATCTATGTAGAAGGCACTATTCTAGATGCTATGGGTCATAGAAAAAAATAGCTTTCATATACACTCCTAAAGCGCTAACAGACCATTGTGTAAAGCTAGGCCACACGAAGAGATAAGTAATGCAAGACAGCTTTTGACAAGTCCAAAATAAGCTGTACAGCTAGCAAGGAGTTCAGAAGAAACCACTTCTGGGAGATGAGATGAGGGTGGCAAAGACACTAGGGAAGAGGCTGTAACATGTTGTTTCAGTGCCTTGAAGGCCATGTTATGTTTTTCAAAGGTCTGAGCAAGGGAAAAGTGCAAGGCTTTCCCAAAGGAGCACGAAAAGCAAACTCACAGCCTGAGGTCACAGGCTGTGGATAAAGACAGATGAGCAGAGGGTTTTACTGAGCACATGAGAGAGATAATGAGAGGTATGTTGTAAGGTGGTGTTCAAGATGGCTTAAAAGATGGCTGGAACCATAATGCAAAAATCACAGTCAGGGATCAAGAACTTTGCCTAAGGTAGGGCCAGCGGGAAAGGAAAAGGATATATGCAAGAGACAACATATGCAAGAAGTCAAAGATGCCAACGACTGTAAACTTAGGAAGGGTAACTGTTAATGCAAATAAAGAAATACAGAGGAATAAGCTTTGAAAGAAAATTCTGGGTTTCATTTTAGATATACTGAGTCTTTGGTGGTGGAATAACATGCAAATAAAGCTACTGAGCTAGAACCTGGAAATGTTGGACAAGGACTTAAAGAGGTCAGAGGGTGGATTTAGACTGGGGAGTCAGAGACACAGGGATCAGAGGTGAAGCTTTGGAAGTGAATGAGATGCCTGGGGGAGAAAATCTGGACAAAAAGAAAAGAGGCCCAAGGATCTAACTTTGGAGAGATGCCAAGGGAAGGTGTTAGTTACAGCAAAAAGATTAAGATGGGTAAGAAAAGATTCATGGATTTAGTGATTACAAGTTTAATGAAGACCTCAAGTGTGCTAGTTCAGCAGAATAAAGACAAAAGAGAAGCCACAAAGGTTTGAAGAGTGAATAGAGCAGAGTAACAGTGGGCATAGACTATAATGACAATCTATAAAAAACAATTTACTAAGGTTCGCAGGACAGTGTTACTTCTTGCAGGAAGGAAGAACGCTGCCCTTACATAAACACCAATGTGTTTTGCATTTGGGATGATGTTCTTAATTTGTCTTTCTGCTTTTAGACTTTTGAAAAAAGTAATGGTGATAGGTTATATTTCATCAACTATTCTTTATTACCAGGTCACACCTGGGCAACATGTGTGATGCAGTTGGCCTTAAGAGGCTGTTTGTGGTAGGTAGTTCTATGCTATACAGCATTAAAGTGGAAGAACGTTAGAGATCACGGAATCCAGTTCCGTAATTTTACAGGTAAGAACACTGATCTGCTTAAGCCCTCGGAGCTAATAAGAACCCAGTAGTCTGGTTCAGTTAGTTTCATCAGTTAAAAAATGGTTGCAAGTAAGGCCAATACTTTATGGCTACTCACTTTCATAAGGGAATAAAGGACTTATGCAGAGTGGGAGTGAGGAAAGAAGTTGCTAGGGCATTCTCATGGTCTCTTACCTGATGTCTTTCTCCAAACTATGTTTTTCTATTTAGTTCTGATAGAGGTAAGGCCAAGGTGACCAGGGGAAAGGATATCTCTCATTTCTCTCCTTCAGTAAGGATCCGAAGGGTAAAGGTAGAAGTCTTAAATGCAGAAATAGCCTGCAAAAGCCAAGTAGGGTCTAATAGTGATAGTCCCAGTAGAAAAATCCCAGCTCACCAAACCTAAAATCTTAGTTTCATTTTGGATGTTCAGGTTTGTGGTCTAAATATAATTTAGACAACTGTAGACAGCATCTATAAAAGCAACAATGGACAAGGGATGTTCAGTTAGCACTCTGAGCCATGAGCCTGAGAGAATCTTGACTCTATCAATGCTCTATAAAATACGAGGGCTGAAAAGGTCCTTTGTGATCATTAATTCATCCTCCTCAGTTTTCTTAGGAGGAAACTGGACAGTGAGGAAAAAGAAAAAGGAAATGTGAGTCCTTACTCTGTGCCAGGAGCTTTATGCATATTATCGTATTCAACCAACTTTATGAAGTATGTATTATTACCTTCATTTTACAGATGGAGGAAACTCAGAAAGTTTAAGAAACTTGTCCCAAGTTGCATGGGTCATCAGTGGCTGGACAGGTTTGAATCTGGTCTGCTCAACTGTGGCTGCAACGTCTTTTCCCCGTGAGACAATCCGTGTACCACCTTCAGCACCGGTCTGTACAGCTCAGTGCTCAGGCACTGCTAGTTGTCATTCTATGAGTTAGGAGCAGGGCTGGGTTTAAAACCCAATCTCCTAGTCCCAGGCTAGTTTTGCTAAATAACTGCCAACCGCTTATAGAGAAGGAAAGCATAAAACCACAGTAGAGAGATTACTTGTATTACAGGCAGGTAAATAAAACGATAGTAACAAAATAGTTCCAGCTGCTTAAGTTTTAGAAGAGATCCTATTTCAATCAATGGTTTACTTTACTGATTACGTTATTAATAGCAATTATTTATATGACTTTCTACAATTGAAACACAGATTGGCTGAGTGTCTTTGTGTAGAAAATCTAGAGTTTATAAACTTAAAAACATAACTGTGTTATCTAAAAATAATAATGCAGCTTTGTTTAAGAAATCAAGTTTTTGATAAAATTACTGTTCTCCAAAAACCAGGTTTAGTTATAGCCTCTGTTCTTCTGTTTGTATGGAGCCTTCAATGCTTCCTTTCCTAAAATTTGAATAAGGTAAAGAGAAAGATGTTTCCCTTCTCTACAGAAAAAGGACTATTACCCTACTTACCTTTTTTCTCCTTTTAATGTGAAATTAGAATTCTAGAATTTATAAATAAATTAAAGCTGAAGAATAATCATTACTTTTTTGGTATAGATATTTGTTTTTATTTACTTTTGTCTGGAACAATAACAAGCAATTGGAACTTAGGCTAGGAAAGCCTTATTATGGGTAAAGAAAAAACAAAAATCTAAGCTCTCTGCTGCCCTCTACAAGGGATATTGTGAAGTGCAATTGCCAACCTACTTTTTTCCACTTTGTTTGTAAGGACCTTATATTGACAGTAAAATTTTTATCTTTAGCCCTGTGTAGCTCTCATGTTTTATATTAAATTAAATTTAAATTTAAATTAAACATATTTTTAATTAAACATATATATTTAAATTAAACATATATTTTAAAATCGTACAGGTGTATAAAAAGATTCCACAGTTCACAAGAAATATTTTAAGGACTTTTTCTAAATATAAAAAAACGATGTTCCACTTTAAAACTCTAGAGTTCAAGATTACAAATGACTACTATGTATCTCACTAAAAATAGGTTAGTTACAAATAGAATTTCAAATCTTACTAAAAAAGGAAACACTGAAATATTAACAAGATGGAACTTCTGAGGAATGAGAGTTCCAAAATATCTAGTAATGAGTTTAAAAACAACACCAAAACAGGCAGTTACATTTGGATGAGATGAGTATGAAAGAAGTTAGTAATGAAGTTATATGTGGATTTGAGTTCTTAAAAGTCATTTGGATTAAAATTTGAGTATGTCCAAGCTTTACTAAGAATTTACTTTGGGAAAAGATCAACTCAGATCAGTTAATACTATTAGAAAGACTATAAAAAGAATAGCTGACAGGCTAAGAAGCTTGGTGTTATCAAAACCATGGTTCTTTTTGCAATGATAATACAAGCAGCAAAGGAAATTGGGGATTGGTGCTCTTAGTGGTGACTTTTTATTTCAAGTACACAGGGATCTTCCAGTATCATGTAAAGATCGCTTACACTTATGTAACAAAATATTGAGTGGGATTTTCTGCCTTTTTTCCCTGAAACTCAGCTAAGGTCAAAGCCTGAAGACCAACAACACTGTCTCGCCCACGGCCTCCAGTTTTCTCAGCCCATTTCTTACTCCAGTTGTTGCTGCAGCAACCAGCTCCACCTCCAACAGCTCCTGGCCTCAGCTGCGCCCCTCTTGCTTTCCACCCTGGGATTCTCGTAAGCCGAGTGTGGCATTTACACGTGTAGCCTGGAAGTGTGAGGAATTAACACCCCATGGGACAGCCATTAACTAATGGAGCACAGGAGCTAGTGGATAAAAGCCCCTCTTCAGACCCTTGAGAAGACAATTGTGTGGTGTATTTTACACGGCTCTTTAGAAGGTCCCATAATTAGACACTTCCATGAGCTGCCTGCCCCCTTGTTCCCTGGCACCACACCTGAAAACAGACTACCTGTCAATTATCTCACGTCTCAGGCTCTGATTTCTGGAGGGAACACCGGCTAAGACACTGACACTGAGACTGGCCCTAGAGATTAGACACACCGGATGGGATTCTGGAGCTGGTCACTCATTGATAAAATGGTGATAAGGACCAAGATATGAATTGGGTACGGATGGAGCAGTGAAGCAATGACATATGTAGCAGTGGTGACAAATGAACAACATGGGGGCAACAGTAATTTTAAGGATTGCAGAATTGGCTGGCTTTTGTTAATTGCTTTAAAAGTCTGAAAAAGCAGGTGGTAACCTTCAAGTTCTCAGAGTCATTACAGAGGGAAAGGCCAAGTGGGAGCCTCCGAAATTTCACCCCCTACACCTGGGCCAAGGTAATAAACCGAAGCAATAGAGCACACCGAGAGAAAACGCAGAGATGGCCATCAGAATTACAGCAGGTAGGAGTGGTAGTCTCTACTGTATCTCCATTCAGTTGATCTGTGTGCCTCCTACAGCGAAATGGACTGTGATGGCTAACAGTGGACCACTGAAAACTTAAGTGGTAGCTTTAATCTCAGCTGTTGTGCAAGATGTAGAACCTTTACTGGGACAGATCAACACATCTCTAGTATTTGGTATACAGCTATTAATCTAGCCTGTGTGTTCTTTTCAATAACCATTAGTAAGGAGCAAAAGTAGTTATCTTTTACATGGTAAAGACAGCACTCTACATTTCATGTCCTGAGGCTGTTAACATTTTTGTTCTCTGTCACAGAGTCCACAAGGACCTTGACATCCCATAGAGCATCATGTTAGTCTAGAATATTGATGACATCATACTAACAGGATGTGGTGAATGGGAAATGGCAAGTATTCTGGACAGTCTAGGAAGTCAAATGCATGCCAAGAAAATTCAAGGGCTGCCATATTAGAAAAAATTTAATAGGTCCAATGGCCTGAGGCTTTCTGGGATCTCCCCTCCTAGGTAAAGGTCAAATTGTTGCACCTTGCATCCCAGCACTAAGAAAGAGGCACGGCACTAGGTTGGAGAGAGCAGATACTGCACTTGGAAATTCTGCTCTGACCCATTAGTGAGGTAATCTGAAACGCTCACAGTTTTGAGTAGGATCCAGAGCAAGAGAGGCCACTGTAGCAGGTCCAGGCTGGGTGTCAGGTGCCCTGCAGGCCATGTGAGCCAGTGTATCTGATCAAGCTTGAGATGTCTATGGTAGACAAAGATGCTGTGTGACGTCTTTGGCAAGGCCAGGAAGAGAAATTCAATGCAGATTCCTAGGGTTCTGAAGCTAGGTATGCTTTCCATGGCAGGAAACCACTTGCTGTTTGAACAGCAGCTCCTGGTGTGCTAGCAGCCTTAGTAAAGACTGAGGACCTGCCCATGTTACATCATGTGACTAATGCAATTAGAGCTGCCCCAAATGAACAGGGCCAAGTATACCAACCGAGTCACAGGATTGGCCAGGTACCATGGAAATGGTCTATTTGGAATCAGGCCTGAGCCAGTCCAAAGGGCATAAGTAAATTACTGAACAGATTGCCATGTTACCCGGTACATTACACTGAAATTTCCCCTTCAACTCCTCATCTGTTGGTGGGGGTGGGGTGGGGTTCTCAATAATCAACTAACAGAGGAGAAAAACTTGGCCCTAGTTCACAGGTGGATTAGCTTCATCTGTTGTTTTGAGCACCATTACGGACCCATTTAGGGATAGTCCTGAAGGGGCATGGTAAAGGGAAATACCTCCAGTGGGTAGAGCTGTAAGCAGCACACGTGGCTGTTCACTTTATACAGAGGGAGAAAGGGCATGAAGTACTGATCCATACAGGCCCCTGAGAAGTGGTGAATGGTCTGGCTGATTGGTCAGGGACTTGGAAGGAGCAAAATCAGAAAGATTGAGACAAATTATTTTGGAGAAGAGGCATGCAGATGGACCTTTGGAGTGTGCACAAAGTGGGAGAATCCCTGTCTCATGTTAATGCTTATCAAGAGTATAGAGGTGCTAGTATCCTGGAGGCACTAGGTAAACAGGATGATTTATCTCGTGCATATCAGCAGGTCTCTCCCTGGGACTATCCCAGCAAAATAAGAAAAGGCCTGAGAAGTAAAGCTGTTTGTTGGTCTTTGGGGGCCTGCACTTTTCATGGAAAGAGATTATTCTCTCTTCTCCTCAAGCCCTCCTTCCTTTAGGGACTCTCAAGAGCAGAGAGGGCCAATATGGCACTGACTCCACATGAGTTTCTGGTTCTACCAGTATGAGGAACAGAGAAGAGACTGGGGAGATGGTCTTACTGGCATGGTTGCATCAGGGTAGGCAGACGCTACCCTGGGATGGTAGCATGCACTGGAAGGGCTGTTGGTATGTTGCTTGCTAAGGTCATCAAAAAGATGTGGCTAAATCTTGCAAGAGACTACCAATACCTAGGGGAGTTTCACAGAATGGATTCCTCATTAGCCATCACTCATTCTCATTGATCCCACAGAGGGAAATATAGAACAGAAGTTACAGCCAGCAATGAAAGGGATTGTAATCTCATCCAGTAAGGTAAAGAGACTATCTTATTTCCAGTCCTTTCTCCCTGCCTAACATCCTGGAGGGGACTGGGTCTTAAGGAGGTGAGGAGAGGTATTCAAACAGTAGAATACATGTCTCCCCCACAAATTTCTAGAGTCACAGACAGCTATAATCTATGCCCCCAGTAGGATGTAAGCTTCATGAGGGCAAAGACTGTTTTGCTCTCTGTGTCTGGCACATAGTAGGAGCTCCAAAATATATTGATAGAAATGAATGAGTGAATGAATGAATGAAGACCGAATATGCTGGGGAGTGGAGAAGAGCTACGAATCAAGTTTGAGATTAAAATTTTATCTTTAAGTACAGATAACAGAGGCTTAGAATGGCTATATAAGTTATAGTCAAACAACTAGTAATACACAACTGGTAAGTCCAAAAGTTAGAGTTCATAACTTCTAAACAAGCTTCACTGGCTGTAGCATAATTTCATTTGATTTATGACTTATTTTATATTAGTTAGTAGAGCAAATAGAAGATGTTAAAAGAAATATAATTAATATCCCCAGAAAACTAATAGAGAAAATATATTAATTAAAAAAAGACTATTATGAGAAAACAAAACAAAGAACTAGAGATTGTGGAAATTAAAAAGAAATTGTCAAAATAAAAATGTCAATAGTTAGGCTAAATAGCAGAACAGACACTAATGAGAAATTAGCAAATTAAGGAATTCTCCCAGAAAATAGCACAAAAGACTAAGAGATAGAAGAATTAAAAAAAAGAAAAGAAAAAATGGAAGAATAAAAGAGAGTAATAAACATATAAAGTAATTCAAGATGTTCCAGATATTCAAAAATCTTCTGAATAGGAGTTTTAGAAGCAGAGACCAGAGAATAAAAGGATGAAAATAAACTAAAAAACAAGAAAATTTCACAATGCTGAAGTAAATATTAATCTTTAGATTAGGTAGGTTGGTAGGTTGTGTGTTTCTAGAAATTTGTCCACTTCATCTAGGTTATCCATTCTATTAGTGTACAATTGTTCACAGTACTCTTGTAATCCTTTTTAGTCCTGTAAATTGGTAGTAATATCTCCACTTTCATTTCTAGATTTTAGTAATTTGAGTCTTCTTTTTTTTCCTTAGTCAATTTACCTAAAGGTTTGTCAATTCTGATCTTTTTAAAGAAACACATTTTAGTTTCGATTTTTCTCAATTTCTCTCGACTGTTCTATTCCCTATTTTATTTAAGTCTACTCTAATCTTTATTATTTCCTTCCTTCTGTTAGCTTTGAGTTTAGCTTGTTTGTTTTTTTCTGGTTCTTTAAGTGTGAGGTTAGGTTGTTGATTTGAGATCTTTCTTTTTTTTTAATGTGAGCATTCATAGCTATATATTTCTCTCTTAGCACTGCTTTTGCTACATCCCATTAGTTTTGGTATATTTTGCTTTCATTTTCATTTGTCTCAAGGTCTTTTCTAATTTCCCTTGTGATTTCATCTCTGACCCATCAGCTGTTTACTAGTATGTTGTTTAATTTTTACTTACTTTTGATTTTTCCAGTTTTCCTTCTGTTACTGATTTCTAGTTTCATTCCACTGTGATTGGAATAGTACTTTGTATAATTTCTATCTTTTCAAATTTATTAAGACTTGTTTTGTGGCCTAAAATATGGTCTATCCTGGAGAATGCTCTATGTGCACCTGAGAAAAATATATATTCTGCTGTTTTGAGGGAAGATGTTCTGTATTTGTCTGTTAGGTCCAATTGGTTTATGGTGGTGTTCAAGTTCTCTATTTCCTTATTAATTTTCTGTCTGGTTGTCTATCACAACAATTGGAAAAAGATTTTAAATATTAATAAAATCCAGGGCTAACAAGAGCATAGGGATATGTTTATTATCATAGACTGATGGAGAAGTGAAAATCTATCAAATTTTTCTGGAAGGCAAATGAACAGTATTATCAAACTGAAATTTGCAACCCAGCAATTCCACTTCTGGGTAACTGTATTAGAGACATAAGCATGGTCCCTCCTTTGTGCACAGGAAGAGGTACATTAAGCATTATTTTTAATGTGGAAAAAAAAAAAGAAAAATATACTAAAGGGCCATTCTTAAAGGACTGGTTAAGTAGACTACGGTACTTTAATACTATGGAATACTATTTAAAAAAAAAAGCACGAGGTAGCCCTATATGTATTGATAAGATATAAATAGCAAAAGCAAGCTATAGCATAAGCACAGGATAATCATATATATGTCACCATTATACACACTGTGTGAAAGTAGGTAAATAAACAGAAAAGAACCTGGAACACATAAAATAATAACTGGTTACTTCAGAAGATGGAGGTGCTAAGAGGGGACTTGAAAAAGTTGTTTTACTTTTGTACAAGGACAATGCATTTGTGTGTTACTTTTACAATTAAAAAGCACACAAAAGTATTTAGATGCACATAGCAGTCTAGGAATGATTCATAGCTATCTAGGAATGATTAAGTTTAAGGATAAACAGCTCTGGATTAATGGCTTTTTAGAGCATTATCAGGAAAAATTGTTTTATATTTAATTTTTATATTTTAGGTTAAGAGGAAACATTTTGATATACCTTTGGTTTCTCTTAACTTTTATCACCTGTACCAGCAGTTGGCTTTATTTTCTGGACTTTTGTCACAGAGAAACAATGTTTTATTATTTTACAGGGCAACCAGTAGACATCACAAGTTATATCAAAATGCAAAGTGAAGGGCGGTAAGGTAGCCTTATTCGTAAGTTAAGTCACCAGCTTTTGTGTGCCAGCTAGCTTCAAACTTTTCAAATCTGTGCCCCAGGAAAATAACCAATTACCTGTCATAGTTATTAAGGAATAAAATACATAATTTAGTATTATGTTTAATCTAAAATTGCAGAGTACAGCAATACTCAAAATATAACACTTCAATAGGCTATTTAACTTTTAAGAAAATGAGATCCCCAAGTCTGAACGTTGAGAAAAAAACGAACCATTCATATATTTTAAAAGATTTCTTCTGAAGTGTTTTGGTTTGTTTTTTGATCATTGACTATCAGAGTTAAAGAACTTCAGTCATAAAAATATGGCTCAGTATTACTCATCCCAGTATTATTTCACATTAATAAAGTAAACAGTCACTTTTGACTCTTCCTATCAGAAGAAAAAGGCAAGGTTATGGCTGCTAAGAAACAGAGCTGAGAAACACCTTTGGAAAACAAATAATTTGTTCTTTTTAAAATGAATAAACTTATACATACTGCAGTAGTAAAACAACCTGATAAAAGATAGTGCTGAAATTTTACTTAGAGACAAATTTGATAAGCAATCACAGCTTCATAGCCAATGATGCATCACATGATAATTCAATTAACATTAATATTAAATTCTTCATATAAGATATCCTAAGTCAAAATACATAACACAATGCTGTTGCATCCTTACCCAAATCCAAGGTCTTATTTCATTTATTTGACCAATATTACTTATCTTTCACTCATCAAACAGATGGCTATGAAATACAGAGGTCAATAAAGTGAATGATTTTCAGCAACAGGCATTAAATGATCATACGAACTGATTACATTTAGCTTATTACATACTAACTATTGTACTTAGATGAAAGCCCATGCAAAAAACAGGGGTTGGGGAGTTGACAGAGTATCTATTTTTGGGGGGAGGATAAGTTTAAGAATGCCATACTCTAACTCAGTATAAGTAAGAATCACCTGGACATCTTAAAAACAAACAAAAAACCCAACAAATTCCCTCCTCCCCAGATGTTCCTAGGTCCCAGTGTCACCCACCCTCATTCCTTACCCCATCACCCCACTTTCACATAGTCTGGGATAAGGCCCAGCAGCACATTTCTTCCCCTAAAAGCTCCCAGGTGACTCTGACCTGCCGCCAGGGTTGGGCACCTCTGTTTTAGCCGGTCATTATTTTCAAGGTATAAATACAGCTTAATGCTACTGTGAATTTCATTGCTAACTTCTTTCCTCCTCATGGAATCCTAACTTGCTCCTTCCCCATTCACTTATCCCTACCAAGGGGCATATAGGAGAAGTAGCCACCCTAGGCGGGTGGGGGCATGAAATACACAAAGAGGGGTAAGACTCTGGGAAGGGCTCCTGGAGATAATGCCTGAATAGCAGATAAAGAGGCATAAGCCAGGTAAAGAAAGGGAATGAGGATGTGCAAAGGAAAGGGAATAGGAAGTATGATACGAAAAATTCTGGAGTAGGGAAGCTCATCATAAAGGGGTTTATATGTTAAGTGAAAGATTTGATTTTTATCTTTAAAGCAATAAACAGCTTCTGAAAGAACTCAAGCAAGGTACTAAAAAGACCAAGTTGTGGAGAAAGATCAATATGGCACCATAAAGAGGCTACAGGCAGGGAGGCCAGTTACAAACCCCTAGAAGCAATTGGATAAAAAGTTCTGAACATCAGGACTGTGATCTGGCTTAAGGATTCAGACTAGGAGTCATCAGTTTTAGACAGCAGCATCTACTGAGTGAATGAGTTCTCCGAGAAGGATTAACTAAGAAGAAAAGATTGATAAAGATGGAACCTTAGGAATGCTGTTTTCATTTCCACAGCCATTACTCCAATTCAAGGCCTCTAGACTATACCAGACCATTACTAACCTATAGCAGATCATTACTAACCTATACTTTCTATACAGATGGAAAGACTATACTTCAGAAAATCATTTCAAGAATCCAGAACGTTGTTTCTGTTGATTTTCATGGGAGATCAATAAATTCTTCAGCCTATCATTTATAGCCTTCAACTAAGTGGCCAATTAACCTTCTGTACTTCATTTCTTAGTTCTCCTATATTTCTTTGACTCTTTCCACATCATTTGTTCATCATTATATTAACATAACTGATTTTAATTCTTGGTACTTGTAGATGCCCCTTCTCTATCTGGGCTGGTCTTCCCAAGTTTACGTTTGCTTTCATAAAAACCCAACTACAAACCAAGACCTCTAAAATATCTTCTATTACTCTCATTCCTCCTTCTAATACCAACTGGTACTTCTGCACAGTCTATTGTAATCTATGCAGGTATGATTTTGTCAGAGGTTCTTGTTTCCTGTTTGTATATAATCTTATCTCTAAGGTCCAGTATGGTGCTTGGAACATTGTGGGTGCTCCATGAATGTTTGTGGAATTTAAAAAAAAAAAAAAAAGAGGGCTTCCCTGGTGGTGCAGTGGTTAAGAATCCGCCTGCCAATGCAGGGGACATGGGTTCGAGCCCTGGTCTGGGAAGATCCCACAGGCTGCGGAGCAACTAAGCCCATGCGCCACAACTACTGATCCTGCACTCTAGAGCCCGTGAGCCACAACTACTGAGCCTGCATGCTGCAACTAGTGAAGCCCACGTGCCTAACTAAAGCCTGTGCTCCGCAACAAGAGAAGACACTGCAATAAGAAGCCCGCATACCGCAACGAAGAGTTGCCCCTGCTCACCGCAACTAGAGAAAGCCCATGCACAGCAACAAAGACCCAGTGCAGCCAAAAATAAATAAATAAAAATAAATTTATAAAAATAAAATAAAATAAATAAAATTAAATTTAAAAAAGGAATAAAAGAAAGAATTTAGACCGACCCCAGTGAAATTTTGAGTATACAAAGATGATACTCAGTAAATAATTATTTCAAATTCATTCTTTCCTTATTGTAGTCGTACATGAATCCTTAGCTTTGGAAGAAACAGAGGCTGCATATCACTGCATCATTCTCTTTGCAGATGGGCATGTGTTTAATGTAACCAAAATTTTATAAGGATTTCTTTCTTTCTTTTTCTTTTTTTTTTTTTTGCGGTATGCGGGCCTCTCACTGCTGTGGCCTCTCCCGCTGCGGAGCACAGGCTCCGGATGTGCAGCCTCAGCGGCCACAGCTCACGGGCCCAGTCACTCCGCGGCATGTGGGATCTTCCCGGACCGGGGCACGAACCCGCGTCCCCTGCATCGGCAGGCGGACTCCCAACCACTGCGCCACCGGGGAAGCCCAGGATTTCTTTCTTGAATATAATTACTCAATTTAAGGAAGTTAACAATATTACGTGCAAAGGTACAAGGACTGCCCTAAAATGTACTAAACTTTGAAGGACAATAGAAGCCTATCTTTGCCTAGTTGATGAGTATTAGTTCATAATATAATATCTACCCTAAAAATTATAGTAATTCAAATAATTCCAGTAAATTCAATGTCAATAAAATCTGCTAAAATTACATTAGGTTTAGAAGAATGCTGAATTTGCCTTTCACCACACTGGGAACAAAATAACATGAGGCAGAATTCTGGGAATAAGGCGGTGGTAGTGGCATAGTTTTACAACTTTTCCAAATCCTTCCATAAAGACATGTAGAACAAGCACAGCAAAACCAAAACCCAAAGTCAATATGCACAGCACTCTGTAACAAGATACACATCTCCATGAATCCAAAAATACATGTTAACATGGATAAACTAACAACAACTCTAAGACCTATATGGTATTGGATGAGAAAGCAGAGAAAAATAACAAAGCATCTGTCAGATCTGAGTAGAGAAGAATCCCCAAAACTATTAACAGCTCCTCACTGCAGAGTGAGGCAAGCCATTCTGAGAATAGCAACTGAAACTGGAAAGGGTTTTATATACTCAAGGGTGACAGTAAGGAGCTTGTGACTAGAACACCTGAGCGTAATGGACTTCCAAAGCTCATTCCAGGACAAAGCCCTACACCATGGATCAAGTTCTGGGAAGAGGTTTCAAATACAAACACAGTAGAGAAGAGCTGACAGATGCAGGAAAGAAAAAGTTCAGATAAAAGTTGAGGAGAAAAACAGATCCTGGAGAACTCAGAAAGCATATCTATATATTTATCATTTCTTTCTTTTTTTTGGCCAGACTGTGCAGCTTGTGGGATCTCAGTTCCCCAACCAGGGATTGAACCTGGGCCCTGGGCAGTGAAAGTGCAGAGCCCTAACAGAAGAGGAATTTTTAGAGTCATGAAGCTCTCCTGACTCATTCCTTCTTTCTAAAACTATTTTCACATAACAATGACCAAGAAAAAGAATCATAGTCAAATCCAATACAAAGTTTTTATATTAAAAAAAGATATAGGGGAAAAAACATCCCTACAAAAAATAAAGGCATTGGGGCTTCCCTGGTGGCGCAGTGGTTAAGAATCCAACTACCAATGCAGGGGACACAGGTTCGAGCCCTGGGCCAGGAAGATCCCACATGCTGCAGAGCAACTAAGCCAGTGTGCCACAACTACTGAGCCTGTGCTCTAGAGCCCGTGAGCCACAACTACTGAAGCCCACGTGCCACAACTACTGAAGCCTGCGCACCTAGACCCTGTGCTCCGCAACAAGAGAAGCCACCGCAGTGAGAAGCCTACGTGTTGCAACGAGGAGTGGCCCCTGCTCACTGCAACTAGAGAAAGCCCGCGCACAGCAATGAAGACCCAACGCAGCCAAAAAAAAAAAATTTAAAAAAAATAAATAAATAAAGGCATGGTAGAAAAACATACTCACAAAAACTATAATATTCCAAAACTAACTATGAAGGAACATAAATCAGAATTAGAAAGGCAATAAAATTAAGGAAAGAATGAGGCAGAAAATACCAAAACTTGAAACCAGACAAAAAGGATGCCCGAATGCTTTTTCATTAGATTATCTCATTTTCTAGGGCTGTGTACCTTTTGCTTGATTCACTATTTGCTATTAAGTTTTTTTTTGTTACAACTCTGTAAGGGTAGATGTTAACTCTGTGGGGACTGATAGCAATGTAAATATATTTGGTAGGCAGACATGTAGATGAGGCTATTAATCTATCTGGTATCAAATTTAGCGATTGTACTCCACCATTCCTTCTTTCAGTGATTAGAATACTTCAGTGTTTCCTATAGTCCTTTGACCAGCTTTACCATTCTGTTGGCTTACTCATCAATACATTAATTCACTAATCTTTGACAGGTCTTCACTCTTTAGAGAAAAAGAAAAGTCAGATAGAGTGACTACCATAGCAAAACAGAAAACCCAATATACACCAAAAATGAGAGTGCTTCCCCCACACCTTTTGTTGGTCAGATGGAGGCAAACTGAACAGCTTTGAGACCCACATGGTTTCAGCATTTGTGCACAGAGAAGCAAAGGGAAGGCAACTGGACTTGTCTGATGGCCCCGAGAATAGGGGAACCCCCACAGTGGTGCACTGCAAACAGTGGCCTAAACTGGGAAGGATTCCAAGGATCAAAGCCTCACGCCACGGGCAAGAGCACTTCCAAGTAACAAGGTTTATTGGTGTTGGAACAGTCTGGGCCACAGAAACTCTTGAAACTAACACTGCACTGAGAAAAACTTCTAGGAGTAGGATCCAAATTGAGCAGAACAGGGTAACAGAAGCAAAGACAAGAAACAGTCCAGATAAAAGAGAAAGGGAGCAGAAACGAAAGATTTCAGAAAACATGAGGCCATACTTTTTTTTAAAATAGATCTTTATGGGAGTATAGTTGCTTCACAATACTGTGTTAGTTTCTGTTGCACAACAAAGCAAATCAGCCATATGTATACACGTCCCCATATCCCCTCTCTCTTGAGCCTCCCTCCCATCCTCGCTATCCCACCCCTCTACGTCATTGCAAAGCACGGAGCCAATCTCCCTGTGCTATGCTGCTGCTTCCCACCAGCCAACTATTTTACATTCGGTAGTGTATATATGTCCATGCTACTCTCACTTCGTCCCAGCTTCGTCCCCCCACCCCATGTCCTCAAGTCCATTCTCTATGTCTACCTCTTTATTCCTGCCCTGCAACTAGGTTCATCAGTACCATTTTTTTTTTAGATTCCATATATATGCATTAGCATATGGTATTTGTTTTTCTCTTTCTGACTTACTTCACTCTGTTTGACAGACTCTAGTCCATCCACCTCACTACAAATAACTCAATTTCGTTTCTTTTTATGGCTGAGTAATATTCCACTGTATATATGTGCCACATCTTCTTTATCCATTTATCTGTCGATGGACATTTCAGTTGGTTCCATGTCCTGGCTATTGTAAATAGTGTTGCAATGAACATTGTGGTACATGTCTCTTTTTGAATTATGGTTTTCTCAGGGTATATGCCCAGTAGTGGTATTGCTGGTCATATGGTAGTTCTATTTTTAGTTTTCTAAGGACAAAGGAGGCAAGAACATACAATGGAGAAAAGACAGCCTCTTCAATAAGTGGTGCTGGGAAAACTGGGCAGCTACATGTAAAAGAATGAAATTAGAACA
Source organism: Mesoplodon densirostris (assembly GCF_025265405.1). Lineage (NCBI taxonomy): Eukaryota > Metazoa > Chordata > Mammalia > Artiodactyla > Ziphiidae > Mesoplodon > Mesoplodon densirostris. The sequence continues at coordinate 158,908,127 of NC_082664.1, read as the reverse complement.
CTACCTAACACCATACACAACAATAAACTCCAAATGGATTAAAGACTTAAATGTAAGACCAGAAACTGTAAAACTCTTAGAGGAAAAACACCCTTTGACATAAACCACAGCAAGATCTTTTCTGACCCACCTCCTAGAGTAACGGAAATAAAAAGAAAAACAAACAAATGGGACTTAATTAAACTTAAAAGCTTTTGCACAGCAAAGGAAACCATAAGACAAAGAGGCCATACTTTTAAAAATCACTTTGTGAAAACAACACAAGAGGGGCTCTAGAGTCATGAAGCTGAAAACAGGCTACCATGGCCCACTCCTCTCACCTAAAAATACAGGAAAGGAAAACTTAATGTACTTCATAAAAGAATCATGAAACCCATTTAAAACTACTATAAGAAAACAAAATGTGGAGTAGAATAATGTCTTTGTAGTCTAAAATAAATGAAAATTATAGAAGCTATGAAAGAACATAAAGTTCAGAAATTAGGTAAGTGGAGAAAGGAGGATTTGAAATGAGGTGATAGAAGGAAAGAATTAAAAATAAAATTATTTCAGAATAAAAAAAAACAATGACTAATGCATTAAGAGAAAAATAAGGTAAAAAAGGAAGATGAATTTAAAAATAAAAAAAGACAAAAAAATGTTTTGAAAGAAAGTGATAAAAAGATACAAAAAGAAGACCCAACCTAAGTATAAAGGGCAGGGAGGAGAGGCAAAAACAATAGAATAGAAAAAATAACAAAAACTATAATTCAAAAAAAAAATGCTCCTAAAACAAAAGATGACTTGAAACTATACACTTATTATAACTTTTCAACAGTGGCACTTTATACCAGAAAACAATGGAGTAAAATATTTAATATATTCAAGGAAAAAAAATATGAGCCTTAGATTTCATATTCATCCAAACTAACCTTCAAGTATAAAGGCTGCAAACAAACTGATATGAACATTCAATAACTCAGGGAATACTGCTCCCATGAACACTTCCTCTGAATTTACTCAACTCTAGAGCAGGGTCAGCAAACTTTTTCTGTAAAAAAAAAAAAAAGCAGTAAATATTTTAGCCTTTGCAGGTCACATGGTCTCTGTCACAACTACTCAACTTCTGCCACTGTAGTGTTTTTAAAAGCAGCCATAAACAATATGTAAATAAATGGGCAGGTCAGATATGGCTTGTGGGCCACAGTTTGCTGACCCTTGTGCTAAAGAATGAGCTTCAGAAAACCAAAAACCTAAAAAGGTATAGATATAAGGACTGGTGCTGATCATTAAATATATATTTACCTGTAGAACTAAGTCTAAATGGTGGTTATCAGGGTACACAGCATAGTTTATAATGGCTCAATGTGCTGACCCTGGAGATACAGCAAAACTATTTTTTAAAAAATGGAGAATGATAAGTGTACATGAAAAGTAAAATAAACACTTATTACTTTAAATATATTAACTTAGAATAAAGAGAGATTACTTCAGTCAGAGGGGAGGAGAGGAGGGAGAAGAGGTGCTAGTTAATTAAAACAATGCTCACAGGAATGAACAAATCTACAATAGACAAAAAGAGGGAAGTGAAGGCATCCGAGAAAGATAACCAATAGAACAAATACATGGATCTTCCTAAATACTGAAAGATCTAACAAAGCTAAAACATACAAGTAAAACAAAAAGGAGAGAATAAAACAGAACACATAAGGAAAGATAACATGCTATTGTTTACCCAAGAAAGTGGGATATACAAACATATGCAATTACTTATAATTTTAAAAAGTGGAAGTATAAACCATGAAATTAATAAAAGGAAAAAAAAACATTTTGTATAGAAGAAAGAAGTAGGGTAGAAGAGCCAGGGATAGAAATAAGAATCTTGTAGAACTGATTTTGAAATTCTACACAATTTTGTTACATGGTTATAAGAAAATTAAATTTAAAAAGCAGTAATTCTTAAAAATTGCAAATAAAGTGAGTTGGCATAATTACACATAGAAAAGAACTAGTTCAATAATTTTAAAACATAAAATTTATATATCATCACTATAACTTATATATAAAAAACAAAAAATGTGAAACAAAATTTTTTCAGTAATTTTATCATTTGTAGTAATGTGGTAGTAATTTGTAATAATGTAGATTTGTCTTTGAACCAAGGGTAAATCAAGTGAGTAATTATGTCAGTGTCCCACAGAAACCAGATTTTCGGTGCAGTTGAAAGAGATCTAGACAGTGAGATTAATGAGATTAAGTAAAAGATCCTTTAGAGTTGAATTTAAAATATCAGTATAAACTCATAATTTATTTTATCTTAAAAATTATATATATATTTTTAGCTCTGTCCATTAAGAAGGCCTAAAAACAATGATCAACTGCTAGCAACAAGTGTTCAAAATGCCCAGATTTTAGCCTCTAAAATCAGGGCATTTAGAAATGACTGATTCCAGGTATGGAGCAGGAAAAAAAGAAATGTACAAGTTGGCTTGGAATAACCTGTCATCCAGGAAGAAAAGGAGGCCATTTAGCCTCTAGATATAAGGTGAGGGTCATGTCAAAGGGACATAGGGAATCAAAACATTGTACACCTTAAATTTATACAATGTTATATGTCAATTATATCTTAATAAAGCTGGGGAAAAAGGACATAGGAGCCCTCCTGAGGCAGCACCCAGAGGCCAAAGATGGGAAAATTTGAGCATAGTTAAGAGTAATAACTAAAATGGATCAAAACACAAAAAATGTGTTCATATCCATGAGTTCATAATAATATTAAAAAGAAAAATCATTAGTTACTGTTAGTGCATTTTAATGAATAAAACTCATTATTCTTGAAAACTGATAAACAAAAAAGGAATCAAGCACTTGTCCTACCTTTATTATAAATCAGTACCTTTGAGTAACTAAGGCTGATGAGGGGAATTTTCTCTTTACAGAAGTATTCCAGTTAATAAACAAAGGACTGACAAAGGCACAATATACCCACTTTGCAACCTCCAATGAATAAATGGATCTAGGCAATGATAATTAATGTTGGGAACATCACAAAAAGACATTACATACCTTCTGAGGGAAGTACATAATAGCCCCAAACACTCTCTAGATCTAACTACCAATTTATCAGAAATACAGAGAAAAAAGGAACACAGGAAATGATACCATGGGGATGCAGTCACAACTCTTCAGGCTGTAGAAAGCTCCCCAGGAAAAAAGACATGGTTCCCTCAACAACAACAAAAATTTGCAAGAAAACAAAGAGCTAAAGAGGAAACCTATTATTAAAAGGTACTAAAGAGATATAATCAATCTCACTGTATGGACCTTATATGAATTACAATTCAAACAGACAAAATGAACAAAAACAAAAAAAACATGTTTAAGACCATCAAGGAAAGTGAGAACAATGAATCTGATGATACAGATGAAATGATACAATGTCTAGGATTTGCTTCAAAATAATCCAGGGGAGGGTAGGTGAGTGGATAGATGATTTGAGACTGATCTGATGGTATATTAATTATTGCTGAAGCTGGGGTGAAAAAAAGGAGGATTGTCTTTAAGTAGATCTGACCATGGATTTTACTGTAGCAAACTCTTATTTCTGCGTATGATTTCATTTGAAGCATACCTAAAAATACTCAGGGTTGCCATTCACACCTTTTTCTTTCTTTGAAAACAAGATTTTAAAAATGTAACTAAAACTGTTTTGCAAAAAGCCTAACACTTAAAACACATAATTCTTCTGTAAAGACATGTACACATACCCACAAAATCTGGATTGCCAGATTTGCTAAAATGTTGATGGGCAGACCTATAAAATTTTAATTTTTAGAAAACACCTTGTCTTTAAAAAGAAGCAGGGACTTCCCTGGTGGTGCAGTGGATAAGAATCTGCCTGCCAATGTAGGGGACCCAGGTTGGATCCCTGGTCTGGGAAGATCCCACATGCCATGGAGCAACTAAGCCTGTGCGCCAAAACTACTGAGCCTGCGCTCTAGAGCCCATGAGCCACAACTACTGAGCCCGCGTGCCCATGACTATTGAAGCCTGTGAGCCTAGAACCTGTGCTCCGCGACAAGAGAAGCCACCGCAAGGAGAAGCCTGCACAACACAATGAAGAGTAGCCCCCGGCTCACTGCAACTAGAGAAAGCCTGCGTGCAGCAACGAAAACCCAACACAGCCAAAAATAAATAAAAAATTAAATCTTAAAAAAAAAAAAATTTCCAACCCTTTAAAAAAGAAAATAAAAATAAAAAGCAGCAGCTGCCATCATTAAACATGATGTCAAATATTTTTTTAAAATCTTACTTTAAAAATGTATAACTTTTCCATAACAATCTTTTTAAAAAGGTTCCTTAAAACCAAGATGGTTCTGTAAAACTTGCCTACTGACAAAAATAAAATAAGTAATTTCAAAGATACCAGAGTTTTGGACTTAACTACAATTTTACAGAAAAGGATTATTTTTTGGGGGGGCAGTTTTTAAAAATTATTATTACATTTTTCTTATTCTTTAAATAATTAAAAATAATTATTACAATTATTAAAAATAATTATTTTTAAGTTTGCACTGGGTTTTAGTTTATCATAGATCACACATTGGAAACCCCTGGGCTACATTTGGCTCGTAGACAAATTGTTTGGCTTGCATAGTTTTTTAGAAAAAATTTGATCCAACATTTAAAATTTAGGAGATTTCACACAAAACCCCAGATTTGGGGGCTAGAGCACAGGAGCAGCTACCTCTCTTGAGGAGAGGCATGGTGCCCTTCTGTTCACCACAGTCCCCCACCTACTCCTTTCTCTGCATAGACTACAGAACAGGCCTGGTCTCCTTAGGCATGTGAGTCTGTGTTCACTATTATTTTGAGGGAGGTTTTCTACTTGTTCTTAACAAAGAAGTAGAACAGAAAAAGGAGGATCTGTAACAGCCAATACTATTCAGTTTTGCACTTAAAAAATGCAAAATGCAAAAATCCCAGCATTCATTATTTTTACAGCACAGAAATAAAATGCTATCTGCATACTCTTAAATGCTTTTCCTTGCCAGAGCAGTAAGGCTTACCTTCAGATCAAGGCTGCTAAGGCTTATGACATCATCATCTTTTGCTCTTCGTTTTCTTTTCTATAAAAAAGAAAAAATTTTATTCTTATATAGAAGGCATGCATGTTACTCCATTAAACAAAGACCACATACAACTAGAAAAATCAGTTTTAAAAAGTGAAGTCTTGGGCTTCCCTGGTGGCGCAGTGGTTGAGGGTCCGCCTGCCGATGCAGGGGACGCGAGTTTGTGCCCTGGTCCGGGAGGGTCGCGTGCCACGGAGTGGCTGGGCCTGTGGGCCGTGGCCGCTGGGCCTGCACGTCCGGAGCCTTGCTCCGCAACGGGAGAGGCCACAAAGGTGAGAGGCCCGCGTACCGCAAAAAAAAAAAAAAGTGAAGTCTTAGGCTGTATTCATAAGAAAATTATTTTTATGAGGGATGCCCATAAATTATCGCTAGCACATACTATATACTTTCTAAAAAGTCCCCTATGACTAAATCATCCCTTGCTGTGAAGTGATTCCACCCTATTAAAAAACTTACTTATCTAAAGTTTTTCAGAACAGAACTCTTATGTAAGTCAAGTCTATACTTGTTAGAGAAAAAGTAAAATATGTTTTATATATAAAGATAATAAATTTCTTAAAAAAGGAACACATATTATTTATCCTATGGGGGGGTTGATTTCACTAGGAAAAAAATATCCTTTTCTCATGGCCCAAGTAATTAAGATTTGTTGCCTGAAGCAGGATTTATCAGGTGGAAAATGAACATGCATGTACCGGGAGTACCTTCCTGTTATCATTCATCACCTTCATTCAGCCCTACTGGTGCCAGTAGTGACAAAACTGTGTATATAGCTTTAAGTTCTGGTCCTTAATCAATACTGAAAAAGAATCCTTAAGTAACGTTTCTTCTCTTAAGCCTCAAAATAACTTTTCAGATTACTTGTGATACAGCCTAGCTCTTGTAAACTCTCAAAACTGACAAGCCAGGGCTCCCTTCCAGGACCTGGCCCCACGCTGAGGAGAAACTGTTGAGAGCAGAATGGGGGCAACTGAGAAAAGGAAAGATAAAGTCCAGATAGAAGTGGGGGAAATATACGGAGCCTGGAAGTCTCAGAAGCAAGCCCCATGAAAACAACAAAAGAGGGAACTCTGTGAAGTTAGAAAAGCTATCTGCACCAAGCCTCTTTGTAAAAGTTCAGGAAAAAAATGAACAGAAAATTCCCCAAGTCAAATTCTACACAAAATAACTGTAAGAAAAAAGAGAGAGTAAGGGGCAGAATATCATCCCTACAGGGAATGAAGTCACCTCAAAAGGAAATGCTCAAAGAAGCAGAGCAAACCTATAAAATACTATTTCGAATTTAGCTAAAAAGACATTAAGAAAATGATACAAGACATGGAAGAACAATATAAATCAGGACTGGGAAAAAATTAAAAATGAGGTGACAGAACTCAAGAAATCTCTACTGATTCTAAGGTTATATCCAGAAGATGCAGCAAAGTATGAATAATATGATCCTAATTTTGAAAAGCAAACTAAACAAAAATCCTGCTTATGTGTATCTTATCTGTGAGGCTGCGTATTTGTAAATAATTCTATGAGCAAAATATAGAGGGATACATACAGTGTTGTTGACATGGGTTAGCGTGGAACTGGGGGAATGGAAGGACTTACATGGGGAGAAGAGAGGAAAGGGGGAGGAAACTGCCAAGCAAAAAGAAGATTGTACTGAGGGAAAAAAAGCATGTACAGGATCATACTTATGTATTTATATAAAATCTATACATGTGTGGGCATATGTATAAAGAAATTTAACAGATTTTAAAACATTCTACTGTATTTTCTTTTAACTATTTTAAAGTTTCATTTTTCATATTTGTAATATTCAACCCATCTAGAATTTATTTTTGTATGTATGTGGTATAAGGTAATTTGGCCAACTGTCCCCACCCCTAACATCATTTGCTGAGAGCACCATTCTTTCATAACACCTATGATACAATAAGTTCTCATAAGTCGGTTTCTGGGTTCTCTATTTCATTCCAACGGTCTATTTATCTACACTTGCAACCATATTATGCTGTGTAATTTCTGTACCTTTGGAGTGAGTCTTAATAGCTTATACGCTCAGTCATAATGCTCCCTGATGGGTACACTACTTTCCCTGTCCTGGGCCTTCTATTTCTCTGCGTGAATTGGGATCTATTACATTCTAATGAGATTTCTATCAGAACAGCATTGCCTTTATGAATTAATTTGGGAAGAATGTACATTTTTTATGCTATTGAGCCTTTCCTTGCATGAAATGGTATATCTGTCCATTTCATTAGGTGTCCTATGTTCTTTATTAATGCTTTCCAGTTTTTCCCATAAAATTGTCACACATCTTTTCATAGATTTATTCCTAGTCTAAAATTTTTTTATTTCAATAAAAGCATCTTTAAAAATTACATTGGTTGGGCTTCCCTGGTGGCACAGTGGTTGAGAATCTGCCTGCCAATGCAGGGGACACGGGTTCGAGCCCTGGTCGGGGAAGATCCCACATGCCGCGGAGCAACTAGGCCCATGAGCCACAACTACTGAGCCTGCGCATCTGGAACCTGTGCTCCGCAACAAGAGGCCACGATAGTGAGAGACCCGCGCACCGCGATGAAGAGTGGCCCCCGCTTGCCACTACTAGAGAAAGCCCTCGCACAGAAACGAAGACCCAACGCAGCCAAAAATAAATAAATTAATTAATTTAAAAAATTACATTTGTTTATTACTAATATACATACATGCTGTTGATTTCTTTTTATAACTTTTATAGCCTTGCTCAAACTCTTATTAGTCCTAATAGTTGCTATTAATATTCTCTTGGATATTTTATGTAGACAATCATATTGTCTCTCAGTAATGAAATCAGACTGTCTTTTCCCTTCTAATTTGTGTACCACTTGTTTTCCTGTCCTACTGTGTTGGCTAAGAGCGCTAGTACAATGCTGAATAAATATTATGACAGCATGCTTTTTTTCTAAATTTAAAGGGACTGCCGCTCTCATTTTATCATTAAGTATGTTGTTTGTGGTAGGTCTCAGTCTAAGGAAGGTCTATTCTATCCCTGGTTTGCCAAGAATTTTATCATGTTTGGGTGTTGATTTTATTTTTTCCACTCTTACTTGTCTTCCTCTTTTCTTTGATTTACTCTATTGTTCTTTTTCTCACCTCTTGAATGCTTAATTTTTATTCTTTTCCCTTCTTAAACTATGTATTTAAAAAGTTATAAATCTCCCTCTAAGTATTCCTTAATCACATTCCAAAAGTTTTAATACATGAACCGTTAGATATTTCTTTTGTCACGGAGACCAGTACAAAAGTGTTTTCCCAAGTGAGATGCATCTATCCCAGACGATATGCATGGTATCTTTCCTGGAGTACAGGAGGAAAATGTTAGAACTTCATTTTTATGTATTTCTTAATCCTTAAAAAATAAGCTTTACTAAAATTTAATACACAGATGATGAGCTCATCATCAACCACATTTAAAAATGTGAGATAAAGATAATGGCAATCTTATCAAATCCATTTTAGAAGTCAGCCCCAAACTGAAATTATCCCAACTATTTGAAATATACATTTATGTCCACTATCATTAATCTTACCCTAAGTGAGTACTGAGCTTTGAGATATTAGCTAATAAAGTTGCTACATACCTAAAAATTATAAATAAATATATCAGGGGTAATGCTCAAAATATTTTTGCTGATAGGCTTGCAAAATCAAATTTGGAGACACTTCTCTACTAGTTTTTCTGTTTAAGTTTAGCTTCTTCAACTAGTAAGGGAACGGGACCAAGATGAAAAAAGTTTGAAAGGAAAATGTGGAACTGCATTAAAAACAGGAGACTCTTACCATGAATGCTTTACTGACCACTTAATGTATGTAAATGCTATTATTCACAAAAATCTCGAACAGGAGTCCCCAACAGAAAAACAAATTAAATACAAATGAAATGGCACATCATCAATACATGCACACATAGGTAAAGTTTGGCAAACTAGAGGCAGAATCGTTTTTGCTATTTCCCCCAAATAAGAAGAGCATAAGAATCATGTTCTATTTGTACGTACTTTATTTATATGAGTATTGTGAAGTAATGAGTATTTAATTATAAAAACCCCCAATTTTCTGGTGTCACTTTGCACAAGATTAGATACCTCTGTAAAGTTTCATTCTAAAAATAATGGAGTCCCTCTATACTAAGATGACTAATAAAAGAAATGATTCATTCATTATATATATTATCTACAAGCATTTTTATATTTTTCAACCAAGAAAAAAGCTGTTAGAGTGTGAGCATAAAAATAGCCTCACGTTTCATTAATATAGTCTCTTAATTTTAACACAGGTAGGGATGAGAGAAAGAATTGCATAGAGTTAAAAATGAATAGATCTGATACTTTTCAAAATATATTTTATATTTAATTGAAATAAAAATTTCTTTCAGTTTGTTAGCAGAAAAGAATTAAATTAGGCTGCCAAAGATGGTGATAGAAACTCTGTACTTCAAGGTTTTCAGAGAGGTACAGACAACTGAGCTGTACACCAGACTGAAACACAACCCAGGAATTAACTAATGTCTTGAAATAAAAAACCTAGGTGTCTACTCACCAAAGTGAAGTCCCAATGGGGGCCAGGTGTTAAAAATGTGAAGGAGCTACCTCTCTGAAGGGAATATCTGTTAACAGAAAATTCAAACAATAAATACACTGAGAGTAACTTCAGTAAAATAAAGCACTAGACAGATAAAAAGCTATCTTCTTCATAGTTTCAAAACTGTTCAAAGTAGCCTTATTAGTCATTCAATTGTAGAAATAAGAGGAAGGATATGTAAAAAAAAAAACCCCACAAAAAGTAAAAAATCAGGGTATAGGTTCTGGTCACTTTCAGAAACTTTACAAAAATGAAAGGACCTATATAAAATTAGTGAACAGATTAAGAGTACTTAAAATAATTCAAAACAAGTAGAGTTTATTCTAGGAACATACACATGGCTCAATAATATGAAATATATTTATACAATATACTGCACTAATAGGTTAAATAAAAAACAGTAAATGATGCAAAAAATTACTTGATAAAATTCAGCATTCATGCTTACTATTTTAAAAATAAGAATAAAAGAATACTCTTAACATAATAAAACCTCAATGCATTTATTTTATATTTCATGTTTAAATCTCTTCCATGTACTGATTTTTAAAAAATTATGATTTAATAAACCAAATAAAAAGCTTTGAATAACTATATCTGAGACAAAGGTCTTAAGTAAGATTAAAATTTGACTAGGATTTTGTTCTTTACTACTAAGTTACACATTTTTATTCTGTGTCATCTTGTCATTCAATGTAAAGAAACAAAAGAATCCTTATGACAAATATCTGTCTTCACCTTTATAAAATATAAACCTTTATGTTTATAAAACATGTAGAAAATCACAAAACATAGCTAGCATAGGAAATAAATTTTATAAACTATACTTATGAGAAAAGCAAAGGCTATTTATTCAGAGCTTGCTACGGCAAGGGAGATGGCCACCATCACTTGCGTAAGTCAGGCTGAGTAATGAGAAAGCTTTACAGTGGAAAACAGGGAAGGCTTCAGGTGTACCCTGACTGGCAGGGGGAAGCTGTAGGCAGGCTAACTAGGACTAGGGCATCCTATGTGATTTACTGGGTGCAGATTTGATGTGCTCTAGTTGGTTTTAAGTTGGAAGCAAGGACAAAATTTAGGGAAGCTGGCAGTTACTGATCAAGTCCTGGCCATCTGGGGCCGATTATTACAGAAGTTACTGCGCTTAGCTTCCTGCACTGTCAGGCCATTGTCCACTTGTATATTCTGTCTCTCACCCTTGACCCTCATAAGGGGTCTATAAGTTACAGAAAACCACAGATGGCTGTTATTTCTACAAATAGTTAGAAGCTTAAATCAAACACAGGGGCTTTTATAGTTTTCTAAGCTAAATATAAAGCAGAAGTTTATTTGACAAGGAACACAAGTGAAAATGGCTACAAGGAGAAAGAGGATAGCAAAATGGCTTCAAAGAAGAATTAATATTAACTAATACTAAAGCTGAATCAAAGAGAAATAGCAATTAGCAAAGCATACGAGAGGGCTTTCCTGGTGGCACAGTGGTTGAGAGTCCGCCTGCCGATGCAGGGCACATGGGTTCGTGCCCCGGTAGGGGAAGATCCCACATGCCGCGGAGCGGCTGGGCCCGTGAGCCATGGCCGCTGAGCCTGTGCGTCTGGAGCCTGTGCTCCGCAATGGGAGAGGCCACGAGAGTTAGAGGCCCACGTACTGAAAAAAAAAAAAAAAAAAAAAAAAAAAAAAAAAAAAAAAAAGCAAGCATACAAGAGCCAGGAAGGCTCTGTGGGGAAAGGGAATAGTACATGTTAAGGGGGAGTGAACTAAATTATATTCAGGAAACTGCAAGTAGTTCCTTATGTTTGAGTATCAAAAGAAATAAAAAAGGACTAGATCATGATAAAAGGCCTCACATACAATCCTTAAAGGGTATGGACTTGATCTTCAATATGTACGGCAACTGTCAGCAATTGAGTTCTAAGAAACAAGAAGGCTGGATTGGAGGAAGGCCACACTGGTCAGGTAGACAAGTTAAGAGGCAGTTCCAATATTGCTTACAACAGATAGTAAGGGGCAGAGGGACAGCAGCAAGGTGAGAGAGGAAAAGCAGACCAGAGAGAGGGCTCAATGGCATCACTGGATGGAGAATTCTCCTTTTCCTCCCTAGGCCTGTTCAGTTACTATTAAGGTTCCTGACATAGCGAAATAGGATGACACTAATAATAATTAGAAACAGACGTACAAAGATCTTAAGATATTTAAAGCAAACATTTCGTAAATAATTACTTGGAGCTCAAATAAATTTTTGAGGGCCTCTTTAGTGGAGCAGAATAACCTAAGGAACTGATGATTTCTTGCCACTGCAGAAAAGTCAAGCAACAATGAAGAAAATAGCATGATTTTTGATAAAACACTAAGACATCAGCAATAAGTTATAATTCATATGACTAAAGAATACATGGGGGGCTTCCCTGGTGGCACAGTGGTTGAGAATCTGCCTGCCAGTGCAGGGGACACGGGTTCGAGCCCTGGTCTGGGAAGATACCACATGCTGCAGAGCAACTAAGCCCGTGTGCCACAACTACTGAGCCTGCGCTCTAGAGCCCGCATGCCACAACTATTGAAGCCTGCGTGCCTAGAGCCTGGAAGCCTGCGTGTCTAGAGCCTGTGCTCCGCAACAAGAGAAGCCACCGCAATGAGAAGCCCGCGCACTACAACGAAGAGCAGCCCCGGCTCGCCGCAACTAGAGAAGAGCCCGCACACAGCAACGAAGACCCAACGCAGCCAAAAATAAGAATAAATAAATAAATAAATCAGAAAAAAAGAATACATGGATATAGTATTATAGTATACATAGATAATATCAATAATATTATAGGCAAATGCCAAAAGATTACAGGGAAAACAGGACCTTCATACCTTATGAGTCCATAGAGCACACTTTTTAAAAAACACTGCTCTAGGTAAGTGCTATCACATACTACACAGTTAAAAAGAGCCACCAGTAGGGACTGGGTTGAGAAGCAACAATTATGATTTTTCAGATTATTTTTAATGTAATAAAATATTCATTACAAAGTAGTAATCATAGTGGCACTTAAAATAGTCAATAAACACTTCCTTTCAGGTATAAGACAAGTATTAAGGAGAACACAAAACCAAAGTTATTCTTTATTCCCTAGAATTGTCCATACTGACCTCAGAATGAATTTGATGTTTGAAAGCTGGAAAGAATTAGCTGTTCGGAATTTTAAACAGGTCAACAAACTGGAAAAATATTTCCAATCAGATGGCAGATTCTTTCCAGCACCAGTTGTAATCAGCTTTACAGTAATGCTATTTTTTCCTATTTCAATAACAAGTACCTATTTATTTTGAAAACTCATGTAAAACAGGAACCCAAAAAACAAATTGTGCCCTGAAACCATGTGAGTCAGTGCCAGCTTTCAAAAATCTCGGAAAGATATATAGTCATTTTTTCACAGGGGTCAGACTCAAAATGTAACACAGCTATTTTAAATCCTTGTGGGAAAAATTTTTGATTTCATAAAACATTAAAAATGGCCTTTCTAGAAGGTACCCAGTACAGTCCATTTAAAAGGGAGCTCAAAGGCTGAAATAAGAAGTGACAGTTCTTCATCTTTTCAAGAATTTTTGTCCAATCCCCTTTCTTCATATATCCAAATAATTATAACATTTAAAGCATAAAGTAAACTAATACCTAAAGGAACTAGCTTGGTATATTAATTGTGTTTCCTATTAACCCCACTGTGATTATTCCTTGGCCTCTAACACATTTCCTTTTGTATCATTTGCTGTGTTTTCAAACTCTTATTTTTACACTAAACTAAATTTAGTCTAAACAAAGCGTAATTAAAATGGCAAAGTTGATGTTCAAAAGAAAATCATCCTGTTATTTCATTCTTAAACCAAATTGTATTTTCAGAGATTATGACTTGTGTCACTGCCCTCCTCTATCATGGCAGGTAATTAAGAGCTGAATTGGATTTGTAATGGCAGATTTATAAATGGCAAAGTTTTCATAAAGTGGACCAGACAATATAAGTGACTATTCTAATTAAAAAGGAAAATAAACCACAAAAATATAAAGATACTGGCTTATATTAAGATAGGTATTTAAGGTTTTACAATGAAAATAACCAAAATGAGTAAGCAAAGTAATATTTTTTAAAAAGCAAGCAAAATAGAAGGGCTAATGATAGGAGTATAGCAGAGTAGGTCATTGAAATTAGCAAAAAAGAAGACTTGAGGCATAGGGGCATTTGAAATAGGACAAAGTATAATTGAAAAGTTTTTGGGATGCCTCCAGATCTGTTAAGAAAAATTACTTCCTATGTGAAAACAAGAAAGAACACAGTATTACTGATATGCAGCTGTTGGGTGCAACTCAAACACATTTCTCAGCCTGATTACAAACAACTATACATAACTCACAGATAGCTAAATTAAAAATTTAATCTGTAAATGCCAAGGGTACCATGAATGCATCAATCTTATAGAATGAATGGTGTAACTATTCTTTATAGATAACATTTGTTGGTATTTGGGGTGCTGAACTACTCAGGGTCTCAAGTGCTTTGCAAATTAGACAAACAATGACAAAATTCACTTATTTGGGTCTAATATCTGAGGAAGCTGACATCTCCTACTGTTTTGACTGCTTAGCATCTTAAGGGATTGTCTCCTCTCCACTTCGGAAAGAGTCTGGTGGAGCTGATAATCATGTACACTATCTCCTCTACCACACTGGGGTTTTCTCACCTGTATCTGAGAGTCCCAAATAACAGATACATCTTGAACATCCCTAGTCCAGAACACAGCTGAGCATCTAGAAACCAGCATGCACACACACATTCCAGACATCACAATGTCCTACACTAAAGCTCAAGACTATCATTCAACGCCTTTGCGTTACGAATTTCTAATATACTTATCAGGTTGCCTTGCCCACAGCATCAGATTCAGGAGAGAGGGTACAGGGGATAATGCCAGCAGCAAGTAATAGTGAGGGAAGAGAAAAATATCTAAAAGCTACTTTGTTAAAAATTTAGTAGCCTTTGGAAAACAGTTTGGCAATTCCTTAAAAAGTTAAACATAAGCTTACCATATGACTCAGCAATTCCAGTTCTAGGAATCTACCCAAGAGAAATGAAAACGTATGTCCACACAAAGACTTGTATGTAAATGTTCACAGCAGCATTATCCATAATAGCGAAAACTGGAAACAATTCAAATCTCCAGCAACTGGTAAATGGAGTAACAAAGTGTGGAATATCCATTTCATATTATGGAATACTATTTAGCAGTAAAATGGAATGAAATACTGATACATGTCATAATATGGACAAACTGCAAAACATGCAAATGCAAAAGATTATATATTGTATAATTCTATTTATATGAGATGTCCAGAAATAGACATTTATAGACATGGAAAGCAGATTAGTGGCTGCCTAGGTCTGGGGGTAGGAGCAAGGACAAACTGCAAACAAACCTGAGGGAGTATTTGGGATGATGAATGTTCTAACAGTTAACTGTGTCTATAAATTTACTAATCATCACTGAATTGCACACTTACAATGGGTGAATGTTATGATACACAAATTATATCTCAATAAAACTGTTAAAAGGTACAGTCATTTCAATGTGGGAGGAAATAGCCTTAGGAGCTAGTGGGGGCATCCTTTTATTTTCAGCAACTCTTAATATAAATAGTAATAATAATGACAATCCGGGATTATCAAGGATTGGCTCAATTTGTGTTTATATGCCCTAATTTAGTTTTTTTAATGTTTTGAAAAATAGTCCACCCAAGAAGTTAAATTCCCTTAAAGGCAACAGGAGGGCTTCCCTGGTGGTGCAGTGGTTGAGAGTCTGCCTGCTGATGCAGGGGACATGGGTTCGTGCCCCGGTCCAGGAAGATCCCACGTGCCGTGGAGTGGCTAGGTCCGTGAGCCATGGCCACTGAGCCTGCGCTCCGCAACGGGAGATGCCACAACAGAGAGAGGCCTGCGTACCGCAAAAAAAAAAAAAAAAGGCAACAGGAATCCTCAGCTCTAAGTTAACAGAACAGCTAGCTTGGCTTAAGAATATACCTTTAATCCTGGATGTCCATTCTACAAATTCATCAGTTTCACTAGGACAACAAAAGTCAAAGATCTAGCATTGGTGGCTTCCCTGGTGGCGCAGTGGTTGAGAGTCCGCCTGCTGATGCAGGGGATGCGGGTTCGTGCCCCGGTCCGGGAAGATCCCACATGCCGCGGAGCGGCTGGGCCCGTGAGCCATGGCTGCTGGGCCTGAGTGTCCAGAGCCTGTGCTCCGCAACAGGAGAGGCCACAACAGTGAGAGGCCCGCGTACCACAGGAAAAAAAAAAAAAAAAGATCTAGCATTGTGCTGTTACCAACTATACTGTACCACCTCTACAAAAACTGACAACAGAGCTAATTGCTAAATATTCCTTGATAGAGGGTAAGTAAGTTATAGCTCTAGTGCTTCCTGCAGAAAACGAAAATAATGACACTTAAGATTTCTGGAGTATTTGCTGTGTCTAGGTACTATCCTAATGTTTTACTTGAATCATCTACCATAATTTTCACAACCTTATGAGACAGATACTATATGAAGTGAGATTTAAAGAGATTAATCACAGCCTTATGAGATAGATACTACTAATGAGCTAGACACTATGAAGTGAGACTTAACAGAGATTAAGGCCTCAAGAGCAAGAGTTTGAACCCAAGGAGTCTGACTGTAAAGCCTAAACTCTTTAAACACTAATGTTTTATTTGGCTGTGGGTCACAGTCTCAAAGAGTGTACATTCCCAGAGAAAATAATTAGCTGAGTCAAAGCTGGGGCTAGAACAAACTCAGTGTCAGGAAAACTGGGCCAGAAAAGCAAGCCGCCTTCTGAGCTATGGGACGCGTGGTGGGGCCTAGGGCTGCCTGAAGACAAGACCCTGGTCTATTACTACCCAGAACAAAAAGAGAGGGACGGTGGCGCAGGGGTTAAGACTCCATGCTCCCAATGCAGGGGGCCTGGGTTCGATCCCTGGTCAGGGAACTAGATCCCACATGAATGCCACAACTAAGGAGCCCACCTGCTGCAACAAAGACCCAGTACAAATTAATTAATTAATTAAATGAAATAAAATAATAACTAAATAAAAATTTTAAAAAACAAAAAGAGAGGGACAGAAGAGGAAAAAGGAGCAAGAGGCCTGCCACATAAGAAGCAGCCACACAGAAAGCTTACACCCCAGTGGATTCCAGATGTCTCCACTCTTTTCTCCCTAATTATCTTGCCCCTGCCATATCCTATAGTAGTCATCACACACATTATGTTCAAAAAAATTTTTTTACCTCAGTGTGAAGCAATCCCCCGTATCAATATTTAGCAGAGGCAAATCAGCTTAATAATCCGTTATTTAACTTAGTACAGATTTAAAACAGTAAGCCATCTCTCCTAGGCTCTGCACATCCTAGCCATTTCTACTCCCTGCTCATTCTCTAGTCTAGCCAGTTTCTTGCCTGGATGGCTGGGATTAATAATTAGCAACGGATGTGGCTGGAAATGAGCTCCAACCACGTGGGTAGGTTGACTAAAGGGCAGGCCCTGTAAACAGTAATATGCATGCAAATGTGTACACACACACACACACACACACACACACACACACACACACGCTGCCTAGTTTCACTTTGAATTCCTGACCACAAATTTTAAGTGATCCTCAGTTCTGCTCAGCAATGCTATTAGACTTCCCTTGTCATTTCCTCACCTACCCTCTGAAATAACTATTTCAAACCTTTCTCTCTTTACTCTTCCAATACTCCTTCCCCACCCCACCTCACTAACAGCTTTGACTCTGCACCTTATTATATTATATCCCACATATTTACACTGTCCGGTCTACCAACCATAGACCTTTTCTTCTCTCTTGTTATAGTGGATAAGCTCTATTATTTAAGGCCAAGCCCTCCACTTGTACACTGGGCCATATCCTTGGTTCTCTACTCTTAAAAGCAGCCAGAGACAAAGAATAAGAATTAGATATTAAATATAAATGAATCAAGTGTAACAATACAAATTCCAGGGGAATATCCCTTCTGAGTAAGGGAAAATGGCCAGTGTAATAAGGTTGTCTTGAGGAAAAGCAATTGTGTGATCAATCAGGTTGTCAACCAAATTAGCTTTGCAGAGAACAATATTTTTACTTCAGAGAATGACTAACAGATAAACTGTCATTCGGACTTGAGTATTTTGCGGACATTTATCTATAATGAAGTATTGCTGCTGCCAATGATAAAAATTTGAGCTTTCAAATGAAAATTAGAATTGTTTGAAAACTGTACCCATCACTATGAGTCTGGCATCCTCCCAATACTTTAAAGCTTTCACATGAGATTGGTGGTACTATTAATAATTGTGATTTTCTGATAGCATGTAACAGTATGTATCAACCTTTAGAAGATCTGCTTAACTCCCTGTGCCAATATTTTCCAAATGAAAAATGCATAATGTCACAAAATCAAGGATGGGTAAAATAGATCTATTCAAAGTTTTAACAGACCAATGGATTTTAATGTAACAGAATGAAAAGTTCATTGCTATGGTTTCAGATTCTAAATTGCAGCCACCTGTTAAGAAACTACCACTTGTCAAGCTCTGGTGTATTATCAAAGAATATCCTCAACTATGTGAAAAGCCTATTAAAGTACCCATGCCTTACTGAACTGAAAATCTATGTCAGGGCAGATTTCCTTTATCTACTAATATACTTCATTCTTTATATACTTCAACTTTATACACTGCAACACATTATATACAAGGCGATAAAGAATCCAGCCCTCCTCTGTTAAGCTAGATTATCAGTGATGTCAAACTTATAGAACTGCTACCCTAGAGGAAACCTGCACAGATACACAGAGGAAATGTACCAAAAACAACAACAAAAAAAGAAACTAAAAACCAAATATACTGTATACAATATACCAAATAAACTCCATCTGAATTATGAAGAGATTTTAAAAACTATTATAGCTAATGATATTTCATTGTATAAAAGTATAATGTATTTAATTTTCTCATTTTTTCTAAACTTTTTACTATAAAAATGTGTTGTGATATACTTCCTTGTACATACATCTACACATGCTATGCAACTGCTTTCTTAAGATCAATCCCTATAATTGCTTGGTTTAAATATACACCTTATTAAAATGTTGTTTTATCTACCAGATTTCGTTCCAATATACATGCAGTGAGAGTACCAGAAGGAAAGGAGAGAAAGGAGCAGAGAAAAATATTTGAAGAAATAATGGATGAGCGGAGCGGTGAGAGGAGGCAGAGGAGGGAGCCCTCGAGGGAGCGTCTGCCTGGCACCGTCCCCCTCGCCACAATGCCCGAGCTGCCATCATGGCTGCCGCTGGAGGAGGAGCAGAACATGGCTCTACATTCAATACTTTGCAATAAACAATAATGGAAAAGAATCTGAAAAAGAATATATATGTATATATGTATAACTGAATCATTTTGCTGTATACCAGAAACTAACACAACTTGTAAATCAACTATACTTCAATTAAAAAAAAAAAAGACAACCCACAGAATAGGAGAACCTATCTACCTGCAAACAATGTATCTGGTAAGGGACTTGTATCCAGAATAAAGAGTTCTTATATCTTAATAATAAAAAATATAAATAACCCAATTTTAAAAATGGGCAAAGGATGGCTCACTAAAATTGGCCACATGATTCTATTCATGTGAAATGTCCAGAAGAGGGAAATTCATAGAGATAAAGTAGATTAGAGGTTGGGGTAAAGCAAGAAAGGAGTGTTGGGGAGGGGGATGCATAACTAAAGGGTACGGGTTTTCATTCTGAGGTGAAGAAAATGTTCTAAAATTGCCTGGTGATGGTTGCACACGTCTGTGAATCTATAGGACAACAATGAATTATACACCTCAAATGGGTGAAACTACAGTATGTGAACACTGTTTTTAAAAAAGGTGATATTTTCCTTTTCCTGTATGTTTTTTGTCTTTCAAATTAGTGTACAGTGAGTTTGTCTAGAAAAAGTTTTAATATTTACCTTGTCATATACATCAATCTTTTTCCTTATGATTTCTGGATCTGATGTTATGCTTAAACAGTTGTGTCTTGCCCCACTATTAATTCACACTATCTTGTCACACTTCACATGTTCTTGTAGATGATCTTACATCCTCTCCCTCCAAGGTTCTTCTAACTTCATTACTCTCCTCATGCTGCCTTTGCCACCACCCTTTTCTCAGCTGACACCATTTCCAACCTCACACAAAAAACAGAACCCTGGTGGGAAAGCCCTCAAATTCCTGCTTACAACATACCCCATCCCCCAAACTTACCTAGCCCTTAGCCAGGCTAGATTCTCTACCCTTAATTTGGATTCCACCCTTTTCTGCCTTGCTGGTCACTTGTTTCATCATCTCTTCTCTTTTGTCTCTTCAACCTCTCCCTGTACTTGCTTATTCCCCACCGCCCCCACCCCATATCAAGTTTACCCCTTCTTAAGATTCTACCCCACAAGCTTGCGTTGCCTCCATTATTCTTTCTTGCTCTCCAGTTGCAGAGAGAGTTCTTGAAAGTGGAACCCACACTGAGCGTGTCAAGTTCTCCTATCTCATTGCCAGCCATCAGATTCAAATACTCATCTAGGCTACTGCAGATAGAGTTCCCACCAATTCATCATCTTCACTTGGGGGTTTTTAACTTCGTATCCATAGTTGGGCTGCAAGGGTCCACAAATCTGAAATTTTATGTATATGAGCACTTTTTAGGGAATAGTCTTCCTAAGATTTACTGTCATGGCATACAAGGTCCCTTCATGATGTGACTCTTACTTCTTCAGTATAATCTCTCATCACTACCTCCTCTGGGTCTGAGTCCTCTCTCCTACACAACTAGCGTCAAGCCACAGTGAACTAGTTATGATATCTAGAACTCATCATGCTCATTTGCTTAATGGCCTTTTAACATTTAACATCCTTCCCCCATATGACATCACCCATTTACACCTACGCTCTAAACTGGTCCTCCAAGACTTGGGGATTACTAAAGGGAATCATTTCCTGTCCTCTCCAGTCAGGGTAAGTTCTCCTTTTATTTGCATCTATGGCATCATATATATACAGCTATAGTAACTGTTGTCATACACTATTATAATTATTAACTTTCTTCCCTATACCATTATAAGTTCTTCCAGAGTAAGGACAGCATTTTCCATCTCCATACTCCTAGTGTCTAACGCTCACATATTTCCAGAACAAATCACACCTCATTCTCTTCTCAACCCACTACAAACATTCTAAATTCAATATTTTAACTGTTTCATGGAAACTATCCAAGGTTAATGGTCTTTTCATTCCTTATCTAACTAAACTTTCCAGTACTTCCTTATAAGTCACATTTGACATAGTTTACCATGTCCTTTCTCAAAATCCTTTCTTCCATTTGGTGTCCTGGATCCTGAGCTCACTTGGCTCTTACCTCACCAGCTGCTCCTCTGAGCATCCTCATTACCCCGACCTTTAAAGGTGGGAGTGCCTCATGGTTAAGTCCCCAATCTCTTCATTTTTTAAAAATAAATTTATTTATAAATTTATTTATTTTTGGCCACGTTGGGTCTTCATTGCTGCATGTGGGCTTTCTCTAGTTGCGGCGAGCAGGGGCTACTCTTCCTTGCAGTGCGTAGGCTTCTCATTGTGGTGGCTTCTCTTGTTGCGGAGCATGGGCTCTAGGCACGTGGGCTTCAGTAGTTGTGGCATGCTGGCTCTAGAGCGCTGGCTTAGTAATTGTGGCACACAGGCTTAGCTGCTCCACGGCATGTAGGGATCTTCCCGGACCAGGGCTCGAACCCGTGTCCCCTGCATTGGCAGGTGGATTCTTAACCACTGTGCCATCAGGGAAGCCCCCCAATCTCTTCTTTATTCAGACTCACTATATAGATGACTTCGCAATGCTGTGATTTCAAGTCTGCTTGCTGACAACCCCCCAATTTATACCTGGTTACACAGATGCATTCACTTCATGAAATTTCACTGAGCAAAAAACACTTATGATTCATGTCCTCTTTCATTTGACTGTTATACTTCAATAAAGCATTTTTTTAAAGAGAAAAAAGAGAAAAGAAAAAGGAAAAAAGAAACTGGTGTGATGAACTCCTTAATAAGAGTCTTATAACATATCCCAGGGCAAACTTCTCCCCAGGTCTTTCCTTTGTAGGAACATGGAAACCCATTCTTCTGGTGCTCAGACCAAAAACCTTGGAATCATTCTTCATTCCTCTATTTCTCTTAAGTCCACATTTAATCCATTTGCAAATCCCGTCAGCTCTCCTTTAAAAATACATCCCAAATATGAATATTTTCCACCACATCTACCACTCAGATGTCTCAACTGCAATAGCCTTAGCTGGTGTCCCGGATTCTATCCTTGCCACATAACAAAGCGATCCTTTTAAAAGACAGATCACATAATTTCCTACTGCTTCCCAACCACGGATTCAAATTTAAAGTCCTTTTGGCAGTCAACCATATACTACCCCATCTGGCCCCAGCCATCTCTCCGACCTCATCGTCTACCTTTCTGCCCTTTGTTTCACTCCACTCTAGTGACCCTGGCTTCTGTGCAGTCCTTGAACATACCATATAGGATTCTACTTGCATTTACTGCCTTTCTCCCCAAATATTCACATGGCTTTGTTCCTTAATTTCTTCAGATCTCTGCTTAAATATCATCGCTATCGTCAGAGAGGCTTTTCCTTGTGATGTTTTAAAAACAGCAACATGACCCTCTCTTTATCTCTATCCCCCTTAGTGTGCCTCTTCACAGCATGACCACCTGATATTTTATTATTTATTTCATTATTGTCTTTCCTCCCCAAGTAGACGTCAAGCTTCAGGAGAGCAGGGAGTTCATCTGTTCACCAGAATTCCCAGTGTCTACAACAATGTCTGGCACTAGGCAGGCGCAATGAATTTAACACTGCCCCACTTGATGTTTTTGAAATTCTATGTTCATTTTCCCTTAACTAGGCTTTCCTGATTCTTTCCCGATTTTCCTATTTCTCAGTCTCAGAGATGATGACATCTCTCTCTCTGCTCTTTCACTTCTTAAAATAGGCTGTAATCAGTATAAAAGTTTCAGGCAAGGGTTATCGTAAACTTCAAAATAAAAATCAGTATCTAATGAAAAAGATACTGTTCTCTCTGCATGATAACTTACAATGAGTTTATAAATGCCTTGTCCATGAAAGTAAGCTGTTTTCCTTTCTCTCAAAAAGGGATCGGTGGACCTCCCCGGTGGTTCAGTGGTTAGGAATCTGCCTGCCAGTGCAGGGGACACAGGTTCAATCCCTGGTCCGGGAAGATTCCACATGCCGCGGAGCAACTAAGCCTGTGTGCCACAACTACTGAGCCTGCGCTCTAGGGCCTCTGAGCCACAACTACTGAGCCCACGCACCGCAACTAACGAAGGCTATCGCTCTAGGGCCCATGCTCCGCAAGAAGAGAAGCCACCGCAGTGAGAGGTCCGTGCACCTCAATGAAGAGTAACCCCTGCTCGCTGCAACTAGAGAAAGCCTGCACGCAGCAACCAAGATCCAATGCAGCCAAAAATAAATTAATTTAAAAAAAAAAAGGGGATTGGCACATCCAGGAATGACTGGAATGTAAATTATGTAAGGAACTGTAGTTTATCTCAAGTAATAATGTGAAGTGGTCCACATTGCTTCTGAAAAGATGGAGGTGTGGAATTACAGATAAAAGTCGACAAATAACAGTTAACATTTGTTGAGAGCTCTCTGTGTACAGGGTTACACACATGAGCTCACTGAATTTCACAACTTACAGGAAGTGGGTACTATTACAATCCCATTTGACGGATGAGGACACAACTTCAGGGATGTAAGGTCCAATCGCCAGTCACTGGAAACCCACTCCCTGCAAAACCGTGAGGGGAAAGCCACGCCTTTAGCACTTTTTCACCCTCTCCTCTTGCAGACACAGCCTCTGAAACCCTCGGCTACTGTCCTTCCTTTGCAGACACACGGGACAGAATGTGAAATGTGTCAACAGCTAAAAAGTCAGCGACCATCCTCTTCGCTCTCTTTACCCAGGAGGCTGGGGCCGTGAGCTGCGCTGAGCCCCGACTTGGCCAAGGCTCCAAAGGAGGGACTCTGACCTCGGCAAAACTTTTCATATTAATGCTCGTTTTTAGGTTAAAAGTTTGCTGTCTGGTAGAAGTTCTCTGGCTCCAGGGACGATTCCTGTCCTCCGACCCAGCAGTTCCCCGTGGGCATTTAGGAACCTTCCCAATTCCAGCCCGAAACCTGCCGGAAGTTTAGAGGATCTCCAAGGCCCACTAAGGGAGGTGGGGGAGGGGGAGGGGAGGAGACTGGAGGGAGGGGGCAGGGGAGAGGTAGGGAGGAGAGGAGTGGGAAAAGGAAATAAAGGACGAGGGAGAAGATGATAGGAAGAGGGGTAGGAGGGTGAGAGGAAGGGGAAGAGGAGGAGGAAGGAAAAGAAGGGGGAGGAGAAGGAAAAAGAGGGGGGAGAAGGGGGAGGGGGAGAAGGGGGAGGAGAGTAGGCAGCCCGGCCCTCCCCTCCCTTGCCCCTCCCCTCCTCCCACCCCCTCCCCAGCCTCGGACCCGATGCTAGGGGTCCCCAGGCGCCGCCGCCCCCAGCGCTCACCTGCCGTCTGGCCCCGGCCCGGGGGTGTCGGCCGAAGGCTCTGCGGCGCCGCCCGCGCTGAGTCCCGAAGCCCGGCGGCTTCGCCTCCGCGGCCGGCTCTGCTCCTGGGCCGCCAGCTCGGGCTCCATGGCGTGAAGGGGGCGGCACGGTGGCCGGGTGCCCGGGAGGCCCGTTGGGAGCCGCACGGCGCCCGGCCGCTTCGGCCCGATGAAGGGTTCCTGTCAGGAGGGCGCCGCCACCGCCGCCTCCGCCGCAGCCATCGCCATCTTCCGGGGTTTGAAAATGGCGGCCGCGCGGCGACCAGCCAATCAGGGGACGGCGCTCGGTTGCTAGGAAACGTGGAGTCCCGCCCCTCTCCTCCTACCTCCAGGCGCTTAACTTCATAGAAGCTGGAAGGGGAGGGTAGTCGAGGGGGTCGCCCTGCTGAAAACGCGTGACCTGGGATTTAGTTCTGACTTCATTCCTAAATCCCCAAAGCCCGATTAGTAGTTCACAGTTCATTAGGACTTTCACCACAAGCCAAGGCAAATTGGAAGCATTTTAGATCTTTCTTAGCATGTGGGGAGAGGTTGAAAGTAAAATGAGGTTTGCACACGCTGAATTATTCATGTGAGATAAATCCCTGGTCACCAAAGGTATTGGAAAAATGTGTTCTCAGGGCTGTCTCTAGGAAACCAGTAAATCTGATTATGAGACCTCCTGTCTCCAGAGCAGAAGAGAGTCCAAGTGCCTTCATCCTCTAATTATAAGAAGGCACTACAGCAAGTAAAGGACCTTCTCAAATAAAAAGGAAAATTGTTAAATAGCACATTCTTTGGTTTAAAATACTGCTTTCTTTATGTCAAAGGCTTTAAAAATCACCTCCCCTTTCACACTCTGATTCCCCTTCTGGGAATCTATCCTAAGAAATAAAATTGTATATACATTGAAGGGTGGCAATATATGCCACCCCCAAACATGCCGCTTTGGCAGGAGGATTATTTTTAGCTGCAGGCACTTGAAGAACACCAGGTGCAAGAAGGGCCTTCTGACCTCTCCCTTTCTCCATGAAAGCAGGAGATAAATCTCCCCTGTGATAGCGGCCCTCCCCATATCAGGAGGATGGGGGGAGTCAGGGACAGAGAATTCTCTACAAACAGAACTTGTTTAAGTAACTCTTATCTTCCTTTGGTCTCCCCGTGTATTTTACTTACTCTTCCACAATTCCCTCTCATTGTCCAACCTCTTACATAAGCACTAAGATTTTGCTCCTTCTTTGGGTTTTTATTTTCCTATGGAGGTTCCTCTGTACATGTAAAAATCTGTTTGCTTTTCTCCTGTTAATTCAAATTCTGTCTTTTTTTTTTTTTTTTTTTTTTTTGCGGTACGCGGGCATCTCACTGTTGTGGCCTCTCCCGTTGCGGAGCACAGGCTCCGGACATGCAGGCTCAGCGGCCATGACTCATGGGCCCAGCAGCTCCGCGGCATGTGGGATCTTCGCGGACCGGGGCACGAACCCGTGTCCCCTGCATCGGCAGGTGGACTCTCCACCACTGTGCCACCAGGGAAGCCCAAGCTTGACCTAACTTTTAAGATCAAATCCACAAATGGCAGAGAAACGTGCCCAAAGCCAGGTGCTACAGGAAAGAATATTAACTCAGTTTTCAGAGCCATTTTGATTGAACTTCCATTTTTTCCATGTGTTCTCTGTTGGTCACTTAAACCGTAAGAGACACTCTTTATGCTTTACAGACAGGTACTTTTCAAGTTACCTTCTTAGATGTTGCTTTAGATTTCTTTGTGGAATAACCCCCTCTTCTTTCTCTTAATATTCTAATCATCTCGAATGTTTAACTAGAGCATGGGCATTGCTCAGCAAAAAATGAAACTATCCATTTATTTAGTGCTCCTCGTTTTGTACACTTGTTTTAGGTGGTTAAATGAAAGCGCATTGTGTGGGAAGAGACAATGTCAAATGATTTCTCAATAAATTTCTCATTATCTCCTTAATTATAGAGCAGGAAACGTGCTTTCTTGAGAGTATAACTGAGGTCATTTATTATGAAGTCATGAAAGATTCAGGATTTACTGTGGTTTTCCATTAACTTCTCTTTTGATATGCTTTTCCTTCTGCCAACTGTAAAATTATTACTTTTCTAACATATGGCTATTTGGAGAGTGCTGACATAAAAAGGAAGCATTTTTAACCATAAATAGTTTTAGAAATTACAGTATAAAAGTACAAAATAAGTCATTTCTGACTTGTTCCTCCTTGTTTATTTTAAATAAAATCAGGCACACTAAGAACAGATGGCAAGAACTGATAAGTGGTAGCTCGAACATGTTTAAAGAGGGGAGAAAGTGCCTGGACTCTCCAAAACTAGAGCATCCTGGGGCAGAATTTCTAATCCTTTGTGTGTTTTAAAAGTGGTCACCTGGGGCTTCCCTGGTGGCACAGTGGTTGAGAGTCCGCCTGCCGATGTAGGGGACACGGGTTCGTGCCCCGGTCCGGGAAGATCCCACATGCCGCGGAGTGGCTGGGCCCGTGAGCCATGGCCGTTGAGCCTGCGCGTCCGGAGCCTGTGCTCCGCAACGGGAGAGGCCACAGCAGTGAGAGGCCCGCGTACCGCAAAAAAAAAAAAAAAAAAAAAAAAAGTGGTCACCTGGATCCTACTACAGACCTATTGAAACAAGGTCCAGTGGCCTCGAGACATATATATTGAAACAGCTCCTCAAGTGGTTTTGTTGTCCCCTGAAAACTGAGGGAGAATCAGAGCCATTTAATGTTAGTCAAATGCACTTCATTGAACAGATCACAACAAATAACACAATTTTTTGGCTTACAGTCATCTCAGATTACGTGTGGCGTATTTTGTTTAAAACTAGGGAACTTATGCTCTATGACCCCTTAGAGAAGAGGTGAGCAGACTTGGGCCAAAGGGCCCCTCAGGCACTACCTGTTGTCTCTGTACGTCACTGCGCTGGCACAGGTGGGCGGCTGTGACTGAGGTCTGGCCCTTCACAGAAAAAATGTGCCAACCCTATCTATAGTATTTTGAATTAAAAAAATTTGATGCCTAAAGAAGAAACACTGGAGGTGTGTAGATCCCCAGGATCCTAGATAATTAAGATTTTACCCTGTGGTTTAACAAGTAGTTATTTCTGGCCAAGTATAGTTTGAGAAATTGTGTGTGTGTGTGTGTTTAGGAGGGTGGTAGAAAGAACGGCAGTATGAAGCAGCGACTCACACTCTACATTTCCTCACAAATTCCAGGCCAGCCATATTGGGTTTCTTCTCTATATGAACCATTTTAAAGGTATTAACTAAATTACCTATAATTCAACATATATGTTGTCACTGTTTCTCAAGTGTTTTAATTTCATCCACTATAAGAAATATGTTTTAGGGACGTCCCTGGCAGTACAGTGGTTACAACTCCACACTTCCAGTGCACAGGGCATGGGTTTGATCCCTGGTCAGGGAACAAGACACCACGTGCCACACAGCGTGGCCAAAAAATGAACAACAACAACGTTGTGGTTAAACCAGCCAAGATGACTAAATATAATACCACAAAAACTGAAAAAAAAGAAAAGAGATATGTTGTATATTGTAGTCCAGTACACACAAATTCATACATACTGAAACAGAAATTTCAGAAAACATTTACCCTAACTATGTGTAATACAATCTGATATCTTCTGTTTCATTTAATAAAGAATTCTGGTTGCAGCCCATTAAGTTTATTTTATAATACACCCATAGATTATTGCATGCAGTTTGAGAAACATATCATTGAGTGATGCAAATAAGCAGGGCAGTCCCTGCAGGATCACCTGTTTCGTGTTTCTCCTTTTCCTCGCAGGACCTAGGTTGTGAGAGATGTTCCCCTCCTGCCCGTGCACACCTTACGCTTCACCTAGTCTTGATCATCTCATCTTATTTTCTTTCTCTTCTTAATTTAGTCTTAACAATTTTCCTGCTTGACTTATTTTGCCTTTTTTTATGCTAAAAATTTTAGAAATTGTAACCGATATAAAATCAGAAGTCTTACTCTAAAAACAAATAAAACTGCTGCTTTATTGCCATTAATAGTTCAGTAGGGAAGAAAATGATTAGACCCAGGGAAATGTACAACATTAAGAGAGTCTAAAAGCTTTTTTAAAAAACCATTTAGTTTTCTGACCTTCAAAAGAATAAAATGAAATTGGTCTCTTTTCTACATTTCACTAATAACCATCACATTCTGAAAGTGTTTAATATGTTTCCTGTTCTCCATCAATTAGAAATAGTATTTTCCATATAATGTGATTTTAAAATATTTGCAAACATTCACATGTGTGATTATTTTATATAGTCAATGGGGAAAACGTTTTCACAGGGAACATTTATTAACATTTTTTTTAACTCTTAAAGGATTGAAACACTTTCTGTGTGTGATACAAGCAGGTGGTTAATAGTTTTTTCTCCTCATGTGCCTCCACCTTTAGTTCTTTCCTTCCTTCCCTGTGAGAAGTAAAGCTGAGCATTTTGTAAGAGAAATGAGCAATTATAATAGATTTATAGGAAGTTAAATCAGAAGAGGACTTTCTTCAATGTACCTTCCTCTGTCTTAAGAGATGATTTTTCAGGCAGTGTTAAAGCTTTGATATTTAGGTGTAGTGAAGGAAAATATGTAAGATGGCTCTTTGTGAACCTGCAGTCTCTTCTCTACAGTGTGATCATGGTTTTAACCACATGGCTTTATGGGAGCTGTGTCGCTTTTGTGTAAATTGAATTATCCGTCACCCTGTGCTGTGAGCTAACATGTTCAGCCTTACCTGCCACATCAGTCAGCAAAGTTTATGGAATCTTTTTAAAAAATTAAGTCATGCCTTGTTTTTATAAAGTTATTACTCTGATATTTTTCTCCTAATCCTCATTAGGGATATATACCAACACTTAGCAAGCTCAAAAGTCTTTTAATGAAATACTCTAAATTTTATATTTTATTCCCCCTTATTAAAGTTACCCCCCCAAAACAAATCAAAGGAAAGCTATGCTGATAAACATGTGAGCCCCTTACCCCTTAAAAAACGGTGTCTTTTCTGCAGGAGGTGCTGAAGTGCTGACTGCACAGTTTGGACAGATAACCAAATTGGATAGGAAAAACCAAGGAGCTCCTATTTCTAAAGATGTTCCAGTGTCAACGAATGCTAAAAGGGCAAGGAAACGAGAGACATCTTCAGTCAAAACTGTTCCAAGGGCTGAGCCACCTGTGAAGAAATCTCCACAAAAACAGAGGGTAAATATAGTAAAAGGCAATCAGAATCCCAGAATCAGAAAGCAGCCACAACCTGGTAAGAAATTTCTCTTCCTATAAATTTCAACACCGTAATACAGACTAATCGAGATTATAAGATAGCATATTGAAACAGTATAAGATCGGTTGAAATCTGTCACGTTCTTATGGTCTTCTTTAGGTCAGACACTGACAGGACAAGTAACTTGGTTTCCCATTGTGAATAAATTAGAAAGTGCAAAGATTCATACCTTCACAAATTAGACCCTACTTTTCATCTTGCAGAAAGCCTGAACATGAACTGTTTAGCAGAGTTAAAGTATAAATGGCCTTTTTTATGACTAAATTCACAAGCAAGTAGCATCTGGCAGTATTTTTCTGGACCATAATCAGTTATAAAAAGGAGATTATAAGTTTGTCCAGAGGGAACTGTAAAGACATGGTTCAAAGCAGTCAGTAATCCCGAATCCTGTATTTCGTTTGTTTTCTTGTTTTTGGGGGGTTTTTTTGTGGTATGCGGGCCTCTCACTGCTGTGGCCTCTCCGGTTGCGGAGCACAGGCTCCGGACGCGCAGGCTCAGCGGCCATGGCTCACGGGCCCAGCCGCTCGGCAACATGTGGGATCTTCCTGGACCGGGGCACGAACCTGCGTCCCCTGCATCGGCAGGCGGACTCTCAACCACTGCACCACCAGGGAAGCCCCAAATTCTGTCATTTTAACTCTCATGCCCAACTGGATACCCTAAGAGGGTAGAAGTAAAGTTTTGTTACCCCTAAAACATGAAGATATTAATGGCATTGTTGTTTATAATATCAGATAAAACAAAGACATCTAAATAAACAATAATAGGAAAATGATTAATTATGGTTGATCCACTGGAAAGAATATTTCAGCCAATAAAAGTTAACTATGAAGTGTGTAATAGAATAGTATATTGTAATTTCAAAAGAAAAACATGGAATATTGAGGTATATTCAGTTAGGAATTATAGAGGTTTAACAGAGGAAAAAGATGAAATCAATGTATTAAAATTTCTCTAGGTGGTCAGATTTGGGGTATTAAATTTCTTTTTTAAACTTTCCTGTGTTTTATAATTTTTTTAAATCATGAGGTACTGAACTTGCACTACAGTTATGACACAAGGAAAAAAGTTATAGTTTTTTTAAGTTGAAATATAGTTGATTTACAATATCATGTTAGTTTCAGGTATATAGCACAGTGATTCAGTTATATATATATATATATATATATACTTTTCAGATTCTTTTCCCTTATAGGTTATTACAAATATTGAAAAAAGTTTTAGCTTTAAAAAGGGTAAGAAGTTAGAGAGCAAGGTGCCCATGGCTAAGAATCACTTCTATTCTATCTCTCCCCCCAAATTAAGGAAGACAGTATTGCTTTGTAGCAGTTAGAGTAAAACAGTACAGAAATGTCATCTAAGGAGTTGGTCTCCACCAGACAGAGCTTCATAGGATGCAAGGATTTAGATTGTACCATATGAAATTGCTGATATTTGACCTTTTTACTCACAGAAAGAACAATTTCATCCTTTCGACCTAGTACTTAGTTGAGATCATCCGAAGTTAGAATCTGTCCTCAGCTCTTCGATGGTATAAAAGATGATCAGTCCTTTGGGAACTTGTGATAATCAATTCCCACAGTGATAGGTAATCCAGAATGTTGATGTGGGGATTCTCAGTGGGGAGGGATTTCTTATCAGTGACTAGAATACTGTTGTTTTAGGCAGAGCATCCCTTTCCAATTTTTAGACACTTGTGAACTTACTACTTTGTTCAATTACTCACAAGTATTGTATTTACTGAATTCCCATTATAAGGTGCCCTGGCCTATACACTAGGAAAGCAATGAATAGAAGACAAATTTTAATCAGAAAATTGCTGGGTACCATAGAAACAGAGCAAAGGGTAGTGGATTATTCTGAGGGTTGGCTATTCAAGACATGAAAAGTCTGGTGAACTGCCTTGATCCTACAAGAGATCAACATTCTAGTGTCTGAATGCCCCTGTCCCCAAATGCAATGTCTTACCCTGCCTAGGAATACATGACAAATGTTCCCTGTCATATTAACGTATGAACAGGACAGGGTTTGAGGAAACTGTTTAACATATTCTTCAGGACAGAGTTTGAGGAAACTGATTAAATTTCAGTCCCTATCTATCTATCTATCTATCTATCTGAAATCAGACTCTAGATTTCCCTCCCTGAGAAGATATTCCTGTTATCTTTTTTTTTTTAATAAAAAAATATATATTTATTTACTTATTTGGCTGCGCCGGGTCTTAGTTGCTGTGCTCGGGATCTTCGTTGTGGCATGTGGGATCTTTAGTTGCAGCATGCGGGGTTTAGTTGTCTGACCAGGGATCAAACCCGCTCCCCTGCATCAGAAGCACGGAGTCTTAACCGCTGGACCACCAGGGAAGTCCCTCCTGTTATCTTAATTGGACCTAAAGGTTACCCAAATTTCTTTAACCGTAGATTTACAACCATAGATTTAGAAGTATTCTTAGGGGGGGATTTCCTCAAAGATTATTTCCAAAATCTTCAGCAGTTTGCAATGACACCGATCACTATGCAGGTTGATATTACATATATTCAAGAACTAGTATATGAATATAAATTAATATGTAAATCAAGCATTCTAAAATCCATTCCCTTATATTATCTAAATAAATCAAACTCTGTTTTTGTAAAACTGCTTATCAAGCAATACATATGCTGGTTTTCATACATTCTTAATACAAGAGGAGGATTCTTTCTTAAAGTCATTTGTTATTTTCAACCTAGGTATACGTCACAAGCAGATTTGGATAAGCTTTAGAGAATTCATCGGTACTTGTGCACAGACTTTATCACAGGGTGTTCAGGCAGGCCCATCACAGCTCCTCTGACACCAGAGAATTGAAAAACTGAAAAGAGGCTGTGCTGCTTTAAGTGTCTCAGCCCTCAGGTGGAGTCACTTCCTGCCCTTTGATAAAGCTCACCTGGGTGGCTCCTCCTGTCAGTACCACTGGGCAGTGGGGCACCTGCAGATCAGCATGGTAAGTGGCTTCTATGTTGCTGACAGTGTTGCTGTCAACAGTTGTAGCAAATTTTTTTCATCGTGTGTGTCTCTCTTTTTTCCCACCAAACAATTCTTCATAGATTCCTGACACAAGAGAAGAAATTTTTAAAGAGGCATTTGTTTCTTTAAATATCTGTGTTTGGATCAGATTTGAATCTGCTCTGAATCTCATCTATTCATCTATAATTCTGCTGCTTTTAGGACAAGCTTTGTTGATTTGTAGTGGTTCACTGCCTTTACATTTGCTTTAGACTGAGTGTGCTGGTTTTTCTGTAGAAATCAGTGGCTTCGTTTTTAGTTATGCTTTCAGAGTTTCTAGGGACTTCAGACCCAGGTCACCATTGCTGAGCTCATAAATGTGAGGCTGGGTGAAGGCCAGGGACCTCTGTGTTGTCCTCTCTTGAGTCTAGTTCTTTGGGGACAATAATTGATACAGTTACTTACAATAATTCTGTTTGGGGACCACCTCTTATGACCCACTTTCCTTTCACTCTCTTGGTTTTTTATTTCTTTTGTTAATTGACTTAGAGTTGCTATACAATATTATATGTTACAGGTGTGCTATATAGTGATTCACAATTTTCAAAGGTCATACTCCATTTGTAATTACTATAAAATATTGGCTCTATTCCCCATGTTGTACAATGTATCCTTGTCACTTATTCTATACCTAATAGTTTGTACCATTTAGTCCCCTACCCCTAAATTGCCCTCCCGCCTTCACTCTACCCTCTGCTAACCACTAGTTTTTCTCTATATCTGTGAGTCTGCTTCTTTTTGTTATATTCACTAGTTTCTTGTATTTTTTTAGATTCCACATATAAGTGATATCATACATGTTTGTCTCTGTCTGACTTATTTCAATTTTCCAAGTCCATCCATGTTGCTGCAAATGGCAAAAATTTGTTCTGTTTTAATGGCTGAGTAATATTCCAGTGTGTGTGTGTGTGTGTGTGTGTGTGTGTGTGTGTGTGTGTGTGTGTATACCACTCCTTTATCCATTCATCTGTTGATGGACACTCAGGTGGCTTCCATGTCTTGGCAATTGTAAATAATGCTGTTATGAACACTGGGGTTCATGTATCTTTTCAAAGTAGTGTTTTTGTTTTTCTCAAATATATACCCAGGAGTGGAATTGCTGTGTCATATGGTAGTTCTCTTTTTAGTTTTTTGAGAAACCTTCAAACTGTTTTCCACAGTGGCTGCACCAATTTATGTTCCCACCAACAGTGTTATTATCTCTTATGTTCCAGTCACAGTAATTTTTAGTCTTAGAATTTTTAATTCTTAAATGGAAGCAAGCATTCCGGAAACAAAATTGCTTTTTCATCTTTGATCTTCTCACCCCATTGGACTCTCTCTCCAACATTTTAAGGATGTTTATTTTATATTGTGTTGCTCTTAAAAATTATGCCTTCCTACATCAGGGATCCTTGGAGTAATGGAAATGCTCTGTCTTGCCTATCAGTTTTGATATTCTGGGTGTGACCTTGCAAGATATTTCCACTGGAGGAATACAGGTAAGGGATCCATGAGCTATTTCTGCATTATTTCTTATAACCACACATGAATCTACAATTCATATTTATCTCAAAATAAAAAGGTAATTAAAAAATTGTGCTGTCCTAGTAATTCCCAATAAGCTTTAAAGCAGCATTTATTAATGTGCTGTGACATCACTACTGATATTCAGTGGGCATTTTACAGTCTTTTTTTTTTAATATAGTGTGACTAATATTTTAACAGATAGTTTGGAAAGGAGGAAAAGGCTAAGAATAAGGTGGAGATAGCCTTCTGTCCCCGGGACACAGTTATGAGATAAACTCAGCTGCTTCTCAAACCAGGATGGGCAAGATAGGTCCTTCTTGGGCCAAGTATTCCTGCCAAGTTCAAAAAGCTCAGTTTCCCTCCTATGTCTGTATCACTTGGGAGAACAGTCCCCATGAAGAGCAGCAATTGTTTTTCATGTTGGTGATTATTTTTACTGTGAATATTAAGAGCAAGTACCCTGTGTGCATGCCCTGTTGGACTGGGTGGGAAACAGCCGTGGAAGGATGTTGTGAGAGAAATCTACAAGCAAGTGGTTTTAATGACGCAGAAGCAAGGAATTCGCCGCCCCCCTCCGCCCCCCCTCCACCCCCACCCCTCTGCCACTTTTAAGTTTGTACCTAAATCTAGGAATTGGGGTAAGTTTGGATCTGATTACAGTAGCTAATGTACTGAGATCATCTTAAGTCCTTTGGGAGGAGAGAGGATGGAAGCTGTGCTTTGCAGACTCAGGTGTTAGAAGGCTGTTGATGATGGAATATGTTGTTTTGATTTTTCTGTGCCAGATAGAGGTTGGAAAAATTGGTACTAAGTGAAGTGCTTTGTAAACTGAGTTCACTGCCTTTGTCATGAGAGATATGGTTGTATACAAAAGAAATCAGAGGGAAGTTCTACTCAGGTAATTAATTCCTCATAAAGCACAGAGCGCTGTGTTATGCCCGTGACTCAAGGAGACAAAGTACAGGGTTTGTACGGCTGAGCACAAGCAGAGTGAGCAGAGTCTGGGTCAGATGGCAGGGCTGTGACTGGCCACGGAGACCTCCCTCCCCTCCTCCAATCGGTGGTCTTTTTGTGGTTGAATCTCTGACCTTGGGAAAGTGCAGCCACGGACAGACAGAGGAGGGCGGGGTTGCCTATCAACATACCAGGCAGACAGCCTGAAGGGTCCTGATGATGCAGTAAACAGACTTCTCACCCTGTAAGACCCTCTGCACAGACTTGTTCCATGACCACTGGCAATCAAAACACAATGATATTAAAGCCAGCAATTGCTGTCCCTTTAGATTTTTAGGATTTAACTTTTTCTCCCCTCTCTTAGATGAGTAGATATTTAAATTACAAAAAAAAAAGTTGTTTGCCTTAAAAAAAATAAAAGTGAACGGTAATTTAAAAGTGGGAGAGGAGAGGGGAGGCTAGTGAGGGTGAAGAAAATAGGTAAGTTTAAACAGGAAAAAAAATTCTACCCAGATGTAACTAGAGTTAATATTTTGATGCATTTTAAAGACTTTTTTCTGTGCTTATTTTTACTTTTATTTTATTTGTTTATTTTTATTGATGTATAGTTGATTTACAAAGTTGAGTTAGTTTCTTGTGTACAGCAAAGTGATTCAGTTATACATATATATATTCTTTTTCATATTCTTTTCTTTTCTTTTTTTTTTTTTTTTTTGCGGTATGAGGGCCTTTCACTGTTGTGGCCTCTCCTGTTGCAGAGCACAGGCTCCGGATGTGCAGGCCCATCGGCCATGGCTCTTGGGCCTAGCCGCTCCGCGGCATGTGGGATCTTCCCAGATCGGGGCATGAACCTGTGTCCCCTGCATCGGCAGGCGGACTCTCAACCACTGCGCCACCAGGGAAGCCCTCATATTCTTTTCTATTATGGTTTATTACAGAATGTTGAATACAGTTCCCTGTGTCATACAGTAGGACCTTGTTGTTTAC
Organism: Mesoplodon densirostris; assembly: GCF_025265405.1. Lineage (NCBI taxonomy): Eukaryota > Metazoa > Chordata > Mammalia > Artiodactyla > Ziphiidae > Mesoplodon > Mesoplodon densirostris. The sequence continues at coordinate 158,871,880 of NC_082664.1, read as the reverse complement.
CTTGTTGTTTATCTATTTTATATGTAGTAGTTTGTATCTGTTAAACCCAAACGCCTAATTTATTTCTCCCCTCTTCCCCTTTGGTAACCATAAGTTTGTTTTTTATGTCTGTGGGTCTGTTTCTGTTTTGTAAAGAAGTTCGTTTGTATCATTTTTTAGATTCCACATATAAGTGATATCATATGATATTTGTCCTTCTCTGACTTACTTCACTTAGTATGATAATCTCTAGGCCCATCCATGTTGCTGCAAATGGCATTACTTCCTTCTTTTTTATGGCTGAGTAAGCTTATTTTTAAATGTATTTGACATCATACTTTATATACAGTTATATAACATACGCTTTCCCGTAACATTTTAACATAAGCATTTCCCATGTCATACAATTTTTTGTTAACTATTGAAGGTTTTCATAGCATGCCATTGTATCAATGTACTTTCCTTTAAATGCCCAACAATAGGTAGATGGTTAAGTAGATTGGTTCTTGGTTTTTACTCTTATAAATAATGATACTGTGAATGCCATTGTGCCTAAATCTTTGCATTTTAGATCATTTCTTTCTTTTGTAATTCATTTGTTTATGTCATTTTCCTGTTTATCTAATAGATGTCTCAAGTATTTTTAATTGATGTATATAAAATTGCCTTATGTATAGCTCATATATGAAGGGCTATACATAAATCCTTTTTTATATACATCAGTATTTTTGTTTGTTTATTATAGTATGGAGTTTTTACATTTTGGGGTTATTAAATCTATAGCATGTTTCCTTGGTAAATTTTGCACTACTTTTAAGCTTAGAACATCCTTTTTTATTTAGAGCACATATGAACAGTAAATGTAAAATCTCAAGATATGAGATTTACTGCAGTGGGTTTTAACATATAACAGGCTGTACATTGATTTTGGTTTTATTCCTTTCCAATAACTAATTTTTTTTCCAGGTGAGAAAGCTTGATTTTATTCATATATGATATATCTTAACTCATTCTTAGCCCGTTACACAATAGGTGCTTAATTTATGTTGTTTGAACTGGAGTCCTTGGTTTAATTGTTCCTGAAGCTTACCTGTACCTTGGTTTTTGGTTTCCATGAGACAGTTTTCATTAGCTTTATCACAAAGTTCTCTTGCTGGCATACGCTAGCCTGCTTTCTCTCAGCCCTGAGTGGACCTACTGAGTGATAGAGCTCGTGTTATCGTGTTAGGAAGATGCACAGCTGTAACTTAAACACTACGGCTCATTTCAGAGGGAGTGCCTGTCTGTCCACATCGGCCAAGCTGGCGTCCAGATTGGGGATGCCTGTTGGGAGCTCTACTGCCTGGAACACGGAATCCAGCCAGATGGCGTTGTTCTCGACGGCAGGCAGGATCTGCAGGCACGTGCCAAAACGGAGCCTATGGGTGCATCTTTCGATTCCTTCTTTTGTGAGACCAGAGCTGGGAAGCACGTGCCCAGAGCACTCTTCATGGACCTGGAGCCAACTATTGTAGGTAATGTACATTTTACGTTCTAGTGTACTTAACCAGGTCCACAACCCAAACAAGCAAGTATCAGTGGGTCAGATCATCAGATTATATGAATCTATCTGAATGGGATCATATGGCCCTTTTCCAAATTTAGAGCATCTCTCAGTGGACACTTGGGGTGATCAGCATGACAAACAAACCCAAAGGGAAAACTAGCTTAGCCTTCTTTTTCTGTGTGATGAAAAGAATGAAAACCTTGTTAGTTTTTCCACACAATCTACTGTAACAGAACATTAAATCTTTTCCTGGGTTTGAAAACCAGTTGCTAGAAGCTTCTGACAAAGAATCTGAAATTTGGCATTACCTGCTTTTAGAGAATAGAATAGTTGAACATGATTCCGAAGAAGGAAGGAGCTAAATAACTCATCTAATTGTGGGGAAATGATGATTAATGATTATAAGATGATTACTTATGATTATTAACAGCAGATGTTGTAGTACCTCATGCAAAAACACTTGAAACGGAGCTGGCGAAATGCTGGGGAGAGAAAGGGTCTTGCTGACTTCAGAGAAAACTACAGAGGAGGGTGGGTTTGGGTTTGGTACTCTATATCAATTATTTTCTGCTGTGTAATAAATTGCCTCCAAACTTAGCAGTTTAAAACACCAACGACCAGGGCTTCCCTGGTGGCGCAGTGGTTGGGAGTCCGCCTGCCGATGCAGGGGATACGCGTTCGTGCCCCGGTCTGGGAAGATCCCACATGCCGCGGAGAGGCTGGGCCCGTGAGCCATGGTCGCTGGGCCTGTGTGTCCGGAGCCTGTGCTCCGCAATGGGGGAGGCCACGACAGTGAGAGGCCCGCGTACAGGAAAAAAAAAAAAAAAAAAAAAACACCAACGACCATTACTTTGTCCATGAATCTGCAGTTTGGACAGGGCTCAGAGGACAGCTCCTCTCTGGTCCATATGGTCTCAGGAAGGTAGACTCAAGTGGGAGCCGGAAGATTCACTTTGAAAGTGGCTCACTCACTTGGCTGGCGATTTGGTGCTGGCTGTTGGCTGAGAGCTAAGCCAGGGCTGTGGGGTCTCTGTGGGCTGCTTGGGCGTCCTTGTGGCATGGCAGCTGGGTTCCAAGAACAAGCATCCCACGAGAACAAGGCAGAAGTCCATGGCATTTTTATAACCTGGCCTCAGAAGTCACATTGTGTCACTTCAGCTGTCCTCCATGGGTTGAAGCGGTTACAAAGATCCATCCTGGGAAGGGATATAGACCTCACCTCTTGATACAGAAGTAGTGAGGTTCTAGAAGCACAAGTGAGATAGGAAATATCATTACAGTCATCTTTGGAAAATACAATCTGGATTGGAGTTCATTTCCTCATCAGAACAAAGTCAGAATCAAGTAACAAACTGATGGAGAAAGTACGTTGATGTCAATGTGAGGGAAATGATAGAAAGGTTTTTTTTAATTAATAGGTGGAAGTTAAGAAATGACAAGGCCAAGATGTGTACTGATTCAGTATTACTCTGCTAAATGTTGTGAAAGAATTAAAAATAAGGAGCTACTGATGGTTTCAAGAACAGGCAAGACTAGTATGGAACCTGAGAGAGGCAATCACCTCATATTCTGACTTGAGTTATAAGTGCCCTAAGAGAATATCTGAATTTTTGTTTCAAACAAATGAGAGTTTGCAACTGTGAGCTTTAGTTGGAGTCTGGTGTGCCATGATCCTGGGCAGGGTAGAATACGTCCCCAGAGGACCTTGGTAAATGTAGCTGAAGGAGCAACGTGAGAGGCCACATCCCAGCATTATGAATATTGTAGCAGATATTTTAACTTGTGCTAATCCAAAGACCTAGGCAAATAGGAAAACCCAGGATCAGAAGCTAAGCAAGCTGGAGGAGAGACAGTCAGCAGGCAAAGACCAGAAGAAATCCCCCAATCCTCTAGAGCTCAGCCTGGAGGGAGGGCAATTTTGAGGATCTTGAGCTGGTCCAAACAAAGCACCATAAACTCCAGGGTTTAGAGAGGAGGCACTGATTTTCCTTGTTTTATTCAACATATAAAAGTGCCTCATATGGCTAGACACTATCTTGACATTGGAGAGATATATAGTATCAGTCTTCCTGGAGCTTACATTCTAGTGGGGTGCAGACCTATAAAAGCCAAATAGTGTGTCTGGTGGCGATTGGAGCATGGGGAAAAACAAAGCAGGGCCATAGGGGAAGGGAATATTGCATGTGGGCTGAGGGGGCTGTTTTTCAAAAGGAACGTCAAGGAAAGCTTTACTGAGGAGGTGGTGTGTAGGGATCTGAAGGAAGTGAGGCCTGAGCTTTACCTCTATGGAAAAGATCAGAAAAGACCTTATGGACCAAGTGATAGTTCCTCTGAGTCTGGAAGACTGGGCAGGAGGATTTTAATAGTTCACAGGTGAGAGAGAATGGAAATCATGAGCAAAGACACATCCAGACACCTGTGAGTGTTGTTTCAGCTTGAAAATGAGGAGGACTTTGATATAGGGGAGTCCTAGAAGGCTTAACCTGGAATGGAGGTAAGGAAGCCAAAGAACCATCAAATAATAATCATGTTTAAAAACCACCAAAGTCCCTGTGGATGCTGGTTAAGGATGCTGGGCCAGGTCTCTGAGCAGGGTGGAAACATGGCAGAAATTTGTGTACTTGTGAATGGTGGTGCTATATCACTTATCTCCCAGAAAGTGGATTTTACTGAAAGAATTTATGGAACTAACCACCCTCAAGAACTCAATTGGACATTGTCTTGAAGAAGCAAGCTTCCATAGATTCCTTACTTAAACTGAACTCAGCCTTATTGCTTCAGGTGAGAAGGAAGTAGTCTACCTGGAATTATATGCCCACTTGTTTGTAAATATATCTTTAAAACATCCCAACTTTGGTGGTTGTTTTTTGGTGTGCATATATTAGTTAAAAGTAATTTCAACTCAGTTTTATTAAATTTAAACATGTAGGGTTGTACCAAATTGTGGTCATGTACATGGTCATACACAGGAGAACAGGGTGTACTGAGGGGACCACCTTGCTCTTAGAAAATGAGTGCTTTTCCTCTTAGGCAGGAGCTTCTAGGTATCTGATGCCAAGGCCATTGGGGTACATCTGCATAAATACATGACATGAAGCCATTATCATTATTATTTATAATTGTTATATAGGCCATGCATCATACTCTGTGGTCTTTAATCCTCATGATAACTCACTGGGGTAAGTCTTGCTATCATCCTCATTTGTGAGAGGATATAACTGGGGCTTAGAGACACTAAGTAACTGCTCTATAGCTAAGTGAGGAAGGCCAGCCATGCACCCAGGAAATTGATTCTTGAGCACATGCTCTGAACTGCTATGCAATGCATATCCTGCCCCCTGTAACCAGGGCAACATTCTCAGAGCCTCCCTAGCCCTCAAATGCCCCTGCGTCTATCTTCAGGAATCACACTGTTTGGATAATTCTAAGGTAGGAGAGTGTGACCTGGGCCTTGGACATACTGTGGTTTGATGTTTTCTTGTTTTAAAAGGGAATGAAACCAGCAAGGGTTGTGCTTGGTTGTATAGAATACTGACATCTTCATGCTATTTCACTGCTTCAGGCATTTGTGTTAACTGCACTGAGTGGTGTGGGCATTTGAGTTTGCATGCTTCTTTGTGAAAGCCTCTCTCTCTCTTTTTCTTTTTTTAACATCTTTATTGGAGTATAATTGCTTTACAATGGTGTGTTAGTTTCTGCTTTATAAAACAGTGAATCAGCTATACATATACATATATCGCCATATCTCCTCCCTCTTGCGTCTCCCACCCTCCCTATCCTACCCCTCTAGGTGGTCACAAAGCACCGAGCTGATCTCCCTGTGCTATGAGTCTGCTTCTCACTAGCTATCTATTTTACATTTGGTAGTGTATATATGTCCATACCATTCTCTCACTTTGTCCCAGCTTACCCTTCCCCCTCCTCATGTCAAGTCCATTCTCTACATCTGCATCTTTATTCCTATCCTGCTCCTAGGTTCTTCAGAACCATGTTTTTTTCTGTTTTTTTTTTTTTTTTTTAGTCTCCATATATATGTGTTAGCGTACGGTATTTGTTTTTCTCTTTCTGACTTACTTCACTCTGTATGACAGACTCTAGGTCCATCCACCTCACTACAAATAGCTCAATTTCGTTTCTTTTTATGGCTGAGTAATATTCCATTGTATATATGTGCCACATCTTCTTTATCCATTCATCTGTCAATGCACACTTAGGTTGTTTCCACGTCCTGGCTATTGTAAATAGAGCTGCAATGAACATTGTGGTACATGACTCTTTTTGAATTATGGTTTTCTCAGGGTATATGACCAGTAGTGGGATTGCTGGGTCATATGGTAGTTCTATTTTAGTTTTTTAAGGAACCTCCATACTGTTCTCCATAGTGGCCGTATCAATTTACATTCCCACCAACAGTGCAAGAGGCTTCCCTTTTCTCCACACCCTCTCCAGCATTTATTGTTTGTAGATTTTTTGATGATGGCCATTCTGACTGGTGTGAGGTGATACTTCATTGTAGTTTTGATTTGCATTTCTCTAATGATTAGTGATGTTGAGCATCCTTTCATATGTTTGTTGGCAATCTGTATATCTTCTTAAGAGAAATGTCTATTTAGGTCTTCTGCCCATTTTTGGATTGGGTTGTTTGTTTTTTTGATATTGAGCTGCATGAGCTGCTTGTAAGTTTTGGAGATTAATCCTTTGTCAATTGCTTCATTTGCAAATATTTTCTCCCATTCTGAGGGTTGTCTTTTCATCTTGTTTATGTTTTCCTTTGCTGTGCAAAAGCTTTTAAGTTTCATTAGGTCCCATTTGTTTATTTTTGTTTTTATTTCCATTTCTCTAGGAGGTGGGTCAAAAAGGATCGTGCTGTGATTTATGCCGTAGAGTGTTCTTCCTATGTTTTCCTCTAAGAGTTTTATAGGGTCTGGCCTTATATTTAGGTCTTTAATCCATTTTGAGTTTATTTTTGTGTATGGTGTTAGGGAGTATTCTAATTTCATTCTTTTACATGTAGCAGTCCAGTTTTCCCAGCACCACTTATTGAAGAGGCTGTCTTTTCTCCATTGTATATTCTTGCCTCCTTTATCAAAAATAAGGTGACCAAATGTGTGTGGGTTTATCTCTGGGCTTTCTATCCTGTTCCATTGATCTATATTTCTGTTTTTGTGCGAGTACCATACCATCTTGATTACTGTAGCTTTGTAGTATAGTCTGAAGTCCAGGAACCTGATTCCTCCAGCTCCGTTTTTCTCGTGAAAGCCTCTTTTGAAGCATATAACTAATCATTTAGATTGGTATGCTTTTCCAGCACACAGCTGGCTCTTTATCTTAAAATGCAAAAGTACCATGCATGTGTGGTGGGTTGAATGTTGTCCCCCCAAAACTCTGCATCCACCTAAAACCCTAGAATATGAGTTTATTTGGAACTGGGGTCTTTGCAGATGTACATAGTTAAGATGAGGTCATACCTGATTAGGGAGGCCCTATGTCCAATGATCTGGTTGGATATATGGATGATATATGGCCCATATAACAATTATAAATAATAATGATAAAATTGGCTTGATATTTATGCAGATGTACCCCAATGGCCTTGGCATCAGATACCTAGAAGCTCCTGCCTAAGAGGGAAAGCACTCATTTTCTAAGAGCAGGGTGGTCCCCTCAGTACACCTTATGAGAAGAGAGAACACACGGACAAGAAAAGGGGGCATTGTGATGGGGGCAGAGATGATGTGATGTAGCTGCCGGCCAAGAACTCCAAGAACTGTATGCAGTCACCAGAAGTTGGGAGAGAGGCATGTGGCAGTTTCTCCTCCAAAGCCTCCAGAAGGAACCAACCCTGCCGACATCTGGACATTGAACTTATGGCCTCCTGAACTATGAGGCAATAAATCTCCCTTGTTTTAAGCCACCAAGTTTGTTGTACTTTGTTACAGTAGCCCTGAGAAACTAATAAAGGGTGTATGATGGAAAAGCGTGCTTTCAATTTATATGGGGATAATTATACCTTCTCCTCGATTAAGAAAGGCCAGTTGGGCAGTTTAAATCCATTTCTTTATAGGACATTAGCAGAGAGAAAGCGGGTCAGGGTACAGGGCTGTGAAAGAGTTAGGGGTGGGATGGAGTAGACTGCACTGACCTCCTTTCCTCTTGGCAGACGAGATCCGTGCAGGCAGGTACCGCTCACTCTTCCACCCGGAGCAGCTCGTCAGCGGAAAGGAGGATGCTGCAAGTAACTACGCCCGTGGTCGCTACTCTGTGGGGCCGGAGATCCTCGATCTGGTGCTGGAGAGTCTCCGAAAGCTGGCAAGTGGCTCCTCTCTCCTTCCACAGGCAGTGCCTGTGTGCCTGTGACCCTGCGGGACCCGCCCAAGCAGCACTTTCTACCTACGCCTCCATCACCACCCAACCTCTCCCCTGGGAGCCTCCTGTGCATGCTCAAAGCTGGGCTGGTCCTGATGTGGGCACTGACTGCCTTCCTTACTAGGCAGGGGAAAGAAGCCTTTGCACTTACTATACAGCCCCCGTCGACTATTTTGTTTTTCTTTTTATATTTATGAGGAAATGTTTTATTTTATTTCCCCCCCATTTTATTGAGGTGTAATTGACCTATAACACTGTGTAAAGTTAAGGTGTACGTCATGGTGATTTGGCACAGGAATATATTGCCAAATGACCACCACAATTAGGTTAGTTAATACATCCATCCCTCACATAATTACCTTTTTGTGTGTGTGGAGACAACAACATTTAAGACCTGTTCTCTTAGCAGCTTTCAAGTTTACAACACAGTGCTGTTAACTACAGTCACCATGCTGTACAATAGATCCCAATAACTTAATCATCTTATAACTGGAAGTTTATACGCTTTGAGCAGCATCTCCCCACTGACCCCAGTTCCTCACAACTACTATTCTACTCTCTGTTTCTATGAGTTTGGCTTTTTTCGATTCCACATATAAGTGAGATGATGCAGCACTTTTCTTTCTCTGTCTGACTTATTGCACTTTGCTTAATTGCCCACAAGGTCCATCCACATTGTCACAAACAGCAGGATTTCCTTCTTGTTAATGACTAGCCCCCATCTACTCTTGCTTCTGCTGACTCATGGCATATCTTTTTATCAGAGACTTCCAAAGAACTCTAAAACTTGTCATTTTCCAATAGTTACTAAGATCTGTAAAGTTAACAGGAGGCACATCCCACCTGGAGATCAGTTACTCTTTACTGACAGTTAATTCTTCCCTAAGGACCTGTGTCTGGAGAATCCTTTGTCTAGTAAAAATTTTGATGTTTGACGTAATCATTAGGGAATACAGTACCTTTTACACCAGCACAGTAGACTGGGTATAAAAATGAAAGGTACTTCATCTACTGGTGGAGGGGGATTATATGACTTCAATATTTTGCTTGTCATTTTCTTTCTTACTTTCTTACCTTACTTTAGATCACATACAGATAAATTCATCAAGTGTAGCAAAAGACAGTTGAATATTTATGTTTTGCTTACAGTAAAACTCTAAGCACTTCTCCTACTCCAGAAGTAACTTCTCAAGTATGTTTCAAAGTAAATATGTTTGTGATGAGTTAATGATGGTAAACCAGTTCTTTCTGAAAGTTTCTGTTTGTTTTGGGGTACTAGTTGTGTCCCACGGTTACCACTGCTTCTGGGTTTATTTGGCTGAATTCTTACGTCCCATTTACTTTCCCCAGGCGGAACAGTGCTGTGATCTTCAGGGATTTTTGATTTTCCGAAGCTTTGGAGGAGGCACTGGATCAGGATTTACGTCTCTCTTAATGGAGCAGCTCTCCATAGACTACAGCACGAAGGCTAAACTGGAGTTCTCTGTCTACCCAGTCCCCCGGATCTCCACGGCTATAGTGGAGCCTTACAACACCATCCTCACCACCCATTCCACTATAGAGCATGTGGACTGTACCTTCCTGGTGGACAACGAGGCCATCTATGACATATGCCATCGCAAACTTGACGTTGAACACCCCTCTTATGCCAGCATCAACAGGCTGCTGAGTCAGGCAGTATCTTCCATCACCACTTCCCTCCGGTTTGAGGGGGCCCTGAACGTGGACCTGATTGAGTTCCAGACCAACCTCGTACCTTACCCTAGAATACACTTCCCCATGACCAGCTTTGCCCCCATCATCTCTGTTGACAACGCCCATCACGAGGAGCCCTCTGTGTCAGACATCACAGCTGCTTGCTTCAAGCCCTCCAACCAGCTGGTCAAGTGTGACTCTCACCTGGGGAAGTACGTGGCCTGCTGCCTGCTCTACAGAGGGGATGTGGTCCCCAAGGACGTGAACGTGGCAATTGCAGCCATGAAGACAAGGAACTCTGTCCAGTTTGTAGATTGGTGTCCAACTGGATTCAAGGTGGGCATCAATGGTCATCCCCCCCGGGCAGTGCCGGGAGGGGACCTGGCCCAGGTCCAGCGGGCTGTCTGTATGTTGAGCAACAACACGGCGGTTGTGGAGGCCTGGGCCCGCCTGGAACACAAGTTCGACCTCATGTATGCCAAGAAGGCGTTTCTGCACTGGTACATTAGGGAAGGCATGGAGGAAGGCGAGTTTGTAGAAGCCAGGGAAGACTTGGCAGTCTTGGAGAAGGATTACGAGGAAGTGGGGCGAAGTTTCTGATGCAGATCTGACTGGTGACAATGAATGCTAAGCTGAAGTGTCACGCTTTACACTTAAAGGCTAGAGTTCCCTTGATGAGCAGAAAAAGGAAATTAAGTCAAGCGAGACCCCGAGTTCCAATCAAATGGGTCAATATTAATAAATGAGCCCACATTTCCTTGTCTGTTAGTGTCACTCAGCACTGCTCCCTGTGAAACTTCTAAGATTTGGAGTCCTTTGAATTTCTGGGGCTCATCCTTTTTTTTTTTTTTTGGTCAGAATAGAAACCTGACTTTATTCTTTGCTTTTTCAACCAAGTGACTGTGAAACCCTAAAGTGAATGCTTTCCCTTTCCTGTTCCTGAGGTGGAAAATAGCATGTAATGATTATTAATGTTATTTCCCCACATATATACTTCATACATTGATTAAATAATGAATATTTTCAATATAAGTCTTTTCCTTCTTCCAAGGCCTTAAGGTCTCAGTTTGCTTTTTATATAGACAAACAAATAAACAAACAACAGGAATATTGTTGGGGTTTTCAGAAGTTTGAATCTGTGTGTCCTGCAGGTCAGAAGGTGAAAGATATTTCTTTCAGCTCCTCTGTCCTTGAGGACGTGTTCTGGAAGCATGGCCAGCAGAACCCTGCATGGGAGCCATTTAAGACGTTGAGAAAAATTGCAGATTCTTGAGCTTCATTATGGACTTGCTAAATGAGAAGCCCTGGGAATTGGAGGGAGGGTTATCTGAGGATTAAGTTCAAAAACCACTTCATGGAATTAACTTTGGGTATTAAACTGACTCATGTTCAAACAGGTGATAATTTAAAATGGACGAAACAGCTATAAATGCACTAAAACGACTAGCTAGATTCTAAAGATCCATGATGTTTAGTCTACTAGTTGGAAGTAAGATAAGACACTGCAAAGGTGCTCGCTTGGGCTTAGGTGTTGCTCTCGAGCTGATTGTAGGTAGGTTTCACGTGCCTTATTCATCTACAGGGCTGACCTTTCAGCCTGGGCCCTCCAGTTATGCTCTCTTGGTCTCCACGTGGTCAGTGCTTTTGGTCCGGCTGGACAACTGAAGGTAACAGGCTCTAAAGCCTTGGCTGGAGGCCTAACGTTGTGGTTCTTGTTGTGAGATTTATCAAAGTGCAGTGCTACCACCTTCTTTTTGCGTGTGCCACCGGGACCTGAGAACTGCCGCTCCATCTTTAACACTTTCCTGGTAGATGCTTTTACGAACCAAAATCACTGCGCTGAGATGTGGCCTTTAAGAGATTCATTCCAACAATGTACCACTTTGCTTGTTTTCAACTCACACTGCTGTCACCACGGAGGCTAATGACTGCAGTTTGGTGGAAGTATTGTTTAGACACTCTTCACCGTGTTCGCACGCATTCCGTTCAAGCTAGACGGCTCACCCCTTCCCAGCACGTTTTTTTTTTTCTTTTTTTCCTCTCTCCTCTGCCTCTGCTCCTTCTCACTACTTTCTCTCTTCTTTCCTTCTGTGACCGTTGGCTGTAATTCCGACTTCAAACCCAGATCAGATGTCACCTGTTGCCTGTGGCCTCTTGGGAATATAGGGAGAATGGAGATACACTATGAGGTTTCTCACTATATTGAAAATACTGTAGTAAATTCTCATTGATGAAATATATTTTTTCATGTGAATATCCTACATAGTAGTCTGAACGTTTAGTAGGCTTTTACTAATAAAAAATGTTTTTATGTACATGTGTTATTCCTCTATTTGGACACTGGAGGGCGCCAGTGAAATGCTTAAATAATTGCTGTTCGTGTTTTTTTTAGTGTTCTGGAGGGCATTTGAGTGTGTGTGTGGGGGGGCGTGCGCACATGTGTGAAAAGACATTTAGAAAATTCAGAAAAGAACATTTAGAAGTTTCCTTTTGTTTTTAAAAATTAATAAACTACTAAAATTAAGATTAAAATCCTAAACATTTCTTACATTTTTAAGTTCAGCTTGTAAATCTTATTATTTCTAAGTTTAGCAAAGTTAAATAATCACTTTTAAAGGTAACATGTTTGAATTTTTGGTGCCCTTTGCAATCTTAGATAAATGCTCAAATATTTTAGGTTGTATTTACAAATTTATTTTATTTTAAGACTTTTAATTGTCTGACAAACTTTCCCAAGTACTCTAATTCTTTTAGAATTTGAAAAAGAATAGATACATGTATATGTATAACTGAATCACTTTGCTGTACACCTGAAACTATCACAACATTGTTAATCAACTATACTCCAGTATAAAATAAAAAGTTAAAAAAATCAAATTCTTTTAAAATCGAACAAAGGAAACTATAAATATGGTGATTCGTATTCCTATATGTTCCAGACTGTCTATAAACTAGTAAGATTTTTATTTAAGATCACAGGTGTAAATTATTTACTCAATTGACATACTTAAAATTGGAATTATAAGGCTGACTATGATTCTTTTAGGCCACATACTCTTAAATATTATACATACTGCACTTTAAATGCTAATTATGCACAGATTCCTTGTCACAAGAACTTTAATTGTCCTTATTTAATTAACTCATTCACCAGTTATTTACTGAGTGCCTGTCATGTGTTCCTCATTATTCTAACCACCGGGGATAAACATTAAGCCCTCCCGCCCCGCCCCCCAAAAAATCCCTGCCCTCATGGTTTATATGGTAGTGAAGGTGGGGTGAAAGATAATAAACATGATAAATAAGTAAGTTATATTGCATGTTAAAGGTGACGGGTACAATAGTGCACAAAGGAAATAATAGAGCCTGGTAAGGGGAAAGGAGGTTGCAGTTTGAAATAGGGTGGTTACTAAAGGCCTCAGCGAGAAAGACGCATTTGACAAGGAGTTGGAGGAAGTGACACAGGGAGAATGCAGATGCCTGGAGGAAGAACATACCTGGCAAACGGATAGGGAGGATCTATGAGAGGTTTGAGGAAAGAAGAGGAGGGAGAGTCTAGGACAGTAGGCATGTGAATGGTGTAGAGAGACGTGGCCTAATTGCTGAACAACTTTAAGAGCCCATTTGAGGCGTCTTGTCAGGATTTTAAAGTGAGATCAATCAGTGTGTGTGTGTGTGTGTGTGTGTGTGTGTTAAGCTGTGTTCAGCTTCAAGGTGCAGGGGCGGTATGGTGGAGTGTTTGAATTTCTCAGGGTTTAATGAATTAGGCAAAGCAAAAGTGGAACAAGAGAATGACAGGTGTCTACAAAAAACAATGATAATGATTGACCACGGGGTTTAAACTGGTAAAGAGTGAAGAGATGTTATGAGCAGAGGGTGAGGGACAGTGAAAAGGTGGCAGGATCAACGGATTACTGGTTTCAGTGGGGCTGAAAGATCATTGGAGTTGGTGTCCTAGAGAAAGCGAGCTGGAGAGACAGGAGGGGCCGGTCCGACAGTTTATGATCTGTGAGGATGAAGTCTGGGGTGTGGCCATGGGATCGAGTGGCCGAGAGATGGTGTTGGACGGGGTCAGGGAGTAGACCTGAGACCTGGGATGTGGGGCAGGTCATCTTATGCATGTCAAAATCACCAATCGTCAGGGCAGGAGTGGTGTCAGAGAGGTTGGTGAGCTAAAATGATCAGGAACTGAGGCAGGCTGACCCAGGTGCTGGTAAAGAACAGTGCCAACAGGGTGGTTAGGCTGATTCGATCCTAAGACATGAGGTTCAAGCGGGGGGATGATGATTTAGGGAGGAAGGAGACAGGACTATCTCCTGGGGCTAAAGATGCTCGCCCCTTAAGAAAACACCATGTCATCCCATAGGCTTGGGGTTACCTTCCCAAGATAACTTTTTTGTCTTTTGCCTTCCCAGCTTGCCGAGGCTTCTAAGTGATGCTGACCAGGCTGTGACAGGATCTTTGCAACTCTCATGGACGTGCTGAACCCTAGGCAACAGTCTATAACAGAAACTTCTTAATTAAAGGACGAGATGGGATCATTGCGTCCTATGCCTGAAACTAATATGACGGTGTATGTTGATTACACCTCAATAAAAATACGTTTAAAAAAGAACGAAGTGTCCCATAGCACACACTTAGATTTGAGTCTAACTGACCTAACTAAGGTTAATTTGCAAGTCTGATTCCATCTGTGGTTCTTACTAAGGTAGCTAGCTACACCATTTGATTAGGTTTTGTCTTTCTCTGGCTCTTAATATATAATCAATGTGTTTTAGTTTAATACTACATACTTTGTAGCTCATGTACCTCCCATTTCTTGGAATTACTTAAAATATCTGATTGAATTCTGGGTATCACTCGGCTTTCCCTGATTATTTGGTTACAGCTTCCAAAATTATTCCACTGCCATGAAGCAGGCACCGTTGTCAGCTGTTGGTATTTGTTTGCGGGGTTTCTTGTTGGGTAGAACATTTGGAGATCCTGTCATCCATGCACTTGTCTTCTTGGAGAAGGTTCACTTGGTGTTTGAGCCTCACTTTATTTTAAAAAGAGCTTAAACCCGTTTTTTTCAAGGGAGCTCAATACAGTTCTCCCCCTTTCCCCCACCCCTGCAAATGATTTTACAAAGTGAATCTTGGTTTTACAAGGTGAACTCAAGGGTGGCAGATGGCAGCGGTGGTGATCTCTGGATGTGGACTTCTCCCTTCCCACATGTCGATGTGACTATGATGGGGTCCATTCTGGGGACTGGAGCTCGGACAGCAGAATGCTGGGCTCAGCAGGAGCCTCCGGCAGGAAACCTGTGCTTTCCCACTGTTCTTGGTGGGTCCAGCTTTGGCAAATTCTCCTTAGTTTATTAAGCAGATGCTTCTGCTCACATTTAAATCACCTGTAAGGCTCTGAGGGCATTCTAAACACCAGACCCACCTGCTGAAGACATAATAAGTCCTAGTATCTGTGTGGGGCTTTCCTAGCTGCTTCCACGTTTGTGGTTCACTGGGGCTCGTGCTAGCCCTGTAAGGCAACAACATGGCTCATGTTTTTCTGCCCTTTGTGTATGTGAAGGGCCAGCTCTGCATGGAGGGATGAGCAGAGGCTTTGTGGCCAGAGAGATCTGACTGTCACTTACCAGCCGGGAGACCTTGGACAGTTCCCTCACTTCTCTGGGCTCCAATCTCTTGTTTCAGGTGCAAAGCTGAATCCTCTAGTATTCTGTTACAAATATGCCATTCCCCTTCCCCTGCCAGTAAACCTCACCACCTTAGATACATTTTAGCTTATACATGATGGTGTATTTGCAAAAAGAGCAAGAGAAAATCTGGCATTTGCAATGATCTGTGCCTTCTTTTATTTTTATCACCCTTTTGATTGGATCTTTTGAGATGCAGGTACCGTGATTCAAAACAAAACTTTTTAAAGCCGCTTATCAAAGGCCGCTAGAGGCTGCTGTTATCAAGGCTTTGCTCACCTAGCCAAAGGTCCTGAGGAGACAGCTGTGAACTTGGGCATGCTTGGGGGTACCAGCTGCAACCTTTAAGTTCTCCTAGTTTTCGGTTGTTCATGGAAATGGCACACCTGCTTGATTTTTTCCTTAGCCAAGCTAATCTCCTGCTTCGTGTCCTTTGCACCTCTGGCGTGAACAGAATATGCACTATTAAAACAAATAAATATTAAATGCAAATTTTAAGAAATCTTCAAAATGGAAAAAAATAATAGTTACCTTAAAATATACTCATGAGAACTCCGTGAGGTCACATTCATAAAGAGATTTCCTGGAACATCAGCACTGAGGCAAGTTAAAGGATTTGCTCAGAGGCACATAAGAAAAGGAACCCAGACTCAACGTAGGTATTCTGAGTCTCGGGCAGGATTCTTTCTGCTCTATCACGAAGTTTTTTTCCCAGGATGGAAACAATGGTTGCATTTCGGTTTTTTGAACATTGGTTCTGTTAAGAGATGGGGTATTTTTCATTTCAAGTTTAGCTTAACATTTCAAAAAATGCACAGTTTCGCTTTTGCCAATAATGTCCACCAGAAGCAGGATTGTTGAGTTAAAGGTAAAGTGAACTTGTGATTTTAATAAGTATTTCCAAACTGCCTCTCAGAGTTTATATTCCCACCAGCCAGCAGTGGAGGAGGGTGGCTTTTCACCTCATCAATCACCGTGTGGGCCAATTGTCAAACAGGGACATTTGCCTATTTGATGGGTGACAAATTCTATATGAGTGCAGGTTTAATTTGTTTTCTTAGCCATGAAGTTTAGCATCTTTTCATACATTTAAGGATCATTTGTATTTGTGTGTGTGTGTATGATCTATTCATCATGTCCTTGCTTATTTTTTGGGGGGATTGTTCTTTTCAGTTTTTAGTAACTCTTTATATATGTGATCAGTAAGCCATTTGTGTTTTACATGAGTGGCAAACATTTTTCAAATCTGTCATTCATTTGTCTCTTGACTTTCTGTCTGGTGGTGGTGGGGTTAGTTGCTGGTGTGTGTGTATGTGGTTTATTTTACCATGCGGAAGTTTCTTTTATGTATTCATGACTTGTCACCATGCAGAAGGCTTTGCTGCCAGAGGCCATCAGAGTTCTTGCCAATGTCCATTTCTAGTGAACTTTTACTCTATTAAAACTTCTCATCTTGTTCTGAATTCCTCATGGTTTTTTTTACACTAATTGCTATCACGTTGCCATTCATCACTTATATACTCCCTGGTGGTATCTACTTCTTTTCAAATTTCGCTTTTGTCTGTTCACTTAGACTGTTGAGTCATGGAGAGCAGAGGCCTTGCCTCCCACATCAATATCCTCTGTTGGGTCCAGCACTGGGCTGGACAGTGACCATGGGTTCAAGAAGCACCTATTAAAGATTGGTGGCCCAATCCCTAGCAAGCATGGAGGAGCTGGGGATGTCTCCCATTAAACCCAGGGGCCCACTCAGTAGCAGATCCCAGGCTGTGTCCCTGGGTGGGACCAGGCCATGTAGATGGCTCTTGATCGAATGACAGCCGGCACAGTCCTGCCATTTGGCCTTTCCCAAACTCTTCTTCAGCCCCCCTAAAACCTCCAGGAACCATTCCTGTCCTGGGAGAGTTGGAAATGGACTCACATGTAACCTCCCTCACTAGCTGTCCCCTTTCCAAGTCCGGAGGCCTGAAAGCAGCCGGCTGAAGGAAGAGGAATTGAAACCAGCCAGGGGTTCAAGAAGCCATCGGTTTTAATGGGGGTGAGAGGGGAGGGAAGGGAATGCTGAGTGCCCTCATCTTCTGGCCTTGTCTGGGGAAGGTGGGTGTGTGGAGGGGAGAGGGGCTCTGCACGCCCTCTTCTCGGGCATTGGGTCATGAGGGAGCAGCATGGAGGACAGGAGTGCATGACCTTTGCCTCTCATCGTGGGGAAGAGAGAGGAGATTCAGAATGTAGATGGAGACATCAATGGCCTGGTATCTGTGAAGCGGGGACTATACTGCATTGGTGTGTGCATGTACAGAGGAGCAGGGAGCTGGGCCAGAGGCAGGAAGAAGCAGAGAGGTTGAGCAGTGAAGCAGCCTGGAAAACAGGGCAGATTCTTCCAATACGAACCAACCCTCCCCTCCACCCTGACCTCTGTCCTTGTCCCAGATGGGCCGCCCTCCTGCTGGCCTCTGCTTCTACTTCTTCCGTCCAATCTGGGCCATCAGGTGGGCGTTGGCAGCTGCCTTGGCTTGTAGGTTCTTGGCCTTGGCGATGTTGAAGAGGATGTTCATGATGTTAGTGGGGACATCGAGGGACAGCGTGAACTTGGTGCGTCGATCACTCTTGGCCTTGTCCTGGTACGGCCTCCGCTGGAGCTGTGCCTGGGACAGGTATTTGTGCCGGGTACTTGTAGCCCCACCGCTGCCCCCAGAGCCAGGGAAGGTCCTTTTCCCCTTGTCTTCCTCCTCCTCCTTCTCCTGGTCTTCTCCTGAGAGTGAGTCTTGGCTGGGCAGTGGGGGGAAGCTTCTCTTGCTCGGCAGGGGCGCATCCTCCAGCTGGCTCTTCTTGGCCTCAGACAGGGCTGTGTTGAGGCAGCTGAAGATGGGCTCGGCTTTGTACAGCTTTTGGGAGAGGCCTGTCCTGGGGGACCCTAGGAGCAGCAGCAGTAGCAGCAGGAAGTGGGTTGGTATCAGCATCTCTCCCTGTAGCAGAAAAGAGCAATGTGGGAAGAGGGTGTGAGAGGGGGCTTAGGGCTCAGGAGGAAATGGATCAAATCCAGCAGGGCTTTGTTCATGTTCAACTTCACTGGTTGTCAAAGTGTGGTCTCTGGACCAGCAGCATCATGTGGAAGTTTGTTAGAAATGCGAAGAATTCTCAGGTCTTGCTCCAGAGCTAGTCAATCAAAAACTCTGGGGCCAGCAATCTGCACTTTCACAAGCCTGATGATGACTGATCCTTGCTTTAAATAATCCAAATGTATGAACTAGCTGCGTAGCACGCAGGGAAAGCAACACAGACTCTGCAATTAGTCAGGCATAGGCTCAACTTCCAACTTGGTCCTTATTTGCCTGAGGGCGGTGGGCAGATTGGTTAACCTCTGAGAATGTCAATTTCCTCATCTGAAAATCGGGGATAATAACAACTACCTCATAAAGGTTAAGTGAAAGATTAAATTAAAATGGAAAAGCTCCTGGTCTAACCAAATACTTAATGAAGATGGTTGGTTCATAACTGCTTATATATAAATCATCTACAGGTCTTATTAGGATAAGATTCAGTACACACACAGCCATCTCAGAAGTGATCTGTCTATATCTATATATCTATAAATATACTATAAATTATATAAATAATATAATATAAACATAAATTATATAAATTATATCAATATAATATAAATATAGATATACAAATATTCCAGGTAATTGGATCCTGCAGACCAGTATCTTTGTTGTGTTGTGTTTCTGGCTTTTCCTTTTTGTCTATACACCATTTGCTCCATCCTAACCCAGACAGACTCTCCTTGCCTTGAACTCATTCTAAGTCAGTGGTTCTCAAGCTTCAGAGTGTTTAGAATCATGTGAATGGATTGTTCAAACACCAGCTGCTGGGCTCCATCCCAAGAATTTCTGAATCAGTAGGTTTGGGGTGAGGCCTGAGAGTCTGCATTTCTAACACATCCCTAGACGATGCTGATGCTGTGGGTTCATGGACCACACTTTGAGAACCACTTTCTCAGTGTTCCAATCCATCTCTGAGCTCCTTAGAATTGTGTGTCCAGTTCCCTGAGAACATTTTACAGGGGTGTGTGTTGACTGTGGAAAAGTGGACTTTTTTTTCTGTCAATATTGTATCAATAACCAGGCTTCCTGCTTTATCATTTACCGAGGAGCTCCTTAGTAAAAGTAAAAGTAAAAGTGGCATGAATTGTGGCTTAGCTTAGAATTAGCTGCCTCACACCTTGGAGGCATCTTAAAGCCTGGAAGAACTTTCAAAGGGCTTGTTAAGGCTGAAAAGATTTAAAAAACGAAAAACTAATTGACAAAGAAAGGGTTAACACGGGTGGAGAAGTTGTCTTCTCTGTCACTCTATCCCTTTGTACCCTGCTCCTTTCATGGACCAGACTCAGCCCTGGCCTCCCACTAACTTGCTCAGCAATTAAATGCTCTGGGTGTCAGTATTTCCATCTGTGAGATCAGGGGATTGAGTTCCAGGCTCTTCCCTCTCTCTCTATCTCCTTGTTTAGTTTTGTTTAGCATTTGCAGTATAAAAGAACAGAAATCCTTTTCTCCTCACTAAAGTATGATTCCTAAGCAAGTTTCTCATCTTATGTTCTTTGGATTCTTTTGCCGTTACCCTAGTGCAACAACACAAAGGTTTAAGATTTCCCTCCTACCTACTCTGAAAACAAGTGGTCCCCACCTAGTTAGATTTAAGAGGTAAAGTTCTACATCTTTATTTTTCTCATTTGGATACCTGAAACTGAGCCATTCTTTGGCGTTATTATAAGCAGTGCTTCTCTGAAGATACACGCTTACTTCTGAGAGCTGTGACAGCCACGTCACGCCCTAGGATGAGAGGCACTGAGGAAATTGGGCTGGCCTGAAATTCAGAGCACCTGCAAAGGAGAGAGTGCGTGAAGGAAAAAAGTGAAGCGAGAAGGCAAATGCACGACTCTGTGGCTTTGCCCAGTGCCAGCCCCGTTTTCTAGCAGTGAGGAAGGCGGAGATAGTCCCCATGTTACCCAGCTCGTCTGCAAACACTGATAAGACGTTGAATTAGAAAACACTTTATAAAACGTAACTGCTGAACCTAGGGGGCATTAAAGCATTTCAAAAGGTATTATAGTAATGAGCTGTGGACTCGTGGAAGCGCTTATGTGTCACATACACACACACAGACTTCCAAGCAGTTCACCCTCAAGTGAGCAGAGAGGGTTCACTCATGAAACACCCTTCCCCCCAAGAGGGAAGAGCAGCCGGGAGAAAGTTGACACGTTACAGATAACACTTGTCATTGGCAGCATTCGCATTCATGTTCTTACTTCATTCATTCTCAGAAGAGGGGTGTGCGTGTGTGTGTGTGTGCGAGTGTGTGTGTGTATGGGTGTGTGTTTGCTGGATTGCTATGTTAGAGGAGAACATTGCAGACAGGATTTCTCAGAAGACTTGGACATCAGATGGAGACAGCAAACATCCATCTTTAGGGTCCCCCCCTTCACAGGTGGCACCTAATCATTACAGACATCTGTCCCCTCCCTCCAGTGTCCCCAGTATAGCCAGGGGAAAAGGGCTCTAGGCTTTGAGGGCAGAAGACCTGGGCTGGGAAGCTCCCCTACCCTCAAATGCCTTCCATCAACCACTTAACCTCTCAGTTGTCGCATCCTAAAAAGGAGACATTACCTGCCTCACAGGTGCATCAAGAGAATGAAAGGAGATGCCCTTGGTAATCAATAAATGCAAGCATCCTCTGGCTCGGGCAGGCAGAGGGGCATTGTACCCTGACGTTTCTACCCCACACCTTCCCCCATCCACCCCATCTGTAAACACGATTTTCATATTCACAACTAGACTCTGTTCAGAAAAATACATTTGTAAGAACACATTCTGCCTCCAGTCTATTACCTTTTGCAAAGCAGGTCTCTCTACCAACGAAGGGAGGATCATTTTGCCCCCCCTGAGAAACTTCCCTATGGTCCCTTTAGAGCCAACTTCTTATTTAAAACACAGACCTTGGCGTTCAGCATCGTGCCCCCAGGGGCTTTTGCAACTCTCATCTCTTACCCCGTCCAGTCCCCAGCACCTCCTGCCTAATTTAGGGCAAATCAATTTATCCTTCATAAAGAAGTCCCCAACAAAAACCTTACCTGTGAGTGGACTTCCCTCCGGAGTGGAAAAGTGCAGTGAGATGTGCAACAGCTTCAGGGCCGAGAGGTCTGCCCCAGGACCATCCCCCGAACTTCTGTCTACGCTGGGGTCGCTGGCTCCTTTTCTTGTATTGTTCGTAAGTGGGCCGTGATATTTCCTCTCTATGGAAACCACTCCACTCCCTCGTGTGTGTGTGTATATAAAAGTGACAGATCACGGGGTGGATCGTAAATCCAGACGCAGTGTCTACACTGGGATGCGACTCCGTTTAAAATACAACCAAAGCAGCTGTCCGCATCATGGAGATGACAGGCTGCTGGCAGCCTCGACCCCTCCTATCCACCTTCCCTCCCAGCCCCCCCATCACTTCCCCCTGCCCTTCCTGCCCTAGCAACTTGATTCACTGATAAAAAGGAAAAACACTCTGTTGAACTGAGAAGCAGCTTCTTTGAAGAGTTTTATTACTCACCTTAGTTCTCATTAACTTCAGCTTTCCCGCATCCCTGTCTCTCTACCCCTCCTCTTGGAAACCTGGCACCAAGACCTGCTTGAAAGTAGAGAAGAAGGGTCCTCTGCTGTCCTGTGATTCTTGTGGGTTCTGACTTGCAGGGTTCTCTCTGGCTGCTTACAAGGCTCTAGATGTTTGCGTTCATCAAAGGGCACGCAGAGGGGGTAGACACCTACCTAGAGCTTTTGGTGGGAAATCACTGGAACTTTATCCATTTTATTTATCTATTCATCCAATATCTTTAGAGCACCTGCTGTGTGCCAGGTCTTGCCAGGACCCTCAGGAATTCAAAGTGAATTAAGACCCCGGTTCTTATAAGGTATCAGCAGTTTAGAAAGATATGTAAAAGCAGGATAATTTCTGTGTGGCAAATGCCATAGCACGGAAGGGAGCATCCCTGTCCTGGAGACTCGAGACAGGTAATGTACCAGAGCAGAGCGGAGGGACTGCAGACAGAAAGGAGGTCTGGGATGGAGAACGCAATGCAGAGAGCGACCTGCAGGAGGCAGGTGGGCAGGAGGTAGGGGGACTGCAAGCGGCAGAGGCCGGGCTCACACTGGGAGGTACTATGAGTTGAATTTTACTCTAAATGTAATGGTGTAGGTGTAAGGGGATTTAGGCAGGTGACCCCCTTATTTCACAGCTGAGACTGTGAGAGAAGTGACTTGTGGGGACAACACAGGTGCTTGGTGACTGAGAATCCAGGTCTCAGGTGGGCCCAGATCTCTTTTCACAACCACCTTGAACCTCGGGCTTAACCATCATGAAGGGCCGTGCAAGACCTCGTTCTCTCCAGGTCTCCAGGCCAGAACACGGCTCCCATCCTGGATGGGCACTTTTAGATCTTGAAATTCCTCTATGATGATGAAGAGGTGAGTGGACTTCTGGAATTATCAAAACTCTTCAATGCTCACAGGTATCTGTGTGAAACACACGGAAAGCCCTTATCCAGAAGGACCTCAAGCTCTGGCAGCTTCAGTCTTCATTGTGGCTACGTGGGGACTGGACCTCATTCCCACTCCTTCTTTTGGAGCTTCCTGTCTCTCTGGCCGGCCTCCTCCTGAGATTAGTGGCAGCATGAAACTAGGAGATCTAAATTCATTCGTTCGTATATTCTGGTCTTTGGGAGAAGGTTGTTGTTTTTGTTTGTTTGTTTTTTCCATTTCAGATCCTGAGGCAGTAATGGAATTTGTGTAGGTTGAGGGGTAGAGAGATGGAAATTTGAGTTTCACTCCCTCTTCTGCCTTTCTGAGCTCTGACATGCCAGGAGGGCAGTCTTGTGAGGATACCAGATGTTGCTCCACTAGAGCGGGGATCCTCAGTCTTGGCCCTCCTGACGTTTGGGGCCAGGTGATGTGGAGGGACTGTCCTGATGTTTGAAAGCTTCCCTCTAGCTACTTAATGAAGTATCAGCCCTCCCCTTCCCAGCTGTGATGACCAGAAATATCTCCAGATATGTCCCCTGGGGGCAAAATTGCTCCCTGCCCCTCTCCCACGCCATGAGAACCACTGCCCTAAGGTATGGGGTTTAGAAGGAGAGACATTGGATGTTGGCTTCTCTTTTTGTGATCTGCCCTGACTCCTCTCAACTTCCTAGGAAACCTCCCCACTTGACGCTGGAGCTCCATGGCACCAAACCATCTTTGTGTCAGGGGCTGGTGGTTGTCTGCTGAGCCTGTCGGCCCGTGTCCAGACAGAGATGGGCTCCTGCGTTCCCACTGGCCCATCCCAGGTCACCTTTGGGATTGGCTACTGGCTCCCGGGAGCTCTGAGGGTGTGAGCAGGCAGGCTCCAGATGGGATGCTCACAGACCTGGGCAGTGGGGGAGGGTCCTAAAGGTACTTTTCTTAGAGAAGAAAACTTCAAGAAGCAGTCTGTTTGCTTTATAGCTTGAAAAGTGCTTCTGGCTGCATCTGAGGGAGGATTGGAGACAGTCTTGGAAAGAAAGAGGACGATTAGTGAGCAAAAATCGCCAGTGTTTTGGTTCATATAAATGATGATTTCCCTTCCCACCCTTCTCTGAAGTGCACATGAAGCATTCTGCTATGCTGGCCCATTTCTCTGGCCTTGGTGAGCCATTGGTATTGAAGCCGAATCCAGCCTCCGTACCCTGACACCGAATTAATTCTCAGAGCAGAGTTTTGCGTGAAGAAAAGAATAGCTTTATTGTTTTGCCAGGCAAAGGGGACCACAGCGGGCTGATGCCCTCAAAACTGTGTGTCCCAACCTGGAGGGGGTAGTGAGGAGTTTTATAGTAATGGTTCAAAGAGGGCGTGATCAGCTTGTGGACATTCTTCTGATTGGTTGTTGGTGAGGTAAGTGGGAGTCAGCATCATCGACCTTCTGGTTCCAACCGGTCTGGGGTCTACGTGCTTGTGGGCAGCACACAGTTAACTTCTCCCACCTGGTGGGGGCTTCAGTGTCTGCAAAACAGCTCAAAGGTATTGTTATGTGTATCCCTCGAGGGGGAACCAGGACCCTGCCCCAAGGCTGCACTATTGTTTCTTGACTGCTCCTCCCCTGTCTCCCGGTCCCCTCCCTTCCCAGATTAGCATCTGTTTGAACCTACGCGTTGGAACTCAGGGAAGGTCATGGAGGCTGAATGAAGCCTATTTCCTGTTATCAAGAAATGGGGGACACAGAAAGGCTTTTGTGCCTAGGAGCCCCACAGGGCCCTGCTCTGTATCGGTATCTTCCATGAAGTCATCTCTCTGAATGAGGGATGTAAATACTCGGTAGAGAGTATGTGGAGGGCCCAGATGGGGAGAAAATCTGATCAGCTTCATATATAGATAGAAATGGCTCTTACTTATAAAGCTCATTTCACCAAAGTGCCCGAAGCACTTACACATAATAACATAATTATTTTCTTAACATCTGACCTAGGCAGGAAAAGAAAAAGGTAAGAAAAAGGAATTAGGGAATTGGAAGGACGCTTGATTTATAGGAGAGAGGCTTTACCTTGGTGTCAGGAGAAAGGGTTTTCACTTCTGCCTCAGTTTCTAGCTTGGTGACTGGATTGGGACGGTCACTTACATTCTCTGCTCCTGTTTCATAAAATGTAGATGAGTGTATCTTCCTATTTTTCTAAGGTCAGTGTCAAGATAGTATTTGTAAGAACTTGATAAAGTTTTACGTGGACACAGAGTATTATTCATCCTTATTTTTCAATTCTCCCCTTATTTCCCTTTTACTGATTTTTAGTTTACTTGACTCCTCAGTTTTCGGAGGGTGTGTGTTAATCTCCCATTGTATTTATGGGTTTGTCGATTTCTTTTTGTAAGTCTGTCCATTTTTACTTTATATATTTGGAGTGTTGGGTACATACAGATGGCCCCTTTTATCATTTTACTATAAACACTTTCATGCCAAATAAGGGTTTCCTTAGAGTCTGCTTTGTCTGATATCAAAATTGCTATTCCAGTTTTCTGTTGGTTAACATTTGTTTGGTGAATTTTTTCCAGTTTTTTTCTGTGTCAAAATTCTTTTGTAGATGGCATATACTGAAATTTAAAAAATCCAATCTAGCAATCTCTGTATTAAAAAGGCATTTGACACATTTGTACTAATAGTGATCACTGATGTGACACATTTGTACTAATAATGATTACTGATGTATTTGGATTATTTTCTGCTATTTTACAGTGTGCTTTCTATTTGCACTGTTTTTTTCCTTTGCTTTATTCCTGTTTTTCCTTTTTCTGTATTCTTCTAGATTGATTAATTCTTCATTTCATCTTTCCCTCTATTATTTTATAATACAAGCATTTAAAGCTACAATTTTTCCTCTAAGCACTGTTTCACTATATCCCACAACAAATGAACAGGGTCCCCTTTAACCTGCTGAAATTATTCTGGTCTGTTGGGTAGGGGAGACCCTTGCCTTGACTCACATTTTTCCCAACAGGCAGGAGTGATTTAATTACTAATATTAGTACTTCTGCAATAATAGCACACCCATTACACTGCATTCACATTCAGTCCTTTCTGATATGGGTTCTCCAATGCTCTCTCCCATGGACCTATCAGAAATCAGTTTCATTGGACTTTGCATCCACCTTGCAACCAGCAGCAGTGGAAACAGGTGGGGAAAGTTCCAGCCTGTCTCCATGTCCAGGTGCCCTGGCAAATCACAGACATTTTATGATCCTCTCTGATGGACTTTTAGTGGCTGATTGATTCCTAGAACGAAGCTCCTGGGGGCCGCTGGTAAGAGGCAGCTGCCTCCTCATGGCCATGTGAAACAGAGCATCAAAGCTCTCTGTCTCCCTCCAGGGAAGGGGGGACGTTGCCTTCTTGGGTAACCTTGCAGGGCTGTCCCATTGTCGCCTTCCCAAACGTGGGCCCAATCACAGCGCTCTGGTTACGTGACGTGTGGACAAGGTGATCAATACCAATAGATCCACTTAGGGGATATGTTTTCTCTAGTGACAAGGTGACTTCTCCACAAAGCAGCATACTGGGCAGCGTGCTCCCAGGCAGCGGGGCCAGGATGGTGAGCTCACCCATGGTTCTGCACAGGGGCCGAGTCAGTAGTCATGGTGGCCAAGCAGCCCACATTCTTGCAAGGGCAATAAACTCTCCTCTGCCACCCCCAACCCTAAACGTGTTTTGGAACCTCTGTCTACATGCCTGCAGGTTAATCAGGTACTGCACTCAATCAATCAGAAATAAAGCCAGTATGTTCCTATCTGCTGTGAATTTTAATCCGTTTCCCTTGTCAAGCCTAGGCTTTGAAGCTGGCTGTGGTCCATTCCTGCCTGTCTCTGTTTGTCTGTAAGCAGCTTGAGACTGAGATTTATGCCAGGAAAGGTACAACTAATACAACATCTGAAGTTTAGTAGAGACTCAACAAGGAAAGCTGATTCTCCTTATTCAGTAGCTGCATATACACACACACAAACACACACACACACACACACACACACACACACAATTGCAATCAATTACATATACCTGAACAGATATTCCTTAGGTATTTTAAATGCCTTTGTTTCCATGAACTTTTCTAGAATCATAGAGTGTTTGGCCTAAAAGAGAGGTCATGCTCTAGTTCGATCACTTAGCTCAGGTCACACACAGGTTACCCTCATAGCTCAGGCCCCCGACACAAACATTCTCGAGGGTCATCTTCTTTTGCAAAGCTGAATGAGGCTGCATTTCTGACCATGAGGAGGGAACAGGACTTGGCCTTGAGAGTGAGGGATTGTTTCAGACATGGAGCCCATAATTGAAGATCATATTATTGTAATGAAATTAAAATGAGAGATTATTAGGGATTTATTCAAAAAGACAAGTTGTAGGGAGTCAGACTGCATTGAGATTCCATTTTATCTCTAATAATCAAGGAAGGGTGAACAATGTATGCGTGGGTCTCCACAGCTCAAGGCTGGGTTAGCAGGGAGTGGTACCTCTATAGTCGGCTTTCGAGAGTGTGAAGTCATACAATTAATTTCCATTATAGAAGCTGAAGGAGTAATTCAAATTTCAAGGAGTATGCTTGTGTGTATATATATGTGTACAAGACAGGGAAAGTAGGGGGAGAATAAACAATGGATAAATCTGCAATTTTGGCCAGTAATTGTTAGGAGGTTAGGGAGAGAAGCTGCTATAAGCAGGTTCATCCCATGATGCCAGATCACTGGCCAAATGGGTAGGGTCCTCCACTATTGATGCTCTCTCTTGTTTTGTTCTACAAGTCAAAAAATAAACACCACGTTGCCACTTCTGCCTCCACCCAACAATGCCCCAGATTCCTTACTCCAAGTAAAAGGAGGATCATGAGTAGGATGAAAGGCAGCTGTCTTGATAAAGCTTCCCCCCTTTATTCTACTATTGTAGAAATATTCAATAAATTCAATCATCCCTCCAAATCAGGTTCATTGGAAAACTACTAAGGACAAGGAACATAAGTGCTAAGTACTTAGTACTAAGTATTATAGTAAGTATTAAGTACTACAGGAGCCTGCTGCTCAAAGTGTGGTCCATGGACCCCCAGGCTCAGCATCCCTGGGAGCTTGTTAGAGATGCAGAATTTCAGATCTCATCCCAGACCTAATGAATCAAACTCTTCCTTTTAATAAGAGCCTCAGGGGAGAAGAGCAGCTATGGGAAGCACTAACCAATGGCTTTATTTTAATTAATTAATTAATTAGACCTTGCCGGGCTGCTTGTGGGACCACCAGGGAATTCCCACAAATGGCTTTATTACAGGAATATTTTTGTTGACATGTTTGGGGGATCAGGTGATTGAATGAGAAGAGAGCCTCGCAAGAAGATTAGAAATGATCAGCTTTTTAGTCCTTTGTGGAACACAGCTTGACTTTACTCCAGGGAAAGCCGAGGGGAATAGTGTCATTTTGCTCCCATTAGGGTCTGTAGCTTTGGGAAGGACACCATGTTACCATGGTGGGGGGCTGGAAGTGGATGAAATTAAAAGTACTGTTCAGTAAGACACCCCAGAAATAGCTCGTTGGGCCTTGGGGGCAGTGTGGACAGTAGGTTCCATGTTATCAGACCAGAGCATGGGAAATTGGACTTGTAACCTGAGAAAACGTGGGTGCATGTATTTGTAGCCATAGCATAGATGTTATTTTATATTTTGCCCTTTCTCCCCCTCCCACTGCATTTTTGAACATTTAAAAATCTGCTTCTCTTTCTGCTCATCTGAGACTTACTTTCCCACCCACTCTGTGTCACAGGGACAATAACATCCCTACCCTCAATCTCACACTCTGTGTACCAGGTGGATGGCTCTCGGGGTTGCTCCAGTTCCCCTGTGGGAAAGGGAGGTCTGAACAGTCATCTTGGTGAGCAGCAGGCACCCGCTCAGGTCCCAGGGTTTGCAGAAACTACCGCTAACGTTGTACCATACAAAAGACAGAGAAGTCTGGGTTGAACTTGAGCTGCTAACGAGAACATCACTGCTCTGTGGAGTCTCCCTACGGCAGCTTGGAGGTGAAAATGAGATCGTCCCAAACAATAATCTGTTGTTCATTCCAGCTGGCTAGTCCTTCTCTCCTAGGCTTATTTTCAAACATCCAAACTTTGTTATTGAAGAGATGGCTGGCTTCTCAGTGCTCTGCCGTGAAGGCAACTCCACTATCTTTGTTGTAAAACAAGGGAGTTGCTCAAATAACCCTTTGTGCACTCTTTTTTGACCCCAATTTTTTTTCAAAAATTTTCTAGAAATGTAGAAATAACAGTGTGATGAACACAGGTATACCCTTTATCTAAATCAACCAATGTCAACATTGTGATTGCACGTGTGTGTGTGTGTGTGTGTGTGTGTGTGTGTGTCTTGTGTATGAAGAATCCAGGCCAGGTATCTTGAGGAATGCCCCACATTCTGGATTTGTCTGTTTCCTCATATTTAGATTCAGGTTAAACACTTTGGGCAAGAATATCACATTGACGATGTTGTGTACTTTTTATTGCATCATATCAAGAAGTGTGTGTTACTGGTAGTGCTAATTTTGATCATGTAGTTAAGATGGTTTTCCTAGATATCTCCTTTGTAGTTAATAAATAATCTGTGTTGACTTTTTTTTTTTTTTTTTTTTGCGGTACACGGGCCTCTCACTGTCGTGGCCTCTCCTGTTGCGGAGCACAGGCTCCGGACGCGCAGGCTCAGCGGCCATGGCTCACGGGCCCAGCCACTCCGTGGCATGTGAGATCTTCCCGGACCAGGGCACGAACCCGTGTCCCCTGCATTGGCAGGCGGACTCTCAACCACTGCACCACCAGGGAAGCCCTGTGTTGATGTTTTGAGAGCATGTGAATATCCTTTTTCCCCCATACCCTTTCACCCAATGGTTTTTAGCATTTATTGACATTTGATTGAATAAATTATAACATTGGGGGTTGCAAACATTAACTTTCTAATTCCATAATCCTTCACATATCTTGGCTAACATTCTTCTGCAGAGAAGAATTTCTCACCCCCAACTTTCCCCTTTTTTCTCTCCCTCTCCTTTTCTGTTTTGTTTCTGAATATCACCACAGACACAGATTCGTTGTTTAAAAAACTTCCATGTGTTAAAATCCATCACTATAATTTTTAAAAGTTCTCAAATTAGTCAAAATTTGTCCCATGGTGGGCCTTCAAGCTCCTATGTCCTTTGACATGTCCCTATTAGTTTTTTAAAAAATATATCCTTACTTTCTGGTAAAGCAAGATGTTCTAGGTTTACCTTGTAATTTCACTATCCAGCTGTCTTGGATCAAATATTGCTCCAAAGAACCCTGGTTCTTTTTAGTGGGAAGGGTATATAGAAACGGTATTTAGTGGGAATGCTTCTTGCTACTAGGGTATCATTGTTTCTAAGCCCTTTCTATAGGCAGAGCTAGGAAATGTATTTTAAGAAATAATGAGGCCTTCCCAAGTTGATCTATGGATTCAGTGCCATCCCAATCAAAATCCCAACAAAGCATTTTGTAGACATTAGAAAGCGGATAATAGAAATTTTGATAAATGATGTGTACCAAGAATACATAAACAGCACCTACAACTCAATAATAAAGACAACACCCAATAAAAATTGGCAAAAGCTTGAACAGACATTTCACAAAACAAGATATCAAAATGGTAATGTGCAGATGGCAACATTGTTAGCAATATCAATCATCAGAAAAATGCAAATTAACATCAAATTGAGAAACTTCCAGCTTCTGCTTAGGATATAGGAATTTAATCTAAGAAAAAACCAGTTCCCCTATCTTACTTTGGGCTGCTATAACAGGAAACCACAGGCTGGATGGCTTATAAACAACTAACATTTATTTCTCACAGTTCTGGAATCTGGGAGATTCAAGATCAAGGTGCCAGCATGGTCACACTCTCATGAGGGTCCTCCTTCTGGTTCATAACTGGCACCTTTGTCCTCCCACAGTGGAAGGGGCCAAGGAGCTCTCTGGAGTCTCTTTGATAAGGGCACTAATCCCATCATGGGTCTCCACCCTCATGACTGACGCACTTACCAAAAGCCCCACCTGCTAGTGCCATGAACTTTGGGGGTTAGGATTTCAACAAATGAATTTTTGGGGGACACAAACATTCAGACCATAGCAACCTCCAAGAAGAGATGATTGTAAGTTCTCCTCAAACCTCATTGGGTGGTCATGAGAAAGATTAGACAGAGTGAGACATGGAGAAAGCCTGTCTCATGGTGTAGAATTAGAAGAAGCCACCTTGGGAAAGATACAAAGTGCTGTCCAGATGCTTTGGTCCATCTCGCCCACAGAACAAAAGCTCTCTACTCACAGGAGAGGGGAATATATGCTGGGCCCAGATCATTGGAAGCCCCCTACCAGTAGCGGGGAGGCAGGATCATTGAGCAACCCCATCCCTGACATCCAGGCAAAATTCTATTTGAAGGTAGAATATAATTAACTAAACCGTATATTGTAAAATCTAGGGTAACCACCAAAAACATTTTTTAAAAGGATAATTAATAAGGTAAGAGTGGAGATAAAATAAGATCATAAAAAATAGTCAATTCAAAAGAAGGCAGAAAAATAGTTTAAAAGAAATGAGGAACAGATGGAAAAAATAGAAAATGGCTAGCAAAAATTAGATTTTACTCTGACAATATCAATAATTATGTTACATATGATCAGTATAAACACATCATTTGAAGAGTTTGTCAGGTATGATAAAAAAGCAAGACTCAACTACATTCTGTCTGAAAAGTACCTAGCTTAAATGTAAAGGCATGGATAAAAGAAAAGGATGAAAGAGATCAACTATACAAACATTAATGAAAAGAAAGTGGGAGTAGATAGATTAATATCAGAGAAAGCAGACTTAGAAGAAGAAATATTACCACAGATAAAGACGGAGGTTACATAATGGTAAAGGAGTCAAATCACCAGGAAGCTAGAATAATCCTAAATGTGTGTGTGTCTAACGACAGAGCTTCAAAATACATGTAGCAAAACTGATAGGACTGAAAGGTAAAATACATAAATCTACAATCACAGTTGGAGATTTTAACCCTTAGGTCAGTAATTGATAGGATAAGTAAAGAGGAAACTCAGTACGAACTGGTGACTTGAACAATGGTCTCAACCCATTTGACCTAATTCACACTTTAAAAACATTCCACTTAACAGCAGAATACATATTCATTAAAACTGTACATGACTGAGTCACCAAATACACCATATTCTGGGTCATAAAATAAGCCCTAATAAATTAAAAAAAGGAAATATTACAAAGTATGTTATTAGACTATAAAATAATTAAACTGGAAATTAATAACACAGAGATATCTGGAAAAATCCCCCAACTTTTGGAAATTGAACAAAAACAATTCTAAATAGTCCATTGATCAAAGAGGAAGCCCCAAGGAAAATAAAAAAATATTTATAATTAAATGAAAACAAAAAAACCAATGTATTAAGAATTGTGGCATGTATTTAAAGCAGTGCATAGAGGAATTAAATGCTTATATTGGAAAAGGAGAATGGTCTCAAATCAAAGATCTAAACTTTCTCCTAGAAAACGAAAAGCAAATTAGGTCCAAGGCAAGGAACTTAAGCAGTAAAGATAAGAGTATATATCAATGAAATTGAGACTAGAAAAAGAGAGAAACAATGAAAATAAAAGCTGGTATTTTAGGCATAGCCAAATAAATAAATAGTTTTTTTTTTTTAAAGCTGCGTTTTAAAAAATTTGTTTATTTATTTATTTATTTTTGGCCGCACTGGGTCCTGGTTGCTGTGCGTGGGCTTTCTTTAGTTGCGGTGAGCGGGCTTCTCATCGTGGTGGTTTCTCTTGTTTCGTAGCATGGGCTCTAGGCGCACAGGCTTCAGTAATTGTGGCATGTGCGTTCAGTAGTTGTGGCTCATGGGCTCTAGAGCACAGGCTCAGTTGTTGTGGTGCATGGGCTTAGTTGCTCCGCAGCATGAGGGATCTTCCCGGACCAGGGCTCGAACCCGTGTCCCCTGCATTGGCAGGCAGATTCTTAACCACTGCACCACCACGGAAGTCCCCAAAGCTGGTATTTTTAAAGATCAACACAACTGATAAACCTCTAGCTAGACTGACCATGAAAAAAGAGAGAAGACCCAAATTACTGATATCAGGAATCCAAGAGGGACATCATTACTGACCCTTCAGGATAGTAATGAATATTACAAACAGATCTATGCCCATAAATTCAATGACTTAGAGAAAATGGAAAAAGGTCTTCTGTGTTCTTTGCATCTCTCAGTCACAATGCATAGTTCTTTGCTGAGTTCCAGGACAGGCATCTGGTTCCTTTGTCTCTTTCTTCATTCTGACTAATTGTCAATTAAAGCTTTGCATTCACTTGATTCTTTGGCTGTCACATGTCTCTGATGCCCTAACCTTTGCTAATACCCCTCCACTGAGTGTAATCTGAAGAGAATTAGATGTAAATGAGGAGAAATCTGTCCAGAAATGAATTTTCTTCAGAAATATTTGCAAAGGGGGAGTAGGTGGGAGCAACACTTAAATATCAGTAATAAATATGTTTCAGTTTTCAACAAAGGAAGTGCTTCAGAGATGCCCTGCTTTGTGATTTCAAAATTATAGGACTAGTTAATTGTCCCATTTGGAAGAGGAACATGTTGGGTTTGTAAAAATAGATTTTACATGATGAAGAAAATCTGAATTTTTGGTAAAGTCATTTGTTCACTTAAACATTTATTGAATGCCTATGGCTGTGAGGGACAGTCTGGACTTCGGGAGATTAAAGATGCAGCAGGACAGTCATGATTTTTGCCTTCAAAGCAGCATCTCTCAGAACAAATGATGAACTCATTTCCTGTTGAGAAGGGATAATTCTTTTTCATCCTTGACTTCAAAGATTAAGTGTTAGGTTAGATGTCTAAGAACTGCCAGATCAAAGAATCTGTACTTTTATAATTTTGAAAGATACGATAATATTTGAAAAATATTGCCAATTGTCCTCTGTAATGACTGTAGCAATTTGCAGTCTTAATAGCAACATATGAGAATGCGAGTTAAGGTCTGTTGAATCTGAACCACCTTCCAGGTGGGCTGAAGTGGGCTGAGCGTGGATAAAGAGGCAGTGGCCGGACAGTGGGTATAACCCACTACTACAAGAGGGGAAGACCAGGGTGCTGTGAGGACATCCTGAGGGGCCCCTCGTCCAGTCTTGGGGTCCAGTCTTGGGGTCTAGTCTTGGGGTCCACCAAAAGATTCTTAGAAGTCAAAGCTCACATTTAGTATGAGAGTTGAAGGATGAATAGGAATCACCCATTTCCAACAGGAAATAAGTTCCCCGTTTACTCTGAGAGAAGTTGCTGTCTTGTTCAATCTCTAATGTATCTTTCTCCAAATCCCAGATGAAGATAAGATTTCCTGTCTGTCTGCGTACTTGGGGGGATCATTTTCTCCCCTCCTTCCCTGATCATGCACCTAAAAAGAAAGCACTTTTAACAAATACATTCTTTATGATTGAGTTTCCTTCAAGCAAAGACCTTTGATGGATTGTTTAATATCCTCCCCTAGCATCAGCTTCCGATAGACTGATGGAGAGCAGAACTTTGTGAATACCAGTGTAACAGGACTGCTTCTAAATATGCTCCTTCAAGCCTTAACTCCAAAGCATATTACAGCCCTGACATCCTTAGGAGGTTCAAGAACCTTTGCCCCTGTTTGGCCTGTCCAGGAAGAAACATGAGCAAGCTGCCCTGAGGATAATGAAGTAAGGACAAGATTGAGGGGAGAGAGAATTGCTGAGGCTCAGCTGGGCCCAGACGGATCAATTGCTTCCTTAGTAGCTTCACTAAGAAATGTGAGTGAGAATCTGGTTCAACAATATTCAGAATGCATTTTCTGGAACACAGTTTTGTACCAGGTTCTGTTTATGGGTCCGCAGATAGCAAAACAGAGGTGACAGAGCCACTCCACTGTCCTCCGTGACCCACACACAAATGGAGAAAATACAAATAACACAATTCAGTCTATGAGACATACCATTATTTTTTTAAATGCTATAAAAATTGAGCAATTATGATATGAGTTGGGTGTATATCAGTGTCCTTATTAGGAAAGACAATACCTATTCCGTCTCCAACTAACCACTCAAGAAGGAGAAAGAAATATACTTACAAAGCTCAGGTGTATTGACAAAGTGGGTGAGTTATTCCTCTTCTCAAAGTTTCTCCCTCTCTGGACATTAAGAATTGCTGTTTCAGAAAGTGGTGCTGGGAAAGTTGGACAGTTGCATGTAAATCAATTAAGTTAGAACACACCCTCACATCAGGCACTAATACACTCAGAATGGCTTAAAGACTTATACATAAGACATGACACCATAAAACTCCTAGAAGAGAGCATAGGCAAAACATTCTCTGACACAAACTGTACCAGTGTTTTAAGTCAGTCTGCCAAGTCAATAGAAACAAAAACAAAAATAAACAAATGGGACCTAATCAAACTTACAAGTTTTTGCACAGCAAAGGAAACCATAAAAAAAACCCGAAAAGACAAACTATGGAATGGGAGAAAATATTTGCAAATGATGCGACAGACAAGGGCTTAATCTCCAAAATATACAAAGAGCTCATACAATTCAACAACAAAAAACCCCACAAAAAACCCAGTTGAAAAGTGGGCAGAAGACCTTAACAGACGTTTCTCCAAAGAAGACATACAGATGGGCAATAAGCGTATGAAAAGATGCTCAACATCACTAGTTATTAGAGAAATGCAAGTCAAGACTACAGTGAGGTA
This sequence comes from Mesoplodon densirostris, assembly GCF_025265405.1. Taxonomy (NCBI): domain Eukaryota; kingdom Metazoa; phylum Chordata; class Mammalia; order Artiodactyla; family Ziphiidae; genus Mesoplodon; species Mesoplodon densirostris. Next base: position 158,836,234 of record NC_082664.1, on the reverse strand, counting down.
CCACTTCACACCAGTCAGAATGGCCATTATTAAAAAGCCGATAAATAACAAATGCTGGAGAGGGTGTGGAGAAAAGGGAACCCTCTTGCACTGTTGGTGGGAATGTAAATTGATACAGCCACTATGGAAAACAGTATGGAGGTTCCTCAGAAAACTAAAAATAGAATTATCCTATGATCCAGCAATCCCACTCCTGGGAATATACCCAGACAAAACTATAATTCAAAAAATACATGCACCCCTATGTTCATAGCAGCACTGTTCACAATAGTTAAAACATGGAAACAACCTAAAGGTCCATCAACAGATGAATGGTTAGAGAAGATGTGGTACATATATACAATGGAATACTACTCAACCATAAAAAAGAACAAAATAATGCCATTTGCAGCAACATGGATGCAACTAGAGATTATCATACTAAGTGAAGTAAGTCAGAAAGAGAAAGACAAATACCATTTAATATCACTTATATGTGGAATCTAAAACATGGCACAAATGAACCTATCTTCAAAACAGAAACAGACTCATAGACATAAAGAACAGACCTGTGGTTGCCAAGTGGGAGTGGGGGAGGGAGAGGGGTGGACTGGGAATTTGAGATTAGCAGATGCAAACTATTTCATTTAGAATGGATAAACAACAAGGTCCTAATGTATAGCACAGGGAACTATATTCAATATCCTGTGATAAAATATAATGGAAAAGAATATAAAAAAAGAATGTATATAGGTGTATAACTGAGTCACTTTGCTGTATAGCAGAGATTGGCACTACTTTGTAAATCAACTATACTTCAATAAAAAAATAGAATTGCTGTTTCAGTTGGGACGCTGGCATTTCCAATTCAATCAATGTTTTTTGAGGACATACCATGTGAGAGGTTCTGCAAGGGACACAGAGATGAACAGGGTTGGCACCTGTCCTCAAGGGCTTACAGTGTGTGTGTGTGTGTGTGTGTGTGTGTGTGTGTGTGTGTGATCACAGACAAAAAATAGCTACCAGAAAAGCTATTGTAAATTGAGTACTTCCTATATGCCACGCACTACTCCAAGTTATTTTTAATCTCATTTAATCCTCTCAACAACGTGTGAGGTAGGTATTATTCTTGATTTACAGTTAAGTGACTTTCCCGGGGTCATGTAGCTAATAAGAGAAGGATCACAAGAGAATTCCAAACAAAGTGATGTGGGGGCTCAGAGGACGAAATATCACATTCAAATAAGAGGATATCCAAAGCTTTATCGTAGAGGGGGTTTATGCAAGGCCTGGACATTGGGGAAGAATTTTGAAAGACAAAGACTGTGGGTGTGGGGTGTGGATGTATTCTCGGTGGAGGGAATATATGAGCAAAAGCCGAGGGTGTTCATGGAACAGCGTGGCTGGTGGGTTGGGAGGTGTTTGGGTGCAGTGAGAGATGAGGCTGGAAAGATGGGACCTCTTTTGGGAATGGCAGCTGCAATGTAGGGAACACTAATGGCTGAGTAGCAGACTTTGTGATGCAGTCTTAGCTGTGCTTTGAGGAGGACCCTGATAGGATTAATACTGGAGACCAGGAATGTAGGAAGCAGTGAGACCCGTGAGGAGCGCGCCCCAAGAATTTCATTAAAGGTAATGAGAGTCTTAACTAGGGCAGCGGCTTTGGGAGTGGACGGCATTATGATTTTTAAGATGAGCATCATGTGGGTTATTTGGTTTTAGGACTCCCAAGGAAGAAACTGTGACTGTTTCCAGCAAGTAAACCCTGACTATAAATACTTTGATGGATAATATGGTTCTACTAATTCATCTAGAAATTATATATGCTAATACTTTCCAAGGAACGTTGCTTCCAAATAGCTCCAGTAGCCACCTGCTGATGCTTAAGGCAAAGCACAGGTGGTAACATCAGCCCTCAGCCCTTAGTCCCATGTGACAGGCTAGTAGCTCAGCCCCTTGCTCACAGGCTGCAGCGGGCAGACCAGGGCCGATGCTGTACCTCCAGGTGCTGATGTCACTCAAGGAATTAATCACAGGGGGGACCATGCCAGGTCATACAGGGGTCCTTCTTTTGAGAGGTCAACTAAACGTGGTGGAAAAGTAACTTCCTCTACAAAAGTTTTCTGGAGGCTGGTCTTTTCCATCTTGATGCTCCCTATCACCTTGTACGTACTCTCATGAGACCACTTATCACGTTTCACTGTTATTATCTCTTTACCCAGCTCACTCCTCTATTATCTTGGGAGTTTCCCAAGGGCAGGGACTGTGCCCTATTTACCCCAGGACATTTATCCCAAAGCCCAGCAGTAAGGAGGTGAAGCACTCAATGAGTGTTGACTGGATGAGGATGAGTGAATGTTAGAAGGAGCACTACATCTTTGGGATCCAACTTTGATCACAGAGACCAGGATCAGAGTGAGAGAAGCCTTGTGGAGGAGGGCAGACAGTTGGGGGGAAGTGTCAAGACCTCACGCACATTGAACCCATCCTCTCCTTCCTGTCCCCTAGAGCTTCTCCTATCCACCAGTCTTCTGTTCAAACCTTAGAGGGTTTTCAGTTTGGTTTTTATCACAGAGATCATTTCCCTTTCAAAACTGGAGGGGTTTGGCAGGTTGAACATGAAAACTATGCTTTTCACTGTGTTACAGCCAAACTCCTCCAGCCATAGTGGAAGGAAGCTTTTGACCTTCTTGGTGTGAAAATGAGGAAGGAGGTAAGTATTGGAGTGAGGACAGCAACAATTAAAATCTGTGGGGTGCCCACCTTTCAATCTGGGAGGAGACATTGGGCAGAATTCATCTGACCAAATTTTATTCTTGGGAGCAGGTAAAGTTTTGTTATCCTTATTTTACTGAAGATGTAATTGGACCCAAGGTTAAGAGGTTAAATTGTTTGCCCAACAGCTAGTAAGAACGCAGATCTTATGACTTCTAAGGTAAGACTCTTTTCTCAAACTCTCTGAAGCTACTTGAGCAATAAAGTAAAGAGATCACTTGAGCTTCCTCCAAGGAGTGAGTCAACTTCCCAGCTCTTTCACATTGATGTAAATGCCTTTCTTTTCTGGGCTCTGGAATAATCAGAAGTCATCTTAGATGTAGACACATCAGGTAGTTTGGGTTAAGGGAAGGGGGTATGGACCCTCCACCCCCAGGGTAAAGCAACTTCCTGCTATCCCATCACCCTTCCATAGGAAGGCATTATATAGAACAGTGCTCTAGAGAAATGACATACTGTTCTGAAAGTTCAATATCTTTTAACTTTGCTAAATACTCACTAATTCTATGTTTTTTTGTTACAAACTCCATGACAAACTCATTAGTAGCTTATTAGCCAGGACTGTTGGAGCTGAACTGATGCTAGTTAAGGAAAATTTGTTTGTGGAAGTTCAATCAGTGCTGGAAGTGACCCTTGTGTGGGCTAACGAGAGCTTGATAAATGTCACAGCACCAGTGACAAATGTTGGCAATCAGAGGCAATAAAACCATTAATGAATTTCAATAATTCTGTCAAAAAAGGTCACATATTAGTCAGGGCTGGGATGAGCAGAAGGAGAATGTAGGAGTCAGAGAGTAATCTCATCAGGAATTCAATAAATTTGCCAGGTTTTGGAAAGGAAACAAGCAGATTTTTTTTAAAATTTAATTTTATTTATTTTTTTATACAGCAGGTTCTTATTAGCTATCCATTTTATACATATTAGTGTATACATGTCAATCCCAATCTCCCAATTCATCACACCACCATCCCCGTGGCCACTTCCCCCCCTTGGTGTCCATACGTTTGTTCTCTACATCTGTGTCTCCATTTCTGCCCTGCAAACTGGTTCATTGGTACCATTTTTCTAGGTTCCACATATATGCGTTAATATACGATATTTGTTTTTGTCTTTCTCACTTCACTCTGTATGACAGTCTCTAGATCCATCCACGTCTCTACAAATGACTCAATTTCATTCCTTTTTATGGCGGAAACAAACTGATCTTGAAGCCCAAACTTCAGGGCAATGGTAAATATATTAAAGGAATCCTGATGTTAAATGTTAAAGAAGTATTGATATGTTAATTCTTGATAACGTTATAGTCTTGGGTTCCTTACTGATATGATAGAAATGATAGGTAAGTTTGGATTCACAGTGAAAGGGAGAAAAAGAACACTTTCCACTTGTAAAGCTCTTAATTCTGTTCTTAACCATTGCCCCTCTTATGTGATTCCTAGAGATTTCAGTCTAGGGTGGTTTAGTGTGTTACTTAGAGGCACAATGGATGGATGACTAGGTGACTGGACTGTGCCATCTTTGAAGGCCCCATCCAGCCTCCAGTTTGGATGTTATAAAATTAGATCCAAGAACCTATAGAATGAGTGGACTTTGTCTTTGGCTCAATGAGACTCCAAATAATTTAATACAAGTAGTAAGGAGAAGCCCACAGTCACAGCCACCCTACTTTATAAATACCTGCGCTTCCATCTTACCTGAAGAGGTCATACCTTCTCTTTAGGCTGTCTGGTACCTTTAGAAACTTCAAAGGCAGAATTTGTGAGACTCAGGCATTAAAATACATATATTTTATATAAATTTACATACAGTAGAATTGGCGCACGCGCGTGCGTGTGTGTGTATGTGTGAGAGATGTTTCAGTTCTGCTCGCCAAATAGAAAAATTTCCATCACATTTTACAGAACAACAGAAACTTGAAGGCAACCTATAGGACAAAATAACTACTGCCAGAAAAAACTTGCATGCCTGGTGAGGAGTATCATCCAAACCCAGAGCAAAAACCCCTGCTGGATAATAAACATGATAGATAATCTGTCTCTATGTGCTCTTTGTCCTATATGGGAGAAGGGACAAGCATTTTGCACATAATTTTGAGATCTATTTACTCTTGTATACGTACGTTCTTAAGAATGTTTTGTCAGCTCAATTTCCTCCGGTGTCGATGACTCCCACATTTATATATTCATATCTTCGGGTGCTACCTGTCTTCTAATTCAATTGTATACAGTCCTTTTCAGTGTCTTTTCTGCATCTCACATTTCACATGTACAAAACTGAGCTCTGATTTGTAAACCACCCCCCTCCCCCCGACCAAAATCAAACCTCCTTGCAGCCTTCCCTGTCTGGATTAACGGCAATTTTATTTACTCGCTTGCTTAGGACAAAACTTTTGGCATCATACCTGACTACTCTATTTCTCTCAGAGTTTGTTGCAGCAAAAATAGAAATGAAGTTTTCCCTCTCCTGAGAACAAGGAAAATAAAGGGAACAGTGAACAGGCTAGAGAAGAAACATAAACTGGCCTGAGTTAATCAATCCTAGTTTTATTTGAACTGTTACTAATCTGTAGTGTCTGTAACTAGATTTGCCCTTCATGAAGCTAACCTGTCATCCCTAATCCTGTGTAATTTAGGTAATTTAGTTCCTGCACCTGGTATTTACTCTTTACTCTCCCTATGATTTCGTACAGCAAATCTCTCTTTGTAGCTGTATTTCAGAAAGGAGGTCGCAGACCGATAACCCAGAGAGACTAACGGACCCAATTACCGGGCTGCCAGACCCAGTTACTGGGTTGCCGGACTCCAGTGGTGACTGTTTTGAAATAATGCAAGAAGAAGAAGAATGCAAGACCTTCACCATTTTGATCCTTACCACTCACTTTGGACTGCGAGCTTCCCTATAAGAATCCGTGTAATTCCCCAGGAAGGGGGGGCACAGTTCTTGAGGCGCTAGCCTACTGTGTCTTCCTTTGCCTGGCAAAGAAAATTAAAAGCCTCTCTATTTTTTTTTTTTTTTTTTTTTTTTTGCAGTACGCGGGCTTCTCACTGCTGTGGCCTCTCCCGTTGCGGAGCACAGGCTCTGGACGCGCAGGCTCAGCGGCCACGGCTCACGGGCCCAGCCGCTCTGCGGCATGTGGGATCTTCCCGGACCGGGGCACGAAACCGTATCCCCTGCATCGGCAGGCGGACTCTCAACCACTGAGCCACCAGGGAAGCCCCAAGCCTCTCTATTTCTTATCTTCCAAATCTCTGTCTCGGCCATATGCACAGGGAGCCAAGATTTGGCAACAGTATCACATCTGAGCTGTCAGCAAATCCTGTAGACTTGGTCTTCAAAATACATTTGGAATTTAAAAAAACCCAAAAAACTATCAACATAATTCATTACATGCACAGATTAAAGAATAAAATGATATGATTATCTCAATAGCTACAGGAAAAGCACTTAATACTTAACATATTTTTTGATTTAAAAAAACCTCTTCGTTAAATTAAAAATAGAAAGGAATTTCTTTAACTGGATAAAGGGTATTAAAATCTATAAGTATCATCAACCTAAATGGAGAAATATTAGAAACATTCTCTTTAAAATCAGGGGCAGGGCCGTGGAATTTGTATGACCTCCCCAGAGCCTAGCCCTAGGGTGGACACAAACACAGCAGGTCTTCAATGAATAGCTGGTAAATAAATGAACAAATGAATTAATGAAGGAGATTAGTATAGAGATGTATCAAAGTCACCTTAGGTGAAGGGATAGAAGCTTCGTGAGTTCACTGAACAGATGGGGGGCCGTTTCACGTAAGTGTGGGAAAGAAATTCCAGTATGTTCTAAGAAGGTAAGTCAGGTGTGCTGAGCCTGCCCCCGCCAAGACTGCCCCCTCCCCCAGTTCAGGTGTCAATCCCAAGTCCAGGTTGTCAACTGTGCTTCTGACCAACTGACTACAAATCTGGGTTCCCACCACCCCCTCCGAAGGTTTGATGATTTGCTATAACACTTCACAGATCTGAGAGAAAAACAGTTTACTCACTAGATTAGTATATCATTATAAAAGGATACAACTCAGGAACAGCCAGATGGAAGAGATGCACAGGGTACGGCACGGGGGAAGAGGCAGGTCCTCTCTGGATGCTCCACCCCACCAGCACCTCCACATGTTCACCAACCTGGAAGCTCTCTGAACCCCTTCAGTTTAGGTTTTTTATGGGGGCAGCATTACATAGGTACGATTGTTTGAATCATTGGCCATTGGTGGTCAACCCAACCTCCAGCTCCTCTCTCCTCCCCAGAGGCTGGGGGGTTGGGCTGAAAGTTCCAGCCCTCTAATCAGTGGCTGGTTCCCCTGGCAACCAGCCTCCAGCTTCGGGGGTTTTCCAAAAGTCACCTTATTACCATAAACTCAGGTGTGGTCTTTGGCTCAATGAGGGCTTATTACGAATAACCAAAGGCACACCTTTCACCTTTATGGCTCTTATCACTTAAGACATTCCAGGGGTTTTAAGAGCTCTGTGCCAAGAACTGGAGGAGGACCAAATATATATTTCTTCTTATAAATCACATATCATAATGACCAAAAAAAAAAGAAAAAAAAAGAAAAAAAAACCCTTCAGCTTTGATGGGATTGTCTCAGGAGGACTCCTGTTCTGAGTACTTTGTGCCATTTGGTTCCCTCTACTGCTCTCATCGACTGACATGAGACCTCAGGGTTCCCTGAAATAACATGCAAAGGCATGTTTGATCAGAGAGACAAATGATAGCAGTTATCATCTTAAACATCAAAGATGAATTAGATATAACACAGAGTTATCAGTTTTCATGTAATTGGCAAACACCTCTACTCAAGTATATGGTGAGGCAGGAAGCCTTGACTGTGAACAACCAGAACATGGTGCCTGCAGCAGGATTCTAAGCCAGTGGAAAGGATGGGTTAAGTAGATGGGTCATAAGTTACATGGATCAAAGCCTTGTTAAGAGAGAAATAGAGGGTTAGGGTCTAGTTCATGGTGCCTGCTATTTAATATATATTTGTTGAGTGAATTTGTTATTGTTAGCCATTTCATTTATAGGTTTACATTGTAGGCACAAAATTGTAGACTTACACAAGTCCATTTAATGGCAAGGAGAATCCTAATGGTCTAAATTGAAGACAGGCCCTAAATCAAATCCTATAAACTTACAAGAAGATAAAAGAAGCAGTAGGAGTTTGGGATCAGTGTCTCCGAACTCATCAGCAGGAATGGCAGCCCCCCGGGGTACAGTTCTGGGGTGCCCTGTGTAATCAGCATTTTTTTTTTTTTTTTTTTTTGCGGTACGCGGGCCTCTCATTGTTGTGGCCCCTCCCATTGCGGAGCACAGGCTCCGGACGCGCAGGCTCAGCGGCCATGGCTCACAGGCCCAGCCGCTCCGCGGCATGTGGGACCTTCCCGGACCGGGGCATGAACCTGTGTCCCCTGCATCGGCAGGCGGACTCTCAACCACTGCGCCACCAGGGAAGCCTTAATCAGCATATTTTAAGGATGTATATGGGAACAGTTAGAGGTGACAGAGGTAACTAAAAGGTAAGGCACAGAGGTGGGAAGGTTGAGTCACAATCTAGTATAATTACATTGTGTTAAAAAATATGAACACAGAGCTGTCCAGACCAGTTTGGCTAAAATTTTCTATCTTCATTATTTCAACTCTTCTGCATAACTCGTTATTTTAAATTTAAAAAATGCTATTATTATATCACCTTTAAACCATGATAATATTTGAAAAGATTAAATATTTGTCTCAAGCTCACGTAGAGCTACTTTCAATTAGGTATCCTTTTAATATATTCCCACGTGAGTGAATACTTTTGCTATAATTTTAGAACACATATAACTTAGTTTGCTTCTGATTAATATTACATGGTAAGCACCTTGCTGTGTATCTATTGTCTTCATGGATTTTTTTTTTTTAATGTCTGTAGAATATTCCCTGAAGTTGCTATACTTTGTCTCTCTTCAGTTTGTGGGCCTTTTGTATTTAAAAATTTTTTCTCTCCTGTGACTGCCTTGGCACAAAGTAACTTTATGTTGATAGCTTTCTTTCTTTTTTTCTTTCTGCTTTTGAAGTATTGGCTTGGGAGTAAATCCCCAACATTGGTTTTAGTGGTTCAAAGCATAACATTAAAAAAAAATGTATTAATTTTATTTATTTATTTTTGGCTGTGTTTGGTCTTCGTTGCTGCACGCGGGCTTTGCACGTGGGCTTTCTCTAGTTGCGGTGAGTGGGGCTACTCTTTGTTGTAGTGTATGGGCATCTCATTGCCGTGGCTTCTCTTGTTGCTGAGCACGGGCTCTAGGCACACGGGCTTCAGTAGTTGTGATGCACAGGCTTAGTTGCTCTGCGGCATGTGGTATCTTCCTGGACCAGGGCTTGAACCCATGTCCCCTGCATTGGCAGGCAGATTATTAACCACTGCGCCACCAGGGAAGCCCTGTACTAGTTTTATTCTCCTCAATTTTAAGACTTTTAGCTCCTCCAATTTCAGCCACTTTGAGGGCAAATGTTGTGAGTTATATATTTCTATACCCTGATTGTTTCTGTCAGTAGTACTGGGCCCACTTTTGAAAGTAAATACTTTCTGATCCTTAGTAAGTAGTTTTTACTTATAAGCTATTTCTTCCAATAGTCCTTTGAGTTATTCTTTCGAAACCTTGTAATAGGCTCCTTTTTTATTATTATTAGCAGATAGTAGGGAAGGGAGTGTGACTTTGGGGGGTGTGGCTTAACTGCTCCCAAGGGGATGAAATGCACAGAAGTTGGCAATAAAAACAGAAAAATGTCAAGGAACATATAAATAGGAGGAAATTTATTCAAACATTGGACATATGTTGTTAAATATTAGCAGTTACTGACTGCACAAATAGTGTTATGTAACACCCAAAAAACTCAGTTGGCTTAAAATCATAACCATATTCAGCTCACAATGCTGTGGATCAGCCCTTTAGGCTGGTGGTTCTCCTGGTCTTGACTGGGCTCAGGTACAGGTCTGGAGGTCAGCTGACTGTTGGCCGGGCCACTTAGCTCACAGCTACACATCTCTCCTAACTTTCCAGTGTATCCTCACGTGAGATCCTATCTGAACCGTGGAGTTTGGCCAAAATGTGGACGGAAGTGGCCAGAGGGAGGTGGAGACAGCACCTGAGGTGTAAAGGAAAGACCTCGGAGGGTCCCATGGCCATCAGAGTGTTCAGAATCTCACGGGTTAGGTACAGTTGGAGTTGGAGGAATTGGGAAGTGGGAAAAACTGGGGTTCAACAGTCAAAGTGTAACAGGGAAGAGCCAACTCTGACTACAGGCTGGATCTGTTCCTTTTACTTTAACCTTTGCTTGCCGTTGCTTTTGTTCACTAAAAGGATACTGTCTATACACAATGGCCTGACTCAGGGAAGCCTGCCCCTCTGCCTGAATGTTAAGCCAAAGTGCCTTTGTTCAGGGAAGCATCCGGCCCCTGTCCACCTGTGGATGGATGCAAGAAAGAAGAAATTAACACATCCCCTCCCCGAGGCTGGCCATTCCAGGGGACTTTTGCAAAATTCATGGCCTTTTACTTTACTTCCTCATCTCCTCCCCCTCTCTGTTCTATAAAAGAAACTGGCATCCAAACCCCCATAAGATAGTTTTCCGGAGACATCGGTCTGCCGTCTTCTCGGTCTGCCGGCTTTAAAGTCGTATTCTTTGCCTCAACACCTCGTCTCCGATTCATTGGCCTGTAGTGCGGCGAACAGAGCAAGCTTGGACTCGGTAACAAAACTGGGAAGATATCAGCGTCAGGGAGAGGAGAGGAGGGAGATGGGGCGGGGGGTGGGGGCTGAAACCTCGGCCAAAGGAGCTGGGAGATGTGCTGGAGCTGATGGGGCTGGGGGAGAAGGGGGGCCGCTGCACACAGGGAGCTGAGAGGCTGTGCTCATTGCAAATCCATCCATCTCAGCGTCGTCATGGGTCTGGGGAAGGCAGGCATCAAGCTCCCGGTGGGGCTGTGGTGTCGAAGCAAGGCAGGAAGGAAGGCAGGTCCTGACACAGGTCTCGTTCTCCATCTGGGATGACTGGACAGACTTACATTTCAAGTTTTCTCTACTCCCTACCTTCTCTCCTGTCAGACAAAGGCCTCAACTGTATTAAGCCCAGCACCATGACTGATCTGTGTTCTCCACATTTGGAAATCAAATCAGAGTTAAATCTAATCACTGAGGAATCAGTCATGGGCTGTGCTGGGCAGTTCCATCACTTTCAGTGGGGGAAGGAGGTGGTACTGATTTCATGCACCCGGAAAAGGGACAACACCTCCGTTGGAAGGATTTATAAGAGATTAAAAGAGAGTGAGGATGCAGGCCTGGGACACGTCTTCCCACCCACACGAGGTTCACAAGCAATGCTGTGTTCAGTCCCTGTGAGGACCCGTGTCTCTGTTCTGTGTCCTCGTCATAGGAGACCCAAGAGCAGGCAGGGCACACTGCTGGCATAACTTTAAGAGCAGAGCTCAAAATTATCCCTCCCATGGGACGATCGTGGTGTCCGGAATCAAACCATTACAGATTTCTGGCTCTGAGGCTTGAAGCTTGACAGTCTTAAGGAAACCCAGACGTAGATGCAAATGCCGTGAAAAGAGTACTTCCTCCAAGTGTCACCGGTGGGGAGCCGGATGGGGGACGATTTGCGATGGCACAAAGCCTTTTTGGGAGAAGGAAGAGGAGCTAAAAGTCAACTCAAGACGCACCAGATCAGCTTCAGAACCTTGTCCAGGGGTAGCTCTAATTCCAAACACTGCCGGGATTATTTTCTTCTAAAGTTGGTGTTTTGGTCAATAAGAAGAGTAAGCTGCTAGGCTGTTGGGGTCTCTGGTCTATGGAAGCTCACACGCTAAGACTTAGAAGAAATTCCCTTCTTTGTTAATTTTGAACGTCTTTCTTCATGGTTTTCTTTCAACTCTATTAAAAATATGTAAGCTTCATGCAGTAGGAGTCATGGCTATCTTATTGGCACTGTAACCCTGGCACAGACACCCAATAAGTATGTGAGCAAGATGTGTGAACCATCGTGTTTTTCAACCCGTAACATCTCCAAGGGAAGCAAGTTCCAAAGACTGGCTGCCCACCATGTAAAGTAACACTTTTCTTTGCTTTGTTCTTAAAAACAAAATTGGTATTTCAGGTTCAGAAGAATAGGTGGTCAGATTGTAAGTGGTTTTCGATTTCTCCCTTTCCTGTGTTTCAAAAAATTGTTTTTTGTTTAAAGCAGTGAGACTATTTTAACAAGTGCTAGTTTACTTAGAACTTTAATACATAAAACATATACAGGACCAGGCCTCCCTTTCATTAACTCCACAAGGCAGCTCAGATGGTATCAGAATCCCAACACCTCTGGGAATATGAAAACCACTGGACCTTCCAACTCCAGCATTCTCTGTATGAGTATATATGTCACAAACACCCCATACATGTCTAAAGAAGTTGAATTCATATTCTCCTTCTTTCATCCATTTTAGAATTTTATACTCATCAACATTAGGAAATGCTCTTTAAGAGAAAAAAAAAAACTAAGCCCATTTTTTTTAAATACTTCATCTCTATTTAGAAGAGAGAGTTATATGACTCCAAAGTGACTTGAAATTCAGTTACCTCCTTTCAAAATCTGGCCATAGGCTTCTGGCCTGGAGTATATAGAATTTAAGCATTCTCTCAGAAGTGTATGGTAGAGCTAAAGAAGACAACCAACCAAGGGTCATCTGAAATTGTGATTGGCTAATAATCCCAGGACAAAGTTAGAGATCACTACTCAAGCATAAGGCCTCTACAAAGATGTTTGATATAAAGGCTTGGGCTGAGTATGTTGTGGAATGGGCTGCAAAGGACCCATATGGCTTCCTTACAACAGTTATTCTGGCCCTAACTCCATTGTTTCTAGCAAGTGCTGTACTGTCTTGGAAATTGGCCAAGATGATTGAGGCCAGGGAAAAGGAGCAAAAGAAGAAACAAAAACGTCAAGAAAATATTGCAAAAGCTAAACGACTAAAAAAGGATTGAAGGAATGAACAGGCTCTGCAACCAGAGGAAAATCATCTGGAAAATTATGCAGCTTTGGAAGGACCCATTAAGGTTTCTTTTCAGATCTTATGACAGTATTATTTAGTAAATGAAGTCTGAGCATGTGGAAGAATCATGTTAATTCTCACCTGTACTATAGCAGCTTTTAGGCTTCGGTGTAGAAGTCTGTTGACAGTCACTGTAAATTGGCATTTATTATGCTACAGATTCTTTATAACTGACTTAGTCATTTGCCTTTTTGCAGCGTATGTACTAAAGTGAAAACATCCTGTGGAGAAAAATGGCTTTAGATTATGGACTCTATTCAAATAATGGCTTAAAATGGGGTCCTGTTCTGGACAAAGGAGATTAAGAATGTAAAAATCAGAATTGTCCTGAGGTGAAAAGCATGCTTTGGCTTAAAAGAGATACAGTGTATTAATCACATCTTTTATCATTATTACTTATTTCTTGAAATAGAATCATTTCTGGCTTCCTCAAAGCAAAGTATTATTATTCAACGAGTACTTCTATTTTCTGTATTTTTCTCATTTTAGCTTTTGAGATACTGGTAATTACCAGACATTCTGCATTTTTAAAAATCTAATTTTATAAAGAATTCTCTTATTATCTTGACCATGTAGATTACCACTTACTGGATATAACAATTTTTGTACTTATGAACACTGCCATTTTCTTAGAGATGACTTGAGTAGAGCAACACTATGATTTAAAGCTTGGAGTAAAAATGCCAAACCTTGTAGTACCTTGGAACCAATTAATTCTCACTTGTGCTATAAGTAGAAATGTGAAGTAGTTAAAATGTCTTATCAAATAATTTACTGATTATATAATACCACTTTTGTTTTTCATTCCATTCTTTTAATTCTTGTGGTAGTGATGTCCTTTACTTTTTTGATCAAACAGGTTCATGGTGAAAATTAAAATTCAAATCTCTTTTAAGGAACTTTTAAAGAGTAACAGTTAAGTCATATTTCATAAATGGTAAAGAAAGGCTTAACAGTTGGAAAAATTTTGTTTAGCATAGTATTAGTTGGGTGAAAAAGGTGTAAATCATGTCAAAATTAGAATGTGTTATAGTTAGAAATAAAGGACTGAAGGATATTTCCTTCAGTTAAGTAGTATAACTGGAACTTTTTACTCTTTAACATGGCTTTTATAAATGCATGGTTAATAATTTTATTTGTTGTCAGTAATTAATAGCTTATTGATGTTTTCCTCACCCCTGATAATGAATTTTAAACTACAAAAAAACTGTCTAAAAGCTTTAACTTAAAAATGAAACTAGATATTGAAATAAATTTGATACATTTTTATAAAGAGGAAAAAAAAAAAATCTGGCCATAGACTTTTTTTGTCTAGAGTCAAATATAAAAGTGAAGAGGGCTTCCCTGGTGGTGCAGTGGTTGAGAGTCCGCCTGCTGATGCGGGGGACACGGGTTCGTGCCCCGGTCCGGGAGGATCCCACATGCCAGTGGAGCCGCTGGGCCCGTGAGCCATGGCAGCTGGACCTGCGCATCCGGAGCCTGCGCGTCTGGAGCCTGTGCTCCGCAACGGGATAGGCCACAACAGTGAGAGGCCCGCGTACCGCAAAAAAAAAAAAAAAAAAAAAAAAGAAAAAGTGAAGAGACATTAGATTCTTGGTTGTTTTATCTGATCATTTACCTAACTTGATATGACCAGGTTTTTGGAATGGTTAGAAATTAAAATTTTTTTTAAAATCAGTGTTTTTTCCTCCTGAAAACAAAAACATACACTTTTAAAGAGCAGCTTTAGGCTCACAGCAAAATTAGGGGAAAGTACAGAGATTTCCCATTTACCCCCTGCCCACCATGTGAACAGACTCCCCCAGTATCAACATCCTCCACCAGAGGGTACATTGCTACAATCAATGAACCTAGATTGACACATCATCATCACCTAAAATCCATAGTTTACATTATGGGTCACTCGTATTCTGTGGGTTGTGTATTCTGTGGGTTTGGAGAAATATATAATGATACCTATCCATCCTTACAATAGCAAACGTTCTTGTCTCAATGCTCTAACATTCTTCTCCACCACCTGTTCATCCCTCCCTTTCTCTAATCCCTGGCACTTACTGATTGTTTTACTATCTCCATAGTTTTACCTTTTCCAGGATGTTATATAATTGGAATTACACAGTCTGTAGCCTTTTCAGATTGACCTCTTTTACTTAGGAACATGCATTTAAGCTTCCTCTATGTCTTTCATGGCTTGATAGTGTATTTCTTTTTAGTCATGAATAACGTTCCGTTGTCTGGATGGACCACAGTTTATTTGTCCATTCACCCTCTGAAGGACATCATGGTTGCTTCCAGTTTTGGCAGCTGTGAATAAAGCCGCTATAAATATCAGTGTAGGTTTTTGCGTGGACATGTTTTCAGTTCATTTGGGCCAATACGAAGGAGTGTGACTGCATAAGAGTATGTTTAGTTTTGTAAGAAACTGCTAGACAGTCTTCCAAAGTGAAGCTTTCAGGAGGTTACTATTTGTTGTTGCCTCTGAATCTCACTGCTTCACCCAATAAGCAAACATTTTGGAAGCAAACAGACCTGAGCTCAAATCCCATTTCTCTCACTTATTAGCTTGCCTTGGGCATGTTACCTTCTCTAAGCTTCTGTTTCTTCATTTTTATGATGGAGAAAACAGTATCAGCTGTATTTGGCAGGATTTCGGTGACGATTAAATGCGGTTGTGTATACATAGAGTGACTTACGCATGGTAGGTAAGTGGGAGCTATCTTTCCTTCCCCTCCTCAGAATAACCAAGAGACATGGTGCTTTCCTCCAGGGCTCAATCTCTAAGCTTCCTGGGGAAAAGGGGTTGTTACCATTTCAGAGCCGTCCATCCGCAGGGTATGGGGCAACCTCACAAAGCATCCACGCATGGAGGTGCAGAATATAACCCATTCAGAGCCTCACTTTAGAACTTTAGGTAAAAGCACTTTTATTCTCCTCTCCCCTACATCTACCCCTTGCAAGGAGCTACTGGTTCCCTGCAATACTCTTAATTTCTCTCCCAAATTCTCATCCCAACATCTAGGTTTTATGAAATAATTTTGTTATTAGAATTTTCCTTATAATCTGTCTCTTCTGGTACAAAGGTTCTTATTTATACATTCTCAGAGACTCTGTTCTCACCATTAATATTTAATTGTATATTGTAAGGCTTGCTGGCCCTGTTTTCTCTCCTCCATCTTCCCCCATTTCGAAGTCTTTCTCTTTGGCTCATGGATTGTTTAGCTAGCTTTTTTTTTTTTTTTTTTTTTTTTTAACATAGGACCCAGAGATGATACTCTCTCTGAGTCTATCATTAAATATCTTTCTTTTATCTCAATAGGAAATGGTATCTTGGCTGCTTAGAGGGTTCTTGGGTGGCAATCTCTTTCTAGAAGGTCTGTAGATGTTCTTTACTGTCTTCTTCCCCAATGTGACTGCTAGTCACTAGAGGTCTTATTAAAATGTGGATCTGAATCCAGGAGGACTGGGCTGGGACCTGAGACTCTGCATTTCTA
Source organism: Mesoplodon densirostris (assembly GCF_025265405.1). Lineage (NCBI taxonomy): Eukaryota > Metazoa > Chordata > Mammalia > Artiodactyla > Ziphiidae > Mesoplodon > Mesoplodon densirostris. The sequence continues at coordinate 158,819,871 of NC_082664.1, read as the reverse complement.
TGACCCTCCCAGTCAACACAACAGCTGCCAGTCAGTGGATCACACTTTCTGCAGCAAAGTTTCAGGTAATTGTGTAGCAGACGAGAAGTCCCAGATAAGCTGGATTCCCCCCCTGCCCTGGCCCCCTTTATGGGTAACTGATTCTTTTCCCAGGACTTTTGCAAATTTCTCCCTTGATCATGATAATCCAGAACTTCATTAGGACATGCTCACTTATGTGCCCTTTCTCATCAATCTAAATTAGGATTCAGCGAGCCCGTTAAAACGTAGACCCAAGTGTTTCTTCAACTCATGGACATTTTCCTTCTATGACTGTAGTTGACCCTCATTATTTACTGAGTGTATATTTGTGAATTTTCCTAAATTCTAACCCCAGAATCAATACTTGTGGAGTTTTTGTGGTCCTTCACAAACGTGTGCTGGGTGTTAGATCCTGAGTCACCCCGAGTGCACCTTCCCAGCTGAGGTTGGACCAGATGACAGTCTGCCTTCTCACACTACCTGCACGTGTGCTTTTCACAGTCTATTTTGTGCCACATTTTTAGGTTTTCTGCTTTTTCTGGGTGATTTTGCTGTTCAAAATGGCCTCAGGGGGCTTCTCCGGTGGCGCAGTGGTTGAGAGTCCGCCTGCCGATGCAGGGGACACGGGTTCGTGCCCGGGTCCGGGAGGATCCCGCATGCCGTGGAGCGGCTAGGCCCGTGAGCCATAGCCACTGGGCCTGCGCGTCTGGAGCCTGTGCTCCGCAATGGGAGAGGCCACAACAGTGAGAGGCCCGCTTACCGCAAAAAAAAAAAAAAAAAAAAAAAAAAATTGGCCTCAGGCATAGTGCTGAAGTGTTACCTAGTATTCCTAAGTGCGAGAGGATGACATGTGTCTTATGGAGACAAGACATGAGTTAAAATTTCATTCAGGAATGACTTACAGCACTGTGGGTCATGAGTCCAATGTTAATGAGTTAACAACTTAAATTAAATGAGGTTTCCTTAAATAGAAGCACACGTAAAGCAAGGTTATGTACTGGTTAATTGATGAGAATGTTGTGACCAAAGGCTGGCAGGGACATAACCCAGTACTTCCGCAAGAAGTGATGGTTCAGTATTCACTAATTCAGTGTTCACAGCAACTTTATCAAACGTTGCCATAAATAATAACAATCAATGGTATTTAAAAATGTTTGTCTTTTCTCTATCCATTTCTGAGATCTAATACCATTTGATCAAAATGTGTTATCCTCCTTACATATTGTTGGGTTCAATTAGCTATTTTGTTGAGGATTTTTATATCTATGTTTATGAGGGATATTACCCCGTAGTTTCCTTTTTTGGTGATATCTTTGTGTGGCTTTGGTATCAGGGTAATAAGATTTTCAATTACGAATTAAATTTCATTAATAAATACAGGGCTAGGGCTTCCCTGGTGGTGCAGTGGTTAAGAATCTGCCTGCCAATGCAGGGGACATGAGTTCGAGCCCTGGTCCAGGAAGATCCCACATGCCACGGAGCAACTAAACCCGTGTGCCACAACTACTGAGCCTGCACTCTAGAGCCTGTGAGCCACAGCTACTGAGCCCGCGTGCCTAGAGCCTGTGCTTCACAGCAAGAGAAGCGACCACAGTGAGAAGCCCGTGCACTGCGATGAAGAGTAGCCCCTGCTCGCCGCAACTAGAGAAAGCCTGTACACAGCAACGAAGACCCAACACAGCCAAAAATAAAAAAAATAAAAAAGAATAAATAAAATAAATTAATTAAAAAAAATAAATACAGGGCTAGTCCTATTAACTATTTTTTTCTTGAGGGAGTTCATAGTGGCTGATACATGTTTTCTCAAACTATAATTTTCTCTTGAAAGCTCAATTTTTATTCTTGGCAACAAAAACTGTTAGTTGTTTTCCTTGCAAGGAGAAAATGTCTGCCATTTACCTGTGTTTGAGTAAGCAGCTGGAGTTTGTCTGTCTGGCAGTTCTCTTTTTTTTTTTTTTTTTTTTTTTTTTTTTTTTTTTTTTGCGGTACGCAGGCCTCTCACTGTTGTGGCCTCTCCCGTTGTGGAGCACAGGCTCCAGACACGCAGGCTCAGCGGCCATGGCTCACGGGCCTAGCCCCTGTTGAGAGGGCTGAGACTTATCTGTAATCTTATGAAGGACAATCTCATGTGAAGCTGGCAGTCCTGCACTGTCTGTCATCCAATGTTAGAAACACCTTTTGTGCATTTTGGTTTTCTAGTCGCCTACGGCAGGAGGGCAGAGGTGGTCCCTGTTATTTCCTCATAATCTGTTTTCTTTTTCTTTTTCTGGAAATGCTATTCATCAAAAATTAGCTCTCCTGGAGCTATCCTTTCTGTATCTTCTCTTTCCCTCCGATTTCATCTCTTCTTATTATTTTTTTTTGTACTTTGACACATTTCTTAACACTTGGCCTCCATAGTGACCGACCATCCTCTTCTTTAATTCATCTACTAAATTTTAAAACTCAAAGCATGTTTTGGGGGAAGCCCCTGGAAGTCTTTTTGTGCTTTTCTTCAATTTCCTTGGCTGCTCTTAGTACCTTTTACTGCAGGTGTCCATTTTTCTCCCCCTGCAGGTTCCATTGGGTCTGTGTTCTGAATGTTTCACCAGCTCTTCCTCTCTGGCTGGTGGGTCCTTCGGACGTGCTGTGATTTTTGTTCTGTCAGCTCCCTGGGAGTCCCATCTTGTTGCTAGAAGTAACATAAAGGCAGGAATGCTGATACCTTTTCATTCTAGATCAATATCTTTTTGAAAAAATTGAGGTATAACTGGCAAGTAAAATTGGATCTATTTAAGGCATACAATTGATGATGTGATATATACATACACTGTGAAATAATCACCACAATCAAGCTAATTAACATATCTATTACCTCACAGTTACCATTTCCTTTGTGTGTGTGTGTGTGTGTGTGTGTGTGCATGTGTGTGTGTGTCTGTGTGTGTATGGAGGGAACACAAGATCAAGATCTACCCTCTTAGGAAAATTTAAGTACGCAATACAGTTTTTACTTATAGTCACCATGCTGCACGTTAGATCTCCAGTATTCATCTTGTACCATGAATTTTGTAGCCCTTGACCACCATCCCTCCACAACCCCTGCCCCCCTGGCAACCACCATTCTGCTCTCTGCTTCTACGAGTTCACCTATTTTAGATTCCACGTACATGTGAGATCATGCAGTATTTGTCTTTGGCTTATCTCACTTAGCATAATGTCCTCCAGATTCATCCATGTTGTCTCAAGGGGCAGGAGCTCCTCCTTTTTAAGGCTGAAGGTCAATAATATCTTTTTCCTTGGTCCTTCCCTACTTGTCTTAATTCTTTGGGAAACTAAAGACTCAAGTAGGATTGGGGTCAGAGGTAATTACTCCCTTTGTGCGTGTGTGTGTGTGTGCACGTGGGGAAAACAAGGCTCTGAGTCATGAAGTCCTTGCCTAGACTTCATCAGGGATCAGAAGTGGAAATCCAGGGGGGACATTTATGTCGTCATAGTGATTATCAGCCATCTGTTGAACTCTTACTCAGTGCTGGGCATTGAGATAAATGTTTTACACTATATATTTATTTATTTTTATTGACATAAGGTTGATTTACAATACTGTGTTAGTTTCAGGTATACAGCAAGGCAATTCACTTATACATATATATATTTTTTCAGATTATTTTCTACAACAGGTTATTACAAGATATTGAATATAGTTCCCTGTTACACATATTATTTTAATCAAAGTTTCTTCTGAAGCTAAGTTGTCTGGTTATTAACATACAACATTTGTCCTGTGATGTAGGTACAGGGATCCTTCCCACCTAGGGATGGGTTGAAGAAACTGTGTCTTCCCCTGTGATCACACAGGTAGGAAGTGGAGAGATTGGGACCTGAGTTCAGGCCTGTCTGTCTCTGAATCCTCACTTGCTCTTGACCTCTCTGCTCTACCATCCCAGCTTTGGCCTCCATCTGCCTTGGACAAGAGTGGGACCTGCATCCCTCCTCTGCCACCCCTCTACACTTTGCTCAGGGGGTGGACTCCCCATTTAGAAACATCCTTCATATTCTCCCAGTGCATGGGGTCAAGGGCACCGCCTCCTCATCTTCCTGCATTCTTCCCAGCACAATAGCCCAGATGTGATTATTATTTTTAATTACTTTCCTATTTAATGCATAAAGAGGCTGGTGGGTTGGGAGGTGTTATCAGGTGATAGATCCTGATCTCCCTTTTGCTTCAAACATCCCCGCCCTCTGCCCTTTAGAGTAGCTGATTCACAGGCTTCTCCTTATTACCGTGAAAGCTGGGGGCAGAACTATTCTATTTCTGGTTGCCGTCAGCATTTTTATTTCGAAGACCTTTTGAGTGATGGGTGTGGCATACTCAAAAGTTCTCTTAGGGATCCGTTGGTCTCTGCCAAAGGAGTTTCCAGGCACAGTCTAAGAAAGAGATGTAGATTATCTGAACCAATGCTTAACCCCCAGTGATGTTTATAAAAATCTTTGGAATGCAGCCTGTGGGAGAAGGTTGCAGGAGGAAACCAGATACACCAGGTGCCCTGATGGGGGCTCCTGCAGGGGTCTAATGGCAGAAGAAGGAGTTTGGCTTCTTCCTGGTGTAGTGGGATCAGTTAAACCAGGATGTGTTCAGGCCAGCAGCTCTGAACCAGCAGCCACCCTTACGGCCATCCAGGGAACTCCTAGGCTCCACCCCTACAGATTCCATTTCAGAAGATTTTGTGGGGTCCTGGTATGTATGTTTGGACAAAGGTCCTTGGGGTGATGGAGCACCAGCCACCACTGCCCAGAGGACGCAGGCCCTGGGGTCTGTGGTCATTTACCATCTACGTGATAGAGCCAGCGCTGATAAATAACTCACGTAAAGTGCTTGCATTGTGCCTCGTCCTGACTGAACAACAGTTATTACTGTTACTGGACCAGGAACAGGGCGGGTACTCCTAGGATACAATGGGAAGTAGGCTCGGGAACACTGAGGATCATGAAGCCAAGGACAGCGAGAGACAGAGTCAGGCATGACCAGGAGACCTGGGATTCAGGTTTTAAAGTTGGAACAATCTAGAAAGTTAGAGACAGGTTCCCAAGGGACACAGGTGATCCAGGGCCTTGAACACCTGACTTTATGTAGTGCCCCACCTGCCCTCCACCACGCCCTGCTTTGCTCTCAACTTCTGCTTGTTCAGCCTTTCTTGTTCCCCACCTGGTTCTGACGTGATTCCCCAGAGACTTTGGGGTCCATACGCTACAGGAAATCAATTCACTCTCTGTGCCCTAGTACCATCATGGTAGATTTTCAATTTTCTAGGTGACCAACGCTTAAATGACTTACCTTCCCATCTGGGCCCCCAGTGGACCATCTCTGGACGCTCTGCACAGAGAAAGGAGATGGAGAATGAGTCAGTCCAAGGAAGGGAGGGGATGTGGAGCTCAGCCGTGGACGTGTGGGGACAGGCCATTATTAATGACGTGCATCTCTCTTGCCTGGCAGAGTCAAGTTTTTCACTTAGCCCTAAGTGACCCCTGCCACTCAGAAATGTAATTGCTTCACTTACCAAACTGAAACAGATTCACTACTGAGTTTCGAAAATGAGACAACCTGATGGCGAAGCTGCCTCCTTCACCTGGGACAGCCAGGGAGTCAGCAGCATTGAAGGCCACGGAGCGGGGAGGAGATGTTGATCCCCAGGTTGCCCTCCCTACCTTTCTGCTCAGGTACTGGCTCTGATGGGCCCCGACCCGGCCCCACCCGGGAGCTGAGATGCAAAATGCTGCAGACATCCTTCCTTGACTGGGATCCCTGTCTGACATTTGGTCTCTAATTTATGGTCAAAGTGACTCTCTTTACTGCAAGAGTGACTAGTAATGTATTCATTTGCTTAAACATGAAAGTGAAAATTGGGGGATTTAGCTTCAGTAGGTTTGACTAATTTACCCTTCAACGTGGTTACACCCAGTTTTCATTCCGCCGGTTGGGTATGAGTGTACAAGTTCCATATGCTCTGTGTCATCAAACACACACATTTTCTTCAGGCTGATGAGTAGGAAGAAATATCTCACTTTGCTTTCATCGGCATTTCCCTGATCACGAGTTGATCAGCTTCTCATATGTTGATTGGACATTCTTGTTTCCTCTTCTTTGAGTTGCTTGCTTATATCCTTTGCCCATGGTTTCTATTTTTATAGTCCTTTTGCATTGATTTTAGGAATTCTTTATATTTTATGGTTTTAAGTCCTTTGCTGGATATTTATATTTCTCCTGGTTTGTCCCTTGATTTTAATTTTCCTTGTGGTCTATATTAGGAAACCGGAGTTTTAAATTCTGATGTAGTCAAACGGATCAGTCTTTTCCCTTTTGATTTTGCTTTCTAGTGCTTTAATTATGAAGGTCTCCCATCCTCCTAGAGAGATTCCCTTATATTTTCTTGTACTATTTTTCAGATGTTGCCTAATACTGCCCTTTTAACTGAGTTATCTATCTCTCATTTTTTTGGGAAATGTTGTGAAGTGGGGATTTAACTTAATTCCCCCTCAACTATACAGCCACTAGTGCTAATACCCATCAGTGACTGCTTCTCCACCCTCCCCCTTCCTATGGCCACTGCCTGAAATGATGTCTATACACATGTACTAAATTCCACGTCTACTTTGTTTTGTGTCTGGGCTGCATATTCTGTTCCATTGACGTATTTGCTGATTACTCTTCTGTTAACACGCTGAATCACAATAGCTCCAGAATATTTGCAGTCTGAGGGCTGGCTCTACATCTTGTTCTTCTTCAACACTTTCTTGGCTCTTCCTGTGCACAGGAATTTTAGCATCAGCATCGTTTTGATGATTGTTCTTTGCTTGTTTCCTTTCCTTTCCCTTCCCAGTTGAATCTTTCAACCATTTCTCTTTTCCCCCCCTAGTTTTGTCATTTTGCTTACTTTGTCACCCACATTTCTCATTTTCCTCCATTTTCTTTGGGGAGGTGAATAGAGCCCTGGAGGGGAAATCAGGGAATCTGAGTTTTAATGCGAGTTCTGTCACCAGCGAGCTATGTAACCTTGGGCAAGTGGTGCCTCCTCTCTGGGTTTTAGTGTCTTTTTCTACAAAACGAGGGAGTGGACAAGTTCTGCTCTTCTTTCACAGGGCTGCCCATTCTTCCAAGTGACTCAGCTCTACTCATCAGCGTAGGACGTAGCAAAGCCCTCCTTTCTCTCTCTGCAGCCTCCCACCCCAACCTTCCCCTCCGAACCGCCTGCACCTGTACCCCCCTGCCCCCCTCATTCAGGTGTGTGATGACCAGGTGCTGCTGACCAAGATGCTTGGACTCAATATTTCCAGGCTGCTCCTCAGCAGAACAAAGAAAGGGAGCATCTGGGGCTGTCACAGGGAGGCTGAACTGACTCCCCTTTCCCAGAGTCCCACTTGAAGACACAGAGGGCCTCGCTGCCCTGCTCACCCGGGGAGGATTAGCTGACAACTCGCTGCCCACGTAACCACCACCTGTCAGCCACGAGGCCTCCATCTTCAACCTTGCAAATGGCTGGGTTGTGTTTGCCTTGTCCAGCTGCTGTGTTTGCGTTTCTAACTGTAATGGTCACAGTTAGAGAGTTAATGAGGCAATAGATGCTCTTCTGGGTAATTAAACGCTCAGTGAAGGTGAAGCATTAGCTCAGGCTGTCTGCATCCTCATGTGTCTGGAGGGAATGCTAGTGGGCCACCCTACTCCTGTTAATTTTCTAAGGTCGTGGGGGAAGGTCTGTTCCATTCACCTGGGACGTGATGTACCCTCTTCAGACATTTAAAAGGTGGTGTGTGTGGCCAACTGTGGCTTGATGATTTCGTCTAAAGTTCTAGAAATTCTTGGAGGGCAGGATGGTTCACATCTATACCCCCATTGGAACATTTTTAATTTTTATAGTTTTTTATACAATTTTAAAGGTTACACTCCATTTACAGTTATTACAGAATATTGACTATATTCCCCGTGCTGTACAATACATCCTTGTAGCCTGTCTTACACCCAGTAGTTTGTGCCTCCCCTCTCCCACCCCTATGTGGCCCCTCCCCCACTCTCCCCACTGGTAACCGCTAGTTTGTTCTCTATACCTGTGAGTCTGCTTCTTTTTTGTTATATTCACTACTTTGTTGTATTTTTTAGATTCCACATATAAGTGATATCATACAGTATTTGTCTTTCTCTGTCTGACGTACTTCACTGAACATAATACCCTCCAAGTCCATCCATGGTGCTGCAAATAGCAAAATTTCCTTTTTTTTTTTTAACATCTTTATTGGAGTACAATTGCTTTACAATGCTGTGTTAGTTCCTGCTTTATAACAAAGTGAATCAGCTATACATATACATATATCTCCATATCCCCTCCCTCTTGCATCTCCCTCCCACCCTCCCTATCCCACCCCTCTAGGTGATCACAAAGCACCAAGCTGATCTCCCTGTGCTATGTGGCTGCTTCCCACAGCTATCTATTTTACATTTGGTAGTGTATATATGTCCATGCCACTCTCTCACTTCGTCCTAGCTTACCCTTCCCCCTTCCCGTGTCCTCAAGTCCATCCTCTAGTAGGTCTGCGTCTTTATTCCCATCCTGCCCCTAGGTTCTTCATGACCTTTTTTTTTTTTTTTTTTAGATTCCATATGTATGTGTTAGCATATGATATTTGTTTTTCTCTTTCTGACTTACTTCATTCTGTATGACAGGCTCTAGATCCATCCACCTTACTACAAAAACTCAATTTCGTTTCTTTTTATGGCTGAGTAATATTCCATTGTATATATGTGCCACATCTTCTTTATCCATTCATCTGTCTATGGACATTGTTCTTCTTTATGGCTGAGTAATATTCCATTGTGTATATATATATATTTATATATATATATCTTGTCTTCTTTATCCATTCTGTTGGTGGACTTGGAAATTGACCCCGGAAGCAAGAAACTGCCTCACCCAAGGCTGTATGTCGTACTGGGGTGGTTCACTGCCGCTGATTGCTGGTGCCCGTACACAAAGCCCTGGGCCCCGCCTAAACTCAAGACAACTCGCAAAGCTCCCCAGCCCAGTGGAGCCTCAGCTGCCACTGCTTTGCCGGCCGGCTCCTGCCTTGGCCCAGTCTCGCCATCCTCATCTCCTCACAGGTGTGTCTTCAAGAACATTCACCCAAACCTGCACGTAGCTCTCCGTCTCAGAGTCTGTCTGGGGACCCTGACTTCAGACACACAGAGGACACACACACTGCATCGTCAGCCTGGGTACCATTGCCTTCTTTGGGGTCAGGTGCTCCCATGTCTCCACCTCCTTCATGTGGGCTCTGACCCAGAGCGCTCATGCAGTGTTCATCGAATGAATGAATGAATGAAAACAAAGTGTGGTGGATGAGATGGGAGAAGTTTGGAATTATGTTCAGGCATATCAAAGTGAAAAACAGGAAAAATTCACAAAAAGTCACTTTTAAGGCAATTTCTGAGAGAACATGGAAAATGACCCTGGGGAGCATATGTTGAGATGGTACAACTTTTACTATATTGCCCAGTGGGCGTTTTTGTTATCTTTTCAGCAAAATGCCTTCATATTTGGCAGGTGGGTGGTGGGACTTGAAGTGGCCAGCAGCCTGTGACCTGAAGGGGTGCTGATGCTCTCAGCTCCTTGCTGACTCTCTCCCAGGGATCTACAGGCAGGTCACGGCTGTTCTCAGCTGAGCCGTATCTTTATCCATCCCCAGCTCCCGCCCCAGCCCTGAGCTCTGCTGACACCGGCTTTGAACTTCTGGCTCAGGTCTGTGGGCTCCTCCGTACCCCTCCCTCCAGGCAGGTCTGCTGGCTGCCAGGCTTCCATCCAGGGACTTTGCACTTGGCTTTTCTTCTCTCAACCTTGAGGCCACCCTAAGAGGCTGTTCGTGTCCTTCAAGAATCCAGTCTGCTGTGAGCTCACGACAGTCCCAAGGGCAGGAATCTGGCCTAGCTGTTCTTCTTTGCCTTGCAGCAAAGAGTAATTATTACCGGAATTTTTCCACTTTTGTTGACCTTTTCCACGGTCACAAAGAGTTTGATTTTTTTTTTTTTTTGCGGTACACGGGCCTCTCACTGTTGCGGCCTCTCAGGTTGCGGAGCACAGGCTCCGGACGCGCAGGCTCAGCAGCCATGGCTCACGGGCCCAGCCGCTCCGCGGCACGTGGGATCTTCCCGGACCGAGGCACAAACCCGCGTCCCCTGTATCGGCAGGCGGACTCTCAACCACTGTGCCACCAGAGAAGCCCAGGAGTTCGATTTTTTACTAGACTTTTTGTTCTTCCTTCCCTCAGGCTCTTTCCAGATACAATCATTGTCCAACACTTGGACTGGAATGTCCCGGAGAGGCAATAGTAATAAATGAACACTTACGGAGTACTGCTGATATGGTGAGCTATGTAAAAGTATCCCAACACTTTTAGGAGATGCAGCCCAGGGAGGATAAGTGGCTTGTCCAGTTTACTGCAGATGAAGTAAAATTTCGGGAAGCTGCCCAAGGTAACACAACGAGTCAGGGCTGGGATTTGAGCCCGGCAGTCTGTCTCTACAGGCCACCCACTGGGGTATCCCTAGACGGGACTGCTCTGCTGAATAGTGTGACAGTTTTCAAAGAGCCCTAGGTCACTTGGGTTATAATCTCAGCTCTGTTTTGGACTTCCTGGGTGAGCTCCGGAGAATCACCCAGCTCTTCTGGGCCTTAGTGAAAGAAGAGTGCTTCTCTGGGTCACCTTGAAGATTCACGCTGGCTGGGTGATTCTAAAAACCCTCTTTCTTCTTCCCTCCACCAGTTAAAATCTTCCTCTCGTAGCCCATCTTCCCATTCTTGACATAGAACACCAGTGGTATTTGGGGAGAAAGGACAGTTTCCTGGTACAAAGAAAACTTCAGTGCCTACTCCCTTTCAGGGAAGAGGTGAATAGCTGGTTTGCTACTGGTGCCAACTCTTGCAATATGCTTATTACAAGTATGGGTGCCCCTGATGAGCAAAGAAACTCTATGGTTCCAGCCAGCATGAAAAGGTGGTTCAGAAGTGTTATTCTCTCATGAGCTACGGGAATTAATAGGGAACTTGATATCATTTAACGGCCTCTCCAAGGGCAAGACAGTTCACTGTTGCTATTTTAGTTTCTTCCTGGTGTTGGATAATATTAACTAGTTAACATCTGACATCCTAAGTCTTTGTACTGCACTTACAATTTCCTTTAAGGGACAGTCAAACAAAGAGAGTCACAGAGTTTCAGCTTGTTGGCCGTGGAATATGATTTAGCCACCAGAGTGGCCAGATGACGGCAGTGTGACATCTGTCTCAGCTGGCCTGTGGCCCAAACAGAAAGGAGCGATAGTTTTGGCCTAAGAACTTGTTTTCCCTTGTGAAAGGTAAATATCTTATGGGTAACATACCAAGGTGGTATTCGTGAGTTGTTCCCACCAGTATGGAGTTATACAATTCTCAATAGAGAAACTGTAATTTAAGCGCAGCTTTTCCTAGAGGGATTAAGTGAATTTCTCATTTTCTCATTTGTCTTTCTGGCAAAAGTGCTTGAAAATATTCAGTATCCAATATCTTCCCTCCCTTTCTATCCTCTTTTAAGTCCACTCCCATCCTCCTCAAGCCCGTGAAATCCTTCTTCTCAAGGACACTAGCAACCTCCGTGCTGTCAAATCTCACTGTCCATTCTCTCTCCTGCTTTGCCTGACCTGTCAGCACCACTGACCTTCTGGGGGCCTGGATGGATTCCCCACATGCTGGGTCGGGGGTGTGCTGTACAGAGAGGAACACTGAGCCTGGAGGATTCACCACTTTGGCAGCAAGCGGAAGGAGCCTGCTGTTTGGGGAGAGATGTTACTCCTCACTGAAAACTGCTTGCTGTGAACACGACCCTGAGAAACAGCCTTGGTAAAGAGTAGTGAGGCCACACAGTCTCAGTACAGTACCCGGCGAGAGTATGCAGGGACATCCAGGGCCCAAAATGGGTCAGCTGCGTTCCTTCTGGAGCTTCTAGTGGAGAATGCTTCCTGGATGGTTCCAGCTTCTAGAAGCCGCCTGCCTCCTTTGGCTCCTGGTTCTTTCCTCTGTCTTGAAAGCCAGCAATTGCCTCCCTCTGACCTCTGCTTCTGCTGTCACATCTCCCCTCTGACTCTGATCTCCTGCCTTCCTTTTATAGGGAGATTTGTGGTTATGTGGGGCCCACCTGAATAATCCAGGGTCATCTTCCCATCTCAAGATCCTTAATTTGGGCCTCCCTGGTGGCGCAAGTGGTTGAGAGTCCGCCTGCCGATGCAGGGGATACGGGTTCGTGCCCCGGTCTGGGAGGATCCCATATGCCGCGGAGCGGCTGGGCCCGTGAGCCATGGCCGCTGAGCCTGCGCGTCCGGAGCCTGCGCGTCCGGAGCCTGTGCTCCGCAACGGGGGAGGCCACAACAGTGAGAGGCCCGCATACCGCAAAAAAAAAAAAAAAAAAAAAAAAAAAAAAAAAAAAAAAAAAAAAAAAAGATCCTTAATTTATATCTTCAAAGGCCTTTTACTCTATAAGGAAACATCTTGTAGGTTTCTGGGATTAGGATGTGGACATTTTGGGGAGGTCATTCTCTTGCCTCCACAACAGTTAACAAAACATTTTTATTATCTAGTAATACCTAAGCTTCTTTACTGACGCATTAAGTAGCCAGCTCTGGTGGCATGTCTAACAAGTACTGTGATTTCAAAACTGCCATGAGGGTAAATGATCAGATATCTGTAGCAACTGCACTGCGGTAGGAAAACCCCTGCTTATGCTGTTGGTGAGCCCTGGGCACTGTGGAAATCGCTGTGGTTTGTTGTCTGCAGTTAGAATGGCAAGGATGTTAACTTCAGTTAAAGCTCAGTGAAGACGAGGATGTGATATTTTTGCCTTTCAAGTTCATGGACACTCAGAACTCTGTCCCTGTGCGGTCTGCGGGCCCCAGATTAAGGAACTCTGCTCCAGAAGGTGTCTCAGAGATGAAGTGGGCCTGGCGGGTAGGGGAGCACCGGTGACAGGCCAGGCTTATCGACAGTGGGAACTGAGATGTTTGTAATTATGATTACCAAGGGGGAAAGGGGTGGGGGAGGGATCAGTTAGGAGGTTGGGAGTAACACATACACACTGCTATATATAAAATAGATAACTGACTAGGTCCTCCTGTATAGTACAGGGAACTCTACTAAATATTTTGTAATAACCTGTAAGGGAAAAGAATCTGAAAAAGAACAGATATATAACCTAATCAGTGTGCTGTACACCTGAAAGTAACACAACAATGTAAATCAACTATACTACACGAAAAAAATGAAAAAAAATCAGGAGGTGTTTATAGATCGCACCTAAAACCTGCCTGCTTCCAATAGCCTTTGTCAAAATATCCCTTGTCACCTGACACGTCGGAAGCTTTCAATTGATTGCACCTGTTTTTCTTTCTAGACTGAGTTGCAAGGTCAGGAGCGACAGGGGAGAAGGAGAAAAAATGAAGAAGACAGTCATCACCACACCGACACTAAGCCAGGGCTGGCCCTGGCACGGCCTCCGATCCCAGAGGTGGCTGCAGCTTTGCCCTAGTGCACTGATTTTGGTGCTTTCCTGTGGCTCACTGTCTCCCCCACTTCCCGTCCTGTGAGCACCATCCAGAGCCAAAGATAGAGGTGGGGCTGTTGTCCTTGTCATTGTCACCTTATGACAATGATGAAGGAGTAGGGGTGAGTGCACGATGACAGGGTCACCTGAGCACACCAGGCTGAGACAGGGGTTCAGACTCAAATGTCAGTTTTGTGTCCATATTGTCTCTGAGTTATTAAAAACCTTCATTGATATTATTCTTAATAGTTGCCTAATATTCCAGTTACGTATGTAACATAACTTACTTAATGATTCTTCTACTATGAAAAATGCAGTTTGATTTCTGTTTTTCCTAATATAAATGGCCCTGAGCTAAACATCAAGCTTTCTCCGTATTATAGAAGACTCCTTTAATTAAAAATCCTAGAATTGGAATTACTATATTGAATGATGTAAACATGCCAATGCAGTGCAAAATTGTTCTAGAAAATGATAAATGTTAATTTACATTCTTACAGCGGAGGCCTGTTTTACCCTGTCCTCATCAGCATGATGCTCATTTGCTCATTTGTGTCACGTGTTCATCATTTAACACGGGACACCGAGATCTTCTTTCCCAAACACGTCATCCCCCCGCCACCAAATCTGAGAGCCAGGTTGTGATTCAGACCCTATTGTTAATCTGAATTTCCACTTAGGGCACTGGAACCTCTAATATTTCATATGATGAAAAATTACTTTTTCCCTCCATGAAGAATGTGACAGTGACCACAAGGACATAGGATGATCCTATCATATTGAGATACCATCCTATCTTCCTTCTTCCTCTCTTCATGTCTTGGCCTCCCTCTCTTCTTTGAGCAACTTGTGTTGTTCTAAGATCATTGATGGCTTTCACCAGTAGCCCCTTGATGTATTGTGGGCAGTCTGGAGTTACTTTTTGGGGGTCAGCATTTGACAGTATTTACAACATGTCTTGGAACTGTTTTCCTCTCTTCTGTGATGTGAGGCCCTGCTGTTATCCTGACAGCTCGGACTTTACTTCATGACCCCTGTGGATTTTTCCAACCCTATAAGATGGTGCTCTCCCATCACGATCCCCTGGGCAGCCCCACTTGTCCCCAAGGCTCAGCTATGATCTTGGTGCAAAATCTGTAACTAAATCTACATTTTGACATTGAGCTCGAGGCTTGCTTCTTTATTAACCTAGTAGATACTTCCATCTGGATATGCTAAAGGGCCTTTAAACTCAGTATGTCCAAAATGGAAATGATTATTCCTTGACCTCACAAGCCTTCTTGCTCCTCTCCTGTGTCCTCCATATTGCTTGATAGTACTGTTGACCCTTTAGTTCTTTAAGCTAGAAAATGAGGGTCTTTAAATCCTCACCATGCATACCCCGTATCGCACAAACAAAGGTTTTCTGGTCTTTTTGTCTCCAAGCAGCCTTCAGCTTAGCCACAATGGCCTTTCTAAATTGGACAAGAGTTCATAATTCTCCTCTGCTGAAGATCCTTCAATAGCCACCCATCTTGCCAGGATGAAGTTAGAAATCCTTAGTTTACTTGGTGGTAACTTGGTCTCTGCTAACTCTCCAGTTTTGTTGGTTTAATAGGCAAATTCTCTCACACAAGGACTTGCATGGATTCGGATTGTTTTTTATTTGGGATTTGTCATCACCTTCTCCTCTGTTTCTGATGACAAATTCCTAGGGGGCGAGCACTGTGCTTTACGGTTTGTGGAATTTCCAAAAGCCTCACGGGGAGCGGGGCTGCCTGCATGGAGCCCTTTGTTGCACGGTTTGCCCTGACGAGGCAGCAAAGTTGGGAGACGGACACCCTGCAGGCCCGTCACTTCTGCCAGCCATGGCTGAGGGACCTGCCGTGAAACCCAGGTCTTTTGGGTTTCCTTGTCTGTGAAATAAGCTTGTTGATGGGAGTTTCATCTCTAGGTTTTCCTCAAACCCTTGTCTGCCTGTGGTCACAATCCTGGGCTCATGCAATGTCACGGCCACACACGAGAGGGAAGCATTGGCTAAACTGTGTTGAGAAGCCCACGTCAGCTTGACTCTACCTTGGAAGTTGATTTTGCTTTGTTTCAGCAAATAATGGTGATGAAGATCACGGTAGAGTGAATGCAGTTTATCTCTCAGAGCATGAGGGTTGCATAATGTCATTATTTGTCTAGACAGGAGACTCCCTTAACCTTCCCAGAGGGGCACATGAGTCAGAGGGTGTGGTGTCCACCAACCCTTCAACCCTATGAGGGATGACACCGAAGTTCTCTTTGCAAAGTGGGCCAGGATTACTTTCCTGGAGTCCAACTGAAATCCTTCTGACTGAAATAAGCTCTTCTGATCCCGTCCAAAGTGGGGTTGAATAACAGATTGGGGGACCGTATAAGAAAACTTCAAATATTTAAAATGATTCATTGCCAATATTACATCTTGGTTTATTTCAGGATGAAAATTTTCAATTTGTTCAAACTCTTTCTTCCTTACAGGATGCTCTGAGTTCTGCCTTTGGCTGTGGCATAAGAATTTGCTAATAAGGATTCTGACCATGAATCCAAGGTAGGACACAGATAGATCAGTGTCTCACTGAGGAATACTTAGAGCCACTCACATCCTTGGAGGAACTCAACGTTTTGGAAATACCTGTTGTCTTTACCTGTGGAGAACGAAGGGCACGTTCCCTCTTCAGGCTCCAGGGGAGACTCCTTCCTGCCTCTTCCAGCTTCTGCTGGTTCCAGGGGTTCCTGAGCTTGGGGCTGCATCCCTCCCATCTCTGCCCCCATCTTCACCCCGCCTCCTCTTCTATGTTTTCCCCTTTTCTGTCTCTTATAAGGACACTTATCCTTGGATTTGGGGCCCACCTGGATAATGAAGGATGATCTCATCTCAAGATCCTTAACGTAATTACACCCGCAGAGACCCTTTACCCAAATATCTCATTTATAGGGTGAACATACCTTTTGGGAGCCACCATTCAATCCATCCTAAGACCTCTTCACTTTTCAGCAGCAAACTCTTGTGTTATGTCTTCTCTGAAAACTTTTATATGTGTTTTTATGTATGAGGATGGATTTATAGTCACGACCGATAATACTTCCATATGTGCCCTGCAAACCTGGATGTTGCAGACTTTAGTGGTTCTCAGCCTCAAGTACCATCATTATTCAAATCTAAGATGTTGACAGTTGTAAGATGCACTATTACTTTATGTGCTACCTAAGAAAGAAAAAACTCTGCCCATTAAATGATGACCTACTGTCAAGTTTAAGATGCACCTTGATTTCATTTTATGTGAAAGAATGTGAAACTAATGAAATGCAGCATAACCTATAAAGAGTCAATGTGAATCATGAAAGTTTTAAACATTAGGATAAAGAATGTCTAAAGTAACAGTGGCTGTTTTGCCAGGAGAAGAAACTTCTCAGAGTAGGTATATTCAAATATCTTGGTAGATGTCCTGTAAAAGCCTAGTTAGATGGTGGTTTTGTCAAGCTTTGCGGTCTGTACCAATTACTTGGAGGTGCTTATTAAGTATATGGATTCCTGGTCTTACCTCCACTGATACATTGTATATAATACAGTTACCCAAGTAATATACTATACATCACTGCATAATGCTGATGCAGGAAGTTTGGGATAGAACCCCCAAATCTGCATTTTTAACAGGCAACCCTGAGATTCTGAAAGAGGTTATCTAGGAACCACTCTTGGAGGAATATGGGATCAGACTGATGCTTTTTAGTTCCAAATATTCAAACTTTGGACTAAGACTTTTCAACAATAAAAAGGAAGATATTGGTACATGCAGCAACATGGATGAGTCTCAAAAATATTTTGGTAAATGAAAAAAGAAGATAAAAGATTACACATTGTATGATTCCATTTATATGAAATTTGTGGAAGAGGCAAAACTCTTTAGACAGAAAGGAGGTTAGAGGTTGCTTAGAACTGGGGTTTGGGAGCAATAATTGCCTTCCAATGGGCACAGGGGAACTTTTGGGGGGTGTTGGAAATGTTCTGAAATGGGATTGTGGCGATGATTGCAAAACTCTATAAATTTACTAAAAATCATTGGACTGTACATTTAGAATGAATGAATTTCATGATATGTAAAGTATACCTCAATAAAACTGATGAAAATATCAATAAATATAGCTATTGCTATTACTATTTCTCTCATTCCACGATTGGTCTAACCTTCCTGGGCCTGAAAACCAGGAACAGTGATGGCCATAGGTGCAAGCAGCTGCCCTGCAGGCTCTGCTCTTAGTTTGGATAGGTGCTCTTGGGGTGAAGCAAAGACCAGGGTCTCCTCAAGTCTTGAGTGTGTCTCCCGATTATGCTTTTTGGACTCTGGGCGCCTCTGCTCTTTCCACAGTTCATGGATTGTATAAGGTCTGGGGGCGGAGCAAACTCAGGATGCTGAAATCAGCTAGATTTTTGGTGTCAAAGGGGCAGTTCCATTGTCTGAAGTTGGAATGTCTTTATTTGGGGCTGATCCCCCAGCAACTAGTACAAATTCCCTGATGTGGATTCTTAGGACGAACTGGGTTAAGAAGGCAGGCTCCTAGACCAGCCCAAAGTCTGCACGTTAGAAAAGCCAGATTTTCAATCTGTTGGGCTCCCTTGGCCAAGTGTGTTATAACCAACAGATAACAGAGTCAACTGCACTCAAATTCCTGATATTTTTCCATGGCATAATCCATGTGTAATCCTTGGTCTTCTAGGTCATGATTTGGGACGTTTACCTCTGGACAAGGGGCTTCAAGATCCAGCAATAATTACTCCTGTGTCCCTGTTTCAAAGAAGGTTGTCAGTTTAGAACCAGGGCAAGATTTGAGGATATAGTCCTGCAAAAGCAAATGTCAAAACTCTTAAGCTTGTTCTTACGTGCATGACCTAAAAAAAAAAAAAAAATTAGGAACACTGTTTTGCATGTAGGAGAGACTGTAAATATTTGCTGAACTGAATTCTAGTTACAACACTTTCTGCAGCCCCACCTTTACCAATCCCAACGTTTAGTAAAAGTGGCCCAAATCGTGTTAGTGCTACAGAATTTTTGCATTTCCCCAGGTGCAAGTTTTAACATCACTAGTTACACATTCAGTGGACATTCTTACGCTTACATAATCCAGTGTTCTATCCCATTTGCATGGAGTACACAAGAAGACTATATCTGACCAACAGGTAATGTTTTCATAAAATGTTAAATGTCCTCCCCGAGGACGTTTTTCTTCTACACTAATCCTCATTAGAGCATTCATGTTCACCAAGCGTGATCATCCAAAAATGTTTCTATACCATTAACTCCAACCTCCCTCTTTCAAAAATGTTGCTGACTCACAGTGAACAAAGCTGTTTGATATAGCACAATAGGACTGCTAAGAATACATCCCCTGCTTTGCCTGCACAGGTTCTGAGCCTCGCAGTTTCTCTCTTTTGGTACCACTGGATGGAAGGAAGCTCACGAAATGAGGGCTTTTATTTTTAAAAATCATTCTATTTCTTACAGCTCTCTTCCAGTGTTTCCATGGCCAGTGTCCAGCTTCACAGGAGGCGGAGGTGAGGCCACAGACCAAGGGTCTCTTGGTACACTTATGTTTTTAAGGCTTATCATAAGGTGTGTCTGCATTTGGCATGGAAACCAGATGAGATAAAGGCAAATAATAAAAGGCAGTCCTAGAAGTAGCAAACATTACCCCAAAAATGGCATGGGGAAAGGGTGCACCGCCTATAAAGATGTATTTAGATAACTGAGGGTCAGAAAGGGTAGACCTTTGATGGGCAAATATTTGCTGTTCTCTCTACAGGGGCACGTCTCTTTTACAAATGGGTGAGGAGAAGTAAAAGCAATTATTTACTTGTGGCACAAGAGAATGCTTGTTTATAACTCAAGATGTCCTCTTCTCTCCCTCCCTTCCTCTTGTCCCCTTCTTCATTCTGGAAAGAATTTCTTGTTAAGATAAATAATACGAAAATTTACCTGCTTTTGCCACTCTTAGTCAACATAGAATTGGCAGTTCCAGCTAAAGTAAGAAAACAAACAAAAAAGAAATACTCTACATCAAAATAAGTAAAATCACTTCTGTTCTGAGATGACATGATCGTGTGTGTAGAAATCCGTAGAGATAAAACAAAAAACGTTAGACTAATAAACAATTTCAGCAAAGGTGTAGGATACAATATCAACACAGAAAAATCAGTTACATTTCTATACCTTAATGATGAACTGTCTGAGAAGAAAATTTAAAAAGCAATTCCATTTAAAATATTATGAAAAAAATACTTAGAAATAACTTAACCAAAAAGGCAAAAGAAATGCGATAAATGGAATAATTCCTGCCATATCAGTAAACAAAGGAAGTCACAGTCATCAATAATTGCAGCCACAGCCTACAGTGAGCTGGTGAGCTCTGAGGGAACTCAGGGAGGAAACAGAATACCTGCCATCTAGCAGCCATCAGACTGCAGCCACTCCATAAGGTGAGCCCTGAGGAAACTCAGGATGTGAAAACACAGGATACTGGTCCCAGAAGCTGAGGTGCATAGCAAAGGAGTGATTTCAGTGAGCCCAGACTCTTGCATCTTCCCATACATAGAAAAGTGCTAAATTCCTTAACTTGAGATAATCTGGTTTTTGTCAATTAACAATTATCTTTGATATTCAGACTACCTGCCCTTTGTTGCAAAACTTCTATATAACCTGGCTTCCCCCAGCTTCCTTGGAACAGTTCTCTCAGGGTTACTTGAGATGCTGTCTCCTGGGCTTGAAGTCCTAAAAATTTCTGCTGAATAAAACATAACTCTCAACTTTTAGGTTGTGAATAATTTTTTAGTTGACAAATGTATAACTAAAAAATTTGTTTGAAGAAAGTAAAGTCACAGATATTGGAAAGACAACCATGTTTGTGAATGAAAGACAATATTAGGATGACAATATGAACCAAAGGGATCTACACATTCCACTGAACTTTGTATGTATCCCAGCATCATTTTTTTGCAGAAGTAGAAAATCTCACCCTAAAATTCATACGGAATCTCGAGGGACCCTGAATAGACAAAGCAATCTTGAAAAGAAAGAAACAAGTCTTGGAAAAGAAAAAGTAAAGTAAAAAGAGTGAACAGATTTGGGTTTCTCACAATTCCAGATTTCATAACTTACTACAAAGCTACTATCATCAAAATAGTGTGGGTAATGGTGTAAAGACAGATATAAAGACCAGTGAAATAGAACAGAATACAAAAATAAACTCAAATATAGCTAATGTTGTTTGACAAGGTTGCCAAGATCATTTACGGGAAAAGTGCAGTCCTTTCAACAAACAATGCTGAGGAAACTACATATCAACATGCAAAAGAAGGAAGTTAGACCTCTGCCTTACACACACACATGTACACGCACACACATACATGCACACGCACACACACAGGAACACACATGCACAAATCTCAAAATGCATCAAAGATGTAAACATACAAGGTACATATATGAAACCCTTAGAAGAAAAACTAGAGGGAAAGCTTGATGACATTGGATTTGGATATGTCACCAGAAGTACAGGCAACAAAAGAAAAAATACATAAATTAGTATTCATCAAAATTCAAAATATTTTTTTTGTGTCAAAGTAAACTACCAAGAGAGTGAAAAGTCAATCCACAGAATGGGAAAAAAGATCTTTGCAAATCATGTGTCTGATAAAGTTTAATAGAATGGAACTTCCTGGAAATACCATAAAACTTTATCTCAAATCGCCTTTTCTCAACTGTCCCAGACATTATTTGGTGACCTTTACTCTTTCATGCTTAATACTTCCATAATTAATCTTTTGATTATCCCTTCCTACTGATGCAAAATTTAAGGTTTTTATATCCTTTTCCTTCAGAGTTTGTCTTGACTACCACCATTTCTCTTCCCTACTGAATTCAAAGAGTTTTCTAAGAGCATTTGGACCTACACCTTGAAGTAGTCCTAGTGTCTTCCAACTGTTTGACTTGGACATGGTTGAATTTTTCACAATCTGTATGTGAACAGCCTACACATAAGAATGGAAATACATTGTTTCACAAACATCACACTGAGCAGTTTTGTGTATTCTCTCCACATCCTTCAGAAGTGACCTCTGTTACTCTTCTGTTTTTTTATTTGACTCCAATTTTCTATACAGTGCATCCAAAACCAAAGTAAATGTGTGGACAGGGTGACCCTTAGTTCCATCTGAAGGTGGCCAAGCTGTTTTGGTCACTTCCCCCAGCTCCTTCTTCTGTTCCCTCCCCTCTATATTTCAAAGGCACTACCTATTCTTCTTCATCTTTGTATTTTTGCACTTACAGAATGTCAGAGTTTGAGGGAAGTTGAAGGCCAATCACAGTCACAGAATAAGTGAAAGCATCAGATCACAACAGGAGTAAAGTGTTACATCAATAAACATCTTTATTATAGACAGAGTTGATACTCTTGTATAAGAAAATGCTCAGATTCTCAAAAAAGCATTCAAAGAACTCTTGTTAGGTAACATGCATTTCAACATCTGCTGGATGTTCATCCAATCTGTCCTCAATGAGAACAATTTCTTCATGTCCTGGAGCAAGTACATCTATTGTTCTTGATCTGATAACTAGAAAAGTCTTGCATAATCGTGTTCATGATTTCTGGCCACAAATTCAGATGAGTAAGAAGAAAACACAGTTCTTTCTTTTTCTTGGAAGTGATCTTTCTTGGAAAATGGAAGCTGAAAAACTTCTGTATACTGTATTTTAGATACAGAACCAAGTCTTGGGGGTCCCCCTGATCATCAGGGACTGGATCCACAAAGACACTTATTGTCCCAGGTCCTTTGGTCCATTTAGGTCTGGCTGCTCTGCATGATGGTCAATCCAGCTCCAGAGGGAAAAGAGATGGTTAATGCTTTGAGGTCTCAACGTCTAAATGTTGATATAAAAGAGAAAGAAGGGAGGATTTCCCTGGTGGCACAGTGGTTAAGAATCTGCCTGCCAATGCAGGGGACACAGGTTTGAGCCCTGGTCCAGGAAGATCCCACATGCCGTGGAGCAACTAAGCCCGTGCTCCACAACTACTGAGCCCGCGTGCCACAACTACTGAAGCCCATGTGCCTAGAGTCCATGCTCCGCAACAAAAGAAGCCACTGCAGTGAGAAGCCCACACACCGCAGCAAAGAGTAGCCCCCACTCGCCGCAACGAAGACCCAGCACAACCAAAAAACAAAACAAAACAAAAAACCCTTATTAAAAAAAAAAAGAGTGAAAGAAGTGAAAAAGTCTTAACATAATTGCCTATACGAGTGTGTGGGTGAACTTGCTTGGAACTGTGCTGGGAGAAAAGACGCTACATCAGAAGACTCTTTTCTTATTCTCCAGACCACAGAGATTTTCTTTCAGACATTGTCTGAAAGGTTGTTTCACATGACACAATAATTCTGGCATTCACAACAGAAACAGATAGATATCAAGGATTATTGCTCAAAAATACAGAAATTCAATGCCATTTATCCTATTATTTGGTCACAAACTCTTGAAGTTGTTTCCAATCAAGTCTGTGTTCCTCATCATTAAAACATCTTTTGTTGTCCCTCATGGGGAAGAATCCTGACCTCATGGATATGGTCTAATGTACACAACAATGCTAGTGGGATCCAAGTGAGACAGCTCTTTCGTTACTAACTGTCTAGCAAACACCAGATTTACTGTCACATGTATGCAACATAATAAAAAAGAGATGCCATTTTTATGTACCCCAGAATTTATTTGCCACAGAAACTCTATGTTCTACAGGAAATAAGGAGAAAAAGAAATGTTCATTTCCTATTGTTTCAGAAATTAATTAAAATTACAACCAAATAATAACCCAAAGCATGGAAAAATGATCATGGCTTAGTTCTGTGAAGTAGAGAAAAAAATAGAAATAAAAATAATTTTAATCGCTGACATACTCGAGGGGAAATGTAGCATTGATAGGAGCAACAACATCAATTATACTACCCAACATTTTGAGTGATTACTATTTACCAGGAAGCACTCTCAATGAATCAAACATCCTATGAAGTAAGCTCAAGAGCCCAGCCGCTCCGCGGCATGTGGGATCTTCGCGGACCCGGGCACAAACTCGTGTCCCCTACAACGGCAGGTGGACTCTCAACCACTGCGCCACCAGGGGAGCCCTATTTTTGTCATTTTTGTAAACCTCAAGAGACACTGTCTTATATAGATGTTTGCACATTTATCCCTCCTTTCCTACTTCCTGCTTCCACCCTTAATCTGACAATAGGGTGGGTAAGGTGGATAATTTTTTGGGGGGAAGGGGAACGTTGGCAGAAATCTTCTTGCATTACATTTGTACTTTATGGAAAATGGGTAATTAATTGCAAGAAGGGAGACTGCTAGAGCTGATTTTCCAACTTTTCCCAAGGGCACCCCATGGTTAAGGTATGCCCACCTGCTCCAGTAGCACACCTGGATTCACACTGCAGGTGAGCAAGATATGCTTGGTATTTCACACATATCCTGCCATGCCAGGTGTAGTTCCATTCTTCTCCCTACGGGTCACCTGCACCAACATTTAATGATGCCATTGAGAGCCACCAGGTTAGATGTTCTAAGGATCATTCCATGTCTGGTGAGGAAGTTATCCAAAATTG
Source organism: Mesoplodon densirostris (assembly GCF_025265405.1). Lineage (NCBI taxonomy): Eukaryota > Metazoa > Chordata > Mammalia > Artiodactyla > Ziphiidae > Mesoplodon > Mesoplodon densirostris. The sequence continues at coordinate 158,795,615 of NC_082664.1, read as the reverse complement.
GGTGGCCCCAGTGACTACCTCACATTGAGGACAGTCAGAATTTGCCCATGAGATCAATTATAGAGACCACATATGGTTGTAACTGGGCTCAAGAATACACTAGTTGGTATTCCACAGCCTGACCTTCCCTTGTGTGCTCTCTGATTGTGGATGTTACTTGGATTTCAGCTGATGATTTTTCTTCTTTGGTCAGCCCTCTGAGTATTCAGCTCCCCTGCCTTCTGCACCACTGAAGACACTCATTCAAATGGCAGGTGTCTGGTCAGAATGTTGTGGAATTTTAATATCCAGACACACTCAAAAGCAATTACAGTGTTGCTGATAGCAATTTAATAGCAATACCAATTCCCTCTTTATAAGGAGATTAACATCTTTGATGTAGTGGGCTATTTTCTAACCTGTTCTAATCTTTGGCTCATTCATATTGCATTCTGTCAAGACTCATGAAGAATATAAGATATCAACCTAATTTGTGAGCTAACAAATCAGTTTGCCCTGGTTTCACGATGCTGGTAGAGGAAAGACTGTTTATTACTCACAACAATTGCTGTAACCAAAATAAGAGTATCATTTTCCAGCTTTGTTGAGACATAATTGACATATAACATTGTATAGTCTTAAGGTTTACAATGTGATGATTTGGTGTACGTATACATTGCTAAAATGTTCACTACAACAAAGTTTGTTGTGCTAGTTCCTTGAGCCCTTATTTCTAAAGGTTGAAGTGAAGGGGCCAGGTGATACCTGAACATGCAGTGAGTTGAGTTATAGGAGAAAAGCCTTGAGTCTAGGGCCCCTGGATCAATTACAGTGGGCACTCAGCATCCCTGCCCTGTCTCTGGAGGGAGATATTTTCTTTATATTACTGGACAGTAAACACACCTTCCATTTCTCTGGATGGAGCCATGATCTCTATATTGCAAGACTGTTCACTGTACAAATGTCTTGAAAAAATTAATGTGGGATGAAGGGTAGTCAGTGCCTCTGCTTATCGGGTGTACAGAAATGCGAAAAACTGTGCAACCTTATCTTCCAAGGGGCACTTACCCACTTCTAACAGCTGACTCCTGATTTCATTAGTAGCCTTTATCCTCCATTAGAATATAAACTCAAGGCATTTAACAATAATTTATTTCTGTCTACATTATTTATTGATAAAACAATATCTGGCACATAAAAATTTTCAATAAAGTTTTGCTGAATGAATCAATGAATGAATGGCAAAATATGCAAGAACTAATCAAAATACTAAAGCATAGACAAATGATGAAGAAATTAAATTAATGAATATGATACACTACTTAAAACAAGCAAAATATAATACTGGATTTTTAAAATAATATTTGATAGCTTCAGAAAATACTTCTGTTAGGTCAAAGGAAAGTATACAATTTGTATGTTGAAGATTATTTTGATTTGTAAATAAAATACAAACTCACATATTTGTAAAGGAAAATCATGAAGGAAAATGTACCAAACGTTAAATGTAATGGGCTAGTTACAGGTTATCTTTATTCTCTATCCTTTCCTTTTTTCCCCCAAATTTCTGTAATTTGAATGTATGACTTTAATGATCAGGAAAAACAAACATCCTTATCTTTTTCCTTGAAATATAGATGACTTATAATATTATATTATTTCAGATGTACAACAGAGTGATTTGTTATTTTTATAGATTATATTCCATATAAAGTTACTATAAAATATTGGGTATATTCCCCATTATTCTAGGTTGTAGGGTTTTCCCTTTCAGCACTTTAAATACATCATGCCATACCCTTCTGCCTACATAGTTTCTACAGAAAAATCAGCTGATAGCTCGATAGGGTTTTCCTTGTATGTGACTCGTTTTTCTCTTGCTGCCTTTCGAATTCTCTCTTTAAATTTTGCTGTTTTAATTATGATATGTCTTGGTGTGGACCACTTTGGTTTTATCTTGTTTGGGACTCTCTGTGCTTCCTGCACCTGGGTAGCTTTTCTCGTTTTCAGGTTCAGGAATTTTTTTGCATAATTTCATCAAATACACTTTCTGCCCCTTTCTCTCTCCTACTTTTGGGACCCCTATAATGTGAATGTTAGTATACCTGATGTTGTCCCAGAGGTCCTTTAAACTGATCTCTTTTTTAAATTTTGTTTTTCCTTTTGCTGTTTTTATTGCATGATTTCCATAATTCTACCTTCCAGATCACTTATGAGTTCTTCCATATCACGTAACCTGCTATTAATTCCTTCTAGTGTGTATTTCACCTTAGTTATTGTATTCTTCGGGTCTGACTGGTTATTTTTAAAAATATTTTCTAGTTACTTGTTAACTTTCTCACTGTGTTAATCTACTCTTTTCCCTAGTTCAGTTAGCATTCTTATTACTAATGCTTTGAACTGTGGTAAATTATTTTGGTAAGTTACTTATCTGTTTCATTAGCTATTTTTTTCAGGTGTTTTTTTCTTATTCTTTCATTTGAAACAAATTCCTTTGTTTTCTCATTTTTCTTAACTTTCTCCATCTCTATGAAATTAGGTGAAACAGTTACCTATCCCTGTCTTGAAAGGGTGTGCTTGTGTGGAAGCAACCCTAGAGGCTTTTTTTTCAAAATAAATTTATTTATTAATTAATTTATTTTTGGCTGTGTTGAGTCTTCTTTGCTGCACGTGGGCTTTCTCTAGTTGCGGCGAGAGGGGGCTACTTTTCCTTGCATGTGCGTGCTTCTCATGGTGGTGGCTTTTCTTGCTGCGGAGCAAGGGCTCTAGGTGCATGGGCTTCAGTAGTTGTGGCATGTAGGCTCAGTAGTTGTGGCTTGTGGGCTCTAGAGCACAGGCTCAGTAGTTGTGGCACACAGGCTTAGTTGCTCCATGGCATGTGGGATCTTCCCGGACCAGGGCTCGAACCTGTGTCCCTTGCATTGACAGGAGGATTCTTAACCACTGAGCCACCAGGGAAGTCCCAACCCTCGAGGCTTTGGTGGGAGAGCTGGAGCTGAAGTGAGCACAGGTCACGTCTTTCCCCAGGTTGTGCTGGCAGCTATCACCTTGGTGGGAGGTGGGACGGGGGAGGCTAGAGCCAGAAACAAGTCTGAGCTGAGGTTTTTTCTATGCTCAGTGGCTGGCACCATCGTATTGGGCCAGGCTAGGTCGCAAGGTGCTGGAGCAGAAGCCCTGAGGGTTGGGCCCAAACTGGTTACATTCCCTTTAAGTACGCATCCTCTCCCTGCCTGCCCCACCAGCACTGGTACCTTTGCCCAAGAGGGGAGCAGTGCTGGAGGAAGACAGGTTGGAGCAGGCACCTGGTGTGGGCTGCTGTGCATGATTGTACATCCTGGCACACCTGTCAGAGCTCCAGAACACTTCTGATCTGCCACCTTTACCAATGGCAGTAATGGCCACCCTTGCCCTGTTCAGATGTCATGCTGGCCTGAGCCAGTTCTGTCCTCCACAACTGCACACTGTCCCCAGCACTGGCAGCCCTTGCCTTAGTAGGAGCTGACCTGGAGCCAGAGGTGCTGAAGTGGGCATTGGCTGGGCATTGGCCTGGGCCAGGTTGTACCCTGGGGCTGTCAGAGTAAACTGGCCAGAGTCTTGGGCAGTTTCAATCTGCTTCCTCTGCCTAGTTCCCAGGAGCAAGCAAGAGTGTGCACCTTTTTCAAGAAGAGAGTCTAGGTTTCTTACAGCTCTCCTGTTAGTCCCACTGGTTTTCACACCAGCTACGGGGACTCCACTTCCTGGTGGTGGGCCCCAGGGCTGTGGTCCCCAGTATGTGGTTTGAACGGCTCACCCTCCAGGGAGGATCTCCGAGACTGAATCCCTGTAATCCCCTCCTCTTCTGTGTCCCTCCTTGGGGCAAAAGTCCTGATCTGATTGCTTCTCTTCCCTTTGCACCCAACTCTATGTAGATGTTTCTTTACAGCCTTGGCTGTGTAAGGACCTTCCTTCTGGTCCCCAGTGTGTTTTCAGTGTTAATCACTCCATATGTAGATGTAAGCTTGATGTGCTCATGGGGGAGGTGAGCTCAGCATCCTCTTGCTCTGCCATCTGGATCTCCTCCCCAAGACAGTGGTTTTAAAACTCATTGTGTACTAAGTTTAATACCTGTGATTGTCCAGGAACAGTTTCTGCCAATTTATTTTCTTCCTTTCATGGACCATGTTTCTCCTTCTTTCTTTCTTTCTTCCTTCCTTTCTTTCTTTCTTTCTTTCTTCCTTTCTTTCTTTCTTTCTTTCTTTCTTTCTTTCTTTCTTTCTTTCCTTCCTTCCTTCCTTCCTCTCTCGTATGCCGTGTGTGTGTGTGTGTGTGTGTGTGTGTGTGTGTGTGTGTGTATGTCTCTGTGTGTTTACGATTGGGCACCTGAAACAACAAGCAAATACCCACTCATTGCAGATTTGTTCCATGCCATGACTGTCCTTCACTAATTAGCTTGGCATGCTCCTAGTCTTGGGATCAGCCCAACAGGAAAGTTAAAGGGCTACTCAGTTCTTTTCTGACTCTGCATCTTGCCTGGTATCTGTGTGGCTTTTTTTTTTTTTTTCCTTTTTGCGTTATGTGGGCCTCTCACTGTTGTGGCCTCTCCCGTTGCGGAGCACAGGCTCCGGATGCACAGGCCCAGCGGCCATGGCTCACGGGCCCAGCCGCTCCGCGGCATATGGGATCCTCCCAGACCGGGGCACGAACCCGTATCCCCTGCATCGGCAGGCGGACTCTCAACCACTGCGCCACCAGGGAGGCCCTGTGTGGCTTTTTGATTCTCCTGAATACATGAATGCCTTACTATCCCCCAAATCCACACCCCAGTTCTACTTAGGGTTTTATGTGGTCTATGCTATGTCTCCTCCTTTAATCCCTTTTCCCTGGCGTCTGTGCATATATAATCCCCCTGCAGCTGTAATGAACCATTCCAGCTGCTTTTCAGTTTAAGCTTAGGGTTAGGTGAAACAGACACCAGTTTTTAGACAGCCCCAAATAGGTTGTGACATTGCAAATAAGGTTTTCTGTGATCATTCTGGTCTGAGGGATGTGACTGGGAGCTGAGCTGCTGTTCTTTACAGATCAAGACTGCAATGCACCAGGCAGGAGGGGGGTACAGGTGAGTAAAAACACCATGAAATGTCCTACCACTCTGTTCTGGATTTTTCCTAATTGGGTGTTCACTTTGTTGCTCTAGGTTTTTGTTTGACTGTTTTCCAGAATGACTATGAAGTTTTATAGCAAGATTCTGTTTTTTTCCTTATGTTTCCATGGGAGAATTCAGCACTCCCTACCTCACCATTTAGCTGACATTAATCTACATGTTAAATTTTAATTGGCTTCACAACATTCCCCTGTATCAATGTTTCACAATTTCCCTAACTCCTCCCAATTTTATTATAATTTAACTTGTTTACAGGTTTTTCTTTTATGAATAATGTTGAGCAAGATAATAAATTATATGAAGTATCATTTACATCATGACAATTTTCAGAAGTTCTCTAACTAGGTAAAAGGTATGAACAAAGATTCTGCTTGCATACAGCACACAGTAAAAACTATTAATAATTAACCTCCCGTAAGCACTCTGCTAGAATGTCTGATTTTGGTATCATTTTCAGGATTTCACCCCCATCTGTAAGCAAAATAATTTTCCTGGTGGGAAATGTCAAAAGGCAAATTTATTGTCATTTGAAGTTTTCATTCTTTATTAAGGGCTAACATTTTGAAAAATGCTTATTAGTCACTCCTTTAAGTTGTGTGATTGTGTGTGTGTGGGTGTGTGTGCTGTAATATAGTTAATTGTTTCAATTGATGTTTGGTCAAGGTTGTGCTTCATAATTAGAAAAACAAAAAAGATTGGTATGTGGAGGTTTCTAGTCTTAACATATGGTCAATAATTGTTCAGCAAATCCCATGCAATAATTTACAGTAATGTAAGTGGATCCAGAATTATAAATTTACTTATTAAAAATATGAGGTAAAATATTTCCAAGCAATTAGTGATTTATTTATCATTATACAATACTTAATATTATTCTGTTAAAAAACCCAAACAAGTTAATTGCCTTCAAATATTCCTTACTCCATGGCTACTGATTTAATCATGCTCCTCCTGCAATATTTCTGCTAACATTGGACAGTACAGTGGGGTGTTACCTTCCTGTTATTCATAGCCTGTGAGGGCAGAAGAAAAAGTCAGAGTCTGCTTAGTCAGAGGAGCAACAGGCAATGGACCCCAAATGCCAGTGTCTGGAACTTAATGATGGCCACTTCATTCCCATTCTGGGATTTGGAACCTATGCCCCTGAGGAGGTAACAGTTGTGGGCTGGGGTTAGGGTTAGAAAAGAAAATGGATGTAACATGAGTAGAAGTGGACTTAGGTTGTCAAATTATTGAGTTACTGTGCGACTCTGGGAGGGTCACTTGGTTCTACTAACCAGGCTAGAATTAACCCCTATGAAAGGGGAGAAAGCATTCAGTCTTCCCTCGGCATCAGCATCTGAAGCTGTGGTCACCTACCGATTATTCTGGGTTTCCCTCCAGTGTCTGTCTCTTTCCCAGCTTGGCAGAAGAGGTGAAACTCAGTCATCAAGAACACTGACTGTCAGATGCTTTGCTTTGAGGGTGATTGCAATGGTGTGGTTTCTCTGTATGTTTCATTCATTCAAGAACTCTTTCCTCTTTCCAAAAAGAAGTATTTGAGGTAAAAGGTCCTGAAGATGAGGTGAATGAAAAATAATGGGAGAGAATTGCTCTTCTACTGTGTTGTGCCTGCTAGGTGCCAGACGAGAAATGCTCCGTCTGTGTTTTGCCTTGTTTTTCTGTTTCTGCTTGGAAAGTTATTCTAATGGAATATATAATATCACTTGAGAGGATAAGCTACAGTCTTATAGGGCAAGGTTTCAATTCTTGTTTTTTTGTAATATATTTTTTATTAAACTATAATCTTCAGTGCTTGGGTATAAGAGGGGCAAAATGGACAATTTGCTAGACTGGAAGCCAGAAAGTTTGCTGTCCATCTTGTCTTTGGAGTACATAGTTGTACGACAAAGAACTGGTCCTTAAACTTTGAGCCTCACCTTTTTCATCTATAAAACAGAAGGAAATATTTAGAGACATTTTGGAGATTGAAGACAGGACATGTTTATTCATTTATTTTAAATTAATTAATTAATTAATTTTTGGCTGCATTGGGTCTTCTTTGCTTTGCATGGGCTTTCTCTAGTTGTGGCGAGTGGTGGCTTCTCTTGTTGCAGAGCACGGGCTCTAGGTGCACTGGCTTCAGTAGTTGTGGCATGCCAGCTTCAGTAGTTGTGGCATGTGGGCTTCAGTAGTTGTGGCCCACGGGCTCTAGAGTGCAGGTTCAGTAGTTGTGGTACATAGGCTTAGTTGCTCTGCGGCATGTGGGAACTTCCCAGATCAGGGCTCCCACCTGTGTCCCCCTGTGTTGGCAGGCGGGTTCTTTTCATTTTTTTTCTTTTTTAAATTTATTTTTTATTGAAGTATAGTTGATGTACAGTATTATACAAGTCACAGGTATACAATATAGTGATTCACAATTTTTAAAGGTTATACTCCATTTATAGTTATGAAATATTGGCTATATTCTCTGTGTTGTACAGTATATCTTTGTAGATTATTTTATTTTTTATTTTTTTATTAGTTTCTGCTTTATAACAAAGTGAATCAGTCATACATATACATCTGTTCCCACATCCCTTCCCTCATGCATCTCCCTCCCTCCCACCCTTCCCATCCCACCCCTCCAGGCGGTCACAAAGCACCGAGCTGATCTCCCTGTGCTCTGCAGCTGCTTCCCACTATCTATCTACCTTACGTTTGGTAGTGTATATATGTCCATGCCTCTCTTTCACTTTGTCACAGCTTACCCTTCCCCCTCCCCATATCCTCCAGTCCATTCTCAAGTAGATCTGTGTCTTTATTCCCGTTTTACCCCTAGGTTCTTCATGACATTTTTTTTAAATTCCATATATATGTGTTAGCATACGGTATTTGTCTTTCTCTTTCTGACTGACTTCACTCTGTATGACAGACTCTAGGTCTATCCACCTCATTACAAATAGCTCAGTTTCATTTCTTTTTATGGCTGAGTAATATTCCATTGTATATATGTGCCACATCTTCTTTATCCATTCATCCGATGATGGACACTTAGGTTGTTTCCAGCTCTGGGCTATTGTGAATAGAGCTGCAATGAACATTTTGGTACATGTCTCTTTTTGAATTACGGTTTTCTCAGGGTATATGCCTAGTAGTGGGATTGCTGGGTCATATGGTAGTTCTATTTTTAGTTTTTTAAGGAACCTCCATACTGTTCTCCATAGTGGCTGTACCAATTCACATTCCCACCAGCAGTGCAAGAGTGTTCCCTTTTCTCCACACCCTCTCCAGCATTTATTGTTTCTAGATTTCTTTTTTTTTTTAAATTTTATTTTACAAATTTAATCAGTTTTACATATACATATGTTCCCATATCCACTCCCTTTTGCGTCTCCCTCCCACCCTCCCTATCCCACCCCTCCAGGCGGTCACAAAGAACCGAGCTGATCTCCCTGTGCTATGCGGCTGCTTCCCACTAGCTATCTACCTTACGTTTGGTAGTGTATATATGTCCATGCCGCTCTTTCACTTTGTCACAGCTTACCCTTCCCCCTCCCCATATCCTCAAGTCCATGCTCTAGTAGGTCTGTGTCTTTATTCCTGTCTTACCCCTATGTTCTTGATGACATTTTTTTCTTAAATTCCATATATATGTGTCAGCATACAGTATTTGTCTTTCTCTTTCTGACTTACTTCACTCTTTCACTCTGTATGACAGACTCTAGGTCCATCCACCTCATTACAAATAGCTCAATTTCATTTCTTTTTATGGCTGAGTAATATTCCATTGTATATATGTGCCACATCTTCTTTATCCATTCATCCGTTGATGGACACTTAGGTTGCTTCCATCTCCTGGATATTGTAAATAGAGCTGCAGTGAACATTTTGGTACATGACTCTTTTTGAATTATGGTTTTCTCAGGGTATATGCCCAGTAGTGGGATTGCTGGGTCATACGGTAGTTCTATTTGTAGTTTTTTAAGAAACCTCCATACTGTTCTCCATAGTGGCTGTACCAATTCACATGCCCACCAACAGTGCAAGAGTGTTCCCTTTTCTCCACACCCTCTCCAGCATTTATTGTTTCTAGATTTCTTGATGATGGCCATTCTGACTGGTGTGAGATGATATCTCATTGTAGTTTTGATTTGCATTTCTCTAATGATTAATGATGTTGAGCATTCTTTCATGTGTTTGTTGGCAGTCTGTATATCTTCTTTGGAGAAATGCCTATTTAAGTCTTCTGCCCATTTTTGGATTGGGTTGTTTGTTTTTTTGCTATTGAGCTGCATGAGCTGTTTATAAATTTTGGAGATTAATCCTTTGTCAGTTGCTTCATTTACAAATATTTTCTCCCATTCTGAGGGTTGTCTTTTGGTCTTGTTTATGGTTTCCTTTGCTGTGCAAAAGCTTTGAAGTTTCATTAGGTCCCATGTGTTTATCTTTTTTTTATTTCCATTTCTCTAGGAGGTGGGTCCAAAAGGATCTTGCTGTGATTTATGTCATAGAGTGTTCTGCCTATGTTTTCCTCTAAGAGTTTGATAGTTTCTGGCCTTACATTTAGGTGTTTAATCCATTTTGAGCTAATTTTTGTGTATGGTGTTAGGGAGTGATCTAATCTCATACTTTTACATGTCCCTGTCCAGTTTTCCCAGCACCACTTATTGAAGAGGCTGTCCTTTCTCCACTGTACATTCCTGCCTCCTTTATCAAAGATAAGGTGACCATATGTGCGTGGGTTTATCTCTGGGCTTTCTATCCTGTTCCATTGATCTATCTTTCTGTTTTTGTGCCAGTACCACACTGTCTTGATTACTGTAGCTTTGCAGTATAGTCTGAAGTCAGGGAGCCTGATTCCTCCAGCTCCGTTTTTCGTTCTCAAGATTGCTTTGGCTATTCAAGGTCTTTTGTTTTTCCAAACAAATTTTGAAATTTTTTGTTCTAGTTCTGTGAAAAATGCCAGTGGTAGTTTGATAGGGATTGCATTGAATCTGTAGTTTGCTTTGGGTAGTAGAGTCATTTTCACAATATTGATTCTTCCAATCCAGGAGCATGGTATATCTCTCCATCTATTTGTATCATCTTTAATTTCTTTCATCAGTGTCTTATAATTTTCTGCATACAGGTCTTTTTTCTCCTTAGGTAGGTTTATTCCTAGATATTTTATTCTTTTTGTTGCAATGGTAAATGGGAGTGTTTTCTTGATTTCATTTTCGGATTTTTCATCATTAGTGTACAGGAATGCCAGAGATTTCTGTGCATTAATTTTGTATCCTGCTACTTTACCAAATTCATTGATTAGCTCTAGTAATTTTCTGGTAGCATCTTTAGGATTCTCTATGTATAGTATCATGTCATCTGCAAACAGTGACAGCTTTACTTCTTCTTTTCCAATTTGGATTCCTTTTATTTCCTTTTCTTCTCTGATTGCTGTGGCTAAAACTTCCAAAACTAGGTTGAATAAGAGTGGTGAGAGTGGGCAGCCTTGTCTTGTTCCTGATCTTAGTGGAAATGGTTTCAGTTTTTCACCATTGAGGACAATGTTGGCTGTGGGTTTGTCATATATGGCTTTTATTATGTTGAGGAAAGTTCCCTCTATGCCTACTTTCTGCAGGGTTTTTATCATAAATGGGTGTTGAATTTTGTCGAAAGCTTTCTCTGCATCTATTGAGATGATCATATGGTTTTTCTCCTTCAATTTGTTAATATGGTGTATCATGTTGATTGATATGCATATATTGAAGAATCCTTGCATTCCTGGAATAAACCCCACTTGATCATGGTGTATGATCCTTTTAATGTGCTGTTGGATTCTGTTTGCTAGTATTTTGTTGAGGATTTTTGCATCTATGTTCATCAGTGATATTGGCCTGTAGTTTTCTTTCTTTGTGACATCCTTGCCTGGTTTTGGTATCAAGGTGATGGTGGTCTCGTAGAATGAGTTTGGGAGTGTTCCTTCCTCTGAAATTGTTTGGAAGAGTTTGAGAAGGATGGGTGTTAGCTCTTCTCTAAATGTTTGACAGAATTCGGGCAGGCGGGTTCTTAACCATTGTGCCACGAGGGAAGCCCCTGGGCATGTTTAATTTGCAGCGTAAAGTGGGATGAGGGGAGGTAAGGGTCCAGGCTATTCCTGAAGCTCACTGGTTCATTCCTGGGTACATCTCCGAATGTCCGTACATTTAAGGAAAACCAGGACTAGACCCAACAAAGGGCAGTTAGACCAAGTATCTACCTCCTTGAAAAAGAAAAGATTCTGAATCACATAAAAAGAAACGGAATATTATTCAGCCTTATAAAAGAAGTTATCCCGCCATTTGCAACAACATGGATGAACCCAGAGAACATTAAGCTAAGTGAGATAAGCCAGACATAGAAAGACAAATACTGCATGATCTCTTTATGTGTAGAATCTTAAAAAATCAAACTCACAGAAGCATAGAGGCATGGTGACCAGAAGCTAGGGCCATGGCTGGGAAAAATGTAAAGATATTGGTCAAAGGGTACAAACTTTCAGTTATAAGATGAATAAGTTCTTGAGACCTAATATACAACATGGTGATTATAGTTAATAATAATGGGTTATATTCTTGAGATTTGCTAAGAGAGTAGATCTTAAGTGTTCTCACCACCCCCAAAAGTTAGCTATGTGAGGTGATGAATCTGTTAACTAGCTTGATTGTGGTAAATCATATCACAATAGATACTTATATGAAAACATCACTTTGTACACCATAAATAGATACGGTTTTTATTTGGTGTATTCTGTGTGGCTACACTGGTAGACAGAGGACTCTTAGAAGCATTCATCTTGTTTCTTGATGCTTTGTACCATGAACCTTATACCTTTGTTGACTTTGCTTAAAATATCTCACTGTATAAATCATATCCATGACTACAACTTTATGCTCAGTCTTATGAGTTCCTCCAGAAAATCACTGAAACTGGAGGTGGTCTTGGGGACCTCTAATGCCAGTGATAAACCAGTGATTGCCTGGGATTGAAGGACTTCCTGGATGTCCAACTTTAATTACTTACCAGGAACATTGAGAGAAACTGTTACGCGTTCTTCACCACACATGCAGAACTAACCAAGTGCATGAAGAAAAGTTGATTCTTGGGAAGATCAAATCTTGTGTTTTAGCAATCTCTTAATCCTGTGGATATCCAACTACTACCTTTGTTGCTTATGTAGGTTCCTAAGAGTGAAGCTCTGGAGGTCACCAAATTTGCTATTGATGTTGGGTTCCGCCATATTGACTGTGCTCATTTGTACCAAAATGAAGAGCAGGTTGGACAGGCCATTCGCAGCAAGATTGCGGATGGCACTGTGAAGAGAGAAGACATATTCTACACTTCAAAGGTGCTGTGTGTGTTGTGTGAGTGTGCACATGTGTGCAACATGATTGTGCACAGGTGACAATTATATAATAGGATGAGTAGTTGTTTGGTGAACTGTGCTTATTGGTATAACTTTTTTCACACATATTTGTATATTAAATCTGGTATCCAAAAAGAAAATGAGAGTGATGATGGCATTCTCATAATTGCTGTGTTCAAATTTTAATTTTAAAGTAAAGTCACTTTACTTCTCTGATCCTAGACCAGAGCTGTGTGATTTCATATGGGCTAATGAATCAGACAGAACTGTGATCAGATTATAGCCTTTCTTATCATCTAGGGGACTTTCTAAAATTTCTTCAAATTCTAAATCTCAGTTCTTACGTCCATCAATGAGAGAGAGCAATAGGAGAGGCAGTTTGTATATTACACAAGATCTAGCAAAAGTGTCTTGAATTATGTTCTGCTCATATTAACATGTTCAAAGCACTTTTCCTACAGTTATGTAAACAAACAGATACTAATTCCTGAGAGGATTGATTCTTTGATAGAATTAGATTAAGTTTGTGAACTGCTTTTAAACTCTATCAAACATAATTCAGATGATGAGTACGGTAATTGTTTGATAATACTTTTTATTTCTTGGATCATTTCTTTTTATTGTGAATGATGTACTGATGATAAAATCAATCAAATAATAAAGTTTACTTGGGTTGGTTAGATAAAAAATGGAACTGAAAAAGAAACAGAGTGATTTTCCTCTGTGGTCATCTGTTTCTAATCAGGAAAACTGTCTAATTTTTAGGTGAAAGAAGAAAAACAAAATTACCTAAGGCATTAATTTAACATAGCTCCCATTCTTTAACCTCTGCAGCTTTGGTCCACTTTCCTTCGACCAGAGTTCGTTCAACCATCCTTGGAAAAGTCACTGAAAAATCTTCAACTGGATTATGTTGATCTCTATATTATTCATTTTCCAGCAGCTCTGAAGGTTTGAAATTTGTGTGATCACATCAATTTTATTTCTTGTGTGAGAATATCTATCAACTTGCACGGATGGTTGAATTCAGATTTTTCTTAGTAAGATGTAGGGATGATTACACTAGAGTAGAATTCCCAAAATCATAATCTCTGATTATCTTTTTACTGGGTTTCTTTGAATCCTTAATTTCCTTTCCATGCCTCCAAGAGAAAAGAGTTCAACAATCTCACATCCTCTGCCTCAAAAACTTGAGGAAATAAAAATAGACGCGTTCAACACAGTGTCCCGAGCCTCTTGGGGATTTCATGAACACACAGTTTGGTGCAGCAGTGGTGAGCAATGAAGCTGCCTTACACTTGAACATGATAAGTTTATCTCCTCTTTCACCCTTTCAAATTAACCGGAGTTGGTGGTGCTCTCTCTGGGTGGGTCTAAACCTAGCATCCTTTACAGGGACTAGGGAGACCTTGCCTACACCATTGGCTGTCTTCACAATGAGTTTTGTAGACTGCACTTAGCCATTAAGAACTGCATTATGTAGAACTCTTGATCTGAAGTTACAGAAATCTACTCAAACTACCCTATGCGAAAGAGTTTATTGGACTATGTAGACGGGAAGTCCCAGCCATGGATAGATTTAAGGATTTGCAGTACTCTTCAGAAATGTCTCCTCTTTTTCTATCCCTTAACTTTGTAGTACTCTTGGTTTGCTTTATTTTTACCTCAACATTTTCCTTTGGTGGCAAATTAACCTTGATCAGTTCAAGGCTCATGGTCATTAACATTTGAGAGCATGTCTGGATCTTCTATATTCCATATTAACCTAAAAAGAGCCTTGCTGATTCATGTGCCTGCCCTAGGGCTATCAGATGTTCAGAGGGAAAAGGAAATCGGATTGTCAGGCTTAAGTCAAGATTGCACATTTTTCTGGAAATAAAGCCATGTAACTTATTGCCATTCTTTACATAAGTCACTCTAAGCCCCCTTTGGGACCCAGGAAAATTCTGTTTATTAAAACATATAGTAAGTGTAAGAGATCTAGAATGTTACTACACCTACCTCATGGATGTTTAGTGTCCTGGTCCTAGATGTGCCTGGCAGCCTGGTTAAGTGTGGGGAAATTATTTAGTGACATCTTTAAAATGACTGCTTCTATTTTATTCCAGCCAGGGGAGGAACTTTTTCCCAAAGATGAAAATGGAAAAATGATATTTGACACAGTGGATCTCTGTCGCACGTGGGAGGTGAGTCCGTGGAGGAGAGAGCCCAGGGGAGGAAGTCAGGAGAGGGGGAACCCCTTTCATTTCTTCCACCTGTGAGAATGGGCTGTGGACCATCAGATCCAGCAGTTCATGAACTTTAAAGGGCTGTTATGCTGGGGTGGTGTGGACGAAATCATTGCTGAAATGTTCACAGAGAGAAATGGAGAAGAATTTGGGACAATGAAGATAAGCATCTCTTTCCTTCAGTGTGATATGTCTTCTTCTGAGTTTTTCTAAGGAAGAGACAGTAATTGTTATTTTATTTTATTTTATTTTTTATAAATTTATTTATTTATTTATGGCTGCATTTGGTCTTCACTGCGGTGCACAGGCTTCTCATTGTGGTGGCTTCTCTTGTTGCAGAGCATGGGCTGTAGGCACGTGGGCTTCAGTAGTTGTGGCTCGCAGGCTCTGTGCCTCTCGCAGTAGAGCGCAGGCTCAGTAGTTGTGGTGCACAGGCTTAGTTGCTCCGCAGCATGTGGGATTTTCCCTGACCAGGGCTTAAACCCGTGTCCCCTGCATTGGCAGGCGGATTCTTAACCACTGCGCCACCAGGAAGTCCCGTAATTCTTATTCTTGTGTCACAACCTTCTTCCCCTTTTTTCTTCTTGATAATCCATGCTAATTCTTGACAGTTGACCCTGTTAGCACTTTTTCAGCATTTATTCTTGCTCTATAGCCCATTGCAAATCATGTTCACTACCCCTTCCCCCCCAGGCCCTGGAGAAGTGTAAGGACGCAGGACTGGCCAAGTCCATAGGGGTGTCCAACTTTAACCGCAAACAGCTGGAGAAGATCCTGAACAAGCCGGGGCTCAAGTACAAGCCAGTCTGCAACCAGGTGAGCAGCCTCCATCTCCTCTCCTTTCTGCTCTTCATAACCTCCTTCCTGCAGTAGAGCCAGATGTCTATTTGTCTTCTGCTCCTATTCATCCTACCTTTGTGGGACAGAAGATTCTAGAGAGCAGAGCCTCTGTCTGGAAGGGCATGAATAGAACCCAGAATGGTATCTCTGTGTGATTAAGTCTTGGTGGAAAAGATGGGGAGGGCTTCCTGCTAAATTGTGGGTAGGAATTTAGGGAAGGTAAAGGAGATAAAGGAGAGTTAGAATAGTTACCCAGAACTTAGAGGAAGGTGGCATTTCCCTGATCTGTAAAGGATGACCAGAAATTGGATGGTGAAAGTGCCTTGGAGGGAACTGTGTACAGGTAGGAAGGCCATGAAAACATGGAATGAGAAGCAAATAAAGAGTGAAAATGAGATCTCATTGAGGTTTTAAGAGTTTGTGTGGGGCTCAGATGCCTGAGTCCTTAGTCTTAGTGTCTCTGCTTTTAGAGATCTTCAACAGGAAGCATAGTACAGAAAAATTTGCTGGAGACTATGAAATTCATCCAGGTTAGAGGGTGAAGTTAATGTCTTATGGTGATACTAACAGTAGATGAAATAGTCACTCAGGAATTAGAGCAGACCTTGTGATTTACTCGGTCTTGGTATGGTTCTCCCATTGATTTCTACCTTAAAATTAAATGTTTAAACACATTTTTTCTCTGTTTGATCCTGTGCTCGTATATTTTTTGTTGTATTTTTACTTTTTTGTGGTGAGAAAACTTAATAAGAGATTCGTCCTCTTAAATTTTAAGTATACAATACTATACAATACAATGTAATACAATATTGTTAACTGCAGGGACAACGCCGTACAGCATATCTCTAGAATTTATTCATCTTGAGTAATAGACTTCACACTCATGTTTAGAAACTTCCGATTTCTCCTTGCTCCCGTCTGACCATTTTAGATATTAATATTTGTTTTTCTGTGACTGTTGTATTTCATATAATGTAATGTCCACAAGTACAACCTGAAGTCAAGGAGTAAGAGTCTTCTACAGAAAAAGTAGCTTGTAAAATTCAAGATTTATATATATCTATATACAGCATCAACATTTTCAATTATAAAAGTTTAAAAATTAATGTGATTTTAGCATTAATTTTGCCTCCAAGTTTTCATTGTGAAAATTTTCAGATATTAGCAAAGTTAAGGGTATGATAGAGAACATCCATTTTCCCTCTTGTAGGCAAAATTTTTCACATTTTGCCACATTGCCAGATGTATATATATATATATATATATATATATATATATATATATATATATATTTATGTATGTAATATTTTGTTGACTTGAATCTCATTGTAATTCACATGTCACTTTGAGACATGTTTTTCAAGCTCTTTTAACCTAGCATGGTGGTCACTCAATCATTTTTGTAACCATGATATCCAGACAGGTTTTTGACAAATATAATAGATTTATCAGACTATCATCTTGTGATGTTAGTTAATTTGTTTCTCTAGTCTCAGTTCCTGTAAATGAGTAGATAGATCTGAACTCCTTACTACCTTAAGGTTAAACATTTTGACAAGAACACACCCTTTGCATGCTGTGACCTTCAAATGCATCCCAGTAGGAAGCACGTGATGACAGGTTGTCCCACTGTGAATGATGGCACTTTTGTTCTCCTGGTAAAGCTAGTGGTAGCTAGATTTTTTGTTTGGAAATGTGTATTTTCCCTATTGAAATTACCTAGTCATCTGGGGAAGTTAGATTCTCCCCAAATTTTCACATAATGGTTGAGAATCCATCAACGACTTTCACCTGAATTAGTTATTTCATTGGGATGTTTTTCAATATTTTCAACTTAAATACTCTTTTTGATCTTCTTACCTGACATTTTATTGCAAAAATAAAATTCTGTCATTAAGTCAGCATAAAATACCTTATTCCTATAAGACAGGATACAAACTTTACTCCTTCCCCTTAGTTCTCAGTTTCTGAGAAAGGATTTATTGTAATAATCACCATCAGTGGAGGCAAGTATTTTTGTTCTTTCTCTCTCTCTCATCACTTGGGACTCAGGGATTTTTATTTACTCCCAGTGTTACATTTGCTTTTATTCATTATTCCTTTTGAGGCTCAAATCTAACCAAATGTCACCAGTGGGATCCCCATCAAATTGGTTCTTTTAGTGCTTCAGACATTTCTTCATGAGTCTTGGAGCAAATTCTTTGCAAAATTTGATGTCCAAGACTCAAACAGTTGTTTTTCTGTCTCAGATCTGGAATTAGGCGTGTCTCCTGGTAGTGTATTTAGTAATTGAGATCTGGTCCCTAGAGTTGCTTGTTCTCAGGAATGTTATTATTTTTTACCTTTTTAGGGACAGAGATATAAAATGTATTTTAAAAAAGTCATTACTTGATGTTGATGCTTCCAGTTTAAATTTAATGTTACAGTCTTTTTCTTTAGTTTTTTTTTTTTGTGTGTGGTACGTGGGCCTCTCACTGTTGTGGCCTCTCCCGTTGTGGAGCACAGGCTCCGGACGCGCAGGTCCAGCGGCCATGGCTCACGGGCCCAGCTGCTCCGTGGCATGTGGGATCAACCCGGACCGGGGCACGAACCCATGTCCCCTGCATCAGCAGGCGGACTCTCAACCACTGCACCACCAGGGAAGCCCTAGATTTTTTTAACTTCTAACATTTCTCTGTTATATTTACATTACCATTTCATATAATCTGAAACTCTTCTTTGTTGGTCTTCTACAGGTGGAATGTCATCCTTATCTCAATCAGAGCAAACTGTTGGACTTCTGCAAGTCAAACGATATTGTTCTTGTTGCCTATGGTGCTCTGGGATCCCAACGATTAAAAGATTGGTAATGAACCCTAATGAAGACAATGGGGAGTTTACCTAAAATTCCGTTTTTGATGAAATATTTTTAGTCATATCGTACTCAGTGCTCTGGAGATAACTCTCAACTTGC
The DNA here is from genome assembly GCF_025265405.1 of Mesoplodon densirostris. Lineage (NCBI taxonomy): Eukaryota > Metazoa > Chordata > Mammalia > Artiodactyla > Ziphiidae > Mesoplodon > Mesoplodon densirostris. The sequence goes on along the minus strand of NC_082664.1, from coordinate 158,777,133 downwards.
TTGAGGGAGAGAAGGGAGGAATGGAAGGAATCCTTCTCTTTTGTCTTCCCATCACCCAGCCAATTTTCTTATATTATATGTATCTTGCTGTAGATTGATCAATAACACGTGTCTGTATTAAAATCTATATATAATCCCCCAGTTAAGACCTAAGACATAAGCTTAAGTCATGATTTACTTATTTATTACATAAGGAACACATTACTAGTAATAGACTCTCCAGGCTTCACTTACCTTTTGTATAAAATCAGGATAATAACATATAACTCCCAGGTCTATCATGATCCAAAAATTACAATTTGAACCATTTTTGTAAACATCTGTAGAAGTATTGCACACTGTAAGTAATGATGAGATGGATAGTTCTCATTTTGAGACTACTCAATTTTTATCAATACCTGAGAAAATTAAACTAAAAAATATCCCAGTCTTTTCCTTCTCTTTCTCCTTTCATGCTCTTGTACTTACTTTGGGGCTGTGATTGGAGAATAAAAACAGCCACTGAGATGTAAAACAGAAAAAATCCATGATTGTGGAAGCATTGATCTCAACTCAATCATGCATCCAAATGACCTGTAGAGCTTTGTAAACACAGATTGCCAGGTGCCACAATTGAGTTTCTGATTCAGTTTGTCTGCAGTTAAGCCATGGAATTTGCATTTCTAACAAGGTCCCAGGTGATACTGATGCTGTTGGTCCATGGACCACATTTTGAGAAGCAGTGGTCTAGAGTGGACCTACTTGGTCTGTTTGGGAAGCCTCTTAACAAACTGAATACTCAGTCTCAGATCTTCAGCATTTCTGAATTTCCTTCCAGGGTGAACCCGAGCTACCCAGTTCTCTTGGAGGACCCGGTTCTTTGTGCCATTGCAAAAAATCACAAGCAAACCCCAGCACTGATTGCCCTTCGCTACCAGATGCAACGTGGGGTTGTGGTCCTGGCCAAGAGTTACAATAAGAAGCGGATCAAAGAGAACATACAGGTGATGAGTGGGGCTGTGGGCACAGGGGGTCTAAATAATATCCTTCACAAGGGTCATTCTTTGTCCAGCTCTCAAGACTATCTTTGGGCCAAGATAATTTACCTGTTATTTATCGTGCATGTATGACTTATGTATATTCCTAATGGTTTTCTCCTCCTACTGTGGCAACAGGAGAGGTGGCATGGCTGGATAGGATTAAGATTGGACAGAAAATGGAGATTTTAGTTCCAGCATTACATCTGCAATTTATTCTGTCACCCTGCAAGTGATATCTTATTTTCTTTATTCTCAGTTGATGAAATTGAATTGTGATTTTCTTAGACAGTTGGGCTGCTATAACAAAATACCACAGATATTGGGTGTTTTAGAAACAACTGAAATTTGTTTCTCACTGTTCTGAAAGCTGGAGGTCTGAGATCAGGATGCCTGTGTGGTCACGTGAGGGCCCTCTTCCAGGTCACAGGCTTCTCCTTGTGTCTTAATGTAGTGGGGGGCAACGGAGCTCTCAGAGTCTCTTATATGATATATGATATTATTTAAACTCATTCATGAAGCCTTCACCATCATGACCTAACCACCACTCCAAGGTCCCACTTTCTAATATCATTACAGTAGAAGTGAGTTTTCCAACATACGAATTTGGGGAGCACACAGATTACAGCAGTGATCTTCAACCTCCATGTCATCATGGTTTTATTTTGCATTCCTCTGAATAGTAACATAGTTTCATTTTCATACTTCTAATCTCCCTGAGTTTCTGCCTTTGTGAAGTTCCTGTGCAAGACTTTGTCCATTTTTATTAGGTTGTCTCTTGATTTATATGTATGAGATGATTATTATACTGTTATCCATAACTGTACAGCAAACTCGCCCCCATTAAGGGGTTTAATGCAGAAATCATTTATGCATCTCATGATTCTGTGGTATGACAATTAGCCTGCACTCATCTAAGCTATTCTCTCCTTGGCTGGGCCATCTCACGTCTTTGCAGTCAAATGCAGAGCAGCTAGGCAGTGCCACTTTAGCAGGTGGATTTGGCTGTTGTCAGAGGAGCCAGCCCTCTTCTCCATATGGTTTTTCATGTAGAGTCGGCTAGACTGTGGCCACTAACCTGGTCTTCATCTCAGCACAGTGGTATAATACCAAAGCAATGAGTGGGGAAAAAAATCCTTGTCATGTCTAGGCTCAGAACTGACTCACCACTTCTTCTGGCAAATTTCATTGTCCAGTGCAAGTTAGAGGTCAGGCCAATTCAAGGGGCAAGGAAATATTACCCTGAAAGTTTGATTTTGTCTTCCATTCAAATTTAGCCCTGTAATACACCTGGAACTGATTTTCTAATATGACATGAAAATGGATATATATATATAATATATATATATATATATATATATATATATATATATATATATATATACTTAAATAGAAACCTAAATGTCCATATTTTCCCACAGATTTTCATTGTCAACTCTGTCATGTATCAAGTGTCCATAAGTACATTTCTGGCCTCTTTCTTCTAGTTAGCTATTTACTTTGCTGCACTGTCTTATTGTAGTGGAAAATAAGTCTTGCTTTAAAGAATGGTACATTTTTCTTCTTTAAGGATGTCTTGGCTGCTCTTGACTAGCTGTTCTTTTATATAAAATTTAGTATCACTTTACCAACTTCTACAAAAGAAAAAATCTTTATATCTTTGGTTCATGTTGCATTGAAACACTAGATCACTTTAGAGAAAACTGATTTCTTTTCAAGATTGAGATTTCCATTCCATGACTATGATATGAATTTCTAATTATTTAGGTGTTCTTTAATATTTTAAATACATTTCATAACTTTCTCTACAAAGGCATTTACATAATCTTTTTTGTTCAATTTATTCATAGAGAATGAGTAAGTTTGATATGGGCTTCTTGGATAGGTTTTCACTGCAGGGGGTTCTCCTTCCAATATTTGCTTAAGCTCAAAGCTGTGTCATACTTAGGGGTGCTGGGAAGGAAAAATCAGTGTAATGTTTGGTCAAGCATGAGTATTTTGTCCAGGTTGTCCAACTGCCCCTTTGTTTGGAAAAAGATTTTTGTTTGTTTGTTTTCTGTCACAAGTAATTCACTTAGAAAGATTTAGGATTGTTGCCTTGCAAGGTGTGTGTGTGTGTGTGTGTGTGTGTGTGTGTGTGTGTGTGAAATGGAGCAGAAAAGGAGAGGGAGTGGGAAAGAGAGGTGGAGGATCCTGCAGAAGTGTTCCCAGGCTGGTTCACTTGAAAGCTGAGGACAGGCAAGTCTTCCCTGTACTCTCTTCTTGCCTCCATCCAGCTGGAAAGTCCTCCAGTTCCCAGGGGGAGGCCAACTCCTTGGGGGAGAGGTTAATGTGATTCTTCCCTTCCTTCCAGGTTCTCGATTTTGAATTAACTCCAGAAGACATGAAAGCAATTGATGGCCTCAACAGTAATGTACGGTATTATGATTTACTCTTGTAAGTGACTTGTATATATTTCACACACATTGTTTTCTTTTTTTTTATTGGAGTATAATTGCTTCACAACATTGCATTAGTTTCTGCTGTACAAAGAAGTGAATCAGCTATATGTATACATATATCCCCTTACAGATGAACCTATTTGCAGGGTAGGAATAGAGACGCAGATGTAGAGAACAGACTTGTGGACACGGGGGTGGGGGGTGGAGGGGTGGGGTGAATTGGGAGATTTTGATTGACATATATACACTACCATGTGTAAAATAGACAGCTAGTGGGAACACGCTGTATAGCACAGGGAGCTCACTTCAGTGTTCTGTGATGACCTAGATGGGTGGGATGGGGAGAGTGGGAGGGAGGTCCAGACACATTGTTTTCTGTAGCATGTAGGTCAGCAGAGAAACTGAGCTTCCCTAACCAGGAAGGCAGGCCTGGTTTCCAGTGTAGGAGTAAACCAGGGCTTCCTGTAGACCTCAGACCAGAGGTTTCTTCCAGGGCTCAGTCTCTGACCTAACAGAAATGTGAGCAGGGCCCAGGACAACTCATAAGCAAAATCACCAAAGTTCACATTGTGGTGAATTCACTACTTTATGCCCCTCATCTCTGTGCCTGGTGTACTTCCTCTCAGAGCTGACGTACCCATTAGATACAGAAGGCACAGTGCCTACAGCCCACTATTCTTTTAGGGACCTAGGAAAATGTTTCACCTTTATTTTTTTTTAAATCAGGGGGAAATGATTTGTATTAGTAATGACTATGTAACAGTGAATCCAGCCTGGATACATTCATTTTTATCCTAACACAATTGTAAAATATCATGTTAATATTTTAATGGAGGAAGAGCCCATAAAGGCCAGTGTGCGTCCGTGTTGTGAAGGCACAGTGGGGCATGCTTTCATCCCCTCCCCTAAATGTCTGGTGGCTTTTCTCCCTAATGTGCATTTCTTTCCCAAGACATCATCCATTTCTTCCAAATTTATCTCTTCACTGGGCCTTTTTCCCTGTTATAACTCCAGTTCCTCATCTTGTAATCTCACCAAACTGAATTACAATTAGATCATGAATTTAACTGGCCCTCCAGTGAGTGACTGCTGTGTGCTTAGCAGGATACATCCAGATAAGATCGTGTGGGTCTCTCTGGTGTCTTGATTTAAGACTTACCTCAGTGTTGCCTTTGTGCATCAGGAGTCCACCCCCTGGGGAGCCCCTACCTCTTCGACTTTGACTTAATTCACAAACATAGAATTCCATGTTCAGTTACTGCAGGAGGATATCAGGACTGAAGAGAAAGAAGACTAATCAAACAGAGAAATTTGGAAGGGAATTTAGAGAGAAGGGAATACAAATTATTGATAAAGATCTAGTTTCAAATGAAAGATGTCAAAACTCTTTCTCTTGTTTGTAAAGCTGTATCATGATTCTGAGAAAGGATATTATAAATGAAAAAAAGGTGGAAAGTTACTTTTCTGTACTCAAATCTTTGAAGTATCCTGTGTTCTCCTTATTAGGCTGTGAATGCCTAGACTTACTCATATTTGTGGACTTAGGTCAACAGCATGGCTCCCGGCACATGGAATTGCTCAGAATGCACTGTTTAATGAATTGAATTGAAAAAGACAAACTTAGAAATAGAAGTAAAAACATGGAAAAAAAGGAAAACAGCAGTAATACTAATTCCTTGATAATCAGAGTTTTAATACACTATAAATTAAGAAAATAGTAATCCCTGTTTATTGGTATAGTTACTTATGTGTACATGATATCTCAAAAGATTAGAAGTTTCTTAACAGAGCACCCTCTATTTTGGGGGGTGCTCCATGTTTATGTGTTGGATGGATGTGTGAAAAAGATCAGCAAAATTCTTACTGTGATTATTGTCATCATCCAGGGCCAAATGTTCTACCTGGGGCTGAAGTGACCTTAGCATTTCATCTATAGTTCTTAGACCTTCTTAGAAATTGTAATTCCAACCAAGGTAGATATCACTGTGGCTTTTATGTTGCATGTGATTGTGGGAACTGGATATGAAGATGCAGTTGACATATGGACCGGGAGCCTGCATGTATGTATGCTGTAAATGAGTTGGTTGTAAATTTAGAGCTTTAGAGCATCCTAACTGCATCCACAGAGGAACATTCTCCTTGACAAGTGTGAGACCGAGTTAATAAAATTAATCTCCCTCCTTCTCTTTCAGCATTGCTGATCACCCTGACTATCCATATTCTGAAGAATATTGATTATGAGCGATCCGCCATGGTTGTATCAGAATTTATTGATTCTAGGGGTGTGGAGAGAATTGCTATAATCATTGGAGCTAATTAAAATCTGTGTCTCTAGTTTAAGGCTTCTTGCATATTTTGGTGTGTGTGAAATAATAAAGATTTCAAAGTAAGGATACTCGGGAGGGGGATCAAAAGGCAGAGTTGGAGGACCTTGAACTCACCTTCCTCCATGAAGACATCAAAACTACCACTACATATAGAGTAACTCTCACTGCAAACAACTTGAAGAGTAGCAGAATGGCTCTCTACAACCCAAGCTATCAAGAAAGAACCTCACAGAGCCTAGTAGGTGGGCAGGAGAAGCAATCCATTCAGGACCCACACCCCTAGCAGGTGACCCAGAGTAGTATAAACAGGCTCAGGGATCCTCCTTAAAGAGCGAGGGGTACAAGACCCATATTAGGCACCTCAGGTCTGAGGACTGGCACTGGGAAGACGAGCCCCCTTGGCTAGTTTGAAAACCAGTGGGGCTTACCAGAGGGCTGTAAGAAACCAAGACTCCATTCTTCAAGAGCATGTACACATTTGATTTGATTGCTTTCAGTCTCAACAGAGACAGCAGATTGGATTCTGCTTGATGCTCTGGCCGGTCTGCCAGGACTACCTCAGTGCATGCCAAAAGCCTCCTGCTCCATCCCCTCCTGCTCTGGCACTGGTCCCTGCTAAGGCAGAGACAGCCATCACATGCACAGGGAGAAAGTGATGGCAACTCAGAAGTGTGTCTCCAGCCCCTTGGGCCCTAGCCCGACCCCCAACAGGTCACCAATTGCCATTGAGCCTAGAAGAAGCCTCAGCTCACACCTAACTCTGGCTCTAGTCCCTCTGACTCCAGCCCTATCTCCCACCAAAACAGCAGCTGCCAGCTCACCCAGGGAGAAGACATGGCCTGTGCTCACTTTAGATCCAGCTCTCCCACCAATGCCACTGGTCACAGGCAGACCACATAGAGATGCTCCCACACAGGGACACACATTTAGACTCTGGAATAGGTAAATGTTTGCCTAATCTCATAGAGACAAACAGAAAAGACCAAACAAATTAGAAGAAAAACACACACGTTCCAAATGAAATAACAAGATAAAACCTCAGGGGAAAAAAACCCTATCGAAAGAGAGATAAATAATTTACCTGATAAAAGAACTCGAAACAATAGTAATAAGAATGCTCACTGAATGTGGGAAGATAGTAGAGGAACACAATGAGAACCTCAAAGAACTAGAAAATATGAAAAAGATCCAATCAGAGCTGAGGGATACAGTAACGGAAATACAAAATACACCAGAAGGAATTAACAACAGGTTAGGTGACACAGAAGAATGTTTTCACAACCTGGAAGACAGAATAGTGGAAATCACTCAATCAGAACAGCAATAAAGAATAAATTATTTTTCATAAGAACAGTTTAAGGGACTTCTAGGATAACATCAAGTGCACTAACACTTGCATTATAGGGGTCCTAGAAAGAGAAGAAAAGAAAGAGGCAGAAAATATATTGGATGAAATTATGGCAGCAAAGTTCCCAAATCTGAGAAGGGAAAAGATATCCAGGTGCAGGAATCACAGAGAGTCCCAAACAAGATGAAACCAAAGAGACCCACACCCAGACATATCATAATTAAAATGGCAAAAGTTAAAAATAGAGAATTCTAAAAGCAGCAAGAGAAAAACAATGAGTCATATACCAGGAAAACCACATCAGGCTATCAGCTGATGTCTCAGTAGAAATATTACAGGCCAGAAGGGAGTGGCATGATATATTTAAAGTGCTGAAAGGAAAAAAAACCCTATGATCAAGGACAGTCTACTCAGCAAGATTATCATTCAGAATTGAAGGAGAGCTAAAGAGTTTCCCAGAGAAGCAACAACTGAGTTTATCACCACTAAACTGACCCTACAAGAAATATTAGTGTCTCCCTTAAGTGAAAAAGAAAAAGCTATAACAAGAAATAAGAAAATATAAAAAGGGAAAAATCCCACTAGTAAAGCCAAATGCATAGTAAAGGTGGTGTATCAACCACTTAAATAAACTAGTACAAACGTAAAAGACTAAATTAAATAGTTATCAAAAGATAACAGGCTAAAAGAAGAATAAAAAGACAAGAAAAGGGCTTCCCTGGTGGCGCAGTGGTTGAGAGTCCACCTGCCGATGCAGGGGACACGGGTTCATGCCCCGGTCCGGGAAGATCCCACATGCCGCGGAGCAGCTGGGCCCGTAAGCCATGGCCATTGAGCCTGCGCGTCCGGAGCCTGTGCTCCGCAACGGGAGAGGCCACAACAGTGAGAGGCCCACATACCGCAAAAAAAAAAAAAAAAAGACAAGAAAAACTACAAAAACAACCAGAAAACGAGTAACAAAATGGCAATAAGTACAGTACTATCAGTCACTTTAAATGTCAAAGGAATCAATCCTCCAATCAAAAGACATAGAGTGGCTGATTGGATAAAGAAATAAGAACAGTATACATGCTGCCTTCAAGAGCCACACTCCAGAGCTAAAGACATGCACAGAATGAAAGTCAGGGGATGGAAAATATCCTCCATGCAAATGGAGGAAAAACAAAACAAAAACCTGTTCTAGCAATACCCATATCAGACAAAGTAGACTTTAAAACAAAGTCCGTAATAAAGAATAAATAAGGGCATTATATAATGATAAAGGCATCAATCAAAGAAGAGTCTATAACATTTGTGAACAAATATGCATTTAATTTTGAAGTACCTACATATATGAAGCAAATATTCACAGACCTAAATAGAGAAATTGACAGGAATACAATAATAGTAGGGGACTTTAACACTCCACTTACATCGAAGGTTAGATTATTCAGACAGAATATCAATAAGGAAAAACTGGACTTAAATGATACATTAGACCAGTTGGACTTAACAGATATTTAAAGGACATTCCATCCAAAAACAGCGGAAACAGATTCTTTGCAAGTGCACATGGAACATTCTCCAAGATAGATCACATTCTAGGCCACAAAAGAAGTCTCAGTAAATGTAAGATAATGGAAATTGTATCAAGAGGCTTTTCTGATTGCAACATGAAATTAGAAATCAATTATAGAAAGTAAAATTAAACAAACAGTAAGTGGAGACTAAGCAATATGCTACTGAAAAACCAATGGTCATTGAAGAAATCAAAGAGGAAATAAAAAAATCCCTTGAGACAAATGAAAATGGACACACAATTTCCAAAATCACAGCTTAGCATTTTGCTGATATCACTGTACATGTTAAATTTTATTTGGCTTCTTAACATTCCATTGTATCAATGTTTCATGATTTCCCTAACTCCTCCCAAATTTATTATAATTTAACTTGTTTAGAGGTTTTTCCTTTATGGATAATGTTGAGTAAGATAATAAGTTATCTAAAATATTTATCATTTGGGAGGAGTTACACTGTAATAGTTCTTTAAAAGTTATACACTGGGTGAAAGATATAACCCCTCCAACAGTCTGTTTGCATACTGCAAAAACTATCAATAATTAACCTTCACTAAGCACCTTGCCAGCATGTCTTTTTTTGTTACCCTTTTCAGGATTGCACCCTTGTCAGGACTGGATATTCTTATTATAAATCAAAGAAGAAGGAATGAAATAATTTTTTTCTGATTGAAAAGGTAAAAAAGCAAATTTTCTTTCATTTTGAAGTTTTATTTCTTTACTAAAGGTTAACATTTTGAAAAATGCTCATTAATCATTCCTTTAAATTGTATGTGTATGTGTGTGTGTGTGGTGTAGTGTAGTGTAAGATAGCTAAGTGTTTCAAACAATGTTTGGTCAAGAAGGGGCTTCATCATTGGAAAAGCAAGAAAGATATTGGTATGTGGAGGTTTCTAGTCCAGCATATGTTTAATAATTGTTCAACATTCTCTTACAATAATTTACAATAATGTAAGTGTATCTGGAATTTAAAATTTACTCCTTAAAAATATGAGTTAAAATTTTGCAAAAAATTAATGATGTCTTTATTATTATTATTATTATTATTATTTTTTTTTTTGCTGTACGCGGGCCTCTCACTGCTGTGGCCTCTCCCGTTGCGGAGCACAGGCTCCGGACACACAGGCTCCGCGGCCATGGCTCGCGGGCCCAGCCGCTCCGCGGCATGTGGGATCCTCCGGGATCGGGGCACGAACCCGTGTCCCCTGCATCGGCAGGCGGACCCTCAACCACTGCGCCACCAGGGAAGCCCTGATGTCTTTATTATTTTATAACACTTTACTTAAGACCATTCTGATAGAAGTACAACCAAGTTAACTGGCTTCAATTCTCTTCTTACTCCATGGGTACTGCTTTAACTTTTCTTCTCCTCCAACATATTTCCTAATAGCTGGTCAGTACAGTTGGGGTGTTACCTTCCTGTTATTCATAACCTGTGAGGGCAGAAGAAAAAATCAGTGTCTGCTTAGTCACAGGAGCAACAGGTAATGGATCCAAATGCCAGTGTTTGGAACTTAATGATGGTCATGTCATTCCTGTATGAAATATCACACCTATGCACCTGAGGAGGTAACAATAGTAGTTTGGGGTTGAGGATACAAAAGAAAATAGACTTAATATGAGTGGAAACCAATGTGGGTTGTCAAGTCATTGAGTTCCTGTGTGACTCTGGGAGGCCCAATTTGTTCTACTAACCAGGCTAGAACCATCCCCTATGAAAGGGGAGAAAGTATTTAGTCTTCACTCCACATCAGGGCCTGATCATACAGTCACCTACCGATTATTCTGGGTTTCCCTCCAGTTTGCATCTCTTTCCCAGCTTGGCAGAAGAGGTGAGACTCAGCTGTCAAGGACACTGTCAGTTGCTTTGCTTAGAGATTGATTATAATGGGAGTGGTTTCTCTGTATATTTCATCAGCTCAAGATTCCTTTCCTCCTTCCAGGAAGACATAACCCAGAGAAACAGTTGATGTAAAAGGTCCTGAAGATGAGGTGCTAGGAAAATGATAGGAGAGAATTGCTGGGCATCTATGGGGTAGCCTGCTGAGTGCCAGGTGAGAAATACTCCACCTGTGTTTTGCCTTGTACTGTTGTTACTGCTTGGAAACTTATCTTGAATAGAAAATATAATATCATTTGTAGGAATAAGCCACAATCTTATAGGGCAAGGTCTCAGTTCTTGGTCCTCATTACTGTATTTTGATTGAAACATAATTTAAGTGCTTGGACATAAGAGAGGCTAGTGGACAAGTCTCTAGACTGGAAGTCAGAAAGTTTGCTGTCCATCTTGTCTTTAGAGTATGTAGTTGTATGACAAAAGACTCGTCCTTAAACTTTGAGTCTCACTTTTCTCCTCTGGAAATACAGAAATATTCAGAGACTCTTTACAAAAGAAGATATTCAGATGGAAAATATGCATATGAAAATTTGCCCAACGTCATTTGTCATTTGGAATAGGAAACTAAAAAAAAAAAAGATTCTCCTACACACCTATTACAATGACCAAATTCAAAACAGTGACAGCACCAAATGCTGACAAGGATGTGGAGCAACAGGACCTTTCATTCATTGCTGCTAGGAATGCAAAATGGTACCACTACTTTGGAGGAAAGTTTGGGGTTTCTTACAATACTAAACATACTCTTACTATGTGATCCAGCCACTGTATTTTTGGGTATTTACCTAAATAAGTTGAAAGCTTATATCCACAAAAAACCTTGCACATGGATGATTATACTAGCTTTTAATAATTGCCAAGTTATATATAGAGGTTCTTTGGGTATGGATACATAATTTTATCCATCAGTAGAATATTATTCAGTGATAAGAAATAAACTATCAAGACATAAAAAGACACGGAGGAAACTTAAATGCATATTGCTATGTGAAAAAAGAGTGCCTTAAAAGGCTACATACTCTATGCTTCCAACCGTATGACATTCTGGAAAATGCAAAATATAGAGACAGTAAAAAGATCAATGTTGCCAGGGGTTTGGAGGAAGAGAGAAAGGGAAGGATGGATAGTGGAGCATGTAGGGTTTTTAGGGTGGTGAAACTATTCTGTATTATGTATACAGTAATGGTGGATACATGTCAATACACATTTTTCAGCATGCATAGAGCTGTTGTACAACAAAAAGTGTGAACCATAATGTAATCTATGCGCCCTAGTTAATAGTAATGTATCAATATTGGCTCATCCGTTGTAACAAATTTCCCACAGTAACGCAAAATGCTAATAACAGGGCAAAGTTGGGGGCGGGGGACGGGGTATGAGAACTTGCGGTACTTTGTATACAATTTCCCTGTCACTCTAAAACTACTCTAAAAATAGTCTCTTATTAAAAATAAACAATGTATTGTCCAATTTTTATTCTTTCTAACAGTTTATTACCTTTAATTTAAAAAAAAACTTTTTTGAGAGTCTAAGAGTCAGATTTTGTGATTATCTCATGACAACACCGTTAAAGGATTTGATACACCTGTAGTCAAATTGTCAGTGTTTCTAATAGTTCTCAGGTCTATGGAGGTGAACTGGAATGGGAAATAGGCCATTCTTTGGTCATCATCTACATCTTAGCAAAGTAGGTTAGCAGGTTTCCAGGCTTATTCACATGAGACTGTGTGGAGTAGTTTTGGAGAAACTCATTTTCAAAGGGGCATTTCCCTCCTAAGGAAAGTGGAATCAGACCTCAAGGAACTTTCCATTTCTGTGAATTGACTTGCTTATCTCTGCTCTTTTGTGGCAGCTCTCTTAGTCCAGACATTTCCTGCCTGCACAGCATTTAGAGATGTCAAAATTCTTTCATAACCTGCACAGCAAAGTAACTATTTCATTCCATGCTGACTTGCAGTACCACAAAGATAAAGAACAGATATTCCCTGGGCCTATAGGAAGTTTCAAGATAAAGCCTAAGATGGCATGGCTTATGAATGGCACCCATGCCCAAGGCAGACTGAAAGAATAGCTTTGTGCTTGTAGAACTGAGCCAACTGGGACAAAATTCCTAGTTCGGTGATAATTTCTGAAAAAGAAGTAGAAAAACAATCCCATTTAAAATAGCACCAAAAAGAATAAAATAATACTTAAAAATAAGCTTAACTAAGGAGGTGAAAATTTTGTATACTGAAAATTACAAAATGATGAAAGAAATTGAAGACACAAATAAATGGAGAGATAGCCCATGTTCATGGATCGGAAGAATTGGTATTGTTAAAATGTTTATACTACCCAAACCAATCTATAGATTCAATGCGATCCCTTTCAAAATATCAAAAAAAAGGACATTTTTTACACAAATAGGAATAAACAATTCAAAAATTCATATGATGCCTCAAGACCCCAACTAGCCAAATCAATCTTGAAAAACAACAAAGCTAGAGACATCACACTTCCTGATTTCAAATATATTACAAAGGTATAGTAATCAAAATAGTAGACTGTGAAATGGAACAGAGGGACCAGAAATAAATACGCACATATACGATCCAAAGATCTTTGGCAAAGGTGCCAAGAATACACAATGTGGAAGAGACAACCTCTTCAACAAATGGTGCTTGGAAAACTGGATATCCACATCCAAAAGAATAAAATTAGACCCTTGTCTTACATCACACACAAAAATAAAATCAGACTGGATTAAAGACTTAAATATAAGACCTGAAACTTTAAAACACCTAAAGAAAACATAGGAAAAATTTTATTGACATTGGTCTTAGAAATCATTTCTTGTACAAGACACAAAAAGTACAGGCAACAAAACCCAAAATAAATAAGTAAAACGACATCAAACTAAAAATCTTCTGCACAGTAAAGAAAACTATCAAGAGTGAAAAGGCATCATTCAGAATGGGAGAAAGTATTTGCAAATCATATATTTGATTAAAAAATTAATCTCCAAAATACATAAGGAACGCCTACAACTCAATAGTAAAAAATACCAAAACTAATAATCCAATTTAAAAATTGGGCAAAGGACTTCAATAGACATTTCTCCAAAGAAGACATACAAACGGCCAATAGGTATATAAAAAAATGGTCAGCATCACTAGTCATCAGGAAAATGCAAACTGAAACTATGAGACATGACTTCATACCTGTCAGAATGGCTATTATAAAAAAAACCCCAAAAAACAACCTGACAGATAATAAGTGTTGGAGAGGATGTGGAGAAATCGGAAAGCTTGTACACTGTTAGTGGGAATGCAAAATAATGCAACTACTTTGAATAACTGTTCCTCAAAAAACTGAAAACAGGTCTACCATATGATTCAACAATCTCACTTCTGTGTACTATTCCAATAGAATTGAAATCAGGATCTTGTAGAGATATTAGTTCTCCTACGTTCATTGTAGAACTGTTCACACTGCATAAGATGGCTATAATAAAAAAAAAGATAATAACCAGTGTTGGGAGGTTGTGGAGAAGTTGGAACCTTCATAAATTGCTGTTAGGAATGTAAATGGTGCAGCCAATTTGGAAGACATTTGGCAGTTCCTCGGAATGTTAAATATGGATTTGCTGTATGACCCAGCAATTCCACTCTTAGATATATACCCAACAGAATTAAAAATGCAAGTCTACACAAAAACTTGTATATGAATGTTTATAAAAGAATTACTCATAATAGCCAAAAGGTAGAAAAAGCAAAATGTTTATCAACTGATGAATATATCAATAAAATGTGGCATATCCATACAGTGGGATGTTATTTAGCCATAAAATGGACTGAAGTACTGATACATGTTTCAACATGGACAAGCCTTGAAAACATTATGCTAAGTGAAAGAAGGCAGTCAGAAAATGCCACATATTGTATGAGAGCATTAATATCAGATGTCTAGAATAGGCAAATCTATATAGACAGAAAGCAATTGCCAGGAGTTGAAGGGAAGGAGGTGTGGGGACTTGTTTCTAATGATTGTGGGTTTCTTTGGGGATAATGAAAATGTTCTAAAGTTGTGTAGTGGTAACAACTCTATGAATATACTAAAAACCACTGAATTGTATACTTAAAAGGGGGTGATTTTTTTAAGCTTTTTATTTTACATTGGAGTATAGTTGATTAACAATGTTGTGTTAGTTTTAGGTGTCCAGCAAAGCGCTTCAGTTATACATATACATGTATCTATTCTTTTTCAAATCCTTTTCCCATCTAAGTTGTTACATAATATTGAGCAGAGTTCCTTAAAGGGGGGGATTTTATGATATGTGAATTTTATCTCATTAAAGCTGTCAAAAAAATAACAATTGTATTGAATACTATTTTCTTCCCTCTGCAGATTTCTCTAATAAAGAGGAAAATCAGTGTTTGTTTAGCCAGAAGAGTGAGAGAAGATGAGTCAAATGAGACTTTTTTCTTTAAAGATGAATGATGGATGCTTCATGCCTATGCTGGGCTTGGGCACTTCTGCCCCTCCTCAGGTAATCAGAATGGTATTGGAGATGGAGGAGTAGCAGACTTGGGTCCTGATCAGAACCAGTCACTGTGTGAATTTGGGAAATTCAGATGGACCACACTTTCTTTTTTTTTTTTTTTTTTCTTTTTGCGGTATGCGGGCCTCTCACTGCTGTGGCCTCCCCCGCTGCGGAGCACAGGCTCCGGACGCGCAGGCTCAGCGGCCATGGCTCACGGGCCCAGCTGCTCCGCGGCATATGGGATCCTCCCAGACCGGGGCACGAACCCGTATCCCCTGCATCGGCAGGCGGACTCTCAACCACTTGCGCCACCAGGGAGGCCCAGGACCACACTTTCTTAATGTGTAGTATGCTTCTCTCCAGGTTAGGTTATTTTGTGCATTGTCAGTGCTTTTCAAATTTTAATAGGCATGAAAATACCCGAGGATCTTGTTTAAAATGCAGACTTTGGGGTTCTGCCCACGAAGGTTCTAATTCATTCGATCTGGGACAAGGCTCAAAAATCCACATTTCTAACCAGCTGGCAAGGGATTCTGATGCCATAGCAAGAGATACGGAAGTTCTTCATCTTTCAGCAATTCAGGGGTGGGTCCATCTTTTCCCTTTAGTCTCATTTGCTGTCCAGTTGTAGCCATTCCACAGTAGATTAGAATCAGTGAAACCCAGTTGTCTTGATTACCATGTATCAGAGATGTTGCTGCAGATTTCTTGTGATGAAGTTTCTCTGTAATTTCTAATGTCCAAGTTGTCCCCATCCACCTCCAATCGTAGAGCATCCAGAGAAATCTCAGGGGCAAAAGGACCTGGAGAAAGAGAGACAAGATTCATCTTAGAGGGAGTTTTGGTGGTCTGAGGTGAAAATAGTCTCTTACAGGTCAGGCTGTGAATACTGTGCTGTGGGGAGAGGCATGTGACACTTGGAAGTTCTCTCTGTTTGGAAGACTGAACTTCATGCTTGATTCCCAGCAGGAGAGCCACATGGAGTGTGATGTTGAGGTCTGTAGCAAGGACACTAGCACGAACTGTTGCTTTTACTTTACTTGGCTCTTTCATCTGTGGACAGTCAGTTCATCCCCATGGGACTGGTCAATTCATCAGGAGTTGCAAATTAAAAAAATATACCCAAAAGACCCTTTAATTACTGAGTGAAGTAGAGGGGATAATGGAGCTGTGAAAATGATAGGTAACTTCAGAAGTCCAGCCTGGTGGTCCAGCAGAACAGTAGGCAGCTAAGAAGAATAACAAAATTGTGAAGGAGAATATTAGCTAAGGATTAATTTAGTAACCATAGAAGAAATTAATTATAAGATATTTTTAAGTGAAAAAAAGAGGGTTTTTTTTGTTTTTGTTTTTTACATTTTAGTTCTTCCTCAAATGTTGTTTGAAGTGTTTCTCCAAGTTTACAAAGGTAAATCACAAATTTATTCTCTCCGAAGTTACATCCTCATCGCATTGATCATTTTTTTGCACTGGATTTCTGGGTTGAAACCAGTTTAATGATCTCTTACAGAGTGAATTAATTTAGAAAGGTAAATCTATATATTGTGTAAATCTATACATGTATATAGTGTAAGTCCAGAAATAGAGAGTTCATGATGTGATGTGCTGGGACCAGCTCATGAGCTCAAAGATTCAACTGTAAGAGTATTCCCAGCATCGGTTGCATGAAATTAGCAATGGTGGGAATAGTTCCACCATAGAAACTGGCTAATACTACAAATCAGGACTCCTTCAGAGTCAGTTGTTAAATATTTACTGCCGATCATAGGTCAACATTAAGCTTTGTCACCACTAGCTCTTAACTCTTAGAAAAACAATGGGTTCTGCTGACTAGCTCTGCTTATGGAATTGGTCATCTGTTCCTGAATTAAGTAGGTCTTTATCTTTTCATGCTCTTCTAGGTTGCTAAGAGTGAGGTAGAAAAGGCCATCAAGAGAGCAATCGACATAGGCTACCGCCATATTGATTCAGCTTATATGTACCAAAATGAAGAAGAAATTGGGAGAGCCATCCAGATGAAGATTGCAGATGGCACTGTGAAGAGGGGTGACTTATTCTACACTACAAAGGTGTTGTGTATAGTTGCATATGTATCTGTGGAAGCTCACTCTTAGCTGAATCATTTCTTGGCGTATTTCTTTTCTCATTGGTTTAATTCTCATTCACTCTCAGACCTTGAAATATGAGAAGGCTGGTTTGGAACAGCTGGATAGGAATGTGTGTTCTGTGGTCAGACTTCCTATATTTGAATCCAGGTTCTGCCACTTACTTACCTTGGACAAACTACTTAAAGTCTGTCCCTTAGTTTCCCAAGCTGTAAATGAAGATAACAATAGTTGCCTCACAGGATTTTTATGAGTATTACTTCAAAAAATACATGTAAATCTTTAAAAATATTTAATGTATTTTAAATGTTCAAAAATACTAGCTGTTATTATTACCATATGTTTTCAAACTCAGGGATGGATTTGGCTTTTCCAACTCTGTTATACTCAAGTTTTGATGAAGTGACAATCTTTCTTAGCTATAGGGTGAGATAAAGCAATTTAGTCAGAAAGTGTAGGCTTTTGGAAACTACAATCAAATTTTAGTTTTTTAATATTCTATATATTTGACTTTGTGAAATTTCTTAGCCAAAAAAAGTCTTTTAACCTCTTTAAGTCTTAGTCTTTATATCTCAATCTATTGCACTGTCAATAGACATTTATCTATCTTTCCTATGAGGTAGGAAAAATAATATAATACCACGGAACCGATATGAGGATAACATTCATGTTTATAGAAGTATTTCTAACGCATTTTTAAAACTTTCAAGCCATTTTTACTAATATAATTTAGATCCACTGATATCACATCTGAAACAAATAAAAGAACTTAGTATTTAAGTTGGATTGGAAACAGAACACAAGAGGTATTTTCCCCATCGTGTTCATTGAACTGACTACTGCTAGAAAAAAAGCATTTGAATTTGAGGTAAAGTAGCCCAAGAGGAGGGAGTTGGTGTCCATGATAGTGAACCCTATACTGGTCTATGAATGGATATTTCTTCCTTCTAGCTCCAGAATGTGAATCTCTCCACACGACTGTGTTTAGATGAGGTATTGCTAGAGCACTACCCTCTTAACTCTCAGCTTTAATCTTCTTTACATAGGATTCGTTTGTTTCCTTACCTTTAGTAATCTTGATGGATTTTCCTTAGATTATTACTTCTTAAAATGAAGTAACTAAAATGCCCTCCCCCCCAAAATTCCTAAAGGGCCTAGCTGTCTTTGGCAAACCTAACAATTGAATGCAGCCAAGATAGAATTTCCTGAATCACAATCACTTGATGTGCTTGTTTAAAATGCAGTTTCCCAGGGACCTCCTTGGTGGTCAGGTGATTAAGACTTCCCCTTCCAATGCAGGGGTTGTGGGTTCAATCCCTGGTCAGAGAGCTAAGATCCCACATGCCTTGGGGCCAAAAAATCAAAACATAAAACAGAAGCAATATTGTAACAAAATTGATAAAGACTTTAAATATGGTCCACATCAAAAATTCTTTAAAAAATGAAAAATAAAATGCAGTTTCCCAGCCCAGTCTCCAGATATTATAATTTATGATGTTTGAGGGAGAATCCAGGGCTATATTTTGTACAAACAAACCAAATAATTATTTTTTGTATTTTCAGTTTTGAGAGCATCTGTGTAAGACTATATTTTAACTTTCTACCATGTTTTCTTAATTCAATGTGAAAATAAGCTATGATGATAAAGAATCCTGAGCTTCACAGGATGACTTGTCACTTCCCAACGACCACGAGCGGGTTTTTGGTTGTTGTTGTTTATTTGCCATTGTATTAATCTCTCCTAAATATTCTTAAATAATCCCACTCCACTTCTCTTTCCACCACTGCAGTTGTGGAGCACCTTTTTCCGTCCAGAATTGGTCCAAACTTGCTTGGAAAGCTCACTGAGGAAACTTCAACTGAGCTATGTGGATCTTTATCTTACTCATTTCCCAATAGCTATGAAGGTTAGCGAAAGTTATTTTACTTTGGTTATCAACATCATTAGTAGCTAAATAAAAAGAGGATATAGTTCGTGAAAATGACAAGAATCATATATAATGCTTTAATATTCTCTTTTTTTCTTTTTTCTGCAACTATCACTATCCCAGTTCACTATTCCAGCTCTAGACTGATGGGTTTACTGTTTTCAATGTATTTGCCTTGATCTTGTGGACAACTATCTATATTTTCAAGTCCCTGTACTCTTGAATTTCAACCGCATGCCCACTGGTGTCTGGGGAATGTGCCAGTGTGGAGACCTGTGAAGGCACAGAAAATTTAATGAGGATGAGACTCAGCCCTTGAGATGGTGACAAGTCCCTCTCTCAAAAGACCACCTCCAGGTGGAAAGCAGGGATGGAAGAGCCTTATCCCACAAGGATCTGCGACAAAGGAGCCCATTCAGCTATGGCACCACTCTGGGCTCTCACTAGGATGGGGTCTTGGGTATCTCAAGTTGTCCTTGACACAAACAGTATTTATTAAACCTTTAGGGGTTAAAAACATTTCTAGGAATTGTACTTTCTCAATGTACTACCATTCCTTTCAAGAATAAGGACAGATGGTCCCATTAGCCTCAAGGTCTAAAGGCTCCAAACATATTGGTTGAGGCCAGACATAGCTTGATCCAATCTCTTTTTCTTTCCTATGTTCCAGCCTGGGGAGGACTTTTTCCCAAAGGACACACATGGAAACATCATTTTTGACACAGTGGATCTCTGTACCACATGGGAGGTGAGTGCAGCTCCAAAGAGGCCATGTCTCTGCACCTTGGAGCGGAGAGGACAGAAAAGGAATTGAGGAGAGGAGGATGTAGTCCAATTCTGCCCCCTGTGTAGACTTGGGCAAGTCCCTGAATGTCCCTCTGCCTCAGTTTCACATTTCTTCTATTTAGTAATTCAATAAGTGGTTATTCAGTGCTTATGATTACTGAGTACTTCTAAGTACTCAAGCTACATCCATGAACAAAATCAAGGTCTCTGACCCCACAGAGTGGTAGGTGCTACTGGTGGGGGGGAAGGATGCAGTGGTATAAGAAAGAGTAAGGGAACTGGGTGTGCCAGGCTAGGTTTGGGGCACAGATAGGCAATTAAAAACAGAATGGATAGGGCAGGGCTCTTTGAGAAGGTGGCATTTGACCAAAGACTTGCAGGAAATGAGGAAATTGATTAAATGGATAACGAAATTGATTGACTAATGGATTAAGTAGATTAAGTGGGTATCTGGAGGAAGAGTGATGCAGGCATAAAGAAAATCAAGGCAAAGACTTTAAGGTAGGAGAGAGCTTACCATGTTGAAAAACCAGCAAAGGGGCATGTGTGGCTGGAACAGAGTGAATTTGGTGGACAATAATAGGAAATGAGGTCAAAGAGAAAACAGGGAGCTGGTGGTCTGGGAGATGGCATGGCCACTTCCTGTTTCCCAGGCTGCACCTGACTCAACCTCCATTCTCCTGGCGCTTGTTCTGATATTGTTCTATCATATTATTTTAGGTGCTAGCTAAAGATCGCACGGGATCTCTTAGCCCTGCCTTGGCTGCTTGCATTCTTACTCTGTCTCCTTACCCATTTCAAAAACGATTTTATTTCTCATTCTCCTCCTATTGGCCAATTCTTGTCTTATTTACTGACATCTGCATCACGTATTGTCTCTCATCCACAGCATGCTACCATTTGTTATGCTTCTCTAGCCAGTTACTCCTCACCACCTCTTCCTCCCCAGGCCCTGGAGAAGTGTAAGGACGCAGGACTGGCCAAGTCCATTGGGGTGTCCAACTTTAACTGTAAGCAGCTGGAGATGATCCTGAACAAGCCAGGGCTCAAGTACAAGCCCGTCTGCAACCAGGTGAGCCCCACCAATTGGCCCCCCAACCTCTTATCCCTCCCCATCAGCTTACTCTTTCCTCACTTCAACAAAGTCACCAATGGCGCTCCCCTCTCATGTACTGTACCTTTGGACACTAGTTGCTGATGTTACTATTGTAACTGTTTTGGTACTTTTTAGCAATTGAGTCGTTTTAAATTAAGGTATGTAGTTTTTAGACATATGCTATTGCACACTTAATAGACCACAGTGTAGTGTAAACATCACTTTTTATGTTTACTGGGAAACTGAAAAATATGTGGCTCCTTTATTGCAATATTTGCTTTATTGTGATGGCTTGGAACTGAACCTGCAATATCTCCAAGGTTTGCCTGAACAGGTAGCAAATAAGCATATGAAAAATTGTTAAACATCACATATCATTAGAGATTTGCAAATTAAGACAAAAGTGAGATACAATAGTTCCCTCTAATCTGCGGGATAAGACACCCCCCCCCACCACAGTGGATGACCCAAACCATACCATGGATATTACTGAACACTATATAGACTATGTTTTTTCCTATACATACATGCCTATGATAAAGTTTAATTTTAATTAAGCACAGTAATGGGACTTCCCTGGAAGTCCAGTGGTTGACTCTGTGCTTCCAATGCAGGGGGTGCAGGTTCCATCCCTGGTCAGGGAACTAAGATCTCACATGCCATGTGGTATGGCCAATATATATATATACAATTAAGCACAGTAAGAGAATATTTGATTTGTTAATTATGGTGTATCACAGTGATTGATTTGCATATATTGAAGAATCCTTGAATCCTTGGGATAAATCCCACTTGATCATAGTGTATGAACTTTTTAATGTATTGTTGGATTCCGTTTGTTAGAATTTTGCTGAGGATTTTCGCATTTATGTTCGTCAGTGATATTGGTCTGTAATTTTCTTTTTTTGTGGTATCTTTGTCTGGTTTTGGTATTAGGGCGATTGTGGCCTCATAGAACTAGTCTGGGAGTGTTCTTTCCTCTGCAGTTTTTTGGAAGAGTTTGAGAAGGATAGGTGTTAGCTCTCCTCTAAATGTTTGATATAATTCTCCTGTGAAGCCATCTGGTCCTGGACTTTTGTTTGCTGGAAGATTTCTAATTACAGTTTCAATTTCGTTACTTGTGATTGGTCTGTTTATATTTTCTAATTCTTCTTGGTTCAGTCTTGGAAATTTGTACAAACCATATGGTCATCTCAGTAGATGCAGAAAAAGCTTTTGACAAAATTCAACACTGATTTATGATAAAAACTCTCCAGAAAGTGGGCATAGAGGGAACCTACCTCAACATAATAAAGGCCATATGCAACAAACCCACAGCAAACATTATTCTCAATGGTGAAAAACTGAAAGCATTTCCTCTAAGATCAGGAACAAGTCAAGGATGTCCATTCTTGCCACTATTATTCAACATAGTTTTGGAAGTCCTAGCCAAGGCAATCAGAGAAGAAAAAGAAATAAAAGGAATACAAATTGGAAAAGAAGAAGTAAAACTGTCACTGTTTGCAGATGACAATATACTGTACAGAGAAAATCCTAAAGATGCTACCAGAAAATTACTACAACTAATCAATGAATTTGGTAAAGTAGTAGGATACAAAATTAATGCACAGAAATCTCTTACATTCCTATACATTAACAATGAAAGATTAGAAAGAGAAATTAAGGAAACAATCCCATTTACCATCACAACAAAAAGAATAAAATACCTAGGAATAAACTTACCTAAAGGGCAAAAAACCTGAACTCAGAAAAGTACAAAACACTGATGAAAGAAATCAAAGATGACACAAACAGATGGAGAGATATACAATGTTCTTGGAACACTGGAAGAATCAATAATGTGAAAATGACTACATTATCCAAAGCAATCTACAGATTCAATGCAATCCCTATCAGATTACCAATGGTGTTATTCACAGAATTAGAACAAAAAATTTTACAATTTGTATGGAAACACAGAAGACCCTGAATAGCCAAAGCAATATTGAGAAAGAAAAATGGAGCTGGAGGAATCAGGCTCCCTGGCTTCAGACTATACTACAAAGCTACAGTAATCAAGACAGTATGGTACTGGCACAAAAACAGAAAGATAGATCAATGGAACAGGATAGAAAGCCCAGAGATAAACTCACACACCTATGGTCACTTAATCTATGACAAAGGAGGCAAGAGTATACAATGGAGAAAAGACAGTCTCTTCAATAAGTGGTGCTGGAAAAACTGGACAGCTACATGTAAAAGAAGGAAATTAGAACACTCCCTAACACCATACACAAAAAATAAACTCAAAATGGTTTAAAGACCTAAATGTAAGATCAGACACTATGAAACTCTTAGAGGAAAACATAGGGAAAATACTGTTTGATGTAAATCACAGCAAGATCTTTTTTGATCCACCTCCTAGAGTAATGAAAATAAAAGCAAAGATAAACAAATGGGATCTAGTGAAACTTAAAAGCTTTTACACAGCAAAGGAAGCCATAAACAAGACGAAAAGACATCCCTCAGAATGGGAGAAAATATTTGCAAACAAAGCAACTGACAAAGGATTAATCTCCAAAATATACAAACAGCTCGTGCAGCTCAATACCAAAAAAACAAACAACCCAATCAAAAAATGGGCAGGAAAAAAAAAAGGGCTGGAGACCTAAATAGACATTTCTCCAGAGAAGACATACAGATGGCCAAGAGGCACGTGAAAAATGTTCAACGTCACTAATTATTAGAGAAATGCAAATCAAAACTACAATGAGGTATCATCTCACACCCGTCAGAATGGCCATCCTCAAAAAATCTACAAACAATAAATGCTAGAGAGGGTGTGGAGAAAAGGGAACCCTCTTGCACTGTTGGTGGGAATGTAAATTGATACAGCCACTATGGAGAACAGTATGGAGGTTTCTTAAAAAACTAAAAATAGAACTACCATATGACTAGTAATCCCACTACTGGGCATATACCCTGATAAAACCATAATTCAAAAAGACACATGCACCCCAATTTTCATTGCAGCACTATTTACAATAGCCAGGACATGGAAACAACCTAACTGTCCATCGACAGATGAATGAATAAAGAAGATGTGGTACGTATATACAATGGAATATTACTCAGTCATAAAAAGGAACACAACTGGGTCATTTGTAGAGATGTGGATGGACCTAGAGTCTGTCATACAGAGTGAAGTAAGTCAGAAAGAGAAAAACAAACATTGTATGTTAATGCAAATATGTGGAATCTAGAAAAATGGTACAGATGAACCTATTTGCAGGGCAAGAATAGAGACGCAGATGTAGAAAACAGACATGTGGACATGTGGGGTGGGGAAGGGGATGGTGGGATGAACTGGGAGATTAGGATTGACATAGATACACTACCATGTGTAAAATAGGTAGCTAGTGGGAACCTGCTGTATAGTACAGGGAGCTCAGCTCGGTGCTCTGTGATGACCTAGATAGGTGGGATGGGGGGCGGGGAGGTCCAAGAGGGAGGAGATATATGTATACATATAGCTGATTCACTTTGTTGTACAGTAGAAACTAACACAACATTGTAAAGCAACTATACTCCAATTTAAAAAAAAGAGAGAGAGAGAGAGAGAATATTTGAATTGCCAGCATCACTAATTTTGTGTTTTGGGGACATTACTAAGTAAAATAAGGGTCACTTGAACACCAGCACTGCGACACCACAACAGATGATCTGATGGGTACTAAGTGACCAACAGGCTGGTAGCATATAGAGTGTGGGTACATTGAACAAAGGCATGATTCCTGTCTTGCGTGGGATGGGGCAGGACAGCACAAGACTTCATCACACCATTTAGAACAGTGTGAAATGTAAAACTTATGAATTGTTTATTTCTGGAATTTTCCATTTAATATTTTCAGACCATGGTTGACTGTGGGTAGCTGAGACCACAGAGAGAAAAACCACAGATGGGGTGGGGCCACCCTCCTGCCATGCACCTGTTAAAAGTACCCAAATCCAGAACACTGACAACACCAAATGCTGGTGAGGAGGAGGAGCAACAGGGACTCTCATTCATGGCTGATGGGAGTGCAACATGGTGCAGCCACTTTGCAAGACAGTTTGGCAGTTTCTTGCAAAACTAAACATACTCTTACCATATGATCCAGCATTGTAGTCCTTGGTATTTACCCTAAGGAGCTGAAAACACACAAACCTGAACACAGAGTTTTATAGCAGTTTTATTCATAAGTGCCAAAACTTGGAAGCAACCAAGATGTCCCTCCATCCCTCCAGAGGTGAAAGGATAAACAAACTCTGGGACAGCCTTACAATGTAATATTATTTAGCAATTTAAAAGTGAGCTATCAAACGAGAAAAAGACATGGAGGAAACTTAAAGGCATATTGTTAAGTGAAAGAAGCCAATCTGAAAATTCTGCCTACTGTATGATTCCACCTCTATGACATTCTGGAAAAGGCCAAACTATGGAGACAGTAAAATGATCAGTGCTTGCCAGGGGTACAAAGGAACAGAAGGGTGGATGAATAGGTGGTACACAGGGGAAATCTTAGGACAGTATAACTATTATTCTGTTGGATATTGTAATGAAAGATACAGATCATCCATTTGTCAAAACCCATAGAATTTACATCACAAAGAATGCACCTTAATGTAAACTATGGGCTTTACTTAATAATAATCTGCCAATATTGACTCATCAATTTTAATAAATGTACCATACTAATGTAAGAGGCTAATAATAGGGGAAATTGTCGAGGGAATGAAGGGAAATATGGAAACTGTATTTTTTGTTCGATTTTTTCTGTAAACCCAAAAGTGTTCTAAAAAAAAAAAAGAAAGAAAGAGAGAAAGAGAAAGGAAGGAAGAGAAGGAAGAGAAGGGAAGAAAGAAAGAAAGAAAAGATCAGTGGTTGCAAAGGGCTCATGGGGAGGGGAGGAGGGATGAACAGGTAAAGCACAAGACATTTTTAGGCAGTAAAACTATTGTGTTTGGTTCACCATGGGTACAGCTGTGGATGACGGTCACTTGCTGGGCCACGTTGCTGGTATTTCTAAGTATTTCTGATACTGTGAATCTGTATTCACTGTATGTTCCTTGTAAATTTGGTGCTGGCAATCCTGCTGGTCCTACACTCCAATACTTCTGCTTGGCAATTTACAGGTTGAATGTCACCCTTACCTCAACCAGAGCAAACTGCTGGAGTTCTGCAAGTCCAAGGACATTCTCCTTGTTGCATATGCTACCTTGGGGTCTGACTTAAGGAAGAAATGGTAATGATCTCTATAAAGGTATTCCGACCCTAGATGCTGTGCCTTCTGGAGACATCTCTCAACGTCTGGGGGAAATTAAGTATAGTCAAGAGGAATCATCCATCTTTGCAAACCCTTTACCTAGCCTACATTGTGAGGACTCAATAAAACATTATTGAATAATAAAGTAATTATTACTGATTAAAATGTTCATCCAATTCAAAAGCTGTGGCTTTAAAGAGTGACAAGGGGGCTTCCCTGGTGGCGCAGTGGTTGAAAGTCCGCCTGCCGATGCAGGGGACACGGGTTCGTGCCCCGGTCTGGGAAGATCCCACATGCCGCGGAGCGGCTGGGCCCGTGAGCCATGGCCGCTGAGCCTGCGCATCCGGAGCCTATGCTCCGCAACGGGCGAGGCCACAATAGTAAGAGGCCCACGTACCGCAAAAAAAAAAAAAAAAAAAGTGACAAGGTAATTCCAAGCCATGATTCTGACACTTAGCAGTTGAGGGATATGAGACAAGTTACAACTTCTGTAAGTTTTAGTTTCTTTATCTCTTCAAGAGGAATATAGATGTGTACCTTTTAACACTTGAGGACAAAATAGAGATAATTAGTTGAGAGCATTTTTTGAAATAGCAAATTCTTATAAAATTCTTGGTTATTTGTTATGATGGTGGTCACTGGGTCTTACTGTGGACAACAATTTTGTCTTCTTGACTTATTCAATCTTTTACGAAGTTTCTCAGAAATGTTTAAAAGATGAAAAAACTACCTGATTTTCCCTTTCTTTCCCTTGTCCTTCTTTGGATTTACCAAAAGAAGCCAAAGAAATATTGAGACAGCCAGAAGGTAATGAGGAAGATTCTAGAGGATCAACCACCCCTAGCCTGAATGAACTATCCCCAAGTAGAACGGATACACAACCTCAGACACATAGCACCTCTGCCTCCCTCCCAGGGTGAAAAAGGACAATCCAGTTCTCCTGC
Source organism: Mesoplodon densirostris (assembly GCF_025265405.1). Lineage (NCBI taxonomy): Eukaryota > Metazoa > Chordata > Mammalia > Artiodactyla > Ziphiidae > Mesoplodon > Mesoplodon densirostris. The sequence continues at coordinate 158,749,882 of NC_082664.1, read as the reverse complement.
AGGATCCAGTACTCAACACCATTGCTGAAAAGCACAGGCGAACTCCAGCCCAGGTCACCCTGCGCTATCAGCTGCAGAGAGGGGTGGCTGCTCTGGCCAAGAGCTTCAATGAGAAGAGGCTCAAGGAGAACTTCCAGGTACCTGGTAGGGTTTGGGGCAGCAGGGGGTTGACAGAAGCACATCGTTTTCCCTGGGATGGGTATTTGGGAGGCTCCCAATGTGTATTTGGGCAAAGCTTATCTCCCTGTATATTCTATGCGTATATGTGCTATATTTAACTGTCCTGTCCTCCAAATCCTACAAGAGAGGAGGCATGGTGGTTGTAAAGAACAGTCGACAGAGCGTCAGGTTTGAGTCTCAGTCCTGGTTTTCACTCAACAGTATGGCCCTGAGTAAATCATCCCTTGATTTCTTCAGCTGAAAAAATGAAAGAGTTAGCTGAAGTGAGACCTGGGCTCAAAAATCTCAAGGATTCCTTGGCTACCAACACAGCTATTCAATACAAGTCTCTGAGGGTGACCTGAGTTGCTAATCCCAACTCTTTGAATGGACAAATGCCCATGACTTTTGTCAGGGGATGAACCCCAAGTTCATGACAACTGTCTCATGAAACCTACATAAGTTCCTACACAAATTTGTGTGTGTGTATCTGCATGTGGGGGGCATGTAGGGGCTGCAGTAATTGCCTCCAGGAAATTGAATTGATCTTCTCACATTTCTGATAGGTTTTTGAATTCCAGTTGACCCCAGAGGATATGCAAAGTCTAGATGGCCTAAACAGAAACATGCGCTATTTTGAAGAAGATTCGTAAGTACCCTGTTCCATTGTAGACGCTGGGGGAGCAGGGTAATGAAGGAATTCCGTTTATTCTAATCCACAAAGGGCAGGGTCTTCTCTTGCCTCTTCTTTTAGGGAAGTGGATGGAAAACATTTTTCCTTCAAGCCTTCATACTCGTTACTCCATGCCCCTCTGTCCTTCCTCTGTTTAAATTCCAGGATCAATCAATACGATGACATCCTTTGCACATATTTTCAAGTCTCCTCTCTCTTCTTTGTCTTACTCATTGGTCTAAAACCTGGTTACATCCTGCTCTCTGTCTGTCTACTTCATCAGATTTCCCCTCCGCATGAGATTACTCCTAGAGGCATTGGAACATTCCCTCATCTTCACAAAAGCTCTCTCTCAAACTGACTTCATCTGCAGCTCACCCCACCATCCCCGTTTCTCCTTTTACAGCAAAACTTCTTGAAGAAGTCCATGCTTTCTTCCTCTCCTGTCTCTCTCCCCGTTCTCTTCTGAACCCACACAAACCAGGCATTTGCCCTCCTCTCTGCCAAAGCTCCTCTTGTCAAGGTCAGCCATGACCTCCCCTTTGCTTAACCCAGCAGTGATTCTCATCCATCTTATTTTACCTAGTGGGTCACTCCTCCTAGAAACACTTTCTCAGCTTTGCTTTCTTCACTGCAGATCTGGTTTCCCCTTATCCGCCATGCCATTCCTTTTCCTGGTCTTTGTAGGTGTCTCCTCATCAACCTGACCTCTTAACTTTGGAGTGACCTAAGGCTCAATCCTTGGACGTCTTCCCTTTTCTATCCACATCCTCATCCTTGGTACTTCATCTAGTCCCGTGCTCTAAACACTGGGTAAATACACACTCCCCCAGATTATATCCAGCCCAGACCTAGGCCCTGGACCAAGACTTGTATATCCATTTGCTCTACTCCACTCAAACTTATCAAGTCGACACTTGAGCTCATGATAGTACCTGCAGCCACCCCACCCCCCCAAACCCCACATACCTCACGCGCCTGTATCAGAATCTTCCTGATCAACTAACTGGCTGCTATCGCTCTCTCTGCTTCTGTACTTCGTCTCTGCCCGTACTCACCGGAGTGAATGAGGTAAAAATGTAGGTCTGTATATATTAATCCCAAACTCCTAATATCCCTCCCCCAACACCTTTGCCCTTTGGTAACCGTAAGTTTGTTTTCTGTGTCTGTGAGTCTGTTTCTGTTTTGTAAATAAGTTCATTTGTATCATTCTTTTTAGATTCCACATATAAGTGATATCATATGATATTTATCTTTCTCTGTCTGACTTATTTGACATATACATGCTACTACATATAAAATATATAGTACAGGGAACTCTATTCAATATTCTGTAATAACCTATATGGGAAAAGAATGGATATATGTATATGTATAACTAATTCACTTTGCTGCACACCTGAAACTAACACAACATTGTAAATAAACTATATTCCAATATAAAATAAAAATTAAACTAAATCAAAAAAATAAAAACACTACTATTTTCTGAAAAAACCCCCCACAAAAAACAGACCCAAAAAATAGTAGGTCTGATGGGGAAATCCTCTTCTCGGTATCTGTTGGCCTGCCTTCTCACTCGGAGTAAAGGCCAGAGTCCTTACAAAACCTACAAAGTCCAGCAGGACATGGTCTCCCCACGCCCTGCCTCCAAGTCCTGCTGTTCTGCCCCTTCTGGCTCCAGTGCAGCCCAGTGGCCTCCTTGCTGTCCCCCACATGTGTCAGGCCCATCTTGGGGCCTTTGCACTGTCTGTTCCCTCTGCCCAGAATGCTCTTCCTCCAAACATCTGGATGGTCACTCCTTCACCACTGTCAGTCTTGACTCAGATGGCATCTCTATGACACCTTCTCTGTCACTTTATCTAAAAACGCAGCCCTGTGCAGCCCTTCCTTCCCCTCCATCCTGCTCCCTTTTTCTCTTGGCCCACCTCCCTAATTAACATACCGTGTGGTTTGCTAACCTTTTCTGTTTACTTTCTGTTTACCACAGAACGTTAGATTCGTAGGGAAGGATTTTTAAAAAACTGCCCTCTCTCTGAGTAATTAGAAAATGTTTGTTGAATGAAGAATATAAGAAAATGATAGACAGGGAAAAGTAAGGGACAGTGAAGAAGCAGGTAGTAATTTTTAACAATTAATATCAGTCATTTTAATCAACAATTATCCAGTGGTTTAGCATTGCCTACCTCGAAAATGATTACAGTAAGTCCCCTACATACAAATGAGTCCCCTCCCGAGAGCGCATTCGTTAAGTCCAACAAGGTTAGCCTAGGTACCCAATTAACACAATCGGCTATATAGTACTGCACTGTAATAGGTTTATAATACTTTTCACACAAACATACATAACAAATAAACACAAAAAATATAGAAAACATTTTTAGTTTTACAGTACAGTACCTTGAAAAGTACAGTAGTACAGTACAACACCTGGCATCCAGGGGCTGGCATCGAGTGAATGGGCAAGAAGAGTTACTGCCTGCAGGAGGGAGAGGAGATGGGAGATGTTACAGGTGAAGGATCGTCAGCAGTAGGAGACGGCAGGCAAGCTGTAATTTCACTCACGCCTGATGTTGATGGAACGCACGTTCACAACTTTGATAGTTTGCAACTTGAAGGTTCGCATATAGGGGACTTACTGTACTTTATATATACAAAGACAGTTCACTTCCTTTGCTAAAAATGGAAACCCCCGTTGAAGTGGCTTATATTATAATCACTCTATCTCTAGATTTAATATATAACTTTTCACCCAGCAAAGTCATAGGTAAATTATTTCTGAGTGCTTGAAAGAAATTGAACAACAGTGATATTCTTGTCACCTTCCTCATCATCACCTTGAAATATTTGTTAACTTTAGGTATTAAACCAGATTGGCACTGTTTTAAAAGAGGAAGAACTTATTTCTGCCCTCTTGGGAGTTTATAATATCAATGCAAAGAGTTTATCTCCTTAAGTTGTAGAATAATATACCTAAAAAATGGAATATATTGGTTTATTTTTGTGTGTGTGCCCAAGTGCATGTAAGCGTATTTATTTTCTACAGTGTGTTCATTACATTGTAATACAGTTGTATATGGTTGTTATAAAACTCGTTGGGTTTGTACTTGTCCAAAAAAGAAAACTACATTAATTCTCATGCTTAAGCCAGTTTAAAAGAAACCTCTCTTTACCCAGCTCAGAAACAGTTACTTGACTAAGACTCTCCCTTTATCTTTTAGACTGTCTCATCATCCAAATTATCCATTTCATGATGAATATTAACAGCAGTGTCTGTGGTTGCTCCAGAGTTCTTGGTTTTGGATTGATGATTGGAGGACATCTCAAGGATGAGAACTTACCTGCTTCATTCCATGTCACTTAGCCTGATCAGTCGCGACATGGCTGGAGTCCCTGGAGCAGGAAATAAAAATCTCTAAACCCAGTCCTTTTCCCCCAAAGTAAATAAAGATACATTTCAAAGAATCCAACCTACTGCTGCTTTGGCTTTTTTGGTTTATCTGTTTTGTTTTGTTTTGTTTCCCTGTGTAACTGAGGTTGAAATGCTGTCATCCCTGGAAGTGATCATAGGAGATATGGATCCCCCAGAAAAAGCTAACCATAGTATATTTTCCAAATTTTCGAAGTCTGGCTTTTCACCTGTCTGTAGTTTTTGTGTTTTTTCCCCCTTTGTTCTGTGAATTTGCCACAATATATAATTTTATGAGACCTTTTAAAGGGATCTAAAACTTAATGAATACACAATACCCCAAATGTCCAGATTTCCATTAAAAATTACTCATTATACCTAAAACAAGGAAGGCATCAAACTGAATTAAAAAAGACAAGCTACAGATACCCACACCAAGATGACTGAGATATTAGAATTATCTGACCAAGATTTTAAAGCAGCCATCATGAAAATGTTTCAACAAGCCATTACAAACATACTGGGGACAAATGAAAAAGTAAAAAGTTTCAACAAGGAAATAGAGTGTCCTAGCAAAGAAATAGAAGACATAAAGAAAAACCAAATGGTAATTTTAGAACTGAAAAATACAATAATAAAAATGGAAAACTCAGTGGATAACCTCAGTAGATTTGAAGGAACAGAGGAAATAATCAGTGTGCTGGAAGATAAAGCGATTGTCAATTACCCAGTGGGAACAAGAGAGAGAAAGTAGGTTTTTAAAAAAAATAGGAACAGGGCCTTGGGGACCTGTGGAATAATAACAAAAGATCTAACATGCATGTGATCGGAGTGGGGAAAATAGGGAGATGTTTGTCAAAGGGTACCAAATTTCAGTTATGAGATGAGTAAGTTCTGAGGTTCTCATGTACAGAATGCTGACTGTAGTTAACAATACTGTAGTGTATAATTGAATTTGCTTAGAGAATAGATCTTAAGGGTTCCCACCAAAACAAAAACAAAAAAAGGAATCTGACAGTTGATGGATGTGTTAATTACCTTGATTGCATGTAGGGATCATTTCACCATGTATATGCATATCAGATCATCACTATCTATAATTTTAATTGTCAATTATACAACATTAAACCTGGGGGAAAAAAAAAGAAAGGGTGATGAATCTCATCCAATGTCCTTTCATGGAATCAACCGATAGAATTGACAATGAGGATAGTACTTTTAGTTTATAACTATTCTAATTTAAAAAGTTGATTTTTATATTTATGGCACTAGTATCTACTACTTACTCTGTTCGAGTAAATCTTAAGCCTTCTCACCACACACCAAAAAGGGAGCTATGTGATGTGATGGGAGTTAACTGGATTGTGGGAATCATTTCACAATGTGCACGTTTGTCAGATCATCACGCTGCACACTTAAAACACATAGTTTATTTGTCAATTACACCTCAAGAAAGCTGGAAAATTAAAGGAGGGAGTGGGGCAGAAGAGAGGGGGGGAACAGTTAGAAAAGCGATGCCCATGGTGATGGAGAAGTTCTGTGTTCTATCTGTGGCCACGATTCATGAAACACATAGGTGAAACAATTGCACGGAACTAAATGCACGCCCAGCACAAATTTGGGAAAATCTGAATAAGCTCAGTGGGTTGTATCGCTGTCGATATCCTGGTCGTGACATGGGCTGTCATCTTGCAAGATGGTAACGTCGGGGGGAGCTGAGCAGAGGGGACACGAGATTTCTCTGTATTATTTCTTTCAATCGCATGTGAATTTACAGTTCTCACAAAATAAAAGTTTACTGTAAAAAGAGCAACTAGAAAACTGTCACCAGCTCCACACCTGCTCCTCCCTTTTGGATTCTTTTTTCTTTTTTTTTTGCGGTACGTGGGCCTCTCACTGTTGTGGCCTCTCCCGTTGTGGAGCACAGGCTCCGGACGTGCAGGCTCAGAGGCCACAGCTCACGGGCCCAGCCACTCCATGGCATTGGGATCTTCCCGGACCAGGGCACGAACCTGTGTCCCCTGCATTGGCAGGCGGACTCTCAACCACTGTGCCACCAGGGAAGCCCTCTGTTTTATTTTGTTGGCTCTTAATTACTCATAAATAGAATTCTACTCTGCAATTTGTTGAGTGATCTGAGACGTTTTACTTTTCTACCACCTAGGCAGCCAACTGCAGGGACCCCTAGAAAATGAGGCAGTTCCCCAGGCAGGGTAAGAGGGTCTGACCTGAGTATCTGCTTCTGGGACCGATAATCTTACTAAGACTTTCTGTGCCTCAGTTTCATCACCTGTACAATGGGGTGTTAACAACAGTACCCACCTTACAGGCTTGTGAGGATTAAATGAGAAAGTAAGCGTAAAACTGTGCCTGGTACATCATTAAAATCATACTATTAGCTGACAGTAAGTGCAAGACAGCTATTATCGTTATTTTAAGTATTATTCTCTGAACGTTGGATTCCATACATACATAAGTTGTTTCTGAATCATTCTCCCTTGTTTCGCTTTCTAGGCATCTTCTGTTCTCTGTTACTGTGACTGATGCACAGATGCTACATCCTTTACTGAAACTAATACAATGACTTAAAGTAGAGCTGCACTAGGAATGAAGCAGTTTTTGTTGTTTAGTCTAAAAAGGTGACCGACAGCTCAGCTTACACCATGAGATTCTCAGAAAAGGTAATCTCATGGGAGACGCCCAAGCAGCGATCATCTAGCCTAATGTAGGAGGAATCCTTTCCAGGATGTCTGTACTCCCGGGGCCACCTATATACCTGAGTCCTTGGTCAGGAGGTGTCATCTGGGTCTGGGACAGGTGTGCAGGGATGCCCTGGCCAGTGGCTAACATGAGACTGAGGCTGGGAAGCTGCTGAGTGGGGCTTAAGTAGGGGGGTGAGATGCAATCAAGTGAAGAGAGTGGAGCTGGGTGGAGACACGATCTCCCGCTGTAACCGAGTGGACCTGCTGCAGGAGAACGTGTGGAAGAGCAGCAGTCACCCCCCCGGACAGAACAGGGCCAAGGGGGTCACTGGGCAGTGGGAAGTGATACCAGTAGCAGCTTTGAGCCGCAGTGTCTCCTCTGTCTGATACCTGCTTTCACCTAAAGACCTATGGGAAGAACGGATACCCTTCTGGTTTGGAGGAGAAATGATGGGCTTGGAAGCAGGACCCACAGGGCGTTAGAGTCACGGGGGTCTCAGAGGTCCTCCAGCCCACGCCTCCCTTGAGCTGAGCCCAGAGGGAACCAGGACCCTCATGCTCTGGCTCTTTCTACCACCTAACGGGGTACGGCCAGGGAGGAAGGTGCTGCCTATGGGTATCTCCCCCATCTTACATGGTACCTTGAAGCCCATGGGCCAGTGTATGAGGTACAGGTCCAAGTACTCCAGCTTCAAGGCCTTCAGACTCCTGGTGCAGGCCACTTTCACCAGGGACTTCTTATGGCAGGTGCACCAGAGCTACAAGGAGAGGAAGGAAGCACAGAGCCCGTGTTAATGTACATCTGCCCCTGGGCCCACAAATCCAGTACCTGGAAGAGGCACAAAGTCCAAGATCGGATGGCAATAAATACAACAGGGCAGTGACGTTATCCTCAGACGGGTCCAGGACGCCCCAGGAGAGAACTCCAGAGCTGGGCCGCTTCTGCCTGATTCCTGCTAAAGGGGAGTTGGGGATACCGTGAAATATTTTATGGGAGGGCCGTCTGGTTATTTGGATGCATGGGGACCACAAACAAACAAACAAAACCTGCCCGCAGGCAGAAAGGATATGAGGAAGAATAAGAAGAATTTCTATATTGTATTTTCCACTTAAATAGACTCCATATTAAAGGTTCTCTGTTACTGGGGCCTCATAAACATGCAGGTTAAACTAAGTAAGTTAATATACACTGCCTTGTACTTATTTAGATATTTCCATCCATACCCTCTGCTAAGTAGAAAATCTGTAATTTGCTTTCCTTCACATTATTTCCCTCATTATACTATTTAGAATTAATTTTGACAGAAGTTAATCTGAAGGTTCCATCACAGCAAGAGAAAAAACAAAAATACATAAGTAAAAGGAAGGATTAAAATGTTTTTGTTCATACACTGTATAAACTATAGTGTATTAACAAAAAACCCACAGAAAACTAGCAGTAAATATGTCACACTGTTAACAACAGTACTCTCTAGATGGTGAGCATATAGTAATTTATTTGCTTAAATTATATTCCCATGACTTCCAAATTTCAAGAACAGTGATGACACTTCCACCGCTGGCTATGATCTACTCAGAAGCAACTTGTTGCCAAATTAGGGGCTACTTCAGAAATACCCGCCACCCATCTCCCCACTAATTATCAGAAGGGATGTCTGTTCCTCAGCCACGTTCACACCTACGCTTCTCCCTGACCAGCCCTCGGCACTAGCTTTAGAATAACAGGGATTATCTTAGAGTAAAACAGAAAAGCAAATCCACTACAGAGGCAATGCTGCGTCTTGCAATTATGGAAACTGAGGCTTGGAAATCACTCAGGAGATGACCGAATCCAGAGACTCACCTTTACACGATGAAGCGGTGGTCCCGAGCCATCCACACTGAGCCGGTCCCTCATGGTTCATGCACTACAGCTGGACCTGAACCCTTGACTCCTGGCCTACTGGTCTTAACGTCCTGCTTCAAAGTCAAAAGCAAGGGAGTTCTTTAATTCTCCATCATCCAGGGCTACCCCCAGCACTTCCCACAGGGCCTGCCTCCTAACTGTCCTTCACAAGACTTTCTCTTTCCCGTCCTGGTCTGCGTCCTAGTTCAGGCCGTCATCATCCCTGCCTCTATGGCTGTTACTGTTGCCTGTCTCCTGCCTCCTGTTCAAACCCGTGCTTCTTTCAGCGGCTACAGTCACCTCGACACAAGTCTCTCTTACATAGAATACAAGCTCCCTACTTCAAAGCCTTCAGTGGTGGTCCTCTGTCTAAGGGGAAAAGAATAAGCTCCTCAAACGGCATCTGGACTTCCACTGTCTGGCCCATCCGCTTCCCCAGCCTCGCGTCTCTCTGCTGCCTAACATTTTTCGATGTAGGAACGTCAAGTTTCTTATGGGCCCCTGTACCCCGCGCTGTCCCATACCCCGTGCCTTTGCTCAAGAGGTCCCCTCTGCCTGTCACGCTGTCCCCAACCCCTTGACCGCACTAATCCCAGCATCTGCACGAAGCTGCAGAAGTCCTGTCCCGTCTGTTCAAGCACAGGTGGAGCCATCAGCTCCCGTGAGGAGACCAGAAACCCCTCCCTGTGCTGCTCCCCCCATCTCGTGGCCCAGCCCTGAGCGGTCTGCACCCCGCTCTCTCTGCCAGGGAAGGCCCACCTTGCTGAAAATAAACAGGTCCTTCCGCCTCACCATGCCCTCCTTGACTTTGCACTGGATCCCCACTCCAAGTTCATTCTCGTTGTGGTACAAGCCCGCGTCTATCGCCACTTTTACTGCCTCCGTCACTTCCCCTGGGGCCGCCTGCAAAACGAGGAACAGAAGTAAGCCACCCACATTCAGGAGAGGCCAACCCTAATTTCCCCTTTGCACTCTAGAATGCACAGCCAATGATCCGTAAAAAAGGAAGTTACTGAATTGGTACACCTATCCCTTTGTCCTAAAATTAGGGAATGTCAGAGTCAGAAAGGATTTATAGTTAATCTAAGTTCAAATTCCTTTACTTATCTGGGGAAAACACTTTCGGTATTTTTAGTGCTTGCAAATAACTGAGCTAGAGGCCGTGCTTCCAGAATGGAACACAGGAATAAATAAATTTAGGATGAATAAAGATGATAGGTGAGCTGCAAAGAGGTACAGGCTCACCCTCTACCCACAAAGACTATCAGCCCAAGTGTGAAGGTAGACATGTGCACACAAAGATAATCCATCACACAGAGAATCTGCCAGACCCAAAGGAATGAGATGGACTCTATCAGAATGTGGAAATTCGGAAAAGAAAACGCTCACTGTGAATGGGGTTGTTCTAGCAGGCAAGGGGGCTGGAACCCGGGGAAGAGGCCCAGGACGGCTCACAGGACCATTAAACCCAATGTTCCCAAAGGGCTTCACAGCTCACAAGGCGCTTTCTCACTCGAACTTGACATCACCCCACGAGATGCATCAGTATAATGATCTTCATTTAACGAGAACACAATCAGAGTGGCTGGGAGCTAACGAACTAAGTGTCCACCTCAAAGTTAGAAGAACCACTTATGAAAATAAGAATGAATATCAAAAACTGATAAAGAAGATCAACAAAGCCAGTGGTTAGTTCTTTGAAAAATCTTAATAAAGTAGACAAACTTTTTTGTTGTTGGCCTTTTTTTTTTTTTTTTTTTTTTGGCTGTGCTGCACAGCATGTGGGATCTTAGTTCCCCAACCAGGGATCGAACCCAGGCCCCCAGCAGTGGGAGCGTGGAGTCCTAACCACTGGGCCACCAGGGAATTCCCTAAAGTAGACAAACTTTTGACAAGACTGAGGAGAACAATTTTTTAAAAAATGGCATGAAAGGAAAGCAGTACATATAGATAAAAATAGAGATTTAAAATCTAAGAGACTATTATCAATGACTAGAAGCCGACAATTTGGAAAAATGAAATAAAATGGAAAAATTCCTAGAAAAACTTAACTCAAGAAGAAATAAAACTCAACTGTCCCATAGTTATTTTTAAAATGAAGCAATTAAACACAACACACACATAGTTCTACAAAATTTTCAAGTCAGAATTCATCCCACTTTAAAACAAAATCTTTCTGACAAGAGGTAAAGAGGAAATAATTCCAACTCATTCTACCAAACCACAATGAATTAAACTACATCCCTGGCCTCTGCGAGTTAAGTGGATAGAAGAAATAATTTAAATAATATTTTGATGAGCAAGGGTGGATCATTCGAATTCCTACTCATCCAATAACTTCCTATGTGACTTCTTAAATGAATATCTTTTTACCGAAGACTAAGTTTTAAAAGAAAGCACATTTGAAAGGCTTTTTAGTTAGTGCTATGTCTAAATCACTGATAGGAATTAGAAAGTCCGAAGTAGAGAAAGGTCCAAAGTACTTCCACTACCAGGTTTTTACACGGGGAAGAAGACAAAGTTTCAATGTTTCTTTTTTTTTTTTTTTTTTTTTGCGGTACGTGGGCCTCTCACCGTTGTGGACTCTCCCGTTGCGGAGCACAGGCTCCGGATGCGCAGGCCCAGCGGCTATGGCTCACGGGCCTAGCCGCTCCGCGGCATGTGGGTTCTTCCCAAACGGGGGCATGAACTCGTGTCCCCTGCATCGGCAGGCGGACTCTCAACCACTGCGCCACCAGGGAAGCCCTCAATGTTTCTTTTTAAAACCAAGTTGGCAATGGCAGCATTTCCTTGTCTCTTTGATACAGACATTTCCCCATCTTCCGGTTGGCTGCTGCTCTGATCTGTGAGGTGACTGCCAATCTTCCCGCCCTTATCCAAGCATGACCACCTTTTCTTCTGGGCTTTCCCAGACGTTATTTCTGAATAATTATGATTGGGACTCAATATGAACAAGGACAACCTCCATTTTCAGAAAATCTGATATCTAAATATTCCATCTTTCAAACACAGGAGGAGCCCCACAGCAGGTGCGGGCGATCAGCTGGGCCTGCGGAGGCTGCGGCAGGTGTCCCGGGGGTGTCCCCGCGGGTGTCCAGGTAGGTGGCCCCTCCACGTCAGGGAGCGCCGAGGAAAGGTGCCGCCCCTTCCCGACCACGGGGCTGCCTCACCTTCCAGATGCCCAGGCCCAGGACAGGTATCTTCTCATGCTTCAGATCACCTCTACAGCTGCCACGCGGCTCCGAGGGACACCACCATAATGGGTGCCTGGATTCGCTGGCGGCAAGGTGGTGGACACTTCGATTGGCCGGCGGCACCGATGGTGGACACCTGATTGGCTGGAGGCGCCAGTGGTGGACACCCTGATTGGCTAGCGACGCGGCCGGTTAGCCAGAAGCGCTTGCGGGCAGTGGAAACGCCCACATGGACGGAGACCGAAGGTAGGGCGCTGGGGAGAGCATGTGCGCACGCGCCGGGTGGGCTTTGCGGTCCAGGAGGGAAGAGGTCCAGGAGGGAAGAGGCCCAGCACCCAGTCTCCTAGCAACACGCTGGCGGCGCACAGCATCCGGAGCGGAGAGATGCTGGGCTGCTTGGCGGGGATCCAGAGGTTCCCAGGGTCGTCTGGGTTGGGCCATCCCCAGGGCAGCGGGGAGAGGACAGGTCCTGAGGCCTTGTGTCCACTGCTCTGAGCGCGTGGGACGAGGGTAGGCTCCCGAGACTCCCACTCCTGTGCCAGGGGGCACCAGGATACGGGAGAGAAGACCTGCTTCATCCTCTACAAATTGATGTGCTTGGGCGGGACCCCGAGGGTTCCACGATTTCATAGAAGAGTCTGTTGGCCTTGGTTCTCTGTTGGCGACCCACTGTGCTGAGTCCTGTAAATGTTTTCTACCTTGTGGGGCCCTTGGGAGCAGAGGACAGCCTGGGGACCTGGGTAGTGCACAACGTGGTAGAGCCCTGGACCGCTCCTCCAGGAGCCAGGGAACAGACCCTCCCTGCAGGAGCCTCCAGTCCTGAGGTGCAAGGGGGCGGAGTCATTGCCTGGGGTGAGGCCTCCTGTCCTCATGGATGTCCCAGGACAGTGGAGGGAAACTGGGAGACATGGAGGATCCAAGGTCCCTCTGATCCCCCCTGGATCCCACAGGTCCTGCTTCTTTGCCTCCTGGGGCCTGGGAGCCCCGGGGCTTGCCTTGATGACCCCAAACAAAGGTCTGTTTTAATTTCTGGTTTCCTGTCTGGCGCTGCAGTGCTGCCGGTGGCCACCAGGGGGCAGTTGTGCCCACTGTGGTTAACGGAGCAACTGGCACAGGGAAGGACACCAGGGATCACGTAAGCCTGTGTACCAGGGGACAGAGGGACACATAGGCCGAGATGAGGCACTTGGGGGCCTGATTCTAAATGTGGGAGGTCCTTGGAAAGTTTCATGCCAGAGAAGGGGAGTATCTGAATTTCATTTTAACCCCTCCATGGGAGAGACTAGGGCATAAGGCCAAAAGGGGGGGAAGATTGCGGATCAGAACCCACGCCAGTTTTGAGTTGTATTCTAGCTACATCCCACCCCTTTCTGTAATCATCCATCTCTGAGTCTGTGCATTAGCCTCGTGTGATATCACCCCTGGGGCTTCATTGGTCTTATCTCCTATAGGCCTGATGACATCCGGAAGGAGATGCTAAAATGATCCCCACTGGAAGGCCCAGTGTGTGTGTGTGTGTGTGTGTGTGTGTGTGTGTTGGGGGTTACAGGCCAGGGTCCCAAGGAGTCTGGGCTCCTCCCTTCCTCTACCTCCACCAGTCAGCCCCCTCCTTGGTCAGCTGCAAAATTACTTTTCATATATTTGGGGGAATATCTGAGAAAATTCTTTATATATTGCTTTGGCTTCTTGTTATGGCTGTATTTTTGCATTTTCCTACTGTTTACGTACATTATTTGAAGTGTCCACCCCAGCATGAAAACAAGTCAGCCCTGAACGTGGAGAATCTGGTGCCTGCCCACTGGAGCAGAGCTCCTGTGTCCCACCTCCCCTCCACCTGCTGAAACGTCACTGGCACCCAGCAGGTCCCCCGCCTGCCGGTGAAAAGGTGGGTGTTTCTCCCCTCTACAGCACAGCTGTGTGTCTTAGGAATGTCGCTTCACCTCTCTGTTCCTGGGTTTGCTCATGTGACAGCTGGGGTATGACAAGGACCAAACTCACAGGGTTACTGCCAGGCCAGTAACCTGGGACAAGCTACGGGAAGTGGCGAGGACACTTGTCCTCCTGGGACAATCAGGGGAATCTGAGACCAGGAGAGTTGGGGACTGGTCCAGGGCCCGAGAGGTGGGCCGAGTCCAGAGGAGAAGGGAGGGTTCAGTACCCCGAGGCCAGGGTTTGCTTTGGGAATGAGAGCCCCTAGGATCCTGAGGGACCCCCTGCACACCGCTCCCACGTGGGGCCCTTTCCTCTGTGCATCCCCACTTGGGCACAGGTGTGGCGCATGCACGACCTCATGTTTTCTCCCCATCCATCTACTATGCTTGGTATGCAGAGTACATTTTTGTAGTACAGTACATGAGAAACTTAGCAGTGTTACCTGTGGAATGGAGCATTGAGGTAGATGACATAATTTAAAACATTCCGGATGTTGTGAGATTATTTTTATAATACACATAGCTTTTTTAATTTTCAAAAATAGTTTATACATTGAAGCAATGTGAGAAAAGGCACTTTTAATGTGTCTTTCAACAGGCAAAAAATGTAGGGCTAATTTTTTGTTTTAAAAGACATCATTTTAGAAGTAATTATTTTATTGCTGATTGTCTATGGTTGCAGAGAAAAATTCACAAACTGTAAATTAAGTAGATTACTATTTAGAATGTGCTTCACTTGAGCTTGGGAAATATTTTGTGACTCTGTAGAGATGGGTTTGTTTATTTCGGAAATATAATTGAGGAAAAACAACTGTATGATAAAAAATAGTTACCTTTTAATTGAGAATAGTTACGTATTAGTATAATTACGTATTATTGAGTTACCTATTAGTATTCCTTCTAATACAGAACTTCAATCTTGGTGAACGGTATGAGGACTTCGTTTGGTTCTCCTGCCCTCTAGTGGTCATTTATCAAAATGCAGAGAAACTTGTATTAGGTGAACCCCCTGAAATTATACAACCCAGGTGTGGGGATCAGGTTCCGAATTTTGGAAATTAGAGGAAACTGAGAAATTTTCTGACTTGATTTCCTCATCTTTGCCACATAAACACCATGTGTCGATTACATATTCCCTTGAGATTACTGATATAAAATTCAATTCTGGCATCTCTTGACTATTTGACTTAGTAAATTATCCAAAGCTACAGTTATTTTCTGTAATTTTTTTACATATATGGTATAATCTTAGATCTTATCGCTATTGCATAAAGGTTGTTTTGCAAGTAAATAAACACTTTAAAATGTACTTACACTGTTTCCTACTATTAGGTAAGTCTGTTATATACTGTATTTTTTATTCCTCATAACTACCCTATACACTTTGTGAAGTACACGCTATATTATTCTGATTTCATGAGGAAATAAAGTGATACTGAGGGGGGCTGATAAGACTGAGGAAGTGGTACCTCCCGGGCCTGAAAGACTGAATTTTGTGTCATGACCTTCTTTCTTCTAAAAATCCATATAGTTAATTTTGAATTGATTTAAAATTATTTAACCAGAATAAGTTGGTCATGTTTTAACATATTAGTATGTTTAAAGCAACATTTGTGTATCACATTCTTTAATATGCTAATGTATGCCAGCCTCAAAGACCTAGGTTCTTCTATAAAGTTTAAGAACCAGGCCCCATGATTTTAGAGAAGGTGAGTTTTTAGAAAGTCTAAAAAGAGGTTTTCCATTTTAACTGAAGAATTTAGAAGCAAAAACTAGACCTTTGTGTCCCTTTTCGTGGTAGATAGCAAACAGATGCTTGTGGGCTAAGAAGGTGCACCCTGGGGAAGAGTTACGTGGTACGGAATTAAGAGTATGATTTCAGATAAGAAGGATAATTAACTTCAAAAAGATTTTTCATTGCTATGGAACTCCAGACTAAAAAATTTTAAGGCCTTTGCTTAAAATAGCTTCACTACAAAATCCCTTGGGCATGCCTCTGATAGCCAGGTCTAGATCAGATCATTTCTGATTAAGCCATTTGGCATCTAGACAGGTCACCCTAGTCATTCTAGCCAGTAATGACTTTCCCTCCCCTGAATTTCTACATCTCGTTTATGCTGCTCATACGTATGACTTCACAGATCAGAACAATGGGACAATCCTTAAGAACAAAAGAAAGACAATCATCCTATAATAAGAGTTAACCCATAAAATCCACATATAATGAATTAGGTTAGCAGCTTATAAAATAACCAGAGATGCATCTGGATGTGTGTGGCTTCACAGGATCAAAGTAACTGGAGTGAAGTTTTAGGGAAGTAGAACAGACTCAGTTATAAATAGGAAAGCACAAATGTGGGGCTAGTTGTACTGTGTCCTGTGTGAAGAGTGTTTAAAATATTTATGTAACTGTTTTGATGTTAATTTAATAATAATAGCTATGTCAAATATTAAAAACCCATTTGTTATAAGTATTAATTCAAGCAATTCTCACCCCAACCCCCAGGAGATGGGTATTCTTGTTAACCACACATTCATGATGAATAAACTGAGGCACAGATGAAGTTAAGTAACTTCCAGGATTTCAATCTAGTAACTGATGGAGAAGAAGTCATTTCTGGGCTCTAGGGTCAGCACACATAAATACCCCATTATACTGCCTCATTTAAGATGGTCTACCCCTGTGATGGTTCATTTATGTGTCAACTTGACTGGTCCACAGGGTGCACAGATATTTGATCAAGTATTATCCTGGGTGTTTCTGGATGAGATTAACATTTTAATTGTAGAGTAAAGCAGATTGTCCTCCCTAATGTGGACAGGCCTTATCCAAACAGTTTGGAAGCCTGAATAAAACAAAAAGGTTGACTCTCCCCTGAAAAGGCCATCCTCCTGCCGGATGGCCTTTGAGCTGGGACAATGGTCTTCATCTACCTTCAGACTTGGACTCAGACTGGAATTTATACCATCTTGGTCCTCAGGCCTTTAGATTCAAACTGAATTACACCATCGGCTCTCCTGAGTGTCTGGCTTGTTGACTGTTGATTTTGGAACTCCTCAGCCTCCATAATCGTGCGAGCCAATTCCTTATAATAATGATTATATATGTATATGTATAAAACACACATATATAAAACCCTCATGTGCTATAAGCTCCCAAAAATGAGGAAATGTATGTTATTTTTCCACTATACATTCAGCACCTGTTACAATTCTGGTGCAGTGCAGGCTTCCCAAATCAAGCATGTGTTATTGGAGAGAAGTGCCCACAGAGCAAGGATTTGCTCTTATTCTCTTCACAAAGCACTGTCTGGGAAACAAAGGGACCAAAACTTGGGGGAGAGGAAGAATTCTTTCATTTATTCATCAGTCACTTATTGTGTATGTAGTATGAAACAGATCTATCTTGTGCTGGGTGAAAAAATACAGAGATAAAATATACAATTACTGCCCTCACGGGCCTCACACTTCTTTGGATGACAAGTAAAACCTAAGCGGATAAAATCCTAATTAACAGGGTGACCTCCACATTAATCTGAAATGGGTATGGACCTAATAACGCAGCTTCAAAATCTATAAATCCAAAGCTGATAGAACTGAAAAGGGAAAGAGCTCCACAACCATGGAGATTTCTATATGCTGCTCAGTAACGGACAGAATGAGCACGCAGATCAGTAAGAATAGAGAAGCGCTGCACCCAAACAAAGCAGAAAGCCCATTATTTTCAGAAGCACCGTTACATTCACCAAAAGAGACCGTATGCCGGCCCATCAAACGAGTTTGGGTGTGTTTAAAAGGATTGAAATCGTAAAACATTCGCATTCCTCCTGGCCGCAAAGCCTCTCCTCTCCGGGTGCAAGTAGAGAGAACTGGGAAGGTGACAGACAGCGACTGTTTGCAAGTATTCGGAGCTGAGCTAAACCGGCGAGAGATTGTGAGAGCATGAGAGATTGTGGAGGAGGAATAACGCACAGGACTCGACTCCTTGCCGTGACCGTGCGGAACAGGAGGTCTTATCGTTCAGGATTCGTCCCCCGGTTTCTGGCGTGGGTAATTGTACAGATGGTGAGCCATTTCCCAATAAAAAAAAATAGAAGACAGGCCCCCTCCATTCTTCTCTTCCTGCAACAAAAATAATTGCTCTACCACCCTTCCTTTTCAAGTCCCGCCCTTTTACATGCCCGCCCCGGGGAGTAATCGGAAGACCAAATACTGCCGGAAAGTGCGACGCCACATTCGAAGGAGCGGAAGTAGATTTCCCGGAAAGCCGTAAAGCGCGCCCCTTTTCCGGTTAACGACAGCCGTACCAACCGTCCACGCCAGCCGTCCTCCGGTAAGCGCCTCTACCGGGCTCTCTGTAATTCAATTTTCTCTTTGATTCCGGGCGCTTCCTTGTCGTCGCCCTCTTCACCTTGGATCATGTTCAAGAAATTTGATGAAAAAGAAAATGTGTCCAACTGCATCCAGTTGAAAACTTCCGTTATTAAGGGTATTAAGAACCAGTTGATAGAGCAATTTCCTGGTATCGATCCGTGGCTGAATCAAATCATGCCTAAGAAGGATCCTGTCAAAATAGTGCGATGCCACGAACACATAGAAATCCTCACGGTAAACGGGGAGTTACTATTTTTTAGACAAAGAGAAGGGCCTTTTTATCCAACGCTAAGGCTGCTTCACAAATACCCTTTCATCCTGCCCCGCCAGCAGGTTGATAAAGGAGCCATCAAGTTTGTGCTCAGTGGAGCCAATATCATGTGTCCGGGCCTGACCTCTCCCGGAGCTAAGCTCTACCCCGCCGCGGTGGACACGGTGGTTGCAATCATGGCAGAAGGAAAACAGCACGCCCTGTGTGTGGGAGTCATGAAGATGTCTGCCGAGGAAATCGAGAAAGTCAACAAAGGAATCGGGATCGAAAATATCCATTATTTAAATGACGGGCTGTGGCACATGAAGACGTATAAATAAGCCTCAGAAGAAATGCGCCTGGGCTAAACATGGACCTCGTGCAGTATCTGTTTGTGTGTGACGGCATGAAGACGGCACCTCTGTGGATAGCAATTCAACAGACGCTAAAAACCGGAAATAGACGAAGTAAAGCTTTGGAAAGAATCCATATGTCTGTGCGTGTGTCATTGTATGTATGTGTGTCTGTGTGAGTGTATATGCCTGTGGATATGTGAGGGTGTGTGTGTGTGTTTGTGTGTTTACAGGGGGAGTGATTAGATTTGCTGTCTTGTCTGTTTAAGCAGATATCAGTTCAAACAGGTAAATTATCTCTTAGAAAAATAGATTTCAAAGTCAAGAGCGTGCAGTTGGTAGATGGGCCCAAGTTGGGAGAAGAAAATGACTGGAGAGAGACCCTAAACAACTCTATTCATATGACCGTTTAAGGGATGAGTACTAGAAACAGAAAATCCGGTAAAAAGTACACAGCAGTCATTATTGGTTGTCCACCCAACAGAGTAGCCCCCTCCCTCCTTGGTGGCATAGCTCTGTCCATCCCTTTTCTACACGAGTCTGGAAAATGCTGATTAGTCAAGGCCTATCACGGTGGTCTATTTCCCTGTGAGATGGATTCATTTGTAGGTGGGCATGGGGCCTAAAGCCAAGGAGGATCTTCTCTTTAGGAACCCATGGGAAATTGAGGGTCCTTCCATGGTTTTGAGTCATTTATAGGTGGGACCACTAAAAGAAAGATGCATGGGGAGAAACTCTCCCTACTTTGGATGGACATTGACATATGATTTTGCTCTTGCCACACACACACACACACACACCCTTGATTAGCATAAAGTCTGAACATGGTAAAGTTGAAAGTAGAAAAGTGCCCTTGGTGATCTATGAACCAATGATTAATCAACTATGCAGATTACATATATTGGGACCTCTTAAGGGGTGTGACTAAGTTCTGTGAAATAATAAAATTTTCTTATAGATTACTTCATTTGCACTTGAGTTTTCTGAAATTTAAAGCTAAAGAGAGCTCAGTTTTTATAGAGTGGCATCATAGGCACCCAACTGAAAAATATCTTAAAACAGGGATAAAATAGGTCAGCTGAAAGTTCATCAGTGACTTTCACATGAGTAGTTTCAGTGAAATTCATATGAAAGCAAGATAAATTGCAGTAGATCTGGGGGTGAATGGGGAGTGAGAAGGTTAAGGTGTGGGAGTTTACACTTCATGTTATTATTTACAGAATTTTGGGAATTAAAAGGTGGGTGAAAGGAAGGTCATAGTCAAGATAGTCTGTTTTGGAGTTTATATTATTTTGCTATTGTTATTTTAATTGTTTTTGTTTTTTTCTTTCTTGTGGCGTGTTTGTTAGTGGGGTATCTGAGTATATTTATATGCTGAGGGGAAAGATTCACTAAGAGAGGGATACTTGATGGGGATTTAATCAGTGGAACAGGAAAGCAGAAAGGAATGGCTCCAAAAGCAGGGGTAGAGGATGGCCTTCTGTCCTCAGAAATCTGCACAAATGAAGCACATTTTCTGTTTCTAGTACTCATCCCTTAAACGGTCATATGAATAGAGTTGTTTAGGGTCTCTCTCCGGTCATTTTTTCCTCCTAGCTTGGGTCCATCTAGTAACTGCACAAAAGATAATGGCACTGATTAATCTGCACCACAGGGTTGTCATGTAACAGCTCTTAAATACTCCTCTTCAAAACACTGTTTTTTTCTTAAAGGCTTAGGGCTTTTGCCCCTATTAATTCTCCACCCAAATCAGCACCATTAAGTCTGATCAGTGGAGGATAACTGTGGAGGGTCCCTGAACGTCTCATGATAATCTGGAGCACCCAGGCCTCTGACGAACACTGATGGAGACAATCAAGTAAGCAACCTTTCAGTTCTTCTTTTACCGTATTCTAACTATCTCCACCAAAAATTGAACAAGGACCCTCTGGATCTACTCTAAGCCTTCTTTCAGGTCTCTTCTGTTCCTTCTCTTATTCTATCCTGGTTCACTTGGTCCTATTGGATGGTGGTGTAATCCTACTGAACAACTCAGAATGGACAGCCTGTATACAAACTGGGAAGTGGATGGAGATAAAGAGCTCTATGAACTTCCTGGAATTTCACACAAAATCTGGTGTGTATGTGCATAGATAACTGTATTTGGTAAAGCATTCTCTACATTGATCATGTGTTTAAGGTGACCTGTGAGCCAAAAGGGTATTATGAACAATTAAAGTAGAAGAGGATCCCCATCTACTTCCTCTTGGCTAATGCCAGTGCATAGTTCAATGATAGGATGCTGGATAATGAAATACAAATTACAATCATATCTTACCTCAAGAATCTACCCACTCCAGTACTATGTAACCCAGAATAGTTCAACAAACATTATTGGGTACTTACGGTAGGGCAGGCACTGGGCTAGGAGTAAGGGACAGAAAGATAAATATACTATTACCTTAACTTTTAGGAGCTTGGTCTTGTTAGGAAGGCAAACTTAGATAATTTCAGTTTCGTATATTTGTGTATGATATAACCTACGGTAAATATCTGAATTATCTATTACAACATAGCATGAATGAATGAGGGAAAGCTGTTTCTCCCTAGAGAATCAAAGAGGGTTTCTGAATGACAGGTTGTGTGAGTAGGGACATAAAAGATGATTAAGAATATTGGGAATTCCCTGGTGGTCCAGTGGTTGGGACTCTGTGCTTTCACTGCTGAGGGCCAGGGTTCAGTCCCTGGTCAGGGAACTAAGATCCCACAAGCCAAGTGGTGTGGCCAAAAAAAAAAAAAACCAAAAACCTTCATAATGAATATGGTGAAAAATTATAGTAAAAGATACAGGGCGAGCAATGCAGTAGATTCAGAGAAATACAAGCAGTTTGGCTTTTGTAGGCCATGATTTTCCTGGAAAAGGTGAGAGGAGATGAAGCTGGAGGCCTATGGTAGAGACCCATTTTTAATATGCTAAAGAATTTATATACTTAAGGGACTTCCCTGGTGGTCCAGAGGTAAAGAATCCACCTTCCAATGCAGGGGACGCGGGTTCGATCCCTGGTCAGGCAACTAAGATCCCACACGTCGCAGGGCAACTAAGCCCACATGCCACAACTGCTGAGCTGACGCACCTCCATGAGAGAGCCCACATGCTGTAAACTACAGAGCCCACGTGCTCTGGAGCCCACACGCCACAACTAGAGAGAGGAAAAAAACCCCAAAAAACCTGCACGCCACAACTAGAGAGAAGCCCGCGTGCTGCAACAAAAGATCCTGCATGCTGGAACTAAGACCCAGCGCAGCCAAATAAATAAATACTAAAATTTATATACTTGACAATTTAAATCGGTCTTTAAAAGGCTGCTAAAAAAAGAATGAGACATGAACAATATATTTTGGATAGATGATAATGGTGAGGATGGGTTCCAGTGGGGATAAGACTAGAGAAAGTAACTAATACTGCAGCATTGTAGGTATTTCAGGCAAAAGATAATGGCACTGATTCAAAGGATTTGAACTATTCTAAAAATGTTTGTGGAGGAAATTTTCCTAAGACATTAAGGGGACCACCAGCTCACTTAAGAAGAAATGGATAACTACAATAGTACAGTATCTATTAAACTACATACTTAAATTTGTAGTTAAAATTCTACAAACAAGGAAAACTCCAGACCCAGAAAGTTTCACTAGTGAAATCTACCAAACATTTCAGGAAGAAATAATTTAAAAATTTATAGAATTTCTTCTACAGTAAAGAGGTTTGGGGGATACTTTCCAACTCATTTTATGAGGCCAGCAGTACCGAAAAATCCAAACCAAAGACATGGCAAACCCCCCACAAAACTATAGACCAATATCATCTGAATATAAACACAAATACTGTTTAAAAAATGAGCAAACTGAGCCGAGCAATATGTAAAAATGGCAAAACGGATTTATTCTGGAAATGGAATCTTGGTTTAATATTTAGAAATCAATGTAATAAGCCATATTAATAGATTAAAGAAGGAAAAGCATAAGGTATTCCTACTAGATGCAGAAAAAAACATTTGACATAGTTCATTATTAATTCATTCACTGAAAGAAATCTTCCTCAACCTGATAAAGTAGGTCTATAAAATACCTACAGCTCACATATATTTATTGGTGAAAGACTGAATGCTCTCTTCTTACAGTCAGGAACAGGACAGAAATGTCCCCTATAACTCCTTCTATCAGTCATTTTAGGTAGTGATTCAGTAAAGGAAGACCAAAGAAATAAAAGGCATACAGCCTGCAAATAAAAAACAAAACTGTCTCTACTTACAGACAACTTAGTTGTCTAAGTAGAAAATCCAAAGGAATGTACAAAATAAGCCATTAGAACAGATACATGAGGTTAGCAAATCAATATTTAAAAATCAGTTGCATGTCTACATGCCAGCAATGAACAATTGTTGAAATTTAAAAGTAAACCATTTTCAGTAGCACAAAAAAACTTGAAATCCTTAATCAAACAGTATGTGCATGATGTGTATGCCAAAACCACAAAACACTTATGAATGAAACACTGATTAAAGGGCACTTTCATAAACACAGAGGTTTGATCTGTTCAGGAACAGGAAAGTGATAATGTCAATTCTCCCCAAATTAATATAGAGATTTAATACAATTTGAGTCAAAATCACACAGGCTTTTCATAAGAATTGGCAAACTATTTCTAAATTTTTGTTGTTGTTAAATTTATTTATTTATTTATTTCTGGCTGTGTTGGGCCTTCTTTGCTGCACGTGGGCTTTCTCTAGTGGTGAGCGGGGGCTACTCTTTGTGGTGCGCGGGCTTCTCATTGTGGTGGCTTCTCTTGTTGCAGAGCACGGGCTCTAGGCGTGCGGGCTTCAGTAGTTGTGGCACGCGGCCTCAGTAGTTGTGACTTGCGGGCTCCAGAGCTCAGGCTCAGTAGTTGTGGTGCCCAGGCTTAGTTGCTCCATGGCATGTGGGATCTTCCCGGACCAGGGCTTGAACCTGTGTCCTCTGCATTGGCAGGCGGATTCTTAACCACTGCACCACCAGGGAAGTCCCTATTTCTAAAATTTTAGTGGCACTTCAAAGGGACAGAATAGTCCAAACCATTGTGAAAAGGGAGAACAAAGTTGGACGGCTCACACTTCCGGACGCCAAAGCTTCCTATAAAGCTGCCGTAGACAGTGTGGTCTTACCAAAAGGACAGGCTCATGAATCAAGGGAGCTGAGAAGAGTCCCCAGATGGACCCGCTAAATATTGTCAATTGATTTTCTACAAAGTTGCAAAGGTAATTCCATGGAGCAAGAATAGTCTTCTCAACAAACGGTGCTGGGGGCAACCATATGCAGAAATATTGAACTTTGGCCTTTACTTTATAATGTAAATAAAAATTAACTCAAAATGCATTGTAGACCTAAATGTTAAAACGTATCAAATTTCTAGAAGTAAACATAGGAGAAAAACTGTGAGTTTAGCAAAGATTTCTTAGATGTAACACCAAAAACACTACCCTTTTAAAAAAATTTAATTAATTAATTAATTTATGGCTATGTTGGGTCTTCGTTGCTGCAGGTGGGCTTTCTCTAGTTGTGGCGAGCGGGGGCTACTCTTTGTTTGCGGTGCGTGGGTTTCTCATTGCAGTGGCTTCTCTTGTTGCAGAGCACAGATTCTAGGCACGCAGGCTTCAGTAGTTGTGGCTCGTGTGCTCTAGAGCGCAGGCTCAATAGTTGTGGTGCATGGGCTTAGTTGCTCCGCTGCATGTGGGATCTTCCCAGACCAGGGCTCGAACCCACGTCCCCTGCACTGGCAGGCAGATTCTTATCCACTACACCACCAGGGAAGACCCCAAAACACTACCCTTAAATGAAGAAATAGAATTAACTGAAATTAAGAACTTCTAAGTTTTTAAAGACACTGTTAAGACATGGAAAAGACAATATGCTAAAAGAAACTATTATCAAAACATATATTTAATAAGTCATTAGCATCCAAAATGTATATTTTCAAAATTCAATGTTGAAAAAGCAAGAAAAAAACAGGCAAAATGTTTGACAGACACTTCACTAAATAAGATATATATGAATAGTAAATAAGCACATGAAAAGATGCTCAACATCTTTAATAATCAGAGAAATTAAAATTAAACCACAGCGAGATACACTGCATACAAACAACAACAGAAAATGCTGGCCGTGTAAGTGTTGGCAGAAATGCTGAGCAAATGGAACTCTCATCCATTGCTGCTGGGAAGGCAAGTGGTGTAGCCAGCTGTGGAAAGGGAATGTTTATAGTGGCTGTATTTGTAATCCCCCCAAACTTGAAACACAGTAAAGGGACATTCCTACCAAAGGGACATTCCTACCATTGCCATATACTTATCCATTCTCAATCTTTATTTTAATAGGAATCTTTTAACAGCAAACATTTTACAAATAATGACCAATAAGGATGTTGAATATTACAAACTGAGGTTTTCAGATTATGAGGATTAATGATAGTGAACATATTGGCACATTTTTTCACCTCTATGCACTTCCTCATTCTTTTAAGAATCAAGGTCTATGTTAATCCTGGGACCTCAGTCCTTCAGTTCATCCTCACGTGATAAACTCCAGGAAAACTTTAAAACACTTACAAAGAACATGATTGCAATTCTTGCGTGCTCTTTCAGCAGAGCTAAATTCAGGGTATAAATATTTTCTTTAAAAATTCAGTTGGCTCAACATATTTTCAAAGGAGGAAACTCTGAGGCTTTGAAAAGCACATCTGTGTTACAGAGAAAACATTTTCTAAGCAGGAAAAGTCTTTCTGACTCTGCAAAACAACATTTTCAGTTGCACGTTTTGGGGTTATCTCTGTCCGAAGACTTTTTTTCTTCAGTCCGAATGATGTAGAAAGGTGCACAGGCAAGTCATGGTTATGTCAGAAGCTTAGCCAAACAATCGTGAAAACCAAATATGATATCAAATGGTTTTCTTTGGGCAAAATAATGCTTTTTAAAGTAGGCCCTGCATTTCCGGTCTGTTGAGGATTTGAGCTGACTCCGACCATGCCTTTCAACACCATGAAGTGAGCAGCCCCTCCAAGGGCTCCTTATATACATACTGACTATTGGACATTATGTCTCTATTCTTTTGAGGTCAAATGACAGTTGATTTTTAAAAATTTGTATTTATCTCTATATCTCAGTAAAAATCTATAAAAATGTAAGAAAAGAATGAAAACATGGGTGCATGTAGAGGGCATTAGGCTAAGAAGGACACATTCTTAAAACCATTGCAGATTCTTAGGCCAAAGAGAGCTGTGATTTGTCATCGTGTTTATCGGCTATGCTGTTTTTTTCCTTTCTTATTAACCTTCCAAGTTGTACTAGATGACATTTGAGAAGCTGCACTAAGGTTTTGAGTATCACTCTCTTAATTACAGGTAAAGCACCACTTCGGTGAGTGTGGTTTATAAGTGAGCCCTTAACCAAGCAAAGCCCTCATTCTGGTGATGCACCAAAGAGGCTTAGGTTTATTGCTTTTGTTAAAATTCAGTTTAATGTACTATTACTCTCAATTAAAGGATGCTGTTTTGCACTACCTAATTGTAGATGAATGCAGGAGAAGTTCCCTGAGCTGTGTATACTTCCCCAAAGGATTAGGTGGTGACTAACTCTCCATAGCTGCTAATACCCTTTACCCCATCCTTCTTTTCCTGGTGCCCCTTTCCCCAAACCTACACAGCCCTTCCTCTTCAGCCTCCCTCTCTCCCCATATACCCTTTAAAATATTCATAATTTATGAGAACAATCATCTGAGATAGGATTATAACCTCCTTTTTTGGAGCTGACAGTTTGGGGCACACAGAGAGGCAAGGCTAATTACCCAAAGTCACAGAGCCCGTGAATGATGGAGATAGGCTTGGGTCTCAGACATCCGACTCCAGAATCCGGGTGCTCATCTATAGAAGACACCAGAGTATTTCCCCACCTGATTCAACATGCTGTTTCACTTGTTACGGCACCCTCAGGGACATGCAAGAATTTCTGTTAGTTTCCTCTTACTGAAAAAAAAGTCACAGAGTCTTAATTTTCATCTCTAAAAGCTAACCATCCCACTTCACTCTAACCAACCTGTTTTATTCACTCTCTCACAGAATTTTTGTGGACATTTTGGAGTCTAGCTTAGGTTCAAATTATTCTTTTATCTTGAGTTTTCTATCCCCTCTTGGCCGAGCTCTTATATACATTATCACTTTTCTTCAGAACTTAATGAAGGCTTGCATTTCCTCTATTAGCTTCTCCTTTATTATTCCCCTCACCAAAAGTCGAATCTTCTGAGATCTTAAGAGAATGTAATGTCTGTATATCTCATTTGCCATTTTATCATGTTGGGCTCAAGGAATCATATAAAAGTTACATGGATTGTCATCTACTAGCAAAACCACAGTGCTGGTTATGTTAGAACTGCAAAGCAGTGTGAAACAGGGTTTTTGCACTCAGTGAATTTATATATATATGAAGTCAAGATATAAAGGTGAATTTTCTAAAATACTTTTTAAAACCAAAACTAGGAATAAGATAAGATGATACCAAAGTAGCTGGCACTACACAGACATTCTTTGTGAGGACAATATCAATATATGCGTGAAGAGGAGGGAGAGGTAACTAGTGTCCCGACCAGTCCAGAAAGATATATGGAAGAGACAGATGAAGCCATAAACATGTAACAGAAGAAAACTGTAGTGGAAGTGGAATGTAAGAATGGAAAAGGTGGATTGAAGCCACATAGAGAGTGCTTTGAGTTCTCAGTCAGTGCATTCACTTGAAGGTAACAGGTCACCTGGGCTTTTGAGCCCAGCAACGGAATGTTGATTTTGAAAGTGTCTTGCAAGAGAGACTATAGACGTGGGTAAGTCTGCGTGCTGTAAATATGGAGGGTTGAGACCCTGAGCACACGAAGTGAGAGAGAGAAAGGTGGGAAAGTCATGTCTGTGGGTTACATACCCACTGTTGTTTTTGTGTGTGTGGTGTGAGAGTATGTGTGTGCACACAATTTAGCAGGAGCAAGCTGTTTGAGAATTGAACAGGCCAACTTTACATGGACTCTTCCCTACAGAATCCTCAAATAATTAGCAGTTCAATGGAGACAATGAAGTCTGTTGTCTGACACCCTGTAGCCTGGCAAGAATGGCTCCGTGATTGACAGTCCCCACTCTCACCTGCCGGGCTGGAGTTACTTGGTGTTGCCTTAGTGTCTGAACTGTGTCTTTTTACCCCATCCTGTACTAAACATCAGAAAGAACACCATCCATGTGATTAGGGAACATCTGTTTGTTCTTTTTCCCTTTTAACAGCAATGAGAACTACAAAAGCCTAGATCTTTTTAGCACTAGGAACATGCATGATTTAAAATATGGATGATGGAATTCAGGTACGATAAAATTAGTGCAGAAATCTAGCTATAAACACCAAAGAAGAATAAAATACAATATGCAGGATTTTTCACATCAAACTCTAGTTCAGGGATAGATTATGCATATGTTCACGTATTTAAATACCTGAAAATTAAGAAATATGTGACATACAATATGCACAAACTCTAAAGTATGAAATTTATAGTAGAATAGCTTTGTAGTATATTTTATTCCCATAGAATATTTTAAGATTTTAATGTAATAATGAATTAAACTATTAACAATAAAAACAATTTTAGGAAGCACATTTGTCAATTTTAATACACAATCCAATAATCAGTAATAATGGAGAATCGCTTAATACTTCTTATAGCTTTAAAAAATCATAGCCTTTCCTTTTAGACTTACAGCCAGAACTCTGAATAAGAATTAGTTTTTTTTTTTTTTTTTTTTTTTTTTTTTTTGCTGTACGCGGGCCTCTCACTGCTGTGGCCTCTCCCGTTGCGGAGCACAGGCTCCGGACACACAGGCTCCGCGGCCATGGCTCGCGGGCCCAGCCGCTCCGCGGCATATGGGATCCTCCCAGACCGGGGCACGAACCCGTATCCCCTGCATCGGCAGGCGGACTCTCAACCACTTGTGCCACCAGGGAGGCCCAAGAATTAGTTATTTTTAACATTAGAAGATACAGTTTTAATTAAGGACTGAGAGTTTACACAGGGAAGGACCCCTTCCCTGCTCTCCCACCCCTCCACCATGCTACACACATTAAGTCTTTTCATTTAAAACAAATATTTCGAGAAAGGTAACCATACTAGTGCATAAAAGACAAACTGCCTCTTTTTGGGGGGAGGGGGTAGAATTGGGAGTGAAAATGTAATAAACAGATGTAGATAATTAGTTGGAAGAAATCATAGAAAGCCTTATGCTGTTAATGAAATTTCCAAAATTCATCTGAAACCATTGACTTAATTTATGTATTCATTTATTCTTACATTAATTCATCTGACAACTACTAATTAACACCCACCATGAAATGGAAATTAAAATACTTAGGCAAGCCTTTTTGACTGCAATTAACAAAGCCCCATTGCCCTAGTAGAAGCAAAACATTGCCAGGCATCTTAAAGATTCGGGGCATCTCCAGGAAGGTACAGGGTGAGAGTGGGGTTGGTTCTCACGGGGCTGTGCCCACAGACCCATTACGACTCAAGGTGAGGGGGGTGTCTCATCTCTATCTCTTTCTTTCTGCTTTGTTCTGTTCCTTCCTTGTGAACCAATTGCTCTGATTTTGGTGTACATGAGTCAGAATTGCCCAGACTGTTCTCCTGAGTTGGCCACCTGTGGATGCTGATTAGTGTCTGAAATCCAAATCCAAGTTCCAGGAAGAATGTGTACCCTTGGCGTTGCTTTGCTCTCATCAGTTACTGCAGCAGCCTCCTGCCCTCCCTACTCTGGTCTTTTATTTTTCCCAGTCTTCCCTGCTGCATTCAGATGGATCCTTCTGAAATTCAAATCTGATCATGCCTCACACCTAGCTTTTTTTAGTCTTCACAGGCTGCATATTACTCTCTGGTTAAAATAGGGATGCCTTAAATGGAGTGCAAGGCCCTTCCTGATTCTGCCTCTGGGGATTCTTAGGTCTCCTCTCTCACCAGCTTCACTAACTCTAGCCCTCTCTGCTACAGAAACCCTGAATTTGTAGTTTTTCTAAGGCACCATGCTGTCCCCTGCCTTTGGGTTTTCACCTCTCTGTTCTGTCTGAAGAACTTCTCTATTCTGCCTACCCTCTGCCTTTGCGTGGCCGACGCTTACTCCTTCTGTGTTAACTGCATGTTGCATCTGGCAGACTTTCCTGATCCCAAGTCTGAGCCACGGCCCCACATGCCCCCTTGCACCAGGGACCACTGCTGCTGCAGCCCTGGGCATCTGTACAGTTGTCTGCTCATGTGTCTGTACAATTTGTGAAAACTTGTTTCCACTTATTATATACTGTATTAGCAATAAATACTGATTACATAGGGAAATAATCAAATCAGTGGAATCCATAATCGAATAATAGGATTTCCAGATGGGAAGGAGACAAGGATTTTAACTGCCCCACCCCCTCACTAAGTGAACCAACTGCCACAGAATGCTGTTGTTTAAGGAAAATATCCTGATGATTTAACTCAGAAGAAAACTGGTTGGTAAGTAATAGGAGACAGGAGGGGTTAACTTGAATGTGCTGGATGTTTGAAAAATACAATGTCTAATCCTGGTTCTTCCTGAACTTGTGTGAAATTAGTCAAATTCCTTACTAACATTAAAGGGTTGGTATAAAATTTAAATAAAACAATACAAGTATTTAGAAGCTGTAGAAGTATCTCCCCAAAGAGTACAAAGTCTAAAATACCTTTATAAATATATATCTATATAAATCAATAAAATGTGAGTAACTTGGGGGTTGACATTCAAGTAATACTTAAGGTATTAGCTCTTTTCTTGGAGTTCCTATGTTCAAATAGCCACATGCTTGTTCCAGGTGGTTGCCCTCAATACGTGCTTCCCTGTTGCTCTTCTGCATTTGGAATCAAATGAGAGAAAGACAAACCAAAAGGTAGAAGGAGATTAAAATATTCACAGCCACAGAAGCAAATTCTGTGGGCAATTGCTGCTAGTTGGCCCTGCCAGAATGAAGCCCAGAACTTTATTTACCTAAAGGACAAATAGCTTAGTTGTGTGACAACGTTCTTACTAATACTATGACAAACCCACAACGCTTAGTGTCAAAAACTGGGAATTAAGGCTTTGAAACCTCCTCGTCTTCATGATCAAGGCCAAGTCATACATCCTTGTTTGAAACTTGATTTCATTATCTGTAAATGGAAATAAATATACAAGCCCCCCACCCCCTTATATTTGTTTTGGAGACCACATTGATAACGTGGGAATTTAGTCCATGTATTTTTAAATGGTGTAGACATTTTATTAATTAAGCATTAAAACAGCAATAATGCATTGTAATATCCCTGACATGAGATTGGGTAACTCAAGAGACTAAGTCCTGGCTGTAGGGCAGTTCGTGCACCAGCCCTCTATATACTTTGGTGATGAGTGTATCCTTCCAGAATTTGTACCTTGAATACATTTCTGTGCATTTCCTTATTTTTCTTCAATATTTTAGTCATCCGTGCATTTGACTATCTTTCTTCTACTCATCGTTTTATCGTATCGTATAAAGAGAATTCATTTGGGTTCACTTCAGGTTTTTTCAAAATATGACCTAAATATAATCCAAGTAGATTCCATGTGTCCAAGCCCGAGTTACCTGGAGAACAGTAGTGCAGCTGAGAGAAGTACAGTGTTCTGTGGGCTGGTGTGGGCGGGAGAGGGTTTGTGTGCTCTTTTGTAGATTTGCTGGGTTGAGGGGATAGTGGGACAGCCACATAACATATAACAGTCACCTGCAGATTAGTATGTGAATTTGAAGAGAGATGTTAAAAATTAAGATGTAGGGGGCTTCCCTGGTGGCGCAGTGGTTGAGAATCCGCCTGCTGATGCAAGGCACACGGGTTCATGCCCCGGTCCGGGAGGATCCCACATGCCGCGGAGCGGCTGTGCCCGTGAGCCATGGCCGCTGAGCCTGCGTGTCCGGAGCCTGTGCTCCGCAACGGGAGAGGCCACAGCAGTGAGAGGCCCGTGTACCGCAAAAAAAAAAAAAAAAAAAAAATTGTAGTTTTGAGTGTCCTCAATGAACACTTATTATTCCTCTCTTTTTATTTTTTTTTATTTTTAATTTTTTTAATTTTTTTTTTTTTTTTGTGGTACGCGGGCCTCTCACTGCTGTGGCCTCTCCCGTTGCGGAGCACAGGCTCCGGACGCGCAGGCTCAGCGGCCATGGCTCACAGGCCCAGCCGCTCCGCGGCATGTGGGATCCTCCCGGACCGGGGCACGAACCCGTGTCCCCTGCACCGGCAGGCGGACTCCCAACCACAGCGCCACCGGGGAAGCCCCCTCCTCTCTTTTTAAAGGAATAGCTTTCCAAAGCCTACCTACTGTGACAATCTATTGTTTGGGCCTCCTTACTCTCTCCTTCCCCCTTTCTTAATACAATAACCTAGATTTTTGTTTCAGTATTTCCACAACCTTCAAAATTGGTTTGTTCCAGGAGCAACTAGATGGCCCTGCAACCCTGGGCTCAGGCCTAAGCTCGGCAGTGCAATCCTTGCCCTGACCCCAGCCCTGGTCAAATGGACTGTTTTAGGGGTCTGGGCAATTGCTCCTATTTGGCTCCATCAGAATGATTCCAGGACTTTAAAGACTGGGGAAGAAACTGAGCAGCAGGCTTGGGACAACAGCAAGCAGATTGCAACCAAAAGGCAAGTCAGCCTGAGTTTGAAGTCCAGTCATGCATGGGGGGCGGATCCAAGAGGATGAGAAGAGCAGGAGGGGGGCTGTGATGGAACCGCTTTCGAAGCCTGAAATTCTTCTGACCTTGCAGTTATATGTGTCCGTAACTTTCCTTTATAGTTTTAGCCAAATTGATCTGTGGCTTGTGGGTTATTATTTTTGTTATGTTGTCACCTTTGCTAATACAATCAATGCATGAGGTTGAATTTACAGATTGCACGAGATATTCAAACCATACATTAGCATCATGTATCTCTAACTATATGCAAGGAACACCCTGGCAATTTAATCTGAGAACTGCCCACTATAGGCACCTCTAAAATCAT
The DNA here is from genome assembly GCF_025265405.1 of Mesoplodon densirostris. Classification (NCBI taxonomy): domain Eukaryota; kingdom Metazoa; phylum Chordata; class Mammalia; order Artiodactyla; family Ziphiidae; genus Mesoplodon; species Mesoplodon densirostris. The sequence goes on along the minus strand of NC_082664.1, from coordinate 158,716,852 downwards.
GTAGTTCAACCTCTCATTTCATAAGGGAGAAAACTTGAGGCCAGCAAAAAATAACTGAAATTGTCCAACTTAATAGACTTGGATAATGACATAGTTAAGATTAAAAAATCAGTTCTCTTTGTCATGGAAATCACTTCTCCCAGCACAGAGCATTTTCATTATGTTTTCCACATACTGTGAAATTAGCCAAGAAAGTAGCCAAGCTAAGCCAGTTGAGAGCACTTTGTGAAGTGAGGGAATACAGGAGCATCCTCTCTGGAACCCAGAGCCAAAGTTGAGGAACAAACCATGAAGGAGATTAGCATACATTTTAGCCCTGGAAAGACATCTACCCACCTCACAGAACACAGCTGCAAAGACAAAATGAAAAGAGAGGAAAAGAAAGATGCAAATTAGCTGCCAACCCACCCCCACGGATTTATTAATTTAACAAGTCCTGTGTGTTTACTTAGTCCTGTGCTAATGCCTGGAGATGGAATGGTGAGCAGAGCCAGGCTCTGCCCTCACACATCCCCGTCTGGGTAGGAAGGGGAGCCTAGCAAGGAGACAATTATAGCACAGACAGAAGGTAAGGTCTGCGGGTCAAGAAAGGAGTCCTCAGGGAACCCACACCTGTCTTCAGACTGCAGGGTAGGGAAGGTTTAGGCAAGTGGAAGTCAGGGAAGAGCATTCGAGGCCAAGAGAAGAGCGTAACGAAGGTTTGTGGTTGGGAGCAAAAGCCTAGGAAATGCAGAAAGTCATGTTCATGTGGCCGGGTCATGGAACAACAGAATGCTGAGTGATGCTAGAGGGGAACCAGTTCTCTGGCAGAGAGACAGAAGCACACAGGAGTCCTTCAAAGGGTTAAACACCTCCTGGGAGATAGTACGAATGAACTCTTCATTACAGGAATGCACCCAGTTTTCAGCTGTAATTTGGATTGCGACTTTGCGATTTAGAAAATCCTTTTCAAAGCAACTGAACTTTAAAGATTTTAAAGACCATAGGCCAGACCGCATGCAAAATAATATGTTTTTGTGTTTGCTTATAGATGCAAGACAGGTGGCTTTCCTTTCACATAAGGCATTTTTAGGTTTAGAAAACTGGAATGCATGCTGAACAAAATTCCTGTAAACAATCATTTATTTATCTGTGTCTTTGAAGAAACAAAAGATTGCTTTCTTTAAAATTGTATTATAGCAGAAGAAAAAAGTGTCTTTTCTACAAAGAGGTGTCTAGATTATTGGGGTATTTAAACATTCCATTCCTGATATAACCAAGTCTCATTTATTCCAATACATTAAAAAATATTATGGTATACATGTATTTGCCAAATTATGTCATGGGCACTCAGTATACTTTGAGTAAAAATAGCAGCTGTCTGTATTTTCCAGTTTTATGTGAATCCACTAAACATATATAGTCCTATACTCAACTGTAATTTTCTTTCTAATTAAAAATATATGTTGGATACATATTTCCATGTTAAGCTATGTGTGCCTTATGTATAGACTCTTTGGCCTCCTTAAAATAATATTTCCATAGTATTTATGGCTAACCAACCACCTGCCAAAATTTTGACATACTAAGAAATGGTCAATCTACTCCAAAAATAGCATGTTCTCTCAAATTTCTTAGTGGGCTTTGGACAGAATATTTCATTTCCTGTGACATTTTTAACTCCCTTCGAGCCAGTTTCAAGAGTCCTAGCTTCTCAAAAGTAGCTATAAGGTAGGAAACTTGAGTTTAAATACATTTATGAATTCTGTTCACTTATTAGGTGCATGCCACAGTGCAAGTTCTATAAATGCCTTTAATTATCCCATTTAACCAAACATCTCAAACTTAGCATGTGGAGTAGGATGAGCTCATTGTTCACAAAATGTCTCAAAACAAGCTTGATGCTCTGATTTAGCGAGGGCCTGTTACAGAGAGCAAGACACAATCATGAACTTTAAGCAGCTTAAGTTTAGTTGAGGAGTCAGAATGCATGTATTTACATACAATAATAATACTGAAATATCATCGACATGCCTGATTTATGGCACAGACCAGTTAATCGAGAGTTGCTGGGGCTGACTAAAATTAAAAGTTCACCAAGCTCATGGAATGCTTGGCATATGATAAACTTTCAGTAATAATAATTAGTTAGTAGTAAGAAAAAAAAATGTGTGTTTGTGAGAGTGTGTGTAATTTGGCTCCATAGACTTGCACTGAGAGAAAGAAACAAGAATGGGTAGAAACATCAGAATGATGATTTTTTTAGTGCTATTGTTGCAGCAATTAAGACAAGAGATTATGAGAATCCCACCACTAAAATGGAAAGAAAAGGAGAGGATTCAGGGGTTTTTCTTGCTATGGTGGTGGATTATGTGTGATTGGCAAAAAAGAAACAGGAAAAGAGGAACCAACTGATGGGAATTGCAGGGGCTTCTGTGTTAGTGGATGTCTCTGGGCTGCGTCACCAATAGCAACAGTAACCATCGTGCATAGTGGTGATAACGTGCTCAGTCAGGGTCAGAGGTTAGGGTTGAAGATGTAGACTTTGAACAGCGCTTTGTGGTACTGGAGGCCTCGTGGTCTCAGTGGGATGGGTCGAAACTCACAGAACACCACTCTTGATTGGGTGCAGAGCAATGGGGCCGCCCACGTCTGAAGCTCTTTCTTCGTTTCCATGGTTCCTGTGGACTTATTTCAGCTCTGAACATGTCTTGCTTGTTATGAATTTGGAGGTCATGTTACTGACACGAATATGAATTCTAGGAAGTAAAGGTAAACCACCAATCAAGGTGATCTGATATTGGCCTAGGGCCCAAAGCTGGGACCAATGTGGGGAAAGTGATTTGAAACAGTGCTTGACATTCACGTAATAAGCTAGAAATGTCAATTGCTGCTTGAGGTAAACATTTATTTTCCAGAGTAAATGTTACAGCCCCTGCTTTTCATGACCCTGTGTCATTCAAGCACTTGTCTAAAGGGTGGAAATGCATCTTGGAAATAGCTTTCATTCCTAATCCGTATTTGTGTTTAACTACAAAACCATTTAATCCACCCGCTCATTGTAATAAGCAAAACAGAGAACACACATTTCCTTCATTATAAAAATAAAACAAAACCAAGCACTTTTCTCTGCGTTAGATTCCTTTTGAATACTAATGTATAAAAGCCCAGGTTAAATTAATCTCAGCTGTCACAGTCACACTTGGCAAATGAATCATAAAATAGTTTCTTCTTCATGTGACATTTTAATTTGATAGCAAATTAAAATCTTAATAAGGGCTTCTAAAATGCACATGCATATATACATGCATAATCTCCTTTATTGGAGCTCAATGTCAAAATACAAGTTATTTTGCTTTGTTTTTTTAAAATTGTGATTTTTTTAAAAAGATAAAAAGATTTTCCAGATCTTTTTATCTGGTGGTTTCAAACTCTCTATACCCTTGAATACTTTTAACTTACCTACAAAATAAGTTTTGGAAATCTTGCCAGAGTTGTTGGATAATGGTTTGGTTTTTTTTATCACAGAAAATTATTTATTAACTGTTTACTTAAATGATACAGATATCAATGATACAATTCTCTACCTCCTAGCTTTTCTCAATAACAGTGGCCTCTCAGGGCTGGGATGTCACATGAAGAAATCAGAGGCCAATTACAAGGGCAGATTCCTGCTAGCTCTGTAGGTGCAACTCTCAAGGTGCAGAGAGTCTGAAGAAAGACACATCAGGAAATAGGTGGAGACTTACAGCTTCAACTCAGACATGTGAAGAGCTTGGAAGTTGTCATTACCATCCTCACAACAGGAAAAAAAGATGAACTAACTGAAAAATAATCAATGAAGTCTCAGGTCTAGGTACCACTCCAAATTCTGGAGAGAAACGTGAATCTGGAAAGTCAGAGCCAAGACCTGCTTTCCTGGAACAGAACCCACTGGAGCCATAAACTGGTAGCAACACTTAAAGGGTAATTTTGTTGAATTGCTGGAAGCAGAGTATGGTCTAGCTTGAGAGTAAGAAGTTGGTGGAGACCACCGAAAAGGGCTTTACCTCCAGGAATTCTGTGAAGAGCCAAGGAAGAGCCCCTTGCAGGTCTGGCAGGGGAGAAGGAGAGTAGTCTTTGAGAAAGACACCCAAGTGTTCTCCATAACAGAATCCTACTCTGTGGGGAGCAGATTGTACCATCACCTTATTCCACCTGGGGGAAGACCACTGCCCTGACTCCAGCCCCCTATAGACTTCCTGAAGCTAAGTAGCATGTGTGAAGGTCACAGCTCAGGGACACAGGCCCACCAAGAGACTGGGGTTTAATCAAAAGATAAAAGAGCACTTCTCCTCTCCCCCACCCCACAACTACATCAGCAGGGCTCCCGTATAATAACAGCAGATTGTACGGGATTCAGACTCTGAGGAGGATTCGTAGGGAAGCCCCAAAGACGTCAGGGGAGATGAAACCAATGGAACTAGAGGAATTTGAAGCCTCTGGCATGTACAACTATAACAAACATTAAACATAGCCTGAACTGCACATGAAAGGTCTGTTTACCTCAGTTCCTCTTACCCAGCATGCCATGTCTGGATTTCAGTAAAAAATCACAAGGCGTGCTAAAAGGCAGGAAAATTACAGTGTTGAAAGACAAAACGAGCATCAGAAAGATACTTAGATATGGCACAGATTTTGGAATGTTTTGAAATAACTATGATTAAGCTCTAATGGAAAAGGTAGACAGCACACAAGAAGAGATGAATATGATTTTTTATCAACACAACTACAGAGCACCTGTGGATTCCCTGCCTCCATCCCTTCCCTTCCTTTTTTCAGGACAACCAAACAGACTGCTTGAGTTTCTTGATGCCAACTGGGTCTCTGATAGAAAATTGTATGTGCTCCTAAATGATCTTATTTTCCACTGTGGATGTTGAGTGGTGTCATTAAAACTAGATAAATCAATGTGATGAATGTAAAAAAAAAAAGAGATGAATAATGGAAGCAGAGAGGTGGAAACTATCTGATGGGCTCATGAGTAGATGAGACACAGAAAGGGAAAGAATCACTGAGCTTGAAGGTATATCAACTGAAACTTTCCAAAGTAAAGTGCAAAGAGAAAACAACAACAACAACAAAAAATTAATGAAGGGAGGAAGGAGGGAGAAATATGACTGGTAGCTAGATTTTATAATATCTATGGTAATTTGGGGATTGGGTAAAAATAAAGGACAAAGGTCTAGTTAAGATCCCATAATCTTGAAATATTTAATAGATGACTGGATGCTTAAAGGACCACCCAGAAGCTAGGATCTGGGTGATTTAAGTCCAGCTCAAAGGGGCATATTTTAACTGAAGTTTACATAAGACGTTTTTTTTCTCCCAATATCACATCTTCCTTTCCCTCCTAATCTCAATTCTATTCTCTATGGGTCTAGGAGGGAACATTAAGTGCTAGGAAACATTAAGTGCCATACAATTCAGGCTTCTCAGTTTCCTGGCAAGGGCGTCCAAACTTCTCATCCACATGTGCAAGATAGCCTGGCAATGCTCCAGTAGCTGTAACAACCATATTACTGTCTGTGTATCTGGGACAATTAAAAGCAGACTGAAAATTGTTCTCAGACCCATTTTCCTCCATTTCAGTATTCCAGTATCTTTATAGCTTTTTAAATAAAATATCATTTAAATATGGACTTTATAAATGAGAAATGTACAATGCTTTCAAAGTTGCTATGTTTTTAATAATAAATATACCATTTGCAAGCTCATGTTTTGATTTACATAAATTAATGCCTTGTATTTTCCATAATACTTCCTGACAAAATTGCATTTGATACTTGATGATGAGGCTTACTTGGAGGGTCATCTATTCAGTCTTACAATGACTGAATCTCTAAATGGAATAGTTGGCAGCTGTTTCTTAGCCTCGATTATACTTGGGTGACCTTAACTCTATCAGGGTATAAATAATACTCTATAAAAAATAGATTTGTGACTACAGTTTTATATCAAACATGTTTGGTTTAGTCTGAAACACTGAAATATTATATGGCCTTTGCTGAGAGTCAAAATATCCTGTGGGGTTTGAGGTCATGGGCTCTGGAATAAACTTCCTGGGTTGAAGTCCTGTCTCTATGCCTTTAGAGGCTTTGTGACTTTGGGGAAGTAACTTAATCTCTATATTCCTCAGTATTTTCATATGTAAAATTGAGATAATAATAATACCTGCCTTGTTTAGTTCTCATGGGATTAAAGGTGTTAATATACACAAATCACTCTGAAAGGTGACTAAATAAGTGCTCAGTGAGTATTTGCTGTTATCTTAAAACTTTCTTTGGTCCTGGGGCTCCCCATACATGCTGTTAAAGCCAATTGAAGATAAAGTATTTGTAGTCCTGAAAAACGTTGTAATGTTTGACTAACTGGTATTTTACTTGCCACCCAGTGATGCAGAATTTAATCCGTATGTACAATGCTTCCTTCTGTAATTGTCATCAATATATCTTGATGACTTTCCACATCTTTTTTTGAGTTCTGTCTTTTCCCAACTGGGCTCATCAGCAGAATTTCCTGGGCACTTGTTCAACACAGTGATTCCTAAATCTCTCATCTGGAGGTCTGGAATGTGGCACCTCAGAATCTATATTTTTAATAAGCACCTCGGATATTTTAATGACTACCTCAGTTGGAAAACATATTGGTCTAAAACATATATATTAATTAAGGTCTACATCCTAAGACCATTGTAAACAAACATATTTTTCATATATATTGGAAACCATGTTAGAAAAATTAATCTCTGAGGTTATTGAGCACTTGGTGTCTTTTGTGATCTGTTGACGTGGTTTAACTTGACTCTCAGTTGCTAGGACAATCCATTCTTTTCCATAATGAAGATGTGGTTAGCAGGATATGCCCCCCCCCACAACCGCCACTCTAAAGATGTCTGCATCTGAATCTCCAGAACCTGCTAATGTGTTATGTTACATGGCAAGGGAGAATTAAGGTTGTAGATGAAAATAAGATTGCTAATCAGTTCACCTTAAAATAAGGAGAGTCTCCTAGATTATCCCACTGGGCCCAATGTAATTTCAAGGGTCCTTTAAAGTATAAGAGAGAGACAAAAGAGAAATTCAGAGTCAGAGAAAAATTGGAAGATGGAGGAAGGTGCCGTGAGCCAATAATGCAGGCAGCCTCTAGAAGCTGGAAAAGGCAAGAATACCGAGGCTTCCTACAGCCTTCAGAAGGAACACAGGCCTGCTGACCTGATTTTAGCTCAGGAAGACCTATTTTGGACTTTTTGACTTCTAAAACTATAAGATGATAAATTTGGAGAAAACTTATTTGACCTTCAGTTTGAATTTCTACATATTGCACCAGAAGCATGGTACACACACACATACACATACACACACACAGGGTGAATGAGAGCTAAATCTTGCTATTTTAAGCCTTTCAGATTGGGAGTTACTTGTTACCATAGCATAAGGATAACCTCATCTCTCCAGACTGGTAAAAGCCAGAAGAATTAACCTGCAGTGTCTAATGTGAAATCATTCAGGGGCAGATATGAGATCAAATCCCTTTCTGTTACCTCAATTAGTAGAAGCTGACCTTTGAAATGCTGGTAGGGGAAGTAGATTGTAAGATTAGGATGGCATGGAGGGAGCGATACTTCATTTGATGCTATTTTATTTGGAGATGAAAGGCAAGAATGAACTTTCACCTTGGAGGACTCAGTTGCTTTTATCTGTTAAGCACTTATATTAATATTATATTCATATTTTGGAAAAAGAATGTGAAACAAATGAGCAACAAAAGCAGTGGCAACAAATTCAGAAATAAATTTTAACTTGAATTTTATATAGTACATTCTGGTGAAAATATTGTTCCTATTATTGGTAGTTATATAGAACTTTAATGTGCATGCCTATCACCCGGAAATCCTGTTAAATGCAGATTCCGATTCCATACATCTCAGGTAGGGAGTAAGATTGTGCATTCTCGTGGAGCTCCATGTGGTGCTGATCCATGGACCACATTTTGACAAGCAATGTGTAGAATACACACATGCAAATAGAATATTTTAATTTCATTTGAAAGCGTAATTCCAGTTTTAGAAAATAAAGGTGTATTTAGGCAAGTAATTCCAGTAGTTGTAGTTTCTCAAAATATGAGTTAGCCAGCTAAATTCAAATCCTTTGTCTGCTACCTGTTTTCTTTGAATTCTCAACATTGGCTTAGTCTCATAATACATCATTTCTACTTAGCTCAAAGAGGTTTCCTAAATGAAAACTATAATTATAGATAAAAAAAGAAAAGAGAGAAGAAAATAATGGCAAATATAAATTGAGAAGAAAAGTATAATCTTAAAATTATTCAGGATATTTCTTTTTTATTTTGCTTTGTTGGATAGAAGAGGAAATGATATTGTATATTTATCAAAGAAGACTTAAAATAAGGATTTTGAAATATTACAATTTATTACTATTTATTCTTACTTTTAGCAAATAAGATGCTGAATGGAGCAAGTGCATGTTCAGTTGTAATACTGATGTTTGTGCCAGGTTAAAACTCAAGTCCAAATGCCAAGGCATTTAGAAAACTGAATTCTTAGATGTTTTCTCAATACTACTTTTTTTTCCAAAGCGAGAACATTGTTATTGGTGCACTGATCTTTCTCCCAGGTCCCAGACTCAAAAGATTGTACAAAAAGTAATACTCTGGGCTTCCCTGGTGGTACAGTGGTTGAGAGTCTGCCTGCCAATGCAGGGGACACGGGTTCGTGCCCTGGTCTGGGAAGATCCCACATGCCGCGGAATGTTTAGGCCCGTGAGCCATGGCTGCTGAGCCTGCACGTCCAGAACATGTGCTCCGCAACGGGAAAGACCACAACGGTGAGAGGCCCGCGTACCGCAAAATAATAATAATAATAAAAATAAATAAAAAGCAATACTCTTACAAACTATACATTCACTTATTATTTAAATGCTTCTTAACAAATTTCTTTTTTAATAGATTTATTAGAATCAAAATGTTTGTTAAATATCAGTTGTTTTTATTCTTATTTATAAAATGAAGAATAGAGGCACAAAATCTCGAGACATCCAAGATCACACTGCCTGCTAAGGAAAGCTTAAAACAAAGCACAAGAGTCCCTTTAACTACTTATTTTACAGAGACATCATATACAGCCATATGGGAAAGACTGGAATAAGATATATTAGATGTTGAATTTAAGTTTCATCTGAGTTATTGGAATTTGATTTTAGAAATATATATTTGGATCATGAGTTCTTTTTTAGTCTGACAAAATTGAGAGATGTGATTCAAATAACAATATATTATTCATCTATGTCTTTATGAGTCTTCATAACTCATTCCTTTTTATCTTTGAATAGCATTCTAAGGTGTGGATGTACCACAGTATGTTTATTCACTCAAATATTGAAGGATATATTGATTACTTCCAGTTTGGGGCAATTATGAATAAAGCTACTATAATACTTGCTTGCAGGTTTTTGTGTAAATGTACATTTTCCAATCAGTTGGGTAAATACCTTATGACCCTGATTGCTAAATCATTTGAAAGACTATGCTTAGTTTTGTAAGGAACTGCCAAACTGTCTTCCAAAATGGCTGTACCATTTTGCATTCCCGTGAGCAATGAATGAGAGTTCCTGTAGCATGCTTGGTGTTTATGGGTCTTTTACGGTTAAGAATACTGATAGGTGTGTAATGGTTTTCATCACTGGTTTAATTTGCATTTCTCTGAAAACATGTACCATTGAGCATCTTCATCTTTTCATGTGACAGTTTTCCTTTTTGGTGAGATGTCTATTCAGATCTTTTTACCATTTCTTACTTGGGTCCTTTGCTTTCTTATTGTTGAGTCTGAAGAGTTCTGTGTATTTTTTAGAGACAAGACTTTTAACAGATAAGTGTTTTGCAAATGTCTTCTCTCATTCCGAGGCTAATAGCATCTTTCACAAAACAGACACTTTTAATTTTAATAATGCTCACTCTATCAATTTTTTAAATGGATCATGTTTTTGGTGCTGTATGTAAAATTTCATCACCAAACTGAAGGTCAAGTAGATTTTCTCCTACATTTTCTTCTAGAAATTTTATAGTTTAGTATTTAACACTTGGGTCTATGGCCCATTTTGAGTTAATTTTTGTAAAAAGTGTATGGTCTGTGTCTACACTTTTTTTTTTTGCATATGGATATACACAATTCTAGCACAATTTGTTTAAAAGACTATTCTTTCTCCACTGAATTGCCCTTGAACCCCTATCAAAAATCAGCTGACTTAATTTGTTTGGGTCTAATTTTGAGCTCTGTATCCTGCTCATTGATCTATGTGTCTATTGTTTTGCAAATACCACACCGTCTTGGTTTTCTGTAGTTTGAATATAGTCTGTGATATTTAAAATAAATATTTTAAAATATAAAAATATATGAAGGTGTGATTTTTAAAATAAATATTTATTCTTCCTGATGTTCTATGAGCTTCCTGGATTTGTGGTTTAGTGTCAGTCAATAATTTTGCAAAGTTCTTGACCATTATTTCTTCAAATATTTCTTTTCCTCCATCCTATCTTTATTCTCCGGATATTCCAATGACACATATGTTACATACTTTTAAATTGTCTCACAGTTCTTGAATGTCCTGTTACTTCTCTTTCTCTTTTTTTTTTCTCCTTGAATTTCAGTCTAGGAAGTTTCTATTTATATATCCAAGCTCACTGACTCTTTCCTCAGCTGTGTCGGGTCTACTGATGATCTCTTTGAAGGCATTCTTCATGTCTGTTACTATGTTTTTTATTTCTAGCATTTCTTTTTGATTCTTAGAGCTTCTGTCTCTCTGCTTACATTACCCGTGTAAACTTACATGCTGTTAACTTTTCCCATTAGAGCCCTTGACCTACTAATCACAGTTATTTCAAATTCTCTAACTGATAATTCCAACATCTGTGTCACATCTGTCTGATACCGATGCTCACTTTGTCTCTTCACACTGTATTTTTTCTTGTCTTTTATGCTTTCTAATTTTTTGTTGAAAGCTAGACACACATTGACTAACAGGTACTGAAGTAAATAGGCTTTTAGTTGGAGGATTTATGGTCATCTGGCTAAGGGTAGCTGTAGCGGAATGTGCTTGAGGATTCAAGGTCCTCCAGTGCCCTTGTTTTTGTCTCCATTGTGATTTTGGGGTTCCCTAATTAATCCCCAGAGAGAGTCTCTGTCTTCCAGCTCTTTCAGATATAATGCACTGTTATTATACAGGAACCCTATGTTTTGGTGGTAACACACAGGGAAGGACAAGCATTCTATAATCTCAGGACTAAATCTCAGTGTCTTGCAGGCCTGCATCTCTGAGCTGTGACCTTCATGAATGTTTTCCCCATGGTATAGTTTTCTTCCCTCATCCACCTCTCCCTTCTTGACTAGAGAGTTGCCTATGTATTTCCTTAAGGCTCTAACCTCCTGACTACTGTTGTGTTTTTGTTTTATCCTCTTGAGTGAGACATAAATATTAGAGGGAGTGGAAGGAAGACCCTCCCCCAGCTGAGGTAAGGCCAGTAAAGTCTTTTCTGGACTCACTGGTCTCCAGATTTCAGAGTGGCAACTTGCCTCACAGCCTCAATTCTCTGATGGGTCCGAGAAAGTCATTTATTTTCAGTTTGCCTAGATTTTTTGTTGTAAAAATGGGAGTGATAGCTTCTAAACTCTTTACACGTCAAAGCTGAAACCAGAAGTCAGGCATCAGTTTCTCCAAACTGATCTCCTCCAAAACTCCTTTACCTTAAAAAGAAGACAGTTTTGCCTGCAACAATGACCAAGTAGCGAATGCCTACAGGAGTGATTTCAGGACCATGGAGACACATTATTTTACATGACTAATGGTTTAAACATCTTGGGATGTTTATCCAGGTGCAAAGAAAACTCATGAAGGGCGGGTTGGAACATTCCAGCGGTCCTCACATATTTGAAGGGAAGCCTTGTGAAAGCACAATCAGGTAGGTTTGTATAATAAATGGATTAAAATCACGTGCCAAACAGATTACCGAAAGAATACGTTGCTCTCACAAGTTTATTTAGAATGTCAAAGGTCAAGCACACACACGCAGTTTTCCTGCTCTGGCTAATACATCATGTCAAACTGTGTACAATCCTCTGACTCCTCTGCCACTGTTAGAGTTTCTTTGTTGATAAACTTAGTCAGTGCTGCTCAGCGCTGGTGTACACACGGGCTTAACTGGGATTTTGGGGATACCGCCAACACCTTCTGCATCTTTCTTTCTCTCCCTCAATGTTTGCTCTGTTTTCTGAAGCCAACCCTTTATTGGGGAGTCAAGGCCCCTCACTTTATACTCCTGATTATACATACAAGTACGTGTGTGTGTGTGTGTGTGTGTGTGTGTCGGGGGTGGCGGTTGTCAGATACACAATCACGTACAAATGGCTGAGACTTTCTGTTGACAGTGGTCTGGCAGGGCCTGAGGACAGGACTGTGTGTACAAGGAGTGAACGTGAACCATCAAACATCAGAAAGTGATGTCAAATGCCCCTGAAGAGGAAACTGGGAGAGTCAGAATATTTTCTCTGGATGCACAATGTCCCCATTTTCCAGTCTTAAGACTGTCTAATCGGATTCCTACTCCATGGCCACTGGCATCTGAGTTTATTTCCCTTGGCTGTTGCCTGCTCCACATTGTGTTTTAGGAGGCATCGTCTGTACCAGGTGTTATGCCTGCTCAGGTTGAGCAGCTGAACATAGTCTGTGTTCTGCCAAGCAAGTGTCAAGCACCCAGCTCCACAGGTACCCTTCCTCCGTAGAGTCTTCTTTAAAAACGTGAAGTATAGTTGATTTACAATTTTATGTTACTTTCAGGTGTACAACATAGAGATTCAATATTTTTATAGAATATAATCCATTTAAAGTTATTATAAAATATTGACTATATATCCCTGTGCTGTACAATATATCCTTGTAGCTTATTTATTTTATACACAGTAGTTTGTACCTCTTAATCTCCTACCCCTATCTTGCCCCTCCTCCCTTCCCTCTCCCCACTGGTAACCACTATTTTGTTCTCTATATCTGTGAGTCTGCTTCTATTTTGTTATATACATTAGTTTGTTTTAGTTTTTAGATTCCACATATAAGTGATAACATAGAGTATTGGTCTGTCTCTGTTTGGCTCATTTCACTTAGCATAATACCCTCTAGATCCATCTATGTTGTTGCAAAGGGCAGAATTTCATCCTTTTTATGGCTGAGTAATATTCCACTGTACCTATTTACCACATCTTCTTTATCCATTCATCTGTTGATGGACACTAAGGTTGCTTCCATATCTTGGCTATTGTAAATAATGCTGCTATGAGCACTGGGGTGCATGTACTTTTCAAATTAGTGTTTTCATGTTTTGGGGATATATACCCAGGAGTGGAATTGCTGGTTAATATGGTAGTTCTAGTTTTAGTTTTTTGAGGAACCTCCATCCTGTCTTCCATGGTGGCTGTACCAATTTACATTCTTGAGCATGGCATTCTGGGACTCTTTCATGATTTTCTCCATTTAGCCCCTGGAGATTATTTTTTAGAGAAAGGGACCTATTTGCAAAAGAGCTGTAAAAGATTGTTATAAGATTTTAACATTGTTGATCATAAGCTTGTACAATAAAAAGAATAAGTAAAGACCAAAACTCTCATATTCGAAAATGACTTCAAGACACAACTACTTTAACTAACTTCTCCTGGTCTCCTTAATACTTAAAAACTGTGATTAAGTCTAACTGTAGAGCTCTTTTCTAACAATAACTATTTTAACCCCTTAAACTGCCTTCATAGGTACTCATTCTTTTTTTTAAAATTTATTTATTAAATTTAGTTATTTATTTATTTTTGGCTGTGTTGGGTCTTCGTTGCTGCATGTGGGCTTTTTCTAGTTGCTGTAAGTGGGGGCTACTCTTTGTTGCGGTGTGCAGGCTTCTCATTGTGGTGGCTTCTCTTGTTGCAGAGCATAGGCTCTAGGCCTGCAGACTTCAGTAGTTGTGGAACATGGGCTCAGTAGTTGTGGCTCGTGGGCTCTAGAGTGCAGGCTCAGTAGTTGCGGCGCATGGGCTTAGTTGCTCTGTGGCATGTGGGATCTTCCTGGCCCAGGGCTCGAACTCTTGTCCCCTGCATTGGCAGGCGGATTCTTAACCACTGTGCCACCAGGGAAGCCCCATTACTCATTCTTTTAAGGATTAATGAGGTTTTTGAATAAGAAGATTAAGGCCATTGCTTTGGCTTTCTGAAACAGTCACTTATGTTTAATTATTGATTGACTAAAACCAGCAAGTATAATTTTTTTGTCATCAAATAGCTTAATTAATGTGTCCTGGTATTTTCCTGGCTGTTCTTCCCACATCAGATTCAATTCGTCCATAAAAACATGAAGCTAACTGTTTACTGACTCACTAAGACAAAAGAAGTCTCAGACTATATTTTTCCATATGGAAATCCTCTAGAGACCCTTCTTGGTATTCATCATTAGTGTGACATTTTCTCAAAACAAGATTAATCAACAAACATGGATTTGTTGATCTTTGCATTGAAAAGTTTATATTTTGTAAGGAAAGTATTTTTGATACTTAAAATGTTATGAAGCAACTTCACTGTGTCTGTGTATTCTGAATTCAAAGAGTGAAACTTATAATAAATTCTCATCAAAGTAAAACACACGTTTTTTTAAAGATCAGATAAGACCTTGTGGTTAAGACAGCAAGACTCATAGCAAACACTGGTGATCTGTCCTGCATCTCCCTGTCCTGGTCACATTCACTAAGAGGCAACAGCTTATAATTCTCCCAGTGTTTATTCTTGTTAGTTACCTCCACATTTCCAAATAATATTCAAATTATCAACTTTACCTATTTTCCATAGCCAGCTCCCTTCTCCTCTATGAATTCTACCTAGTAATATCTCCACTGTGTGCTAAATAATTTTTCAGTGTCTGCAGTGCTATGAGTATATAACTGCTTAGCCAAAAAAAAAAAAAAAGAAGAAGAAAACAAGATACTTCACTTTCATTTTCTTCTTAGACAACTTTTATTTTCCTTGGAATTTGTAATTATTCTTTCATTTTGATTTTGTTTGCCATCTGCTTTCTTTTATTTATTTATTTATTTATTTATTTATTTTTTGTGGTATGCGGGCCTCTCACCGCTGTGGCCTCTCCCGTTGTGGAGCACAGGCTCTGGACGCGCAGGCCCAGCGGCCATGGCTCACGGGACCAGCCGCTCCGGAGCATGTGGGATCCTCCCAGACCGGGGCACAAACCCGTGTCCCCTGCATCAGCAGGCGGACTCCCAACCACTGCACCACCAGGGAAGCCCTGCTTTCTTTTTCTATACACCTCTAAATAATTCTTCAAAATACTCCAATAAAGTAGTAAAATCCCTCTTATTGGAAAACTATTTCCATGTAGTCAAATGAATCAATTTCTTTCCTCCTCATTGAAATCTCCCTTTTACAGCCATCATCCAGCTGCTCCAGACACACGGTCCTCTACCTGTCCCATCCACAACTGCTGTGCTATTCATTTATTTATCACCCTCATTTGTCCTGTTCATCATCCACTCATAGTCTCCACCCCCTCTCTCCTTACTGGAACCTCTGTTTTAGGGATTGCACACTTTCCTCTTTACCCTGTTATTTTAGTAACACCATCCTCAACCTGAGAAAGGGTACATATAGGAACTTTTTTGAGAACTTCTGTAGTTTTGAATGTCTCATTAATTTGCTCCAATATTGAATTAAGGGGAAAGTGATTTTTTAGGCAATTCTGCCATTGTCTTCTATACTACAGGCCGTTGTTGAGATGTTGAGGTGTCTGATGTCATCCTAATTCCTGCTTTTGTTATTGTTTTTTGTAGTGGCCAATGTTTGTCTATATCTTTCTGGAAACTTTTAGAGTCTTCTTTGTATACCTGGTGTTTTGAAACTTCATATCGGCATGTTTTGGTGCAGGCCATTTTGCAGTCAATACACTGAACATTGGCTAGTCCCTTGTAAGATAGAAAGTCTTGCAATATAGTTCTCTGAGATTTCTTTTTTGAATGGAAGATTCTTTAAATTCTACAGTGCTTTACAATTTTCAAAAGTTTCACACACATGATTTCATATAATCCCATAATAACCTTTTATTCCCCCACCCTTATATTGCCCCTCCCCCTGAGATTTTTTGATATTATTTCTTTAATAATATCTCTCCTGCATGTGCGTGTGTGTGTGTGTGTGTGTTTCTTTACTCTTTCTGGAACTACTATTAGTTGAATATTGGACCTCCGTGATAGACCCTCTGATATTCTTAATTTTCCCTCCAATTTTGTCATGTTTTTTCCCTCTTAAAATGAATTATATGAAATTATAAATATGTGATCACTTTTTAAAATTTACAAAAATGGCAATTCCATGTGGTTCAATCTGTATGTCGTTATGAATATTTCTTTGATTATATCATACAAAATATTTTACATTGATGATATTTTAAAGTTCCAACTTATTTGCAATTAATATCAAGATTCTTGTTTAATAACAAGATTCACTATGTTCTCTTATTTTCTTGAAGATGTTCATTAACCTTTTTAGAAGTTTTCATCTACTTTACTGAATTTCTTTATTTTCAAAATCTTTTGTGCCCATTGCTTTCTTCTAAGAGGTTTTCTGGAAATATCTGGCAATCTTTAACTATCTGTCGACGTTTAAAAATGGGTCCCTAAAAAGATGATTAAGAACTATGTGCTCACAGTGGAGTTGGCATGTGATTGGATACGAATCCATTCATTTTCCTGCTGGAGCCTAAAATATGCAAAATTGTAGGTCTTTTTTAGTTTTCCTCTGAGGTGAATTTTTTTCCAGAGACAAAATGTCCTGTCTTCTGCCCACAGGCTATATGATCAACTTCCAATTTTGTAGGAGTTGAGCAGGGTCAAAAGGGAAAGATTTCCCCATTGAGCTTATAAACTTTAATTTAATTTCCTTAGTTTTACTTTAATGACCAAACAGCCACCCTCTACTGTGCTTTCCCTGCCCCAGTGGGGGATCTCTGAGATCACTTTCTTTCTGGATGGGAGAGGTGGACTCATTAGGCTGCAAAGAGTGAAGAAGGAATCTCGCTCACTTAATCACTCTGTGTTCAAGCTGCCACCCCTCTCCTAGTTTGGAACCCCCTTCACTTACTCTCCTTGCTGTACTTTGTGCTTCTGATTCTCCATTTTTCCCAGGTTCCTTAGTGAAAAATCCACTCAGGATTCAGCTTCCTCTGTCCTAAGTCCATGTTCACTGTCCCTCTGCTTTCTCTCTTTCGAATATTTGTTAGTCTCTCGCCCACTGATGCCTCTTCTTTCATTCACTTTGTGAGTTTATGCTTCTTTTCTATCATTTTAGTAGGATTTCCAGAAGGAGAAGACCTAGACCACCATGTGTTTAATCTATTATATATATATATATATATATATATATATATATATATATATATATATATATATATATATATATATATATATATATTTGCGGTATGCGGGCCTCTCACTGTTGTGGCCTCTCCCATTGCGGAGCACAGGCTCCGGACGCGCAGGCTCAACGGCCATGGCTCACAGGCCCAGCCGCTCCGCAGCATGTGGGATCTTCCCGGACCGGGGCACGAACCTGCGTCCCCTGCATCGGCAGGCGGACTCTCAACCACTGCACCACCAGAGAAGCCCTAATCTATTATATTTAACCAGAATTCCTGCAGTTTATTTGCTTAGACATGTTATCAAACTTATTTTTTTTATTATTATTTTTTTTGCTGAACCACATGGCATGTGGGATTTTAGTTCCCCGACCAGGGATCGAACCCTCACCCTCTGAGGTGGAAGCATGGAGTCTAAACCACTGGACTGCCAGGGAAGTCCCCTCAAGCTTATTTCTAAGTCCTATGACAGACAAAGTGCACTATTTAGTAGAGCAGAACCTATGTTTTACAACTTTATCATTCATGCATAAGTAATGGAAACCTGAAGGAGGTTAGTTCTGAAAAATGTTTGAAGCTGAAAAATGTCTAATTTATGGAATTTGAGAAGCTTATCATCCCCAGAGTAGAGACTGGTATTTCTCTTTGTGGTGAATCCTCTCCTTGCTCTGGGATAAAATGATTTGGTGAGTTTAATTTCACATACATGGTATAATGTCCGTATAAACTCATGCAGGGTTGAGGTTGGTACCTAATCATCTTTGTTAGCACAGGAGATTAGCCCAAATGCAGTTTCTTCATTTTGAGATGTGCTTTCATTTAGAAATGGAAATTAGATATATAAACAAGGCAGTATCCCTGTATGATTAGAACATTTTAAACCTAATTTTGGAGTTAGACTCCTCAATGATGAAAAATTAGACATTTGATTCCAGAAATCTAGGGTCATTCAGCTGGTAGAAGGACATGTCAGCATCACCTCTACTCAAAGCTCTTTGGAGGAAATTCTATGACAAGGATCTGGTTTAGCTGAGAACATCTCTAACTATTAGTTCTTCAAGGGGGTGTTTAAGAATGAATAAAATATGACTTTGGGGAAAGTGAACCATCTCATTTGTAGTTTCTGGTGGACAGACCATCTCTGAATACCTCTGCTCTCCTGAAGTAAATAAATATCTTCACTGTCAATTAACCTTCTGTGGGAACAAAGTCAATACCTAGATTCCTGGCATTGTTTTGAGAAAGGATATTAGCAGTTATTCTCCACCCTCTTCCCCCATATCAAGATCTATCTAGCTCATCAAGCATTGTTATGTGGGGTGGGCAATATTCAGAGGATTTGATGTTTACGGGGAAGAAGAGGATTGAAACTCATTCATACCCACAGACATAATTACCTGCAACTTTAGCACTCAGGGAATCTTGTTGGCACAGACCCATCCAAAATCTTGGAAGACGCTCCATCAATACCCGCCCTCCCACAAGGCAATATGTCCTATAAAATTTACGAAAGTAAGAGACCATTCTGATGTCCCCCCTTCCCCCCATCACACTCTGTGTAGGTGGAGAAACCACGGAAATGTTGAGGATCTAAGGGGAAGGTGAGTCAGGATTCACTGAGTTTGGGCTTAGTGAGAGATATTTATGAAATTCACAGTCACTTTCTAACATTTCCATGTGGAAAGTGCTGCTAGGAGTGTCTTTTTCAAAGATCTGAAACCCATTGCTTTAAAACATGATCATCAGGAGGGTTGGGCACTCTGTCTCCCGTCTCTGTGAGAGGGTAGAATCCTAACTTTTTTGTTGTTGTTGTTACCAGCCAGCAGACACAGCTGGCCCAATCACCTTTACCTTTGCCAATCCTTTCTGAGTTTTCACTTCCCTGGCTCTACAGAGGTCCCCTAATCCCTCATCCTCCCTTTAAACCAGTCACCTCTGTACTAATTGAAGTTGAGCTCAGTTTACATCAGATCCTCTTCCCTCCTGCAATAGTACATTACCGATTAGAATCTTCCTTGCCACTTCCTTGTCCAGCTTCAGCTAAGTCCCAAACTGTCCAATTAGGCATCTTGTCATCACAAAGTCTCATAATTCCAGACCTTATCCGTTTGCTCGGGCTGCTATAATGGATACCACAGACTGGCTGGATTAAACAGCAGACATTTATTTCTCACAGTTCTGGAGCCTGGGAGTCCCAGATCAAGGTGTCCTCAGAGAGTTATCTTCTCCTTAGACCTTCCCTTATGTCTCTTTTTATAAGGGTACTAATCCCATTCATGGGGGCACCACCCTCATGAACTAATCACCCCCAAAGGCCCCACCTCCTGACATCAGCACATTGAGGATCTAGGCTTCAATGTATAAATTTTTTAGAGACACATTCAGTCCACAGCACAGACTAAGCAATGTGCACAATGTCCTATAAAAACAAGCATCCCAGTGACACTGTGAGGATGCAAGACCAGCCTGATTACACAATTACATGATTTGCACCTCAATACAACATTTGGTTTGCTTTTTTATTTTCAGTTTTTTAATTTGTTTCAAAGTTAAACCCAAGACACATTGACTCATAGGAAATCCACTGAGAAATGTTTTTCTAGGCTGAACACCTCTTTCCCTTTAGTCTCCCCCAGCAGAGCATGTACATGTTAATTACTTTCATTTTATAATCACTGCTGTCCCACCACTATACCAAGATCACCTAAACTGTGTGTGTAGTATTCTGAATGTTCTTAGTTATACCCTAATTTCACTAACGGCAAAAGATTTTCTGCTATAACCTGTCACTTGAATTCTTTGGCTACTTTTAAGATGAAGTCCAAAGAACTCTTAAATGATTCTCCTTTGTGGGGGGGGGGAGGTGGTATTTTATAGGCATTAGAAACTAGCACCTGGGGCTGTGCTGATCCCATCTGGCATCACTGGGAGAGAACCTATAAAACCGAAGAATCATTTGATGCAGCAGCCAACTAAGTGACTCAAAACTGAAGGTTAAATTTAAAGAAAAAACTAATTTAGAGAAAAAAAGGTAATCCTAGAGGAACTCATTCTAGGCAATCGATCATTATGCCTGTTTGTGTGTGTGTGTGTGTGTTGTGTGTAAGGCACAACCAGATCGATTCAGTGCAGCCTGGTAGGTCCCAGATGACTCTCCTTTTCGGGAGACAGTGCTCTGAGGGAACAGAATCAGGCAAGTGGCCGGTACCAGTAAAGAGCAGCCTTGAAGTGCCGGCGACATTTATATTCAACCCCCCTCTGGAGTCAAATCGGCAGGTTCGGGAATTCCCTGGCGGTCCAGTGGTTAGGACTCATCACTCTCATTGCCAACGGCCAGGGTTCAATCCCTGGTTGAGGAACTAAGATCCCACAAGCTATGCAGTGCAGCTTAAAAAAAACAAAACCAGAAACAAACCTACAGGTTCACTTGGGTCCCACAGAGTAGTCAGGTCCACTCAGAAGCCGACTATAACACAGCAGGTAGACTTTCCCACTTGTTAACACATCCTTTCGCTTTGTTTTACTTCCAGCTAGAAGCTGCTTGGACCAGTTTTCAGGCTCTTTAAATCTCATTCCAAATATAGCTTCCTTGGTGACCAAACAAATATGTGACCTTACATATAAAGAGCTGCACACACCTCCCAACTTCAACAGAAAAGAAAGGCAATCTGTGTCCTCTTCAAGCCTGGCATTTAAATGGGAACAAAGCCCAGCACCACTTTGCTACTCTCTTGCTCACATGCCAGCCATGCCATTCAGACAGAGCTGAGCTAATGCCAGGAGAGCTCCCTGGTGTTAACAAAGCACCTGGAAACCAAGTTGCTCTGCTAGTGCCATTGTACCCCTTCTTTCCTGAATGTCAGGATATGGTGCAAAGACAAGAGGTCAGATAGTCCTGAATGTTCTCACTGCCACAGCTGGCATACATCTGCCATTCCTGTCTGTTTCAAAGAGCACATTCATTTTCTTGAAATATGTGACAAGCATTCCACAATAAGAGTATAAACCAAATCTGGGCCACTTGCCCATTTCTACCATCTCTTATAGCCTATGCCCTCAGAGCCATTAATCAAGGGGCCTAAAGTGTGATAGGGCAGCCACACCACTGGTTTTCAAGTTGCAGAGGGATGATGCACTAGGACTCGGGTCTCGGCAGGGTATGCACAATTCCCTTTGGAGTCCATTCAATTCGATCCCTTATAAAGACTGAACTTCTTTTAAGAGCACAGGGTCAGCCCCTTAAGACTCAGAACAGATTGTCTTCCCTTAGTAGATATTTTCAGACAGGGATAACTAACCATCATAGGCTCGGAACATGTAAGATGGAAACAGAAAGCTTACAAACAACGAGAGGAATCATCATCTCACTTGCTTCAGGCAAAGCAGTTCAGTTCTGTCTCACTCATTGCAGACACCTAGCAAAGAAAACAAACCTATGTCAAAGTCTCCCTGACACTTAGCACAACTCAAAGGTCAGGACAGGGAAAGCAAAAAGAACACTCCACCCAAGCCTGTTTCCAAAGGTCTTCTCTATTACACACAGGAGAGAAATTCCGCCTTGGGTCCAGGGCAGCTGAAACAGCACTGCTGCTAGTTAGTGTCTTGTTCTGGAGCATCCTTTTCAGCCTCAAACTGAGGCTGAGACTGTACCACTTATAGAAATTTCATCACGAAGATCCTTACACTCAATATCTTTGGATGATGGTTTTCATGTGACTTTTTCCTAGTCCACAACCAACATCTTTAATCTTTCTCATTTCTGGTGCCCAGCCAGGTCTTGCCTGCATCCATTCTTACTCATTTCAAGGTTCCATTCGTTAGTTTTAAGCTTCAACGTGCATGTCGGCTTCTCACCGTCTCTGCAGATGCCAAAGGCCGCTGCCAAAGGTCTGAGGTTGCTGGCCTCGCTTGGACCAGACTGAGGCCACCATGACTTCCAGCCACGAGACCGGCCCCAAAGAGCTGGTTTGCTTTTGTGGATACCATAATTTTGAATTCTTTTTCTTTACTTTTTCTGTTTTTCAGAGTTCTCAAATGTTACCTATGATAGAAAATAAATGTTGTTAATTCAGAGCATTTATGATTAGTCACTGCACAAGAATACTTGACTAAATTATATTTTTGGTTTTTCTAATATAAAAAGTTATGTTACAAAATGATTGCCAAATGGAGAGATGCTCAAAGAGAAGAGTCAGAGATGTAGGGAGAAGCAGTAGAAAGGTAGGCTGAGCAGAAAATTAATTTAAAAAAATCATTCTAAATGTGATGTGTATGGCATTTATTAGCTTTTCAAAAATTTGTAATTTGTGGGGATGTGTATTCTCATTTCAAACAAACATCTATTTTATACATATTTTTGGATTCTTTTTCTTAACGAGGATTCCCCCATATTATGTCAACTCCAGAGCCCACAAAGCTTGGATCCCCTTTTGCTTAGAGACATTTTCTTTGGAGCACAAATATACTAAATCATGTCTGCTGAGCTCAGGGGGACTTAGAGGAAAGGACACAGGGACAGCCCTTGAAAGAAGGAGGCGCTTGTTAGAAAGGGAAAGTTGGGCTCAATTTTCTGGTCCTCACTCCTGGACTTTGGTTGTCCACCTGAAGAACAGATTCCAGGATGAGGGTATGGCTGAACCCTTCCAGACCAGCCACCATCTCCCTGGAGTGTGAGAACTGAGAAGGTGGCTCTGTGTGTCTGCATGTGAAGTCAGGAGCCTGTCCTTACCTAGCTGTAGCCCCGGGAGCCTCAGAGCCGATTGGACCTGGGAGAGAGGAGATCTAGGAAGAAGAGGCAGCTGTGTATGCCCTGCCACATTGAGAGCAGGGGGGATAGTCAGGATCCAGCATAAAGAGTTGAGTGGACATCGATACTTCCGGCTCTGAGTGGACTCTACCTGAGGTTTTTTTGTCTTAAAAGGTTCTATTTTTTAAGAGCAGTTTTAGGTTTACAACTCAGTTGAGAAGAAGGTACAGAGATTTCCCATAAACCCTCTGCTCCACAAATGCATAGCTTCCCCCACGATCACCATCCCCACCAGAACCGTCCTTTGTTTTTTTTCTCTTTTAACCAAGGATGAACCTACACTGACACCTTTTTTTTTTTAATTTACAAAGAAGAGAGAAAAAAAGAAAAAAAGTAAGTCAACACCTCAGTAATGCATATTGCTTCTCTTTTTACTTTCCTTTCTTCTCTTGAATGTCCTCAGTGGAAAAACATCAGTTATCAGAAGCAAAAACTGTCAATATTATGGTGTGGGCAGAGAGAACTTTGTTTACAAAGAATCGGTTTCACTTCCTGCTTCCTGTAGATGGAGCTAAATCCTTAAGCATATGTTCTGTGTTTGCACATCTTCCAAGTTTCTGGGAAGGAAATCTTTGAAAGACGATATTAATGTCTGAAGGCTCTTCAGTCTTTTTACTGTAAGTAGTGCTACAATGTGAAAGATTTGGTGCTAAAGAAAAAACACTTCTTTGAGTCACAAGTCCTGTGCCCGCTTCCTTGTCTTTGCAGGGAGCTTGTCTTAAATAGCAATGGCAGCATGTTGCTACTATTTTTTATTTCTGTGTTTTGTGAAAAATTAAACTGCCCATTATGCATTGTCCTTTCCCACGGCTGTTTCCTGTGTACTGGTCTCATCCCTTGCTCTGTGTGATTGAAAGATCATATATAACAAGTTGCAATGACCTCTCAGTATTTTTTTCAATCAGTTAATAAACATTGCGTACCTGTGGACAGAAAGATGCACTTTATTACTTCCCCACATGGTTTCTAAGAGATGTGAGAACACAATGTGTCAGGCCAACAGGAAACTTAAAAAAGGAAACAGAAAAAAAAAAGGATCTGATTGTGTCCCTACCAAGTTCATAGCACTGTATTCGTTCATCAATTCCAAAAACAGGGAGAGAAACTTTATACCTTGAAAGGAAAGGAAAAAGCCAAATAATATTTAAAGAATTTTAAATATAAATATAGGAAATATTTTGATTAAATGAATTTTCCTATGTCTTAGATGCTTTTTGATTTACCCAGCAGTGCATTGAATACATTTTACTTTTTGAAATAAGAAAAAAAGAATGCTTCAAAAAGTTTTTAAGATGTTTTACTATTCTTTCCTAGTAGCTCCCAAATTTGTAGCTAGGATAAGTCAGAGGCAGAATAAAAATGAACAAACGATTTTAATTGTAACCTAAAATATTATCTTGAGCTTAAGACATAGTAATTATTTTGAATTTCAGGAAGATGCTGATAGCAAGGTAAATTTCATTCTCCACATTTTAAACTGCATGTTAGAAACTTTACCACCCTTGTGTACCTTTTAATTCTCTAAAGCTATGACATTTTCAATAATTAAACATATTTCTTTTGGGGGGATTAATATGTGAATTTGCAGATTGGGTTAATTTCACTAATATGTGAGTTGAGAAATAATTCTCAAAATATTGGAATACTCAGTTTCATGTATTGGTGAGCATTCAGATGTATCATTTACTATAGTTTGCAGAGTTTAGAGGATTAAAGAAAAGAAATGTTGATACTAAAGAGGTGAATTATGAAATTAGTGATTCTCAAAACAACATCCAGGTTTATTCCTTTTAAAAAATAATATAATTTTCTCAAAGTCACATTTACTGTTATACAAGCTATCCCTTGTTTTGATTTATTAGGAGGATATGAAAGGCATATTCTTTTTTTATGCATTTTTCTTAAGACTCCATTAAAACAAATGGCTTTCCGGTCTGTGCCCCCTTCCTATGTGATTATATATCAATTTAATATTGAGTTGCAAAAGGGAATCCATTACAAAAACCTTTTGTAATTGTCTAAGTTCCCTGTGTTTAGGAAGCTTTTGAGACATCCAGGAATAAGCCAATTTCCCTAATGGTGAGAGAGAATTGTATGGTGGAGGCAATAAAGTCTTGTCTGTTGACTCAGGCTTGTGCATGAATAAGTATACGATCTACTAATTAAAAAAGATGTTAACTTTGAGTTGCTGCTTTCTCTATAAAAAAACAAACTGCTAGCAACTCTAGTTCTGTTTTTCCCTGTGAGAATGCTGTCAGCCCACTGTCTTTTTTTTTTTTTTTTTTAAGATGTTGGGGGTAGGAGTTTATTAATTTATTTATTTTTGCTGTGTTGCGTCTTCGTTTCTTGCGAGGGCTTTCTCTAGTTGTGGCAAGCGGGGGCCACTCTTCATCGCGGTGCGCAGGCCTCTCACTATCGTGGCCTCTCTTGTTGCGGAGCACGTGCTCCAGACGCGCAGGCTCAGTAGTTGTGGCTCATGGGCCTAGTTGCTCCACGGCATGTGGGATCCTCCCAGACCAGGGCTTGAACCTGTGTCCCCTGCATTAGCAGGCAGATTCTCAACCACTGCGCCACCAGGGAAGCCCCCAGCCCACTGTCTTGAGGATGGAACTGAAATTCCATAGGATGGAGAAATTCAAGTTTATTTTATGTGCTATACAGTTTACGGAAAGATTCTTAACTTGTAAGTATTAGACTGGATTCCAAAACATTGAAAGCATGCCAATTGACAGAGATTTGTAAAGATCGTTGAAGACATTATCTTTGCATAGATAGCAATAGTATATTTACGTTTTAAAATGGATACCAGGGACTTGCGGTGGGGGGCACAGGGGTGGAAGAAATGGGGAGATATTGGTCAAAGGGTACACATTTCCAGTTAAAAGATAAGTTCTGGGATCCAATGTACAGCATGGCGATGATAGTTACTCATACTGTATTGTGTACTTGAAAGTTGCTAAGAGAATAAATCTTAAATGTTCTCACCATAAACACACACACACACAATGGTAACTATGTGATGTGAGGGAAGTAATCATTTTGCAATCTACAAGTGTACCAAGTCATCACATTGTATACCTTTGACTTATACAATGTTATATGTCAATTACATCTCAATAAAGCTGAAAAAAAGATAATTTCTAAAAAAAGGGGGAAAATAATTTGAATATACCTTCTTATGGGCTAGGTGTTTTCATTGGTCACACTCAAATCTGTTGTTTCCAATTCTCCCCTGGCTTAGGCCTTTCTGAGAGCAAAGGGAGTAACTGAGTTAGGGTAATGGGTTTCCAGGGTCCTCTTGGCTGTTACCTTATTTAATAAGGCTTGGCTTGTGCGGTCACTAGTTGGATTCAATTACGTCCCTTCCTGACATTTTCATTCATTTGACTGCCCAGGCCTAATATGTCAGGCAAGATGAGGTCTGGCACCAGGATAATTTTCCTTTGAAAGCATCAGTGCGGATCAGATTTAAATATTTGTTCCCCCTACCCCTGCTCCAGACCCCACCACCTTGGCTATATCAAAGTCAACCAAATATTCTCCCATAAAATTTATTAAAGCCCCAAAACAATCAAGAAAGACACATTCAAATCTGCTGACTCAACTATAGATTGAGACAAAGAAATGCAGATTTTACTTGTTCAGTCATAGAAGTGTCTTTTTTAAAAAATAAATTTTATTTATTTATTTTTGGCTGCGTTGGGTCTTTGTTGCTGCGCACGGGCTTTCTCTAGTTGCGGTGAGCGGAGGCTACTCTTTGTTGCGGTGTGTGGGCTTCTCACTGTGGTGGCTTCTTTTGTTGCGGAGCATGGACTCTAGGTATGTGGGCTTAAGTAGTTATGGCATGCGACCTCAGTAATTGTGGCACACGGGCTTAGTTGCTTCACGGCATGTGGGGTCTTCCCCGACCAGGGCTCGAACCCATGTCCCCTGCACTGGCAGGTGGATTCTTAACCACTGCCTCACCACGGAAGTCCTATAAGTGTCTTTTATTCATTCAGGAAGCATGGAAGGCAGTTCTAGGAAGGAAGCCACTTTGAGCCTAAGGGACCCCTTGATGAATTTCTCTCTTTTCTTGATCTATCTCTTAGTTGCATAGCTGTCAGTGAAAAAATGTTGCCTGCCATAATAGTAAACAAAGGATATTGTAGCCATCAAGACATCACACTGCAGCCACCCCCAAAAATGCACCCTGAGGAAACTCAGGGTGAGAAAACACAGTATACTGGCCTCAGATAGCTGAGGTGCATATCAAAGGAATGATTTTAGCGAGCCCTGATTCTTGAATCTTCCCCTACATAGAAAAGCACTAAATTCCTTAACTTGAGATGTCTGATTTTCTTTCATTAACAGTAATCTTTTGATGTTCCAACTACCTGGTCTTTGTTGCAAAAACTCCTATATACCCTGGCTCCTTCCCTACCTCTTTGGAACAGTCCGTCAGAGCTATCTGAGAGGCTGCCTCCCGGGCTCAAGTCCTCAGTTTTGTTCACCGAATAAAACATCTCTCTCAACTTTTAGTTGTACATATTTTTTTCAGTTGACATAGCCTTGCTGCAGTTTGCCCACTGTCCCCAGGCAGAGGTGAGGTGGAAGGAATGAAGGAAAAGATAAAGCAAATCACAGAAAATCTTGATGTAGCCAATCCGAATTGCATAACCTGACTGATAATGTTTTACAGGCACATGAAAAAATTAGCTTGCATTTCCAGAGTACATTCTACCTCACCTGTGTTGTGATTAAATCACAGACTGTCACGGATTTGAAAAGTTCAGGGCAGTGAGGCTGGTGTTCCAGTGGAAGCCCCTGAATCTTTCAGCAGAACTCGGCCACGGACGTCAATATTACCGGCCCTTCATGAGCTAAACTAAACGTGGATTCCATTTAAAAACACTCTTGTTTTGCACATCATGTGCTCTTAGTACAATCATAATTATCAGTGATTCCAGTAATTAGCTGCTTGCTCACTTTCAAGCACTACAATATGATCATACAACATTTATAAAATTTGGAATCCATCCCATCCTCCATTCAAAGAGTTATTTCAGGATTTAAAAAATCCTTCTCGCTTATCACCCTCAGTGTGTGCTGACAGGACTGACAGGTCCTGGGGTAGCACTTGTGTAGTTTCTATAATCCACCTAAACGGGAGACTTTTCTAGAAGAGGTTCTGCAAGCCCGCCTTATATGAAGGGTGATGGAAGAACACAGTTTATTTTCTGAATACAAGAACCATAAAAAAGTCACTGAAACAATATTACTTTTTGTTTATGCTAAAAGGATCAAATATTCAGCCCTCTCTAGAAACTTAATTAGAACATCTTCAAAGGCCCTCTAGGCTGCTGAAAGAGATATAATTTCGGGAACTTTCAAGTGATGAATAATAGAGGATTCCTTTATTTATTCCTTTGATAATTCTACCTAAATTGCATTTTCTCCCCAAGAAGACATTTTCTTTGTTCTTTGTTCATTAACAAATCGTTATTCATCATAACTTGGAATCCAATTACCCCTTTCCAGAGCTGCCCGTGCTATTTCACTTTCCTGGGTACAGTGGGGTCATGCATATGTGTGACATCTCACAGTGTCATTTTAGGAAAGTCCTTTTACTCTACGTGTGGGAAGAAACAGAGTTAGGTTGTGTAGCCACAGAGCCCACTTTATTTCGCAACCTTTAGCTTCCTGGGGGGAGTCCAGAAATGAGGAGGGAATTTGACTTAAAACACTAGGTTGTTAGAGTTCAAATGTTCCACTTAGCAAATTCAATCTAGACATCTCATTTAAAAATGTACATATCAGTGCTTCTTTGGAGAAACATGTAAAAATGTATGGCTAAATGCTCACAACTTTACTTTCAGACCATCATAACTATCTTGGCGTTTCTATTTGCCTTATGTGAAAATCAGAAAACAATTTTGAAGGCTTTTAGGGGCAACAGGGGCAGAAAGGACAGGTACCCTTAAAACAGCAAAGGCATTGCAGTCACCTGAGAGGCAACCTCAGAACTACCAGCAGAGGGCACAACAGCCTATTGTATAATCAGTAGGAAGAATTTCGTGATCAGAAAACAACCTAAAATGGTATTTTCTCTCTTTGCTTATTAATTCTTAGTGTACTAAAAATATAATGACTTTATTTGTTTATTTATATAAATTTATTTATATTTTATTTTGGGCTACGTTGGGTCTTTGTTGCTGTGCGTGGGCCTTCTCCAGCTGCCGTGAGCGGGTGCTACTCTTTGTTGCGGTGCGCGGGCTTCTCACTACTCTTGCTGTGGAGCACGGGCTCTAGGCGCGCAGACTCAGTAGTTGTGGCTCGCAGGCTCTAGAGCGCAGGCTCAGTAGTTGTGGCACACGGGCTTAGTTGCTCCGTGGCATGTGGGATCTTCCCGGACCAGGGCTGGAACCCGTGTCCCCTGCATTGGCAGGCGGATTCTTAACCATTGCGCCATGAGGGAAGTCCTATAATGACTTTATTGACAATGACATTTGGAACTAAAACCACAGAAGCTGTAATAATTGTATAAGAGTAATGATAGGATTATTATACATAATATCTGACTTTTGGAACTAAAAGGGACCCTAGACCTTTTGGGTTCAATTTCTCTGTTTAAGGCCAGGGAGACTGAGGTTCTTAATTTTGAAGTTAAAATTCAAGGGGAGAGTTTTGATGAGAATTCTGGTCGCATCACTGGGTCCAGGACTCTGATTCAGCAGCACTGTTCCTCAGCCAAATAGCATTTTTAGCCCAATAACCACAGATGGGGGAGTGGGGAGGGATATGGGATCACTGAAGTTAAGAATATTTTTCAGCTGATGTTTATCTGTAAAGTCTCCTCAATTCTTTTGTAAGAACATTCATATATTCAGAGAAATGGCATTTTCAGGGAGAACCTGCCATCCTGTCACCTCTATAGCATTTTCTAAAGCACCTCTGTTTCCATCTGTGACCCAGCAATGCCATTTTACCAAATGCTGCCTTTCCAGCCTCTGGCTCTTTCTGCAATAGAAGGGAAGGGATTTTTCACACATTTGGTTTATTCCGAGAAGATACTTCCTACAGCATCAACAACTATCATGTAACAGGAATGAGTAAGGAGACCTGGCTTCGGTTCTGTTGCCAGGATTCTCATGGAAATGATGCTGCTATTCAAAAAGTGGAAGTTGACATAAAGCTGCATTGTTAACTCCAGAAGAAGGAGAGTAATGAAAGCTTGAGTTCAAAAAGAACACAATGCTCCCCAAATAATCATCTGACCTGAAAATGAAAAGGACAGAAAATTGATATGACAGTCGTGGACTTTAACATTTTGAAAATTTATTTTGTAATTTACATTATTTCTTCTTGTTCATATTGCCAAGGGGCTTGAAAACTATCTGAAGGACCATATATGATTGATGCTGAAAATTATATATTAGAAACTTTTGTTGAAAAGGTGAGGAAAGACAGAATTTTTGGAAAACCAAGATATACTACAAGGTCTGTCCATATATATATATATATATTTTTTTATCAACAGGTAATACTTTCTCTCAACCATTGAAAATGTGATAGTACTTTAACAATAAAATGATTTTCAATGTGTTATAGACAATACAAAGTAACTAAAACTTAAATCAAATATCTGATTGGAAGGCTTTACAGAATTCTTCAAAATATTATTTAAAAATATGGTTTCCTTTTGAAAGTATCTGAAAATCAAATTGCCCAGATCATTACACATTTGACTAAGTTTCAATTTGACAAAGGTTCTCCATTGGAACATATATTTTAGAAGCAAGATTAAATGAGTAAATGCAGATAAAGCACTTTGCCCTTTGCCTGGATGAAATAACTTGTTACATTTTTTTTTTAAATTTCCATTACAATGCAGCAAAATGACCATCCAATTTTCAGCATAAGCTACTTTTGAGCAGAAGGCTTTTTAGCAACGAACTGAATGTCCTTTTACTTATAAAAGTAAATGGCCTAATCAGATGTTGTTTTGGAGACTTCCAAGGTTTAACATTTGGTGATTTTTACCATCTTATTCCAAATAAAGGAGACAAGGAAGCCTCTCTGATTTTACTGTGAGAGCTCTGTATGAACAGCTCTGTATAATAACTTGACAATGTTATGGGAAAATTTGGTAAAAGACATTTTATTTGTAATACCTATTTGAATTGGAGATGATCTCTGAGGACATGACTTCCCCGATGCTTATTCATTAGAAAATATCCTGGACTAAATGCTGGCAAAATATTCTCTTGGGAGCAAGGTCTGCATTATTTAAAAGTTCTGACAATCTGGATACCTTCATATACAAATTTATACTATTTTGCATATCACCTGTTTTCCTTAGGTTAATGTTTAACTTAGCCTTTTTTCTTTTTAAGTGAATAGAAGCTTAACAAGTAGAAAATCTACTGATGATTTTCATTATATGAACCAAGAAAGTAATTTGAACCTAGTAGTAACTATGACAAAATATTGCTTTCTAATTATTATCTTTTTTCTTTTAGTACCGGCCCTTGCTAAATGTTGCCAAAATTTTCAAATTTATGGATTGAGATACATAAACATATGTGAAAGCTAGTTGTGTGAACCACCTTGGGCCTTAGTTTCCCCATTCAGCACAGAAGGAGTTGGGATGAACGAGAGGTGGGCTCTTTTCCCAGGTCTAGATGTAGAGTGGTCCTGCTGGAGCTCATAGGGATGGTGAACAAGTCCAGTGTCCAAGCAGCCAGTGGGGCAGGGTCCCAGGGCCTTACCCCAAATACCCTGGGTCTGATGTGTTTCAAAATTCAGATTTGGTTTTTCCTTTTGAATTTTAGAAAGGAAATAATGGCGGATACAGTGCATTATACAGTCTCCCCATCAAGCTCTGGGGCAGCTCCACACAGCAAGCATATTAAGGATTCTGGAGGTAAACACTGTAGGGACTGTAAATAACTTCTCCTCCACTCAGACCACTTGTTGAGATTAGAAGAATTATGAAGTTTGTTTGTTTGTTTTTTACTGCTTTTTTTTTTTTTTTTTTTTTTTGCTGTACTCGGGCCTCTCACTGCTGTGGCCTCTCCAGTTGCGGAGCACAGGCTCCGGATGCACAGGCTCAGTGGCCATGGCTCATGGGCCCAGCTGCTCCGTGGCATGCGGGATCCTCCCGGACAGGGGCACGAACCTGTGTCCCCTGCATCGGCAGGTGGACTCTCAACCACTGCGCCACCAGGGAAGCCCCTTTACTGCATTTTGGATTTTGAATTGCAGTTAAGATATTGTGAACCTGGACACATGTGAAGCCTACTAATTAAATACAAACACAGAGAGCATAAAACTTGTGCTAACTCTTCCCGCAGCAGCAGGGGAAGAGATAAGATGTGAGAGACACGTGTCTCCATGCTTGGGAGGGCGTGTGCTTGGGGTGAGGGTGGGACATTTCCATCGGTATTTATTTCCTTCCTTCCATATAAATTTCACTATCTTTACTTTTGTGCTTTTTTTTTGGTGGCAACACAAACATACAAATTAACTGAAAAACAAACAAACAAACCCTAACTTTTAGTAATTTTGCAATTCAGGAATTGAAGGATTTTATCATGGAACCATTGGCATTTCACAGACTCTTCGTACTACATTACCTGGAGATAAATGAAGACCATCCAAATGAGAACAGGCAAAGGCTATTTATTCTGAGCTTGCTAGAGCGAAGGCAGTCAGCCATCCTCACTTGCTTTTGGCAGGAGACTCCAAGGCAGTCAGGGGAGTTGGAAAGCTTCATCATAGACAAAAGGGAAGGCTTCAGGGGTGCCCAGGTGGAGGCTGTCAGCTCGGGGAAAGCTGTAGGCAGGCTAACATTACCATGGGGCTCCTAGGAGACTTCCTCTGGTCAGTTGTGTTAGAAAGGAGGGCAGGGGCCAACATGAGAGAAGCTGGCAGTTACTGACCTAGTCCTGGCCATTTGGGGCCAATGGCTTCAGGGGCTGTGGTTTGGCTTCCCGGTCTGGCTGCTGCTGTGGTTGTAGGTCGGAGTTCTGCTGTCATAGACAGTCTAGCTGCTGTCCTCTTCTCCATTCAGTCTCCAGTAGGAGGGAGTTCCAGTGGTAGCTCCAGAATTTCTAGAAGGGAGAGATTTAAAGGGATAACTTTATGGATGGAGAGTCCAGGAGACTTGTAACGAAGCTGCATTTGCATAGGAAACTCCTGGGCTTTCCTTAGATTATTCCTTTATTGGAGTGGCTTTGGAACCAGGACATGCTGCGTAGGGTGGGTGCCTTACTGCGTTAGGTTCCTTTCATTTCATCAAGCAGCTAACGTTAACTTTCTTGCTGCAGTCAAACAGCAAAATCGGCTCTAGGAACAAGCACGAAGTTCAAATCTTAAAGAAAACATTCCCTTTCCATGCAAAGTTCTGCTCTAATGAAGTACGTTAAGCAGATAATTTGCTTAGCAGGTCCCAGGGAAGTTACTGAGAAAATGATGAATAGGAAGAAAGGTGAAAGAATAGAAAGATTGAAAAGAGAGATAGGCCCATGAACTTCTGAGTCACTTGAACAAAATCAAATACTAGCTATGAAAATTAACCATTAGTCAAACTAATTGATTTATAAGATGAACAGTCCTCTCAGAATCAAAATAATGATATTAAATGGAAGAATAACTGCATTTGAGGTTATTGAAAGGAAAGAAAATCTCTGCAGTGACTAAAGTTAATGGCCTGCTCTTGCCCTGCTGTCAACTTCCTCTATTCAGAATATATATATTCTCTCTCTCCTATCCATGGATTATTAATATCTATATCACATATCACAATAAAACAAAATTATGATGTGAATATTATTCCCATATTTTGAATACTCCCTGAAGTGCCTTTTGGGTCATTAGGGTGATTTTTCATTTAGAACATGTAGATAACTAATTTTTCTTTTTTTGCAGTATGCGGCCCTCTCACTGTTGTGGCCTCTCCTGTTGTGGAGCACAGGCTCCGGATGCGCAGGCCCAGCGGCCATGGCCCACGGGCCCAGCAGCTCCGCGGCATGTGGGATCCGCCCGGACCGGGGCACGAACCCGTGTCCCCTGCATCGGCAGGCGGACTCTCAACCACTGCGCCACCAGGGAAGCCCGATAACTGATTTTTAAAATGAAGAATTTCTAATATACACAGCACCTAAATGCATAATATCATTTTACATTTTTATAAAGATGTTCCTCTGAGGTTCCCAAAGCCCATGGTTAATTTCAGTTTGATTTATATCCAGCTATGTGACTGCTCTGAAGACACAGATATAGTGTAGCTTCCTATCAGAACTGTCAAGAGTTGTGAAGCACTTAAGATTTCACCCAACTTGGAAACAACAAGTTAGGTTGCCAATTTCATGGATGGTAATCAGAAGACATGAGACTCCCGGGTCAGAGACAAGGACTTTATGACTCATGGTGCAGCAGGCAGCTTGAGCAAACATTTGCTGAATTTGCACTGCTTGTCCCCCAAATCCCACAGGGAGGTGTGTGTGTGTGCAGTGGACAGGAACCTTGAATTTGGAGAGCCTGATCTAAGAACAGTAAGAATGTCTTCCCTTTGTTCTAGAAGGAGACACTGTATCTTCCATGCTGATTGCCATTCAAATACCCTATTTGCTGTTCAGATTTCCCTCTGCTGGAAAGATGTACCCAAATCCCAGAGACACATGGAGAATGATCTTTCAATAATATGGTGAGATTTCCCAGGAGTACACACTCTGTTGGGCACTATGATTAATCTGACCAACAGAAGCAGCAGCAAAGTCTGTTCAACTTGTCTCCCATGACGTTTAATTTAGGCTTCTACCAACAGGACCGCAGTCCATAGGACATGCCAATCCATCCAGAGAATCCAGATGGCTAGCTAGAAGCAAGTTTGAATTCCCCAAGCCCCTTTTGGCCAGGCTCCCACCCAAAGGTGTACCAACCAGACTGGTCCAGTGTGGGAGAGAAAGACACATCATGCCAGGAATTCTCAGAGTAGAATCTTAGATAAGGTTAGATAAGGTTGTCTTTGCCACCTCTTTCATCCTGATCATTACTGAGGAGATGGGCAAGAAGGGATGGTCCCTTTTTGGAACAGTGGTGTTCAGTGACCAAAGTACCTTGCTAAGGCTGAAGACCAGAAAGAGGTGAGGGAGGTAGAGTTAGAAAATTTTTGAGTCATTTTTTTCAGGAGGCTGTTCGAACATTCAATGATACCGAATGACTGTGGTTGGTAGGCAGCACGGAAGGGCCATCTTGCCTATCAGCCCACGGTTGTGTGTTTTTTGCTGTAGAAGGCACACCACTGTCAGATCGCAAATGGAAAACATGGCCCAGATTATGTTCAAGGCCCCAGTGGTGTGGCCGGAGTTGGCTGATGGGACTGCATCTGATGAAATGTCAAGTGCGATGAGACACAAGTGATAGCCTGAAAGGAGCTTCGGCATCGGATATAGTCAATCTGCCAGGAGCAGCAGGGGCCATACCCCCTGCACAGTGGCCTCCCTCACCTGAGACAGTGGGACCGCTGGCAACAGCCCAAGGGGCAGAAGAGATTAACAAGGCACATCAACAGGAGTTTTGGACACAGCTATGAGAATGGCTTTGCGTTCGGCCCACTGAGCAGTGACCACAAACATCATAACCTCTGTTTGGGTGGAGCTGAGCTGGAACAGCCACAGCAGCTCAGAGGATATACATACTGTCTGGTGGCAAATGACTGGGGAGTTTAGCCCAGTGGTGCTTCTCTACCTGGAGCTCTTCCTGATGGGGAAAAGCCCCTTGGCCCCTATGGGGTTGGGAGCACAGGCATGTGACACTTTAATTCCTACTGTACATTCAGAGGTAGATGAGACATCAACAAGGCACTGAAATGCTCCAGTGGCTCCACATTCTTCCTTACTGAGAATTCTGCTCAACCCCATCCGTTGAATTTGGCCTTTTATAGGATCAGATAGGGTGGAGGCTTGGGTGACAGTATCCAGCAGAGACACAGAAGTCTGAGACTCTCTCCTTCTTCTTCAGCTAGTTGGGTGGGTGGGTGTGGTCTTCAGCTTTCCTTGGGAACCAGGAGACTTCAACTCCACCCCTAATCTCATCTTAAGATACCTTCATACAATCATAAGGTGCTTTGAACTCAGACAACCCTCTGCATTCAAAGGATTCTCTAAATGATGAGTAGAGAATTACTAAATATTTACCAATCTTTTAGTCTAAATAGACACATCCGAGGACAGACGTTTTACACTTTTATGTCTCTAAGGACTTTTAAGCGGAATTTTGTTTGGATCATCACTTTCTTCTTACGCTGGTTGCTGGTAATAAATAGTTCATTAATCCAACGTGGCAAAGTCTTGTCCTGGTCTATGCACTCTGTGGTCCACCACCTTCTTCAACAACCTGTTCTAAGTTTTCCACCATCATAAATCCCAAGCAGTGCTAGCATCCATGCTGCAGGAGAGCTTGCAAAGCACAGCGCCCTCTGAGATCCCTATGTCTGAGCCTTTTCTGGCCTGTGCCCCTATGTCTACATCCCCATCTTTGAACTGCTTTTCTTTTTTCTCCTTTTTCTCAACCTCTCTTATTTTGTTCACTTCTCCTCCAGTCTGAATATACCAAACCATCCTTTTCTTCTTTTCTCTTATCTTTGTTGATGACTCCTAATTTTCATTAGGAAAATGTATTATTTTAATGTGCTTTGTAAGGCTAGTGGCATTCAGGAGTTCGTGTCCTTGGAAATTCATGCATGTTCACCTTCTAGAACTCCCTGGTTCCTGAGAGCAGGAATGAGCTATCTCTGACTTTCAGTGTCTGTAGGAACCATCAGGGACAATCTGATAAATTGGGCATACAACACATACCCCCTAAAGGGTTCTCAACAAAAGTGACCGTTCACTGCTTGCTGCAGTCAAATGTACTGAACACCAAAAATGACTTTGTTTAGGACTTCCCTGGTGGTACAGTGGTTAAGAATCCACCTGACAATGCAGGGGACACGGGTTCGAGCCCTGGTCCAGGAAGATCCCACATGCCGCAGAGCAACTAAGCCCGTGCACCACAGCTACCAAGCCTGCGCTCTAGAGCCCTCAAGCCATAAATACTGAGCCTGTGCTCTAGAGCCCGTGAGCCACAACTACTGAGCCTGCACGCCACAAATACTGAAGCCCACATGCCTAGAGCCCATGCTCCGCAACAAGAGAAGCCACTGCAATGAGAAGCCTGCACACAGCAAAGAGGAGTAGCCCCCGCTCACCGCAACTAGAGAAAGCCCATGTGCAGCAACGAAGACCCAACGCAGCCATAAATAAATAAATAAATTTAAAAAAAAAAGAAAGAAAATGACTTTGTTTATACTGGATGAATTCTTATGACTTTAGATAAAACACACAGAAAAACCCATGTGTGGGGACGACCTCTGAGAGGCAGTAGAAAGTCCTACCACTCTGCCATTCTGTCTCCTTTCTTCTTCACCCCAAGTCAGGAAGAGGCAGAAATGTCTTGAAGCTTACATAAAGCTCTGGTTAAGTCACTTTCATGTAAAAATTTGTTTCACATTTTCCTTGTGGCAGGACCGAGAATTTGGATAAGTATACCTAAAAAAATTTTATAAACTTCTTTCCTAACTTGTGTTTTCTCCATACAGTAGTTGAATCTTTGCTTTATATGTAGTCTTAGGAAGTTTACGTTGTCTGAAATAAAGAAATAAATAAAATTTTCTTTTCTATTTTTATTGTTGTGGTAAAATAGACATAACACAAAATGTAACATTTTAACCATTCTTGGATGTCCAGTTCAGTGGCATTAAGTACATTCATATTGTTGTGACACCATCACCACCATCCATCTCCATAGCTCTTTTCATCTTCCCCAATGGAAACTCTGAACCCATTAAACAACAATTCCTCATTCCCTCGTCCCCCAGCCCCTGGTTACCACTATTCTACTTTCAGTCTATGAATTAACTTTTCAAAGTACCTCACATACTTGGAATCATATAGTATTTGTCCTTTTGTGTCTGGCTTATTTCACGTAGCATAAGATCTTCCAGGTTTACTAATGTTGTATCCTATGCCAGAATTTCCTTCCAGAAATTAGAAATTAGAATAAATTATCCAGAAATTAGAATAAATTATTTTATTAGTTTTAGAGTTTTTTGTATTAGAATGTCTTGAGTTTTCTTTGTATACTAGTGTACAGTCATGTAATCAGCAAAAGTAATAGTTTTTCTTTTTTCCCATGTTTTTTGCCAGTTATTTCATTTTCTTTTAGTATTTACTATAATACCTGTAACAGTGTTAAAATTAACGTGAAATGGATTATCTTTGGTTCTGATTTTAGAATTTGCTGCTAGTTTTTGGAAAATTATTTTTATTGATTTAAGTAGTTTCTTTCTAGTGCTATTTTTAATTAGGACTGACTATTGAATTTTTTAAAATGCCTTTTAATCAACTTGGGCTTTTATCTTTCACTATTTTTGCTATACTGGATTAAATGGATACATTTCCTGATATTAAGCACTCTATTATTCTTGGATTCATGTTTAAAAAAAACAAGAAGTAGACAATTTTAATCAATCAGCTACCCAATAATCCATAAGACGGTCAAGAATCTATCATTTAAAAAGACAACAGGACCATATGGCTTCACAACTGAGTTTTACCTGGACTCTAAAGAAGAGAAAATTCCCATATTATTTAAGATAAGCCATTGAAATATATATAAAGCTCCTCAATGATGTCAACATAATTTTCATGCCCAGATTTGATAAAAATAGAAGCAAAATACAAAACTGCAAGCCAGTTTGGCTTATTATGATAAAAGCAGTAACTCTAAATAAAATATTAGCAAAGAGAATCTGTCTGTATTTCAAAGGACTGAGTAGAATATGTTTCATGAAATATCTTCTTAAGTATAAATTTTTCATTGTTATTTTCACTTCAAGTTGTTTATCATATCCTATTGTCCAGGTTATTCACATCCTTTGAAGTTACATCTTCCCCTGACAACTTAGGAACCCTGAGAAAGTGAATAAGAGAGGAATAAACTATCCAAAATCTGACTCAGACCCCAGATAAGCATATGGTGCTTTAGTGAGAAGAAATTTGATTCTGCTGATCAGGATACTAAAACTTGACCTTTGTGATCTTCTCCTAATAAAATAAAAGTAGAGGGCTGCCCTCTGAAAATGTTTATTCATGGATCATCAGGGTGAGAAGGACCTTGATCCCGGAGGAAGGTCTTCCCACAGACACTCAGACTTTCATGGCTGTGAACGTGAATGTGGCTTTCAGAGAGCAACGATGGCTATAAATCTGCAAATCAGAGCAGTTCAGGCGACACACCTCCAGCCTTTATCGTTGTTGTTCACTTGAAATTTTTATCAAAATTGTCCGCCCACTTTCCAATATCACCTTGTTCTGGTGTAGGCTGTGCTTCAAGCCAGCTTCAACCTCACTAACAAATGAGGTGAAATCCAAAACGTAAAATGTTACCTCTCGTAGGGAGGCAGAGGGAAGGCATAAGAGAGAAGCACATAGATAAATATAAAAATAAACAAATTATTGTTAATGATCCAGCTTTTGGGCTGGGTGATAGGTTTATGAAGGTACACTTTATTGTGCTTTATTTTTGAAAAGACATATCACTACATGCATATATATATATATATATATATATATATATATATATCTCACATATAATATTTATAGGCATCAAATAACATTTAACAATATGAAGGAGGGGGAATCACCTGATAGACTTATTAAGAAACAAAGCCCAGGCCCCTCCTTCCAGAGATTTGATTCAATAGGTCTGAGCAGGGTCTGCAAATCTGCATTTAAAGAAAAATGAGGTGAAATCCATATAGGGAGGAATCGGAGCCATGTTGAATTGAAAGAGCTCGCCTCGGGAGCAGCAAATTAGGTGTGCAACAAGAAAGAGAGCTCCAGAGTGCACATTTCCAGGCATTGACTGCAGCTGGGGGCCCTGCACCCTGCAATGAATCAATCAACATTTACTTATCCGTCCCCTGCAGCAGCTTGGCAAGTCGTTTTCAAAAATCATTGAACCACTAACAGTTTATCCACTCTGCAAAATATATACAGCTTCTCATATCCACCAGGGTTACTCCCCTCTTGGCTATATTCAGCTCTTTTT
The DNA here is from genome assembly GCF_025265405.1 of Mesoplodon densirostris. Lineage (NCBI taxonomy): Eukaryota > Metazoa > Chordata > Mammalia > Artiodactyla > Ziphiidae > Mesoplodon > Mesoplodon densirostris. The sequence continues at coordinate 158,676,433 of NC_082664.1, read as the reverse complement.
ACTGCTCCTGATTTCAGTAAGCAGCAAATTATATACACACCTACCCAGGGAGATCACTCTTAACACAAAATTGCCTCTTATGTTGAAATGTCTATGAGACCCTCCCAAAAAGAGAGCCAGCGAGCTGAAGCAAGGGTTTACCCCCAACTTAAAAAGATCTGTCTTATAAATAATATGCCCTGGGGAATGGCCAACATTGCTTCACCCTTGGGCGTGAACTTCACCACCTCCAGCTCCAAGGAAATCACTGGCAAAAATGTTATTCCTATACCTTGGCTTCTATCCCAGGCCTCAAATACATACAGGGTCCCAAAGGGTACTTCCTTCCTGTCGCTTTGATCTCGTGATCAGAGGAGGGAGTAGGGGGGCTCCCACCTGCAGCTGAGTGATGCTGGGAAGACATGATGCTCATGCTTCCATAGATGGTGACCTTGGGCAGGATTCCTAGCATAACGTCACTTTCCTTATCTGCAAAAGGAAAATAATACTTCCTCCCTCACAAGGTGTTTAATCCTCTTCACTTTGTTTCTATGTTGGAAAGGTAGAGAACTCAGGGTTGTCTCTCTTCAATGCAGCTGTTTGATCAACAACTTGAAACCTGGAAGGAATGACATCTTGAAAACCGACCAAGTAAGGCTTTGGGAAATACCAATTAATGCCAATTCCATTAATTAGTCAGGGAAACCTGATCCAGTACACTAAAATGTGAACATCTGTGAACAGATCAGTAAGATTGGTTTTACTCTTTTAATCCTTTTTCAGGACTTAGAATAATTTTGGTAGAGGAGGGTATGGAGTAGTTCTTATTTAAAAATTTTTTGAAAAGGAAGATAGTTGTAGTTTAAACACTAAGGCCTTTATTTTATTTTTATTTAAGGTCTTTATTTTAAAATTTATTTCAAAATTAGAATACCAAAATGAACTCGATATATTTGCACATAATAAAATGTGGGAAGTAGATTTAGCTTTGTTCCTTAAAATACAGAAATCATACCTTAGATTTTCAAGTGTTTAGAAAATAGTAATTTATGCTCTCCATTTCTTTATATCCTGAATATTTTAAATTAGAAATGTCAAGTCCAGTTGAGTTTTACAACTCCTGCTGAAAATAAAAGTTCTAAACCAATCTGTAGAGTTTAGAAGTAAATTGTATGACTATTTTACTAATGCTTAAATATTTCTAAGAAATTAGCTATCTCCATTAGTATTTATACCTTCCCCTTCTAAGAAAAGAAATTTTATGTAATTATTATTCTGAGATAGATTTCTTGTTGTTTCCACATAATCTTCTTAGACTAAGACTTATTCTTAGGCTAGCTGAAAAATGCCTCTTAGCTCAGATAACATTTTTGTCTTTTTACTGGTAGTTTTTATAGTATAAGCCAGCAGTTCTGAAATATGTTTAAAAATGTGTTTAAAATAAGGTATGCGGGCCTCCCTGGTGGCGCAGTGGTTGAGAGTCCGCCTGCCGATGCAGGGGATGCGGGTTCGTGCCCCGGTCTGGGAGGATCCCATATGCCGCGGAGCGGCTGGGCCCGTGAGCCATGGCCGCTGAGCCTGCGCGTCCGGAGCCTGTGCTCCGCAACGGGAGAGGCCACAACAGTGAGAGGCCCGCATACCGCAAAAAGAAAAATAAATAAATAAATAAATAAAAATAAAATAAGGTATGCTATTTACTTTATATAAGCAACAGTTCAATAATTCAAATCCTATATTTATCTTCTCAGAGTAAAAGGCAGATTTATGCAAACACATTTAACAAACAATAGTGGATTTCAACATCTTTGACTCATTTTCAAGAGAGATTCCATGTAATTCAAAGACAAAAATTTTAATATGAAATACTTTCCTTAACAACTCATATGTACTCATCTAAAGAGTATGTTTGCCATTTTCATGTCTTTTTACATAAATATTAGGAATGGTTAAGTAGAATTTGGAAAGACTTTTCTCATATGCTTTGGCTTAAATGAAATTGAAACTCATAGGATCTGTGTTTTTGGAGAGGAGCAGAATAAAAGTGAGGGAATGTAGAACTTGGAGGGAAGCGACCATTTAGTGAGAGACACAAAAGTGCTCTCTCGGGAAGAGAAGTGATCTTAACTTTACTCCCAAATTGAAAAAAAAAGTTCTTTTACAGAACATGTGCAATTACTCAAATAATTAACAAATAATGAAACCTAGGAAATTGATTTTTATTTTTTCGAGAGCAGAAGAATATTATTTTGGCTATTCAAATGCATTTGGCAAATATTTAGGTTCTTTTTTCCCTATGTGTCCAATATTGTAATCTTTAGACTTTACTAATGCTAGACGTCTTACTTGTAATTTAATAAAATGTTCTATTTAGTTTAGAAATGTGAATAATATTTTATCAAAACACAGAGCTTATAAATGGTATAATAATTTCTTAATAACTTATCAAATGTGGTACATTGAGCACTGTCCTAAATGCTTTTATGCATTAACTGAAGAACTGTTATATATAGTAATCTGTGCCCCACTGTCCAATTCTCCCTCTAGGACTGTGACACTCATTTACACGATTGTCAAGAGTATGGATTTTGATGGAACACTGCCGAGTCTGTCTCCAGGAATTGCCCATGGCCAAATAAAGCAGCCCTGTGTCCACGGGGGACATCTCTGAAGGGTCATGGACAACCCCAGGTTCAGAGGTCCCATACATTAGTATTTCTGCTGTTTGATTAATTCTGGTATTTATGCTGCACTTGTATTTCTATTGTTTGATAAAAAATTCTGTATTTATGAATTTATGTTGCTCGATTCTTTTTGTATCAATGAATAATCATAATGAAAAATCAATCTGGAAGAAAATTTTAACCTCTAGAGTCTTATGGGCACAGAAATTTTTGCCCACATTTTTATCAGAGTGAAAAAATATGATGATCAACAAAGCATTTTCAGGAATAAAAACATTTACACTAACAAAACTCAAAGGGAGAAATGGAGTGAAATTTACATTCAAGAAAGAAAAGTCATGTAAAATAGCCAACTGTTACTTGAGCTTGTTCATGTGTACCTTTCCATGGCTGATCCAAGATATAAAATCATTACAAGTTTTAGATTTCATTAGGTAAATTTACAAACATGTATCTAAATTCTAGTTGACTTATTTTTAAAACTCCAAAATTTGTTGATCTGGAAATTATACTCTTTACAACTATATCAACTTATGACAAAATTTTTTAGTGACCACCTAACATTGTGTGAAAGGATATATAGTTTTTCAAGATTCTTCTGGGTGTTAAGTAGGCAAAAATTTCCACTAAACTAGATGACCCAAACTGTCTTTTGACTATAAATTCGGTGATGTTTTCTTTTCCTGTTTTCTAGAGATAGTCAATCTAATCAAGTCTTTTGTGGTGATCCGTGGTGAAAAAAGAATTATTAGCAATCACCAGAAAAACAAAAGCAGGAGATAATTTGGGCTGGCATAAGCTAGGAAAGAAGTACAGTAAACTAAAAAAAGAAAGGTGGGGATTACAAATGTCCTTCTCTGCTCACAAACCACATGTCTTCATCAGGACAGGTGATGCCTACATCTCAAGCTTTAGACTCACATCTCCTTGCTGTTGGTCTCATTGAAGGAAAAGGAGACAGAAGGATTTCTGCTTTCCTCTGCCGCCCTCTGATGACTGCGTGAATGACTGAGAAATGCTTTCCAGGAGTGGGAAGCTCTCAGTCCAGTGGATAAGTCCGTAAGAGCCTGCATAATGTAACCTTCAGGTATCCAAGCATCCATGTGATGCTCATGAAAATAGACACGCTGGCTTCCAGGGTCCTCATAACTGACCTGCTTAGAAAAACATACCTTAGCTGAAGGCAAAACATGAGGTTGCTTCAGGAATCTTACTGCCCTTCTTAATACTCGAGCTTGTACATTTGTGGTACTAATCTGTTCTCCTTAATTACACTGAAATTATTATCAGATTAAAAATCCATGATTTTTCATATTTCTTTAAAATGAAATATTTCAATTGCCTCTGGCATTTCAGATGAGACCTTTATAATGTAAATATAACTGCGTGAGATATTCCCTGAATATATATTTAATGACCGAGAAAAAATAAATTTCTTCCCACGAAATGGGGAGTCACCAGAAGCAAGGATGGAATGGAATTATAGTCAGGGATAAAGTAAGAGGCAGAGAAGAAAGGGGAGCAAAAAATAATTCTATTCCTCTGCAGGACAATTGGAATCAGGACTTCGGGTGTCTTCCCAGTCATTCTGTGGTCCTACTGGAAGAACGGCTTTCTTCCCTGGCAGGAAGCATCCTTGTGGATTGGGACTTATTCCTTTGCACATTTCAGGAAATCCACTCACTGCTAGCAGAGGGGCAGTGACATACTGACAAATTGGCAGGACCGTAGGATTCCATTGATTAACTGCTATATGTGGTACTAAACACTTAAAACATAATCACTAGACTATTTACGGACCTTATGGATTTCCTACACTTTCAAGTTACAATATTTCTGTCCACCCTGGCTCTGTAATTTTGTAAGTGCAAATATTAAAGCCAAACAGACATTGTTTTTCTTCCTTCTTCTTTTCCAGCTGGAATCATTGCAGGAGTTTTACTCATATGCCAACACTTAAATCAGCAGCTTTATCTTGTTGAGAGAGAAGCATAACAAGAATTGCATCCAGAATAACGGGAAGAGCAATGACTCATACTTAATTATTATAATGAAGTTCTTAAATTAAGAGCTAGTCATTATATGCATGCATGAAAAACTGAAAAGATAGGTGGGATCTGACAGGTTTGTAGAAGTACCATCCATCTCTGGAAGAGAGACATCTTCCATTCTACAGGAAAATGTGGAAGGTGTCCAGCTTACCCAAGCTGATCTAGAAGCAAACATTAGCATTTAGAACAAACCCATGGCAAAAACAGTGGTATATATGACCAATATGAAAACATTAATGAAATTAGATAGCTGATCATCAAAGCACAGGGGAAATCAATAAATTAACAGTGATAAATATGTCCTATTTACTCCTTAACTGTTTTACCAAAATAAAAATGAATTCAATTGTAGATGTTTCCAAAAATTCAAAAAGCAAGCCCTTGCATTAACTGAGTGAAGATATTACTATAAACCAATTGAAATGTGGTCTGGATCCATTAAGGAGTTTCTATTTAGAATGGAGGGGGAATGGGAGCATGTATTGAACACAGTCAGAACTTACCTTTGCTAAGGCCAGATTTGAATGTGTTGTTTTATTTGGGAAGGTCAGAAGACATGAACTTTCCTCACTCTCTATTAGAAAGTGCACATCTGACCTTGCTTTGAAAGGGATGCTGATGCCTTTAGCAAGGCCTTTAAAAAAATAGTTTTATCACAGTTATTCAAAACTACTAAAGATTCATCTCTATACAAGATTTTCCATTTTTTCTAGCAAACATGAATTATAGTTATAACACTTTCCAAAAATTAATTATACTAGTAGATATGGCCATAAATAACTCAAGGTCATAGGGTTGGATACACAACACATAAGATTTTGTTGTTCATTTTTCTTGTTAAATTGCTATAATTAGTGATAAATTACTAATGTACTAAATAATGAGCTAGAATCATTTTTCTAAAGTGGAATCTTCAGTCTGTTCAATTTTTCCAAATAGCACATTGTGCAAGTGAAAAACAAGCATCCTGGAAATACTTACTGTTATGTAAATTTTCACCATTACTGGCAAGTCTTAAGCAAAGCAAATTTCAATGAGAACTCATTCTTACAAACTGACTTAAAATGATCACATACAAAATACCACACTTTGTTTTTTTCACATTCTTCCCCTGCCAAATACACAATATCAACACCCAAACTGGTTACTCATTGGCAATGCAAAAATATAAGACTGACCTTGGTGATAGGAGGAATGGATTTGTCCTTCTCCTTCACCCCCAATCTGAGGAAGGCTTTGTCTGTTTTCACATACCTACCGCCTCTCCGTGGAGAATTCCTTAATCACTCTTATCTAAGAAGACCTCATTTTCAAGCTCCTTTTTCCATGCCATACAATTAACACTTCTTTATACGGTAGCTAATGTACCAATTATTTTTACCTTGTAATTTAACACTTGATAATGAACTATTTTGTTCTCTAAATTTTCTTGAATATGCTACTTATCCCCGCCAATCATATTATAAAGATTAAGTCCATATTCCAAACTTCCTGAGATCCAATCTTAGGTCTTTCACTTAAAAGTGTTGGTAACCTTGGGAAAATCACTTAGACATTTTCGTGCCTCAGTTTTCTTCATGCAAAGTGGGAACAATGATAAACAGTACAGCTTATAGGCTGTTGTGAAGATTAAATAATAAATGTACAAAAAATACGTAGGACAGTTTCTTTTTTTAATTTTATTCAAGTATTGTTGATTTACAATGTTATGTTCATTTCTGCTGTATAGAAAAGTGATTCAGTTATACATATGTATACATTCTTTTTCATTTTCTTTTCCATTATGTTTTATCATAAGATATTGAACATAATTTCCTGTGCTATACAATAGGACCTTGTTGTTTATCCATCCTATATATAATAGTTTGCATCTGCTAATCCCAAACTCCCAATCCTTCCCTCCCCCACCCCTTCCCACTTGGCAACCACAAGTCTGCTCTCCATGTCTGTGAGTCTGTTTCTGTTTCATAGGTAAGTCCATTTGTGTCACATTTTAGATTCTATATATAAGTGACATCACATGGTATTTATCTTTCTCTTTCTGACTTACTTCACTTAGTTTGACCATCTCTAGGTCTATCCATGTTGCTGCAAATGGCATTATTTCATTCTTTTTAATGGCTGAATAATATTCCATTGTATATATGTACCACATCTTCTTTATCCATTCTCCCGTTGATGGACGTTTAGGTTGTTTCCTCATGTAGGACAGTTTCTGATATGTGTGTTATATAACGTTCCCTATCATCATTACTATTTTATTGTTATTGTTATTGGTACTCTTAATTCCAGGGACTTCATATCATATCTTTGGCATCATGCCTTGCACAGTGTTGGTCATACGAGTACTCTGTAAACTTTGATGACTGAATAGTAAGACTAGAAGGCAGAAGAAAATCCATAGACCAGTATATAGTGTCTGCATATGCATGAGTTTGGGTGTGACTAATGATGAAACCATCCCTGCATTTGAATAACTGAGTAGGTCTATGTAGCCATAAAGCATAATTGTGAGATGCTGATGGAACAGCGGCAGAGATATATATTCATAACACATCAATCAAAAAATGGTGTGGCTTTTAATGCAAAGCTTTTCTGAAGTTCATGGTGATATCAAATAGAAGCAGACATTTTGAAATAAGCTCATGGTAGCTCTAAGGATAACATAAATGTAGCAACTATGGGAAAAATGTCTAATTTTTAGTTCCACTATTCATCTAGATAAATTCAACCTCATCATCTTTGAAAACTGAAAGGCAGATTTAAAAATTGGAAAGAGTTAAATAAATTAGATTCATTCATGTAGTAGAATATGACATACCAGTGAAAATATGATTGTAGAAAATATTGAATTTATGGAAAATTGTTCATTATGTATTGTTAAGAGAGAAAAGATCAGTATGATTGAAGTTTTGAGGAGAAGGAGGGTGAGAAAAAGGAAGAGAAAGAAGAGAGGAATTTGCTTTCCTTTAAGTTGAGTTTTAAACTGAAATATTTCTGAATGAGGAGTCAGTCTAGTCTTTTTACAGAGCTCAATCCATGAGTGGGCTTATTATTACTAAGAAGGAAGAGGTAAGAACATGTGAGCAAAATAAATGTCACTTATAGAACAATTGCTCTTTATTTAAAAATAGAGTAGAAGGCTGTGATGCTACACTTAGCTTGGAAATATCATATACATATTTCTTTGTTCAAAAAAACCAGATAAAGATGATTACTTGGAAATAAATTTAGGAGGTAGGCAGTCTTAGGATAAGCAGGGCAGAGGGAAGAATAATAAAGGCAAATAAAAACCTGTGTGTGTAAATATTTTAACTCAATTTTGTTTTTAATTTAAATTTAACTTAAAATTGTACTAAAAAAGAAGTAATTGTATAATCTGTATATAGACCCAGAAAGCTTTCTTATTTCGTTAAAAACAACAACAACAACAACAAAAAACAAACAGCAAAATAAGCCACACATGCAGTTCTTAATTTGTTCCAAGGGAACTTTTTCTTAGAAAAACACAGAGTACATCTGGAATGACTTGTATATATTTGCATCATTATGAAGACCTATTCTGGGTTATAAATTATAGTTAATAGTTTTTATTTCATTAGTCATATTTAATCTTTTCTAATCAAACACTTTATTTGAATGAGAGTCATGGGACCCTCTTAAAATAAAACGAGATCTTTAATCTGACTTGGTTATGCACACAGGCCGGGAGGGCTGTTGTATCACGATTCCTATCAGGAGGCAGTTTAGGTTTTAAACCAGTGAGATGTCCTGGCAAAAAGGGAAACTCAAACTCAAACCAAATTTAAGCAATAAAAACCCCAGGAGCACGTGGTCAACACTGACTCTATCTTGATTGAATGGTTATAGATATCTTCATTCATATATCAGAATGACTAATATGTTGATACAATTACAGTTAATCATTATTATAGTCAGGTAGTATGAAACCATATTTATTATAAGGATATATACTGATAATACACATGTATTTTTACTAATGCTTATAACGACCTTTCCACATAGATAGAGATATGATTCTCTCCAATTCACAGATTTAGGTCCTTATACCAATTCACTAACAAAATAAGTATCTTCATGAACTGAATCAAAAACTCAGGTGCTGTGGCTATTTTCAGTTTCCCATAGAAAACAGATTTCATGGTGCCATTCCAAATCTCTATTATATATATGTGTGTGGCTCATACAAACTAGCAATTTTTAGTAACAGGTTAAATCGGATCATGAAAAAGTAAAACTTTTATGCAAAGAAAATCGGCAAACACACAGTAGCTGCATCTATATGACCTTACATCATTTTCTGAGGTGTATCAATCTCACGTTACTGGTTAGAATTCATCCCGAAAGCATCACAGCCCAATGCATGTTTTTACTGCTTGCTTAGCCAGGAAATACTGTCAGTAGTGAACCTGACTGAATTTAAGATTATAAGGTGATAGTAGTGGTGAATAGCATTTTCTGAATGGAAGGTCATAGATAAATCAGAGAAAGGTGGAGGAGAAGAAAGGAAATATTTAAGGGCATTACACATTACAATGTGACTAAGACACAACTGTTTGAAGATGCCCTACTATCCACTTGAAGTATCTTTCTTATTTAACATGCATACATACAACACACATGCACACGTGTCCTGCAGACACACTGCAGATGTTCAAGCCCGGGACACCCCCTCTTCTGTCTCGGCTCCTGATCCGAGACCATGATTCAAATGTATCCTTTGTCTTCCCCACCACGGTCCTTGGCAGAAATGGAGGAGAGGAAGGAAGTTCAAGATATTATGCCATACAAAACGATGTTCAAAACTATTTGTATCCCAGGAAAAAATGTTATTTTGAACAAAAACTGATTTCAGCTGATTTTGATGACCAGAGTAAGGTCACAATTTCTATATGGAAGGTGGCTTTTTGTTGGAAAATTTTCTACTTTTGATTTTGGAATTTTATACGACCACCTGCCTCCTAAATTACTTTAAATAATAATAAAGCAAGAGAAAATTTTCAGTTATTGTAGCCACGTCAGAAGAAGGGATGGAGGGGTGTAAAAGTTGAAAGATGACATTTGAGGAATAGTAAGGAGTGAAGGGCCCCCAAATAGAGAAAAGGCTTTGTTTCCTGAGGAAGAAAGTTCATCAGCAAGAAATGCTGTGAAATGACCTAAGAGTTTAGGTACGGGGCCAAATAATAAACAAGTTTAAGTTGACAGTTGTGCCATGGAGTAAGCTGTTTTATGATACAAATTTTAGTAAAATTATGCAGCATGCAACAGCCTCATGTTTTTGGTTTGTGGGAAATTATAAGAAAGTTGCTGTATCTTATGTTTGGGTTTACTTGTTACAAAGGGGTGTGATGGGCCACAATATAAGAAATTAACAACAACAACAACAAAAATCAATGGAGACAAAGATGACCATGATTATATTCGTGATAGTCTATATTGGATTTTCCATATTATTTTGAGGTTGATGCAGGTATGCATGTGTGTGTGCATGCATGTGCGATATTAAAGAGGGAAGTCCAAACAGATCAAAGGACTCAGAGACCCACAGACTGTGCTAAAATTTAAAGCCATGAACTTCAGCTATGGGAGTCACTTCATTTATTAATCCATTTATTTATATGCATAGTTTTTAGGTACAAAGTTAGGTGGTTGGGGCTACAGAAGTTAATAGAATAGTCTTTATCTTGGGTGTTATTTTCTAAAGGAAATGAAATTTAGAAAACATCAAGGCGATTTCTGAAGGAAAGTGTATATTTATGATCGGTGAGTCAAGAAAGGAAGTAAAATAAGTTTTAAATTTGGCACTAATACTGTGAACAAGAGCACGTTAGGTGAAAGTCCATAATACTTACAGCCACAATATTTATGACAGTGACAAAAAAATCCAGAAATACAATAACCTTTTAAAGTCCATAGATAGAACATAATTCTATCTGGAAACAGTAACTTTCCATTATTTAGTAGTAAAATGTCATTCAAAGATATCAGAAACACTGCAGACACAATGCACTGTTTTCCCTGCTCTTTAAATAGTATCATCATCCTCACAACCTGTACTTGGCATCATGTGGTGTCACCCTCACAAAGTGACTGAAAAGCTGTCAGTAAATGGAAACCTTGCAAAGGTCTAGGCAGAGTTGAGGGAAGCAAACAAGAGATGTAGAAACATGCAGAGGCTAAGAATCTCAGGAAGTTCTCACCACCCTCGGACCTAAAGGTGGTTTGCTGCAGCCCAGAAACAGGCTCATGTAGAAAAGGGTCATTAGATAAGAGTTGTGCCCTCTGTCACTCGGACCTGCAAAGCCACTGAGCCCTGCATCATGGGAATGGGATGCAACATTTTTCACGTGGTTTATAAGGTACATGTAGCAGGAAGGGGTCCTCTCCTCTTCCACCTTTAGCATACTCAAAATTTTAATTTTGAGTATGCTAAAGATTTATAGATATAACCCACACAATCCAAAGGTCTTTGGGATTCTCTAAAATTCATAAAACTGTAAAGGAATCCTGAGTCTAAGTTTCAGAACCATTGTTATAAAATATAGAGGTCAACAGGCCCCATGATATACTTAGTGGTTCAATCTGTCCTGAGGCACTATTAGCCTTTTTTGGTGAGAATATAATATTTGAATCCCAGTGTTGTCATTTTTACTCTGGAATATCTTATTTAGTTTTTTTCAACCCAAATGAAAGAAATCCCAAATATTTGTGTGATAAGCCTGTCATTCTTCAAAATGATTGTCATAAAAATTTCCAAAATCCTTTAATTATGTGGACATGGTTTTATTTCAATAAAAAACGTTTTTTCTTTCTAATACTTAATACAAACTATTCGCTTATATCATTAATACGTAAATATTGATATCACTCTAAAAAAGCACAGCAACTCTAAGAAATCTCAACAAGCTGACTCATGCCAGAATGTGGTAGTCATGCTATGATTGCTAATATTGTGACTGTAATAAAGATTTAAATTTATGATTATATACAGCAAAGGCAAGACAATTGTTGAAATTTCTCCCTTAAACATAAAAAAAATTCATGTGGGTTTAAAATGTGAAGTACTTCTCGTGTTTTACGCTTTCACTTTGTTGAATGATTATCTGGAAGACTCGTTATATATGAAAAATGACTGATTTTTCTTTCCCTTTATCTTTCCAAATGGCAAAAGTATGTTTACGTGCAGACTTTAAAAGTTTGAGTATCATGCCATGATACTAATTTTTTTCCCTTGCGAAACCACTTCTAATTAAAAATTTTAAAACATCCACCTATTAATCTAAACTTAAAAATTTTTTTTTCTCATATTGTTATATACCAACCACACAGGTATACCAACTACACAGTTATACACTAACTACACCCTAATTGGAAATCTACATCCCTGAAAAGATATCAAATATCTCCATAACAGTATTGATCTAGTAATAACATTTAGTCTATAATTATGGTTAATAAACAAAAATGCTTTTAAATATAGACTGTTACTCCAAAGATAGCAAAGAAACAAAATAGGTTGTTCTTCTTTCTAACATTCCAGGACAACCTTAGCATGTAATTTTGTGTCCAAAGATGTGTGCTGTTACTTACAGGGCTGAGAAAATAATAAGCATCTTCAAACGGCTATTTTTCCATTTGTTTAAGCAAATATTTACTGACTGTCATCTAAGTGCCATTAACTTTGCAAGGTACTCACATACAGGGGCAACCAAATAAACTTATGTCTATTAAGTATACTGTTTTTGTGTCATGAAAGTCTAACCCTGAACAATGTCATTTGCCACTGTCAGGACAGGGCAGCTCCTGAATTGTATCTGCATTTAGTACTGATTCTTATTAATGGGTACAAGGAAGCATTCCCTCAAAATTATTTTAGTGTTCAAAATTACACTGTCGGCCTTCCCTGGTGGTGCAGTGGTTGAGAGTCCGCCTGCTGATGCAGGGGACACAGGTTCGTGCCCCGGTCCGGGAGGATTCCACATGCCGCAGAGCGGCTGGGCCCATGAGCCACAGCCGCTGAGCCTGTGCGTCCAGCGCCTGTGCTCTGCAACGGGAGAAGCCACAACAGTGAGAGGCCCGCGTACCGAAAAAAAAAAATTACACTGTCTTTACAATAATATTGTACTGCGGATATTTTATCACTTCTATTTTCAATATTGATCCATATGGTTTATAAAAATACAGTCAAGGTCAATCCATTTAAGACACTTAATATTGTGATCTATTGGTCAGTTAGTTTCATGAAGGCAGACATCATATTTTTTTAAATTCCCTAAGTTGATAAATAATTTTTTCACTATTCCTGCGACATATGAGCTTTGTAATAGCATGTACAATGGAAACTTCAAACCAGTACTTAAGAAAAATCTGAAATATCTCTAAATCACCTAAAGAAGTACAAAACTGAGAAACAATATCAGTTGGTTATGCCATTAGAAGCAATTTTAACAATCAGTACACTTGAAGTAATTTCCTGGCACTATTGGCCAAATGACTCAATTATTCCTCTCATTCCTGTACAGATCGATTAGTGGGATCAGCATTTATAAGCAATAAGCAATGCGAAAAATACAGAAAGTAAGGAAGTAAATCTTAATGATTTTAGGACAGACGCTGAGTCATACTGAACTTGAATTGAATAATGATTGTGATTTAGACTTTGGCCGCCCAATATGGTAGCCACTAGCTTCCTGTGACTCTGAGCACTTACAATGTGGCTAATCCTATTTGAGATACACTTCAAAAGTAAAATACACACCAGATTTCAAGGACATAGTAGAAATAAAAGAATGCAACATATTTCATTCATAATTTTTATATTGATCGCACGTTGAAGTGATACTTCTTGAATATATTGGTTTAAATAATAAATAGTAAAGTTAATATAGCCTGTTTTTATTTTTTTAATGTGGCTCCTAGACAATTTAAAATTACCTATGTGCCCTCATTTTATTTCTATTGGGCACATGGATATAGACAACTGAAAAGTGTAATGTGTGGATTAACAAAAATCTACACATCCATATAAAGGGTTGCTTGTAAAACATGTCAGTAACATCTGGAGTTAATTTTTTAAAAATCCTATTAGTGTGTAAGCAGCTCACTTAGTTTTCTTATCTATTCAACAGGATTAATTTCCAAATTTGTTCTCAATAACTATTTGTTGAAGCAACTTAAATTTTTTCAAATCTATTTCTTCAATAAAAAAGAAATAATAAAAAACAGCATACATTTTAATTTACTTTATTTTGGCATTCAGAATGATTGTTCTTTGATAAATATTAGGAACGTCCTTTGAAGGGTGCTGGCTTAAAAATATAAAGAAAATTTAAAACATTTGAATAACTTAAGACCACTTGGAAACACATTGACAAATAAGTAGGTTGTATATAAAAATCTGAAAAATGTATATGACATCAAAAATACTATTCTTTTTGCCAAAAATGATAATAAAGGTAACTAAAATCAACACTGCTGGTGAACTGAAACATCATTTTATCTCTGAACTGAGGATGATACATTTCTTACTTGGAATTGGTCCATGCCTGTGGAATATCTAGCCCTGATTTCCCCTCAATATCAGGACCACTTTGCTCTGCTGTGACTGAAGGAATTAATGATCTAAGTCAAAAGATCAAAATATATTCCATGACAACAGGACGGAATTCTAGCCAGACTTTGGTGATGACTCAGTGATTGGGAAAGATAGAAAATCAACCATAAAATGGGAGAACTGGAAAGAGAAAAGATTTCTCTCTCTCTCTCTCCCCCGATCCCCTTCTCCATCTGCCAGAAGTTATGAGCTCTAAGATTTTAGGAAATTTGCATTTCATTGTCCTTCCAGATTGCTTTTTTGGCCCCAGCAAAACCCCTTTGCAGTTCTAGCAATTGTAAAATGGTCCGAGTTCTTTTTTGTCTTGTTTCATAACTTTCCTTCTCTTTGGCCTATCTTACTTCTCTTTTTCAACTTCATTTTCAACCTGAACCCCCATGCAAATCCATCATGAATTCAATGCTCTTGAGATGCTCCATTCAAAAACTGCCTGCTCTAACAGTACTCTGTTCTGTGGCTCTTCCCTGATCCCATCCAATAAAAAAAAAGCTCATATGATCTGAGCACAGCTCTGAGAAGTGACTCAGGCAACTGATGCAAGGAAGTGGTTTGTATGAATATAATAATAGATGCAGATGGCATTTTGCCTCCAGGTAACATACAATTTAACAGTGACCTGCTCAGATATACTGCTTTAATAATAGTGCAGAAGATTTATGACACAATATGGATATGGAATATTTGGTATAAGACTGACCTTTTAGAATTCCTTTAATTAAATAACAGTCATAATTAACCCACCTTATTTTGATTCTTCCTATATAAAATTTATAGTGCTATCATTTTTTCTGTCATTTTTAAGATTCCCTGTCATCCTTTGCATTATAAATGTCTTATTCAGTCCAGGAAAACAAGAGAGGAGAGACATTAGTCAATGGTGATAGGTTTTATTATTATTTAAATAACTTTTTAACAGTTAAAATAAATTTTATTTGTTTAAACATTATTTTATATATGTATATATTAGTTATATAAATATAAATAAAACATATGTGTGTGCTTTATATAAACAGATAGAAGAATGCTCCCAAGCTCACATAGACTAGGATGAAAAACAGAAAGAAGATCCTAACTCAAGTTTTCTGATTCTAGAACCTGAGCCTTGTGGGACTGTGTTACATTTGTATTCTTAAAACCAGCCCCAAGGACAAAGCAAATAGAAAAGATAAGAGAAATCAGTAAAGCTCACAAATTTTAGTTTGTTTGGAATCAAATCATTGAAAAATCGGCATATTTCCACCAACTATGTAGAGTATGTTTGGAATGATCTGTCTTAGAATATAGGCCATATGGCGAACAGAGACTTCCACATTCCACTCTTAAAGGGATGCAGGGAGAGAGCTTAAAAAGATGGCGTCCTATCCCAGAAAAGTAACACTGATGAAGGACTGTCACATGCTGGAAAGGTGAGGTTTGGGGGTTGGACTATATGACATAGCTAGAATTTCCTTAGGGGAGCCCTGAATAGAGAACTGGGGGATGGTCCTCAAAGAAGTAGAATATCCTTATCTTCCCTCAGGGCAGCTCAATCTGTGGTCCAAGTGGACCTGCAGAGCCCACTTATCAGGAGAGACTGCCATCCTTACTCAGCAAGAGCAACACTGAGACTACGAAGAGAAGGTGTCACATTGACACCTGGACAGGCAGTGCCCCCACCAGGCCTGCTGAGGGAGCATCACTGGGGAAAACTGGACAATAATCTACATCCTCAGGCTACAAAGCATTTAAAATGTGGATGGAGAAGCACAGACACCTCCCAGAGCCTTGACTCCTGCCCAAGCCTGCCAGCTAAGCTTCAATGAGTGGAGCGGGCCCAGGACCCTCACCTGGTGTGACTGGTGAGGAGGCACTTGGGGGCTGGGGTCCAAGTCTTGCTATTGTGGTTGTATGACATGGCAAACTTGCAGGAGGAGTGCCCATCAGTGTTCATGTTTGGGAAGGCGGCATTCTTTTAGGGTGGATCAGAATTTACTGCCTTAGACCCTGGGCTGTAACCCACAATCAGCAGAGGTCTGTGGGAGGCCAGGCTTCTCTTTGAGATGCCAGATCGAACGGGAGAGTCTTGGACAAGTCAACCTTGACCTCTGATAGTGTCTTTGTATACAAGCTTTATTTTGATGATCAAAAGGGCAAATGCTTGGAAACAAAGATGTTGATTTACAATTAAGCGCCTTTCATGTGATAACATGACATGGCATTTTCCAGCCTGAATAAAAACTGGACTTTATTCAGCAATGGAAATGTAGTAAAATACTGACCAAAGTGTTCCCTGTAAATAGTCTTTCAAATGAGTAGAATACTGGGTATTTTTGAAGTTCCACAAATACTCTTATAGAATTTTTTATTCCAAATTTCTATGGCTTAAAATTATGTTTCCAGTTTCAAGGGTTAAACATACTTTGGACATATACTCACTACTATCTGTTTTATGCAACCATAGTACTTCTCAGGAGTGAAACTGATTGTGACACACTATTTGAAAATTTACATGATGTTTATATTTTTGTTAAATAGCTCAGGAAAAAAGAAACATATTTGAATATCTACCCTAAGTATAAAAGTAATATTTTGAGCTGAAAACTGTATTTTTAAATTGCTAACACCACAGTTGTTCTTAAATAAAATATATCAATATCTTTAAAATCAACAAAATATGTTAACTTTAAACAGTAAAGAAACACCAAGAATTTTTAGTAAAAGATGATCCTTATAAATTATTAATTATTTCTTACCTTTAAGATCCATATCCTGTGCTTGAATTCAACAACTTTTGGATTGGATTAAAATGTATGGTTAGGAATCAGAGTTTTGTGCAGTAAAATCTCTACTCCCAGGTCAGCTGGAGGAGGAACCTGATGCTCAAGCCGTGTGGCTGACAGGGTCTTGGTGCTACGGCAGGGTGTCAGGCCTGTGCCTCTGAGGTGGGAGAGCCGAGTTCAGCACATTGGGCCGCCAGAGACCTCCTGGCTCCATGTAATATCAAATAGAAAAAGCTCTCCCAGAGATCTCCATCTCAATGTTAAGACCCAGCTCCACTCAATGACCAGCAAGCTACAGTGCTGGACCTATGCCAAACAACTAGCAAGACAGGAACACAACCACACCCATTAGCAGAGAGGATGCCTAAAATCATAATAAGGTCACAGACACCCTAAAACACACCACCAGACACAGTCCTGCTCACCAGAAAGACAAGATCCAGCCTCATCCACCAGAACACAGGCACTAGTCCCCTCCACCAGGAAGCCTACACAACCCACTGAACCAACCTTACCCACTGGGGGCAGACACCAAAAACAACAGGAACTACAAACCTGCAGCCTGAGAAAAGGAGACCCCAAGCACAGTAAGTTAAGCAAAATGAGAAGACAGAGAAACACACAGCAGATGGAGGAGCAAGGTGAAAATCCACCAGACCTAACAAATGAAGAGGAAATAGTCAGTCTCCCTGAAAAAGAATTCAGAGTAATGATAGTAAAGATGATCCAAAATCTTGGAAATAGAATGGAGAAAATACAAGAAACGTTTTACAAGGAACTAGAAGAACTAAAGAGCAAACAAACAATGATGAACAACACAATAAATGAAATTAAAAATTCTTTAGAAGGAATCAATAGCAGAATAACTGAGGCAGAAGAATGGATAAGTGACCTGGAAGATAAAATAGTGGAGGTAACTACCGCAGAGCAGAAAAAAGAAAAAAGAATGAAAAGCATTGAGGAAAGTCTTAGAGACCTCTGGGACAACATTAAACACACCAACATTTGAATTATAGGGGTCCCAGAAGAAGAAGAAGAGAAAGAGAAGGGGACTGAGAAAATATTTGAAGAGATTATAGTTGAAAACTTCCCTAATATGGGAAAGGAAATAGTTAATCAAGCCCAGGAAGCACAGAGAGTCCCATACAGAATAAATCCAAGGAGAAACATGCCAAGACACATATTAATCAAACTATCAAAAATTAAATACAAAGAAAAAATATTAAAAGCAGCAAGGGAAAAACTACAAATAACACAAGGCAATCCCCATCAGGATAACAGCTGATCTCTCAGCAGAAACTCTGCAAGCCAGAAGGGAGTGGCAGGACACATTTAAAGTGATGAAAAGGAAAAACCTACAACCAAGATTACTCTAACCAGCAAGGATCTCATTCAGATTTGATGGAGAAATTAAAACCTTTACAGACAAGCAAAAGCTAAGAGAATTCAGCACCACCAAACCAACTTTACAACAAATGCTAAAGGAACTTCTCCAGGCAGGAAACACAAGAGAAGGAAAAGACCTACAGTAACAAACCCAAAACAGTTAAGAAAATGGTAATAGGAACATACATATCGATAATTACCTTAAATGTAAATGGATTAAATGCTCCAACAAAAGACATAGACTGGCTGAATGGATAAAAAAACAAGACCTGTATATATGCTGTCTACAAAGAGACCCACTTCAGACCTAGGGACACATACAGACTGAAAGTGAGGGGATGGGAAAAGATATTCCATGCAAATGGAAATCAAAAGAAAGCTGGAGTAGCAATTCTCATATCAGACAAAATAGACTTTAACATAAAGACTATTACAAAAGACAAAGAAAGACAATACATAATGATCAAGGGATCAATCCAAGAAGATATAAAAATTATAAATATTTATGCATACAACATAGGATCTTTTCAATACTTAAGGCAAATGCTAACAGCCATAAAAGGGGAAATTGACAGTAATACAATCAGAGTAGGGGACTTTAACACCCCACTTTCACCAATGGACAGATCATCCAAAATGAAAATAAATAAGGAAACACAAGCTTTAAATGATACATTAAACAAGATAGACTTAATTGATATATATAGGACATTCCATCCAAAAAAAAAGATTACCCTTTCTTCTCAAGTGCTCATGGAACATTCTCCAGGATAGATCATATCTTGGGTCACAAATCAAGCTTTGGTAAATTTAAGAAAATTGAAATCGTATCAAGTATCCTTTCTGACCACAATGTGATGAGACTAGATAGCAATTACAGGAAAAAACCTGTAAAAAATACGAACACATGGAGGCTAAACAATACACTACTAAATAACCAAGAGATCCCTGAAGAAATCAAAGAGGAAATCAAAAAATACCTGGAAACAAACGACAATGTAAACATGACGACCCAAAACCTATGGGATGCAGCAAAAGCAGTTCTAAGAGAGAAGTTTATAACAATACAATTCTACCTCAAGAAACAAGAAACATCTCAAAAAAACAACCTAACCTTACACCTAAAGCAGTTAGAGAAAGAAGAACAAAAAAACCCCAAAGTTAACAGAAGGAAAGAAATCACAAAGATCAGATCATAAATAAATGAAAAAAAAATGAAGGAAACAATAGCAAAGATCAATAAAACTAAAAGCTGGTTCTTTGAGAGGATTAAAAAAATTGATAGACCATTAGCCAGACTCATCAAGAAAAAAAGGGAGCACATATATACAATGGAATATTACTCAGCCATAAAAAGAAACAAAATTGAGTTATTTGTAGTGAGGGGGATGGACCTAGAGTCTGTCATACAGAGTGAAGTAAATCAGAAAGAGAAAAACAAATATCATATGCTAACACATACATATGGAATCTAAAAGAAAACAAAAAAGGGTCATGAAGAACCTAGGGGCAGGACAGGGATAAAGACGCAGACCTACTAGAGAATGGACTTGAGGACACGGGGAGGGGGAAGGGGAAGGGGGGATGAAGTGAAAGAGTGGCATGGACATATATACACTTCCAAACGTAAAATAGACAGCTAGGGGGAAGCAGCCACATAGCACAGGTAGATCAGTTCAGTGCTTTGCGAACACCTAGAGGGGTGGGATAGGGAGGGTGGGAGGGAGACACAAGAGGGAGGAGATATGGGGATATATGTATATTATATAGCTGACTCAATTTGTTATAAAGCAGAAACTAACACACCATTGTGAAGCAATTATACTCCAATAAAGATATTTAAAAGAAAATAAAATGTATGGTTAACTTCAGTGACAGCAATGTTGCCAAATGTTAGGCGTTCATCTAAATTAGTACCCGAGAGTTTTTTAATTTTCGAATCTTTCTCTGATTATTGAGGAGTATAATTTTAAATATATGGAGACAAATCAAAAGTGTATGTATTTTATATTGTATACACAACAAATATGAATTTGGGATTGTAAAATTAAATGGAAAATCTAGAGAAGATTATCTTTTATTTACTTTTATGAAAAAGTAAAATTTTGGAAATTTATTTTAAGGGTAACATATAATTTCCTGAAAATCAATACCTAATAAAAATGAATGTTTCTTATTGTCACTTGCAATGTGTAAAATACTGCTCTTGCAATCAACTACATTCAGAATGATGGCTAAATTTAATGTATCTTAAAAGTCAGCTTTGGATAACGTGGACTTGGACTTTTTTTTTTTTTTTGCGGTACGCGGGCCTCTCACTGTTGTGGCCTCTCCCGTTGCGGAGCACAGGCTGCGGACGCGCAGGCTCAGCGGCCATGGCTCACGGGCCCAGGCGCTCCGCGGCATGTGGGATCCTCCCAGACCGGGGCACGAACCCGTGTCCCCTGCATCGGCAGGCGGACTCTCAGCCACTGCGCCACCAGGGAAGCCCCCCAACATCACTTTTATTGCATTGTTTTCTGGCCAGACTTCCTCAGTGCTCTGGGATTGCCTCTACAAGACTCAATTTGGCTGTTTGGTCCTGATGCTAGCGTCCCTCTGAGTCCCACCTCTAGTCTTTCACATGAACTGCTTGTCACTCTTCTACTGGCATGCTAATGTCCCAATAACCCCCTGCACCTCCTCCTGGGACCACACCTTTTCACCAGGTACTTCCCCTCCTGACTGCCAGTACAGGTGAATTATCAGCATTGCTTTCCATTAACAAGCCCCTTAATCTCTGGGGCACAGAGGCTCTGCTTTTGTTTCACCTGTCTTGGTTATGGGTGCAAAGTGGGAAATAATCTATAATTCCCTTACAATCCCACATATGGTTTTTTCACTCAGGTACCAAAATGTTTCTAGCCAGGCTGAGGTTCTGGTCAGGATTCTGCCCTAGTGTGAAGTGCAGAGCTGGAAATGAGGTGAAAATCAGATGAGTCAGGAGGTGCATTTCCTGGGTTCCTGGCCCGGGAAACACACCAGGTACCAGGGAAGCCGTGCCCTTGAGTGTTCTCCAAGCCTCTGGGGAATGGAGTCCCCAGTGGGACAAGGAAGTCCAGACCTGATGCAGTGAACTCTTAGAATCCTTCCAGTCCCCCTAGTCCTCCTGGTCAGGACTAGGGAGAGAGGCTTAGCCTGTAGAGTCAGGGCGTGGATGGCTGGTGTTCGGTGAGGCTTTTAAAAGTTCCATTCAAGACACTTTGTTAATAGGCTCACAGAGGATGATGAGATCATGAGATCAACATAATAAAAATCAAGGCTATTTTAACTTTTAAAATATGCTCAACTTTTTGCATGTGGCCACTTCTGGAGTGATTCCTATTCATTGATATTCATCCATCAATGAAAAAGAGATTCCTCTCTTAACCGTATGGCGGTATTTTACTGAGGAAGAATCTATTTCATAGTGGCTCTTACTATAATAAATACCCACTCATTCTATTATTATAGACCAAATTCTAAGTTCCAAAGACATAGCTTTTTGAAGTTACAGGCGTTACATCACTATTCAAATAGTAATAAACAATGGCTTCTGGCCAGAAAAGAATTTTTTTAAATCAGTTGTCTCACTTGTAGTCCAGACTCCACTTGGGAATTGTTTTCAGGGCTTTTCCCTGAATCTGTGGGGCAAAGGCTGCAACTCAAGGAACAAGGTGAACTTTTATCAGTAACTAACTCTGCAAAATGCAATAAACACTGTCCTTTCCGAAAGTAATAGATAAATCACACTTGCTGTTCCTCCTCCACCCCTGGGGTCACGTCAGCTAGTGTTTGAGGTTTTGTTTGTTTGTTTACATATGTATGTATGCATTTATTTATTTGTATTATTGTCTTTACAGGTCTAAGTACATTTTAGTGTTGTGGACCATAGTTTAACTTATACACTCTACGCTTATAAAGTGCTTTATGATTTTTCCAACTGAGTTCATTTAATAAGCAATTTGATTGTCCCAGCAGCACTTAGAGGTGCTCAGAAATGACATGATTATACCCATTTCATACATGAGTTGACTGTGTCTCAGACATGGTAAGTGAATCCCCATACCTACCCGTTACTCTGAGTCAATGCTCTTTCTTCTATTCACCTTGATTTCCTTCTTTCCACAGGCTGACTATTTGGGGAACCACTTGTTTCAGGATGCTGGAATTCCCTTTTTTCTTCGTTATAAGTAGGGAGCAAAATTCTCCAGACTTTCATTTAAGGAAGAAGAAGGAAACAAGAAGGTGGCTAGATATCCAGCTTGTCTTCCAGAATCCAGGAGATAAAACATTCAATCTGATTTCACTCTTTTATTACCCTGTTCTCTGCTGGATGTAATTAGGAATGGTACAAAGATGGAGGGAAATTAACATTAACGGGTTCCTACAGTATTTCAGGGAGAACACTAGATTTATACTTTCTTTACAGTTTCTCGATCAATTTAATCCTCCAGACAATTTATCAATAAGATATTACCTGTTCCCAATTTCCTTTTGAGGAAATAGTCTTCAGAGATGTTGAACTATTGATCCAAGATTGCAATCAGTAAATGGCAGGCAGGTGGTGACTCAAACTTCATTCACTCTAAATTCATTCTTCCCGGGACACGAGGCTGGACCAGCCTTGCTGCCAGAGACACACCCTCCCATTATTTTCAACCCACCTGAAAGCCCTGTTCTCTATGGCACAGTAAAAGACAACTAAGAAACTTAGAACAACCCCTTTAGTAGTGGAGACGGGAAAGATAAGCATTCTTACTTATTTTAAATCTCTGAGCTCCTCGGAAATGGGTTATCAAAGTATTGTCCTTAATTTATTATTTGGATTTTTAATGAGATTCTAAATAGGGGTAAGGAAAATGGTAATGTTTCCCTTCCTGAAAACTTACAGTTTTCTACTTTATGTGTCAGTGGCATAACCTCGCCAATACTCACGTCTGCCTTGAAAATGTTATTGGACAAGAGATCTTTACGGACAGAGCAGCTGAGAAAAATGTCTACATCCACTGGTGACAGATTAGGTCCCTGAGCTGAGTCTGCCACTGAAAAGAGCTAAAAATATTGGATAAAGCATCAGAGTAGAAGAGGGTAAGGGGAAAGGAAATTAAAAAAGAGCAGATAACAGAAAAGAGGAAGAGAAAAGGTGAAATGAAAAGAGAACTGGCAAATATTTTGAGGCAAATAAACTCTAAAATGATTAAATAATTAGATAGTCTTAATTAAATATCCCTCTTACCCCAAAACAAAGGAAAGAAAATAAAGATCTCCTCTAAAAACAGTGTGAACTTGGCTGTCCGGATCCCATGTTGAGTCTGTGTTGCTGATCCTTATATAAGTTTTAAAAACAAAAGATTTGTGAAACAAGTTCTAGAATTCCTTCCTAAAAAATATTGATTTATTTAACTTGTTATTGGGGAACATTTCAAAGATAATACAAGGATAGTACAAGGATACACCTCATGTCATGGACCCTCCTGGATCTATCACTCAACTTCAGAGATAGCAAGTCATGGCCAGTTTTGCTTCACATAAACCCCTACTCTCTCTTCCCCAGATATTCTGAAGCAATCCCTGATGCCAAGGCAACTGCAGTCAATGCTTTCCTCTAAAGATAAGAAGTTTTACAAAATATAACCTCTACACCTTTATCTCACCTAAAATTTTATAATAATTCCTCGTATCATCAAATATCCAGTTGGCGATCACCCCAGTAGTCTCAAAAGTTTTTAAACATTTCATTTTTACACGAGGGCTGTAGGCTGATTTTTCAATCATTGGTTATGATATAAACAATATTCCTTTCGTTAATCATCTTCACTCTGTGGTTCAAGCCACACTCACAGGAAATAGTTTGGTCAATACAGACGGATCACAGCCCACAGGTGAGCTTTGAGAAGGAGGGCTGGTTATCATCAGAAGACCATGCCAACTCAACGTCACATTTTGTTTATGAAGCAATGTGTGTAATTGTGCATAAACCCAGCTTCCTCCCAGTCCACTGCCCTATGCTTACCAATTGGATTTTGAGACATTAACCTCCTCTTGAAAATAAACACCCTTAATCTATTTACAGGCTGTTTGGTAGCATTTACATGTATTCCTCCACTTACGACACATGCAAATATCTGTATCATTTCAGACTGTTTATGGCACTTTTGTACCAACAGTTTATGGTCATTCTAGATGGAATAGAACTGTGTAAAACTATTATGTCTGAACTTGAATCACAGGATATGATTCAACAGGGATAAGGAAATAACAGGAACTGTTTGGATGAGCTCCTGTAAAAACACTCAGCAATGGCTTTCTCTTTTTCTTTTTTATTTTAATAAATAATCCTAAGATTCTAAAATCCTAAAATCTTCTGATTTTACTAGAGATACCTGTAATAATGATGATGATGATGATAATAATAATATTAAAATTTGAAATCAAGGCTAACCTGGAAGTAAGCTTATGATAAATTGTGCTTCATAAACCATGGCCTTTGGGAGTTAGTAACAGTTGGCTAAATACTCCTGAAATTCAAGCAAACAAGACCCACTGGCAAATATAAATTAGGAAAGTTACTGAAGCAATTCATGAGAAAGATAAATAGAGAAAAATTCAAGGAAGCAGACAAATACCATTATCCTTAACTCTGCTTGGGATTTACCCACAAAATATCCATCTGTTACTCCTCAAACATACTCAAATATGTAAGATGGAGAAGAATCTGCTTGTCTGAGAGCTGAGCTGTGTCCACACTATTGAATAAAAGCCTGTCTCTTTCCATCCTTCCCACACCTCACAAGCTCTTGGGTATAAACTATTTGGTGGGCTTGGTCTCAATTTAAAGGCAGGAAGCACTTCATAGGCATTTGAGCAACAAAGCATTAATTTTCATTTTAAGCTGTTATGGAACTGAAATATTAATATGAAGCCCATTAAGAGAAGATGGAGTGGATTCTGGAGATCATTGAGAGTGGGCAAGTCAAGTGATCTCCCTTGGAGGTGCTTCAAAATCCATGGCTAGTTACTTATTCAAAGTTTCAATTAAATGGGCTATCATTTTGAACTTCTACTGATTCAGATTCTCCAAAATGGAAACCTGAATATGTAAAATTAAAATATTACACAATATATGAAATACACACATTGGTCAGATTTTCCCAGCCATGAACTGATTTAAATTAGTTTTTTTTAAAGAATATTATCTTTAAAGAAACTTTCAAAATGAATGAATCCTTTCCCCCAAGAAATCACATAAAAGAGAATTGTGGCAAATGATATTTGAAAAGAAAAATTTAAATTATTTCGCATTGAAAGTCAGACATTTCTTTTGAATTACTTTAGGTAAAGGATAGATTTGTGGATTTTTTAGTATTTTACATCATTTTAATGTAATTTAAAATTTATAGACAGTAAAATCCACTCTTCTTTTGTGTACAGTTTTATAGTTTTTGGCAAATGTATAGAGTCGTGTAATCATCATCATAATCAAGTTATAAAAGAGTTCCTCATCCCCCAGAAAAACCTCCTAGTAGTGACATTTTTAGTCAGGCCCACTTGTCCCTATAATTGTGTTTTCGAGAGTGAGACATAAATAGAATCATACGTAACGTTTTGGGTCTTGCTTCTTTGTTTTAACATAATGAATTTCATTTCCATGCAGGCTGATCAATGTCTCAGTAGTTCACTCTTTCTTGTTGCTGAGTAATATTCCATTGTATGGAAACATAGTTCATTTATCCATTCGCTAGGTGAGGGATTTTTTTTCCCACACAATTTGTTGAAAGACTGTTCTTTGCCTCATCACCCTTGCAGAAATTCAATTTATTATAAATGCAAAAGTGTATTTCTAGATTCTCAATTCTATTACATTGAACTATATGTCCAGCCATGACAGTATCACATTGTCTTTGGTAATGTCATCTTGTAGAACATTTTGAAATTAGAAAGTGTGAGTCTTCCGAATTTTTTCTTTTTAAAGATAGTTTTGGTTATTCTGCATCCTTTGCATTCTTATGTGAAATTTAGGATCAACTTTTTAATTTGTGTATAGAAGCCAGCTGGGATTTCCATAGGGCTTGCACTGAATCACTAGACCAATTTGGAGATTTTTGCCTTCTTAACAGTATTAAGTCTACCTACCCATGGGATGTGCTTCCATTTAATGCTTTCCTTCATTAAAAAAAATGTGTAGTTCTCAGTGCATATGTCATAATTATTTTATTAAATTTATTCTTATTATTTTATCCTTTTGAGTACTATTGTAAATAGGGTACTTTTATTAAATTTTAGAATTGTTAATTGCTAGTGTATAGAAGTTCAATTAATTTTTTTTTGGCGGTACGCGGGCCTCTCACTGTTGTGGCCTCTCCCGTTGTGGAGCACAGGCTCCGGATGTGCAGGCTCAGCATTTATAACCAAATTATTGACTTTGAGGAAGGGGTTAGGGGGATCCCCAATTTGTAGCCAACTCAAAATTATGGGTACCTTGGGGGCCCACTACTTGAGACTGGCGTCTGAAATAGGGGTAACTTTGTGGAATTGAGCCCTAACCTGTGGGGTCTGCACTGACTCTGGGTAGTTGGTATCAGAATTGAATTAAATTGCAGGACACCCTGTTGGTGTCTGCAGAGAATCGGAGAACTGCTTGACGTGGAAATCCCACACAGTTGGTGACAGAAGTGTTGTGAGTAAAGAACGTTTTCCTTTAGCAGGAAAATGAATTTTCCAACCTTCAGTGAATACAAAGCTCCCTGGCAACACTGATTAGAGTCCCTAAGAAGGAGGAGTTACTGTAGGATGTTACTGGGCAGCCTCAGCACGGCTCAGGGGTCCCTGGGACTGGATCTTCTCTACACCCCTGTCTCAGCATCCTCCACTCCCCACTTCCTCTGCACCCTCTCTACTCCACCCTGGACTCTCTGCTCTTCTTCAACCCTTCAGAATCAGCCCAGTCTCAGAGCCTCTGCCTGGCAGTGGCCTCTGCCTCGAATCCTCTCCCCCTGGATGTGTTCAGTGCTCACACCCTTGCTTCTTTCAGGGTTGGCAGAAACCTGACCTCCGTAGAGAACTCCACCTCCCTCTAGAAAACAGAAAATGGCTCCTCTGTCTTCAATTGCTGTCATCTCTCTCCACTTCATTTACCTCCATTGCACTTGTTGAAACCTGACCGTACATTTTATATCCAATGTTTATATCTTTATTCCTCCTTCAGCCCCTCTACCTCTCACGCTCATGAAGCCTTTGAGTTCAGACATTCTGTGTTTCCAATGATCTTTATACACATTGTCTGCCACACCCTGGGCTCTCAAAAATATTTGTTGAATGAATGAACTGCAGGCAAGTAGAAATCTTAAAACACATCCGTGGTGTGGTGTGTATTTTCCCAAAGCATTTTAAAAAATGCTCAAGATCAGAAAACTAGGCAAACGATGCTTTTGGCATTTGCCTTTCTCATGGTGAGATGCTTAATTGAAATCTGTGATAAGTACGGCAAATCGAACCTTTTGAGCACTTCAACTGGTTTGTTCTGGGTGTGTGTTGTTCTCAGTGATGTTACATTAAATTCAACCATGACTCTGAAAGAACATTAAGCCATATTCTACAACAGAGGGTTCTGTTGTTGATGTTGTTAAATCCATGAAGATGATTTTTAAATTGGATCGATCTACTATGGATATCAAAAATCTTTTTTTAATATTTGCCCTGCTCTTCAAGACCGATTTTCCCTAGAATTTCCAAGTCTCTCTACATGCGGTGTCATTTTTAGTCCTTCTCTTCAGTTGGCTTAACCATCAGAGGTTATTCTTCCAATGAAAAAAATCACTAGATAAGGATTTCTGTGAAATATTCCTCAGCACCCTCTAAATAGTCACAGCTGGCTCTGACTCCCAATTCCCAGTCTTTTGTTTTCCTACATTTTTTATGGAACGGTAAAAAAATCTAGCCCATCTAGAGATGTTAGTGCTTACATTAAAAGAATATAAAATGTCTTCATGGAATGCCAGGAAATCCTAAAATTAAAATTATATTATTCTATTCATTCATTCACTCCACAAATATTTATCGTGTCTCTGACATGAGTCACGCGCTATGACAAGTGCCGATGCTTAAAAGATGGATGAGATGCAATCGCTATTATAAAGCAAGCGATTGTCTGAATGTGGGTGGCGCTCTGTCCTAATTTTCCTTTCCTGTAACGATGCAGGCAGAACAGGTTCAGAGACACAGCCGACATTAAGTCTGCCTCAATTCCTCTTTTTGAGAACCCCTCAACCAAGAGCTTACTTCTCTCATGTTGCCTCACTCTAACTTTGGAATTTTTCTTTTTTTTCCCCTGCACATTATTGACCTACGCTTTTTCAAAGGCCCCCAGAACCCTTCTTTCAGCCATGTGTTAAGGGCACAAAGCAATCCAACAACTCTTTCACATAGGGTCATGGTCAAAGATAATTGTGTTGAACCCCCGTGGGTATGATCATTAGGACGGACCTCCTACAGTACTGTGCTGAGCCCCAAGTGGTCCATTTTTAGGGATGGAAAATTGGGGCTTCTGGAAAACTGTCAAATAAAATAATTTCATATGAGAAGAGCCCCATCCTAAACACAGTTTATCTCTAAACTCCATATGGTAATCTTTCTTTATGAACCAAAGAATTATTTTCTCATTGAAAACCTGAGATAAATGAAGGGTATTGTGTTCCTAACAGTTATTCTTAAAGATATTAACACCCCCCCATATCTTATATGCATTGGTGTTTTCTCCTCTCTTCAAAAGCATCATATAAAGTCTCTCTTCAGTTTCCAAAAGGGAGAAAGATTACAAGACTGAAGTGCAATAATAATAAACAAAAACATAAGAATACATAAGTGGTTTCCCTGCTAAGGTCAAATCCACATGGGATAAATAAGAGGTTAAGGCTTTCAAAAAGAATATCCATGGCTTCTTATTTTCAAAAAAGGGAGCTGCATGGATAAAGAAGATATGGCACATATATACAATGGAATATTACTCAGCCATAAAAAAGAAACAAAATTGAGTTATTTGTAGTGAGGTGGATGGACCTAGAGACTGTCATACAGAGTGAAGGAAGTCAGAAAGAGAAGAACAAATACTGTATGCTAACACATATATATGGAATCTAAAAAAAATGGTTCTGAAGAACCTAGGGGCCGGACAGGAGTAAAGATGCAGAAGTAGAGAATGGACTTGAGGACATGGGGAGGGGGAAGGGTAAGTTGGGATGAAGTGAGAGAATAGCATTGACATATATACACTACCAAATGTAAAATAGCTAGCTAGCTGGAAGCAGCTTCATAGCACAGGGAGATCAGCTCAGTGCTTTGTGAACACCTAGAGGGGTGGGATAGGGAGGGTGGGAGGGAGACGCAAGAGGGAGGAGATATGGGGATATATGTATATGTATAGCTGATTTATTCTGTTATAAAGCAGAAACTAACACACCATTGTAAAGCAATTATACTCCAATAAAGATGTTAAAAAAAAAAAGGGCGCTGCATAGGAAGCTTACTCTATAGGTGAGTGTATAGCTAGACTCTTATTATAAGTAGGATAATCACGAAGGGATGGAGGAGAGGGTGGGGACACTAGAAAGCCCCAGTGTGCTTCATCTTTACCACGTCCTCTAGGTGAGACTGAAAATGCATTCCTCTACCTCAGCTATGCCCCAGGAAGTTGTGACACCATGCTGTAAATACCCTTCACGCTTCAGTGTGAATTAAAGGGCTGATTAAAATTTTAACAAAAGGAAGATTCAGTATAAGGACACAGGTTATTGGAGGGAAGGATATCGCTTGTAATAAAGGATCTAAGAATATAACAATAAAGAACATTCAAGAAAAAACACTCAGAAACATTGCTTCAGACTCATCTAGTGAGTTTGGAGAACAACTCAACAAATATATGAAATGGTGAATGGCGCAATTCTAATGCCTTACTCACACAGAAGCTGAGATGACCCACATTTATATTCTCGTACTGCATTATCAAAGCGATAAAAACATTCTCCTTGTGCTGTCGAAGTATTAGTACTTAAGTTCAAAATGGGCTAATGCCCACCAGTCCTTTGAAGTACATCAGCCAAATGATGATTACTACCTTAACACAGATGATATACATTTTAGCACACGTTATTCAGCTGAAATGATTTTTAATCCTCATGCATTCTGATGATGATCTGATAAAAGTTTAATGGTCCATTAGAGTAGATAGGTCAGATTTATTCCTACACATATCAAAGCAAGCCTTGGTTGAACCAGTCTGTCCTTTATCTTTTGGGGACTTGTAAAGTTTTCCATTACTTATGTTATTATTTCTGTGTTTTTGTGGTTATCAGAGAAAAGCAGTTTCCATTGGAATTTATTATTTGTGTTTGTTTTTGGTTTTAAAAATATTTTATTTATTCACATAAGGTACAGACAGATAAATGTTTGGCTGTTGAACTGTAATTATTCACCAACTCTTCTAATAAAGTTTGACTGCTCACATTAAAATGTCATTTCACTTTACCGTTGTTTAAGTGGATATAAAACAAACAATGCTTTATACTCAGACATTTTCTTTCATGAATCAGTCCAAAGTTATCTCAATTCCCCCTTGACTGTTCTTACATCCTTCCTTCCCTAAAACAAATATTTTAAAAAGCTTTCTGAAATCTTTATTACAATCATGATCTAAATAACTAAAAATGAAAGTATCCCCAAGCACTGCTTGACATTGAACAAGTCTAACCCACACCAACTATTTCTTTTTTTTTTTTCTTTTCTTTTTTTTTTTTGCGGTATGCAGGCCTCTCACTGTTGTGGCCTCTCCCGTTGTGGAACACAGGCTCAGCGGCCATGGCTCACGGGCCCAGCCTCTCCGCGGCATGTGGGATCTTCCCGGACCGGGGCACAAACCTGTGTCCCCTGCATCGGCAGGCGGACTCTCAACCACTGTGCCACCAGGGAAGCCCCCAACTATTTCTTTATGACCTGTCCTGTGCTGGACATGGGAATTACAATGATGGCAACATGGCCTGGCACTAGGGGAAATTGCAGCTCATCTGTTAAGTATTTGTTTTGTTGCTGTTGTTGTTGTTTGGGTGATTTCTGTGGGTGCATATGACAACAACTTTTCAATAATGTGTAGTATGGACTAAGTGAAGGCAACATGCTGAGGGTAAAGGTAGGTATGAGGAATGCGCATTGCATTTCATACTTTATTCTTCTTCCCTTACACCAGCCAACGTGGCTTAGGGGATATTTTATTTTACCAGGTAAAATTAGAAGCAGTTGCAAACTTGCTCATGTTATGCATATCCTCAGCATCAACTTGTCAGATCTGAAAAAAAAAATGAGAGACATAATCAATTAAACTGATGTTCATTTCTCATAATTAACCCATCACATTAAAAAAATAAGTAAGACATATTTTTGGCCTGGATTAGCCATGTATTTACTACAGCTTTTTCCGTTTCTTTTTGGACTCATAATACTCTTAGTACCTTTATCTATAAAATACATGTTGATTTTTGTTTTTTATTCTGGACATGAAGTGCAGAAATAACATATGTATTCATCTCTGTACTTCTGCCAAACTTCCATATCCCTATTCAATGCGGTTCATTATTTTCTACCTTATCATGATGTTAATTTTACAGGCATAGTTTTATCACATTTCTTGAGAAAAGGTCAATGTTGGGTCAGCTGGGACCCTTCTATCACAAAGAGCATAGCATATAGTCAATAAATGCTAGATATATAAATATATATATTAATAAATTTTTCTTTAATAAAAACTATGTACTTGACTCTGAATGTGTTAACAAATATAAAATTCAAATAGGAAGCTTAATAATGACATTCTTCAAAGTCTTGCTATTGAGTCCATAAACAAGGAATTCGTCAGAAGTTGTAAATTATGACAGGTCCTGAGATACCAACTCAGAAACTCTCTTTCTCTGAAAAGATTTTCCCCTGGAAATCCAGAGACTGCATTATCCACATGAATTACTTAAAGGCAAAATCCTACTCACTAGAGATGGACTTAATCATCCCTCTGATAATTGTGACATGTGGTCACTACGCACATCCTGATAATGTTTAAAAAACTAATGCAAGTGACCTATACGTCTTTAAATAGAATTAAATTTCTAAAGGAAAACCATATAAAATATGAGTTTTGAAATAGTTAACAGCATATATTCGCTTCAATTTAAAAAAATCAAACTCGAAAAGAAGATAAGGAACTCCTAAATGTTTTAGTTCAGATATTTTAGGGGAGAAAAATTTCATAAATTAAGTAAAAATTCACATAATATTTTTGATGCCTTTACCTCATAAAAACATTTGGGAGAACCAAAGTAGCTTAAGCTATTTCTTCTTTTGCTACAGGTACATGAAAGAGCCTTGCATCTGATTTTTATGTAAACCACTAGCATGTCCTCAAGACACAGTTAGCAATATGCTTTGAAGTAAGAAGCAGTGGTGGTGGTGGTAATGGGGTGGGTGTAGGATTAAGGGAAGTTGGGAAGGAGGAGAGGGTGGGGAGTATTTGATACTTATGAGGGCATATTTTCTGACAGTCATTGTCATAGGTGCCACAGGTGTACTAGCTAATTCAGTCCTCCCTACAATCGTGGGGGATAAGTATTTTTATTCTCCTCAATTTACAGATGAGGACACAAGGCTGGGAGGGATATGACAATTTTATCAGGTCTGATACCTCGTTCATTACGACCCAACCTGAACTCCAGTCTCCTCAAGGCTTTTGATTTCCTTTCTCTCTTTCTCAGCTGGTCGTTATACTGAAAAGATAAGGCGAAATAATTTACATTGAGGTAAAGGACTGTCGGCAATACAGTCTTCCTTGAGGTAACTTTTAACCCCAAGGATTAATTTTTAATGATGCATTTGTGTCAAGGCATTGGGGAGGTATCCTGTTCAGAGGAACTTTCCAAGAATCTGTAACTTCACCATCCACTAGCAGCTGCCCAATTTTAACTATTCATTGGTTGTCAGGCTTTGTATTGTAGGCAGAAAATACTAAAAAAAAATTAAAATTAAATAAGACCAAACCAAAAACAGATTTTCTGGCTTAATTATCATTTCGGATCTCTTAACTGCTCTTACAAAGTTTCTCCACATATTTCTCTTGGTATGTGAGCTCTTTAATATTTGGTGACAATGATGACACTGCTAAGTGAAAGGTTTATATCAGGTAAATATAAATATATGCATTGCCTTACTTTTATTGCCCAGAGCCATAAAATTTCCTTGTGATAAGTCAAAATTTGTTATTTCTTTTTGTGATAAAGCCATCTAATTCCAGGTGATTAAACAAAATATGAGCTGTTAAAATATTTCATACTTAATGGAACTTGGGGTGGGTATTTACATGTATTTATGATATTTACGTAAGGAAATAGAAAAATAAGAGATGGTAATTTCATGGTTACTAGAATTCAACAGTTTTCTTCTTTTATTGGACAAATCTTTTGGTAAAACTATAAATATAAATATTAAAAAAAATATATATATATATAGATGGCCTAGCCTAACTAGAAAGAAAGCTCCATGCATTAAGTTTTGGGGAAGGTGTGTTAAATATGAAATATGATTCTACTGATTTCTCCTTCTTTACTTACTGGGGGGAGTGGGTAAGGGGTAAGCTAGAATTTAAAATTATAATAAGCATAAGAGCTTCAATCTGCAATTTATCTTGTAGTTCTAAAATATAAGAAAAAATTAAAAAAAGAATTATGACTTTCACATAAGAACAATGAGTTCAAGTTAGAGTAGGTAGCTTCTTCAAATAATTCTGGGCTGATTTTACTCTTTTAGAACAATTTTTAGGTACATTTGTGGAATTCTTTGAAAATCTACTTAAGAATTTTGATGCAAATGTCATAAAAATACATCATTTATTTGTCTTCTCTTTTTTCCTTCATTATAGTATATATATATATATATATAAATTTTTTTTTTCAGAGAGCTTGCTATAGACTGAATGTTTCTGTGCCCTCAAAATTCATCTTGAAGCTCTCATTCCCAATATAATGCTATTTGGAGTTGGGGCTTTTGAGAGGTAACTGGATTTAGATGAAAATGAGGGTAGAGCCTCTGTTGTGGGATTGGTGTCCTTTTAAGGAGATGAAGGGACCAGAGATCTCTCTCTCCACCATGTAAAGATACAGGAAGAAGGCATCTCTCTTGCAAACCAGGAAGGGGGCCCTCAATAAGAACTGAATCAGCTGGCACTTTGATCTTAGACTTCACAGCTGTGAAGAAATAAATGTTTGTTGTTTAAGTCACCTAGACTATAATTCTGTTATATGGGCATTCTTTTTTTTGGTGGGGATACTCTTTAATCCAGTAAAGTTCACTTCCTGGCACCCCAAAATTCAAGTCCTCCATGTGCAAAATACACTCACTCCATCCCACCCAAAGTCTTAAATCATTCCAGCATTCAGTTCTAAATCCAAAACCTCATCTAAATAGTATCCACTCAAAAAAAGTTCCAAATTTCATTATCTAAACTATCTAAATCAGGTATGGATGAGATTTGTTACGAGGCATTCTGGGTCAAAACTTCTTTCCATCCACAGAGCTGTGAAACTAGAAAACAAATGATCTGTTTCCAAAATACAATGGTGGGACAGGCATAAGACAGACATTCCTATTTCTTTCTTTTTTTTTTTTTTTTTTTGCGGTACGCGGGCTTCTCACTGCTGCGGCCTCTCTCATTGCGGAGCACAGGCTCCGGACGTGCAGGCTCAGCGGCCATGGCTCACGGGCCTAGCTGCTCTGCGGCATGTAGGATCTTCCCGGACTGGGGCACGAACCCGTGTCCCCTGCATCGGCAGGCGGACTCTCAACCACTGTGCCACCAGGGAAGCCCTAGACATTCCTATTTCTAAAGGGATAAAATGGAGTAAATAAAGGGTTACTGGTTTAGAGCAAGTTCTCAACTCATCAAGACAAGTTCCATTAGGTTATAAGGCTAAGACTAATCCTCTGTGGCTCAATGCTCTGTCCTCTGAGGCCTCCCAGGATAGCAGCTCTGCCTTCTCTGGACTTTGGATCCACGGCTCTGCCCTTGGAGTGGTTCATCCTTCATTTCATCCCATATCTGTTCCTCTCAGTCCAGGCTGGCTGTGTTTCTGCTGGTATAAAATTCTCAAAAACCTTGTGAGTCTCCTATTGATGTCAAAGGGATCCACACCTATAAACACGAGCATTCTACACTGATTCTTCCTGGATAACCCATCTCTATTCCTGACTTCTGCTGAGAAGGTTGTTTGAATCCATGAGTCACACATCTAGTCTCTTTAACAAATGGTTTTCCAGTCACACCCTTGGCCCTGGTTCCAGAGCACATTATCTGGAAAGAGTGAGAATTTTCCAAATCATCAAATGCTGGTTCCTTTTTGCCTAACAGTTCACTGCTCAATTGATGTCTTTCTTCTAGCATTTTACTACAAACAGAAAGGAGAAGTTCACATCTTCCAGTCTCACTTGGAAATATCAGCTAAATATCCAAGTTCATTAATTACAAGTTCCACTTTTCACCCATTGGTAGAAAACAATTTGGCCAAGTTTTCTGCCACTTTATAACAAAGTAGCCTTTCTTCCAGGGTCCAATAACATATTCTCTATTTCCATCTGAGACCTCTGTTCCTGTCTGTTGTTTCTATTTCCTCTTCCTTGTGGTAGTTTGTTCCTATGTTGTAATTTTTTAAATTTCAACTTCAGTTGCTTTTGTTGTTCAATACATCTTGTGTTGTAGAATATATGATTTGATTTTTTAACTCTTGTATCTGTTTAGTGCTTTATTTGATTACATTTTCCATTGTTTGCTGATTGTATACAATAGTACAATTTATGTGTGATCTTTTGAAATTAAATTTTGAGTTTTAATAGTTGTTTAGTCGACTCCCTAGAATACTTTGAGTAAACATTCATGTCATTTTCCCCATTTTCCTTCATTCCTTCCTGACGATTTAAATGTCTACTCCTTGTATCACTTTTCTTCAGCCTGAAGAATTTACTTTAGCATTTCTTTCTTAAGTGCAAGTCATTAGTGACACATAGTCCTTGTTTTCTTTTATCTGAGATTGTCTTTATTTCAGCTTCATTTTTTTTTCAGCTTCATTTTTGATGAATATGTTTGTTGGATGTAGAATTGTGGTTTGACAGTTTTTTTCTTTTCTTCAGCACTTTGTTATGTTGTTCTACTTTCTTCTGACTTCCAAAATTTCTCACCAGAAATCAGAAGATATCTGAATCATTTTTTGGCATATAGATATTTTCCCTGGCTTTAAAAGATATTTTAAAAAGCCCAGTCTGTGCATACTTATTTCATACACTGCATTTTTCTATTCTTGAATTTCCTTTTGGGACTTTTTCATAGTTTCTATTTTTTTGATGAAATTTTTTATATTTTTATTTATTGAGAGCATATTTTTCTTTATGACATTGAGAATAGTACATATAGTTAAAATAAAATCCTGTCTACTTATTCCCGTATACATTCATTTGGGAATTGGTTTCTACTAATTGTATTTTCTCTTAAGAATGGGTTAAAAAAAAAAGAATGAGTTAAATTATGGGTCTTTTTTTACCTGTTGGGTGAATTTGTATTGTTTCCTGAATATTCTGAAGGTGCAGAGACTCTGAATTCTGTTGTATTCCTAAATAGAGTGTTGATTTTCTAAGTTTTAGCAGGCAATTATCTTGGACTCATAAAGATTGTCTCCTTGGTGCAGCTCAAAAGCTGTCCAGTGGTTACGGCTCCATGCTTCCACTGCAGGGGCCATGTGTTCTATCTCTGGTCATGGAACTAAGATCCCACATGCCTCACAATGCAGCCAAAAAAAAAAAAAGTTTCAAAATTTTGTGTTTGCCCTGTATGTGCAAGGTTCAAAATCAGCTAGTAAGTTGGCAAATTCAAAATCGGCTAGAAAATTGGCAAATTCTTTACATAGGATTCTAAGCTCTGCCTCTCTGTTGCTCTTCCTTTTGGAATGTGTATTTTTTTCATGCACAAGTCTTAAATTAATGGGTAAAAAGATTACACACACAACAGTTTTTTCCAGAAAGTTTAATAAATAGAATCTTTTTTTTTTTTCTTTTTAACTCTGTACAAAGGACTGGAAAACAAGCTTTCAACAATATATGGTGGCAATGATTAATCCATACTCTGTCCTCTGGTTCTTTAGACCAGAAAAAGTGTGGATTTTCCATCAATGCTTTACTTTGACAGTACTGATTTCAGCCTGCTCTCAGGCTTAAGTCATCAAAAAACAGGAAAATCACCTCATGCCATTCTGTCTTCCAAACAGATTCTCTGCTATAATCTTCCTGCTTTTGTTCACTCTGTGCTAACTCCAGGCAGTTAAAAAAAATTATCCAAGTATTTAACTGTTCTTTTTTTTGTGTGTGTGTGGAAAAATTGGTCTGGCAGGAGCTTCCCTGGCCACGCCTGAAGTGGAACACATAAAAAGTGATTTCGCATTTTTTTTGGCTGGAGCCACCAATAATTCATCTTTCCCAAATATATTTTCCCTTAATTTATCAACTTGGGATTTCCACCACACTTTGATAATATTAGTTAGGTCTATATAGCTGTGAAGGTCAAACTAGGATTTAATTTCTTACAAAAAGTATTTTTACTCTGAGTAAATTAGAGTCCCATGCAGATAGCTAGTTCCCTTGTAGTATTTTTGGCCCTGTTTGGGGGAATGTTTCTAGAGCTCTTATTATAAATAATATTCTTTCAAGAGTCCCAATATTTTGCAAGTATCCATTTGAAGTTCCCAATCTTGTATAAGACATTGACTATTCTGTTCTCTCCTCATGTGGGCGTTAAAACACCAACCACAATACACATTTTTTCTTTTCATACCAAGGAAATTATCTTACACCTACTAGATATTTGCAATCTTTAAAGACTGAAAGTAATAGAAAACTCTTAAAATAGTTATCAAGGTAACTACCTTACATAAGACACATCTTGATAACAAGCAGGAAAGGTTGCCCCTGTGTGATGAAACCACTTAGAAAGTGATACAATGACCTATTTTCTGAGAATATCAGAGCAAATAAGTTTCTGGATCCATAGAAAGACAAACCTCAATCACACAGAGTTTATGGATCTTTCAAAAATAATGGGACATGTACAATGTCAGAGTCACTACCCTATGCATGAGTCACTTTCTGAGATAAAGGAAAGGATAAGCCAGGATGCCAACCAAATGTGTATTCTGACTAGTTAGTTCATGGGAAAGTGATCATATTACTTATTACTTATTTTGATTTTGTTTAAAAAGAACTGAAATATAATTTTTTTTTTTTTTTTTTTTTTTTTTTTTTGCGGTACGCGGGCCTCTTACTGCCGCGGCCTCTCCTGTTGCGGAGCACAGGCTCTGGACGTACAGGCTCAGTGGCCACGGCTCACGGGCCCAGCCGCTCCACGGCACGCGGGACCCTCCTGGACCGGGGCACGAACCCGCGGTCCCTGCATCGGCAGGCGGACCCTCAACCACTGCGCCACCAGGGAAGCCCTGAAATATAATTTTTATGTAATAATGAAAAACATCGAATGATATAAATTTGTTTGAAAAATCAAAATCCCTACAAGAAAGTATTGTAACATTAAGAAGAAAGTTATTCTAAGACAATGACTCATGAGAGAGTGTTAAGTGCCATATGCTTAAATGCTGAGAACATTCCAAGAAAATTTTAATGGTTTGGAACATTAGTTTTATTACTGGTTTAGTGATGTTTTTGAAAATGCAAATATGTAATTAAAATGGCTAAAAGAAATACATTAAAAGAATAAGCAGTTTGGGCATTTATTGTGAACAGACTATATTTTGATAAAAATGCCTATCAGTCTATTACCTGCTTACAAACTCTAACACTCATTTGTGGTTCATGTTTTCCTAATAACATTGCATTCTTTATTGAACTATATATTCTGTGGCCTGCAGAGCAATCATTTTGCCCCTGGCTGTTATCTAAAAAAGCAATTAGAAAAATATTATCTATATACTCTAACTTGGAGAAATCCCTTAAACTATTTTAAATTTCATGGAAGTTCAAATAATCAGAAGATGTATTTATCATTATTTTCAAAACCAAAGCCTTATTTTTTTTACCCTCTTCCCTATATTCACAGTTTACAAATTTTAAATACATTATATTTTCCAAAGCAAATCGTGGAATTTTATAATACATTTGATTCCACTTTAAATGGATTTTAAGCACAAGGTTGTATGAACAATGCAGTTTCTTAAGATCAATAAGCATAAAAAAAGACAAAATATGAATTTGAAATATCATAGTGAAATGCACTAGCAAGGAATTCGAAGATACAAAGAGAATTCTACTGTGAGAAGTAACAAATGCAAGTCATTTGGTTTAAGTGATATCTGGAAGAAGGAGAGAATAGGCCACTCTTGATTGCCCAGTAAATAATTTATCCTGGGGGATAAATTATACATTTACAATGAAACCAAGAGTAGCTTGCTCTGCCTGTAATCAATAGAGTAATGGAGAGGACTGCCAAAAATGTAGCTTTCCCAAGGTTAAGAATGGAACTTGCTTCTTTAGTATATTTCCAGAATAATGCATGTGCTAACTAGTCAAATTAAGGACTTCACATTTTAAGGCTGTTTTCTCTGATGCTGATGAATTCAAATAAGGAAATTTTTTATCCATTTGAAAAGACATGGCCACAGGCGGTCAGGAGGAATGACAGAGTAAGGACTTCTGAAAATCATCTACGTTCAACGAGAACATTGGCAAAAATGATCAGAATAGACTTTCTCAGATCTCAGGAAATTAATCAGAGACAACAATCCAGGGAGTGTTTATTCAAGAAAAACTGCTTAATCTTGGGAAGAGCAGCAAGTTTGGGGGAGTCTTAACATAACTTTTCCCATCTCTCTTCCTCCCCTCCCAGCTCTGTGGTAGCCTTGGAAACAACATGCATCTCAGGGAAAACCAGCAGCCTGGCAGGCACTGATGGTAGAAGCCCAATTCCCAGAGAACTGTCATTATTTTAATTGTCTACCGTTCCCAGAAGACTCCACTTATCAGCCTTGTCTTTCTTTGGCCTGACTCAGAGTCCCTCAGAAAAGCAGCCTTTTTGCAGGGTATTTGCTGAAAACAATCTGTGGCAATATTTTAATAATCCAATGGCCCCAGGTGGTGAATATCAGTAGGGAAAACAACAGGCAAACCAAAAAGGTGAAAAGGAAAAGCTGGAGGAAAAGAAAACTTGAGGGAGATTTATAAAGCTCTGACATATCTGGGAGTCCAGAAAGTCACATGCATGCATGGAGCCGTGCTCGTGCTCAGGGCTGTGCTCATGCATAGGGGGAAGACTTAAGCCATAAGCCGTGAGCTCTCACCTCTGGCTGACCTTGAAACTCTGCTCAGTTAAAAGTGAAGGATAAGGCAGAACTTCCAAATGTCTGGCTGAGTCTTGAAGGCACACCTGAACACCATTAACAGAACCCAACAGCAAGGACTGGGACACATTGCTTCCAGGCATTTAAGGAAATTTCTCTTGAACACTATCTAACCACTAAGCTAACCAAGCAGAGTCTTCAGTGCCACACATGACAGAAAGACATCTAGTCTCATGGATTGGAAGACTTAATATTGATAACAAGATGCTTTACTACCCAGATTGTTCTACATATTCAATGCAATCTCTATCAATATTCCTCTTTGCTTTCATTGCAAAAATTGACATGCTGATACTAAAATTCACATGGAAATGTAAGGAACCACAATAGCCTAAACAATCTTGAAGAGGAGAATAGACTACTTATCCTCAGTTTTGAAACTTTCAAAGCTACAGTAATCAAGAGTGTGTGGTACTGGCATAAGAGTAGACATAGAAATTAATGACATAGAACTGAGGGTTTAGAAATAAACCCTGACACATATGCTCAATCAATTTTTCAAAAAGGTAAAGGCAATTCAATGGGAAAAAAATAGTCTTTTAGACAAATAGGGATGGCACAAATGGATATTAGCATAGAAAAGAATGAAGCTGGACTCCTACTTCACACCATATACAAAATGAACTCAAAATGTAAATGTTACAATGATAAAACTCTTAGAAAAAAAATAGGTGTACATCATCATGACTTTGATGCAATATATATATATATATATATATATAAGCAATATATATATATATTTTTAGATATAACACCAAAAGCACAAGCAGCAAAAGAAAAATTAGATAAATTGGAATTCATCACAATTGAACATGTTTGTGCATCAAAGAATACTATCAAGAGAGTGAAAAGACAATCCAGAGAATATGAGAAAATGTTTCGATGTCATATATCTGATAAGGACTTTTATTCAGGATTCAGGTGGAACTTGCAACTCAACAATAAAAAAACAAATAATAAAAATGGATAAAAGATTTTAATAAGCATTTCTTCATGGGAGACATATAAATGGTCAATAAATACATATAAATATGCTCCAGGTCATTTGTCATTAGGACAATTCTATCAAAATCTCAGTGAGATACCACTGCACACACATTAGGATGGTTATGGTAAAAAGAACTTGCAAAAACTGTTCCCAGGGTGAGGAAATCAGACCTCACATGCTGTTGACGACAATGTAAAATGTTGCAGCCACTTTGGAAAACAGTCTGGCAGTCGGTCCAATTGTTAATGTCAAGTTACCATTTGATCCAACAGTTCCACTCCTAGACATATACTCAAGAGAAATGAAAACATATGTCCAAACAAAAACCTGTACATGAATGCTCATAGCAACATTTTAAAAGAATAGCTCCAAAGTGGGAGAAAAAAAAATGTCCATCCAGTAATGAATGGATCAAACATTGTACAACCATACGCTAGAATATTTTCCAGCCATAAAAATAAATGAAGCTCTGAAATATCTTAAAACATGGCTGCACCTTGCAAAAGTGCTAAGAAAAAGAAACCAGAAACATTAATATTAAGTGTCCAGAAAAGGAAAATCTGCAGAGAGAGAAACTAGATTAGTGTCTGCCAGGGACTAAGGGGAGGAGGGAAAGGAGAGTTAGTGCTAATGGGGTTGGGATTTTATTTTTCTTTTTTGGTTTGAAAATATTTGGGAAATACAGAGTGGTGATTGTGACTATACTGAAAACCGCTAGTGTACATTTTATTTTAATTTTTTAATTAATTAATTAAAAATTTTTAAAAATTTTTGGCTGCATTGGGTCTTCGCTGCTGCGCACGGGCTTTCTCTAGTCGCGGCAAGTGGGGGCTACTCTTTGTTGCGGTGCACGGGCTTCTCTTGTTGCACAGCATGGGCTCTAGGTGTGCGGGCTTCAGTAGTTGTGGCACACGGGCTCAGTAGCTGTGGCTCACAGGCTCTAGAGTGCAGGCTCAGTAGCTGTGGTGCACGAGCTTAGGTGTTCAGTGGCATGTGAGATCTTCCTGGCCCAGGGCTCAAACCCATGTCCCCTGCATTGGCAGGCGGATTCTTAACCACTGCGCCACCAGGGAAATCCCTAGTGTTACATTTTAAAAATGTGAATTTCATAGTATGTTTTAATCTCACCTTCAAAAAAAGTATAAGAAAAGAAGACATAGCCATGACATGGAGAAACAGACTTTATCACTACATAAATATATATTTACAAAGAGTGCTTATGTCTGGAAATGGACATATCTGGACATAGCCTTATTTATTTATTTATTTTTACAGAAACAGTAAAAGTACTCATTTCCTATATTTTAAGCAACTTTACTTTTGTAACAAAACCCACAGTAGCATTTATTGTATAATCGTTTGAAAGATACTGATTTAAGTGAAGCCACTGTACCTTTAACACCCATTTATTTATGTATTAGTCATGAAATCTCACCGGAAGACTCTAAGCCTTAATCATAACAGGATGTGACATATTTGGGCAATTCTTGATATACCTCATTTCAGACTTTAGACAACCTTTTCATTTAGACTCAGGCACTTTTGGTCTCATTTTATGTATGAGGAACTCAAGAGAGCAGAGTAGTTAAGGGTCATATTTAAGATATAATAAATCAATGATGGAGTCATTGCCAGTCTCCTTATCCCCATCCTTAAATTATTTCCAAACACATGGAAGTGAGTCCTCTCAACTCACACAAAGAAGAGTGTTCTCTAATTTAAACATTTGGTGAGAAAACCACTCTGTAGCCTCCCAAATCCTCCCCACTACCAACAACTCCTCCAGATGGTACATCTGTTACAATTGATGAACCTACACTGACACGTCATCATTACCCAGAATCCATACTTGACATTAGGGCTCACTCTTGGTGTTATACATTCTAAAGGTTTAGACAAATGTATAATGACATGTATCCACCATTATAGTGTCATACAGAGTAGTTTCACTGACCTAAAAATCCTCTGTGCTCCACCTATTCCTCCTTACCCTCCAACCCCTGATCCTTTTACTGTCTCCATAGTTTTGCCTTTTCAGAATGTCATAGAGTTGGAATCACACATATGTAGCCTTTTCAGATTGGCTTCTCAGGTTATCCTTTTGAAGTTTCTAGTTATTAGAACTCTTGTGTGAAAAACTCAGGAAATATTGCTATGAAAATATAATTATGCGACTTTACATACTTTAGCACTTTAGTATTGTTAAACTACATTTTGTCTGGATAACACGTTTTTGAAAGCCATAGGGGTTGTTATAGAAAACTACACACATGAACAACGTGCATCTATTTGAGTGCATCAGTATGTCCACACGTGGATACACGGAGAGAAATTGAGAATGAGTTAAGGAAGGGGATGGGGTTCGAAATCGCTCCCCAGTAACTCAAATTTCAAGACTTTACCTAGACTGGGTCCTGGCACAGCTGTGCTATCCTCACCGACGCTATTCTCAGAGTAGTACACACTTCAGTTTGCTTTACGTGCTGGCGCTCAAAGACGCTAAAGCATGTTGGCAAACAAAGTGAACAAGAGAGAGAATCTC
Source organism: Mesoplodon densirostris (assembly GCF_025265405.1). Taxonomy (NCBI): domain Eukaryota; kingdom Metazoa; phylum Chordata; class Mammalia; order Artiodactyla; family Ziphiidae; genus Mesoplodon; species Mesoplodon densirostris. The sequence goes on along the minus strand of NC_082664.1, from coordinate 158,631,923 downwards.
CACGTCAGCCAGAGACATAAGAGGGATGGAGCTGTTTAGCTGATAATAGGACCCTTGGCACAAGCAGGGGCTGGACTGGAGGAAAGTGAGTTGGAAACCACATTAAGGGAAGGAACATTTAGTAGGTTGCATTGTTCCCAGTCAGAGAGCCACGGGTTCAGGGCTAAGAGAAAACATGGAGTGCGTAATCCGGTTGGCCGTTGAAGCAGTAAGCATCCTTCAAGGCTGCCAGGACTGCAGGGGCACAAGCCTGTGGAGGTGGCATGTGGACAGGAGCCCAGGAACCTGCCCCTGAGAGCTGACCTGTTACATGTGCCACGCGATCTCCTGATCTCACACATGGCAGTCCTTCCACGAGGCCAGCCAAAGGCTAATTTTTTTCCTGAGAAATGAGAAAAGGAAAAACAAAAAGATTGGAACAAGCCAGTACAGCAACAGCACTGTCTGCCATTTCCTACTTCCTTTGCTGGGTCTGCTTATTGACATACTGACCACTGTTCATGTTAAAATTACAATGATTTGTATAATCTCTGCCAGATACAGAGTATAAAGTGACTTTCTATACCCACGTCCACCTGGCAAACACCTGCAGTTAATTCATGGGAGAAGAGTGCACAACTGAATTCTTGACCACTTTGCAAAACCCTGTGTTACCTTAAGAGTAATAGCAATGAATTCTGGTTGTTTTTCATCATGGGCAGTTGTTTCATTGTCATATGACTTTTGTACATCAGGTCATATATTCTTTGCTACTTGACACTGAAACTGCACCCCTTTTTGGGTGGGACTCGAACTCAGCCAAAACTCAGATTGGGACTTGAACCCACGATCCCTGACTAGGAGGGGACTCGAACCCACTGTCCTTTTTTTTTTTAAATAAATTTATTTATAAATTTATTTATTTTTGGTTGCATTGGGTCCTGGTTGCTGCGAATGGGCTTTCTCTAGTTGTGATGTGCGGGGGCTACTCTTTGTTGCGGTATGCGGGCTTCTCATTGCGGTGGTTTCTCTTGTTGTGGAGCACAGGGTCTAGGCACGCAGGCTTCAGTAGTTGTGGCACTTGGGCTCAGTAGTTGTGGCTTGCAGGCTCTAGAGCGTAGGCTCAGTAGTTGTGGCACACGGGCTTAGTTGCTCTGCAGCATGTGGGATCTTCCCAGGCCAGGGCTGGAACCCGTGTCCCCTGCATTGGCAGGTGGATTCTTAGCCACTGTGCCACCAGGGAAGTCCTCTAGCCCACTGTCCTTTGATTAAAACCGCTCACCTGGTGTCAGGACTTACTGAAGCTTAGGTTCTTTTGTCTTGTCTCAGATAGAATTCAGCGTGAGGCAAAGTGATAGGCAAAGGGTGAATTTATTAGCACAGGTCACTTGTGAGAGATACAAGCTGGCAGGCAAGGGTGTGATTCCCCGAGAACAAAGAGGGCTACATTTTTATAACCAAAGAAAACGTGGGGAGGGGAGAAGAACACTGTCTTCCTCGTTCTTGGGCAGGTGTCAAGGTTTACGTCATTAGCTCCTCCTTTGGCCCTATATGGTTTAACTGGGACTGTCATGGTGCTATTTAGATCATATGTATATTAGCAAAAGGGTGGTGACATATACTAAAATATAGTAATTCATCGCAGGTTTCAGTATAATGTCCCCTTTCACCTATATTTCTGTCTTGGCTACATGCAGAAATGCTACTCTTCAAGGACTGTTAACTTTCTGACTCCATGTAACAAGATTCAGACCCCATTGTATCTACTGTCTTGTGTTTTAACTATCAAGGTTTGTGGCTTGTGTGTGTCTGGTGCTTCAATGCACCTGGTGTTCCATCAAGGTAGTGTAGATTGTTGCTAGGGTACTGGATTCTTTTCCTGAGTGGTCATGAGCTTACCACAGTCTCCCAAACTTCTGTTAAATTCCGTTTCTCTCCTTAATTCCCTAGTGGGATTTCTAAACTGACTATTTAATTACTCTATTCTATCCTTATCAGTACCACAGTTTGGCTCCTAGGCTGGTTTGCAGCAATCACCACGCTTACCCCTTACCAGGTCATTCCTGTCTGTTAATAGGTCCGGTTTAGCCACGTGCACCCTACTCCTCAGTGGTCACCCATGATTCAGGGAGACTGGAGGAGGTAGGAGGGAAGGAAGGAAAGATGGGGAGACAGAGAGAAAAGGAAGAAAGGAGAGAAGGGGGAAGAGGAAGAGGAAGCAGAGGAGATGGGTGTGCGGAGAGGGCTATGGAGGATGGGATCGTGGGATCTGCAAGACCTCTATTTATTACTGACTGCTCTAAACAGCTGCAGGAAACCCATCGAGGGTGTGCTCATTTTCTGTTACCTACCCTCTCACACCCCTGGTTCATTCTCCATCCTCTCCCATTTGCTTTGTGGTCCAAGAAGCTGGTCTCCACCGACTGTGTTGCCCAGGGTCCTGTGCCTCCTGTTCCTGTAGAGTTGCTTTAGCCATGGAAGCAGGGGTAGGTGATGGGAAGGTGGAAAGAGGGAGTTGCCTGGGTATTTACTCCCTCCTGACCTCCGGCACCACGTTCCAGCACTGGCTTTGATCCCCTAGAGATGCAGTTCCTGTGGCTCCGGAGTGTCCTGGCTTCCCACAGCTGCTGGTCCTTGGTCACGTTACCACCTGCAGAAAGGGGCACTGGGGCCCCACCCAGGACCCCTTGGCAGCCGGGACACCACGCTCCCAGCTGCTGGGAACTGTGGCCGTGTTGTCTACCATTGCCCCCTTCTGGAGACTATGGTCCACAGCCTACAGGACCCCCGGCCCATGAGGTTCTGCCTTCTGCTCCCTCTTGGGGGCAGCTGGTGAGCAACAACTGACAGACAAAGGGTATAAACAGATCCTATTTCCACAAAGTGAGTCCCTCTATGGACTCTCTTGAGTAAAACACTTTGAGAACTCTGTCTACATCCTGAATTTATCTGTTTGTTTGTTTGTTTGTTTGTTTGTTTGTTACATGCCTAGCTAGAGGACAAAGAGTGCTTGACTATATGGTACCTAGGTCACAAAAATCAATTATTTTCCAAGTAAAAGTAAATATTCTACTACCTTTGTTCAGAAACAAAACCCACTTTTTTGTTTCATAAAATTTATTCTTTTCCATTGACATGATAGAAAAGTTGGCTGTGAGATAATACATTGAAGAAGATGCATCAAATAAGGACATTATCTTCTTTTTTTTGATCAAAATTTACTGTAAAGTCCACTCTATACAGGGGTAGTCAAATGGAGAATTTGCAAAACTTTCTTAGTTAATATGTACACAATATCAACATTTTCATCAGACAACTGTGCAAAATGTAATTGGCCATGGGAGGAAAGGATGCTGAAATCTACATATCTTTCTTCAATTTAACAGCAGTGAGAAGTTCTTAGCACCTGATATAGGGCTTTAGTCATATCATAATCTTTCACATAATTTATCTCGTTTGATCATCACATTGTCCCCTGAGTAGACAGAGCATCAATCCATGGCAAGTATAACTGACTGGTCCATCCTAAAAGACACTTAGGGGGCTTCTCACAGTAGCTCCACACACTCTGGGAGGGACAGACAGGTTAAATACCAGGCAAGTATTACATGGAAAAGAAAAATGCTTATGCTTGAAAGTGACAAGTTCTCATTTATAAGTATCACAAACCCTAATCCAATATATTTCTGAATCATATATTATCAATATATGTATGGATTCATTTTTATTTTTATTTATTTATTTATTTTTTTGTGGTACGCGGGCCTCTCACAGTTTTGGCCTCTCCCGTTGCAGAGCACAGGCTCCGGACGCGCAGGCTCAGCGGCCATGGCTCACGGGCACAGCCGCTCCGCGGCATGTGGGATCCTCCCGGACCGGGGCACGAACCCGTATCCCCTGCATCGGCAGGCGGACTCTCAACCACTGCACCACCAGGGAAGCCCCTGGATTCATTTTTAAAGCAATTATCCCAAGCTTTTAAAGCAGATTTAAGAATATGGTATAAAAAAAGCCTGGACTAACTTTCAATATTTAATGATGAAATCTCATAAAGTAATGCAACAACCATTGAAGTATTAATGCTTGATTTCTGCATGCCTCATGGGTCAGAATCTGCCATCAGGAAATATGGTATAAGTCGGTTTGCTTTCAAACTGATTTTTTTTTTCTTGTTTTCCTTTCAGTCTATTTGGTTCCCTAACTACCTCTGTTGAGGCGGCTATTTTAATTTGGTTATGGCTAAGGCAAGGCTGTGTTTATCACATTGTCCACATTTTTCCTTCAGACCAGCACATGTAACTGAATTCTATGGGCGCTGCTGAAAGCACATCTAAGAAAGGCATTTGGCTTCAATGTCTTTTACTGACTGTAAATAAATTGCTTATAAATTGAGACTGGAGATCTGAAGACTTTATTATATCAAAACTGGCTCTGAGGAAATGCTGAATTTCATAAATAATAACAACACAAAAACCCCTCAGATGTCTCAACTTCTAAAGCAAATTGGAACTTCGAATAACTTCAGAAGGAAAAAATCCTTTTACCAGCTGTAGAGTTAAAATGCAGATGTTAGTCACACTTTAGGCTCTTCATTAAAATAAAATCCTGACAAATGTAAAATCATTTGTAAAAGTATGTGCGTGTGTGAAAACTATACATATTCTACATACATACATCATATATAGTATATATACATACTATATACTGTGTACTGTGCATATATAAAACTGCATGTATATAAATACATATACATGCATTTAAAAAGTATAGTACTGTAAAAATACATGTACAAAGCTTATAAAGTATATAAGATATATACAAGTATATTAAAGTACATATATACTATGAAAGTACATGTATATTAATATTATTAAATCATATAATGTGTTAGCATTATTAATATTAATAGTACATACTAAGTATATAGACTATTATATTTTAAAATATATTCTATATTAATATATACTCTTTCAATATACACTATAATGTATACTAATATATTTTTTAAAAACTGGAAGAAACCTAGTTTCTTTCTATGTGTGTTCCTAGGTATGATGTCCATATTTTTCCTGGTCTATCTCATTAGCTGTGATCAGGATATTCCTTAATTCTAAGTGCACGTTTCTCAGTGTAGTCTGAGGGTCCCCAGCCCTGGAATCTCTGAGGTGGGCAGCAGGATTTTGTGATTTCATAAACACCAGTCTCCCTGGAGATTCTTACTAGCAGCAGGTTGAGGATCAAAGGATACTTACTGAAGGTTGACAGCAGGGGGCAGAGGTGTCCACAGTTCTCTGTTTTGGGCAGCTCTGCTTCCCAGGGACCAGGAACTCTGATACTACACTTAGAATTTTCAGGTGAAGATTTCTTGTCTGTTCTCTTTCCAGCCTTGAAACAAATAACTTGTTATCATTGTAAAGGTTATACAAATTCACTGAACAATATTTAGAAAATACTAAGGTATAACAACAGAAACAAAACCAGAAATGACCCCTGAGATTTCCATCATCAAGGAATAAATATTCTGATAATATTTTGTCTTAGTTGCCTGTATACTTTTGTGTGTATATATATGCATATATACAAAATTATATTATAAAATGTATATAACACATGCAAAAATATATGGAATTATATTGTATATATTATGTTTATGGCATATTGTATCTATCATATTCATTCATACACGTACAGTTTTAAAAAATGCAGATTGCCTTGAAATATTCAATTACATTCTGTTTCTTTTCTCACTTAAATTATACTTTTTCTGAGTTTGGGTGGTGAACAGGTAAGGTTCATTACAAAATACACCAGGCTTAAGCACTCTACAAAAGGGGTTCAATACTGTACTGACGGTGGGCTACATGAAGGAAAAAGAAGGTGTACCTCCCATTTTTTTCAGCACATCTACGTCACAGAGACCTAAGCACGAGTTCATTACAAACCCGGGTTCGGGTTTGTCGCAAAGAGCCTTAACCAGCTCGAGAACATCAGAGTCTTAGCATATCCCATTGTCTATAAGCTCTGCCTTAGAAATTTCCATCTTGGATATTCTAGCCTTCTGAAGACATGTTTTCTGAAGTATTTACTTAGAATATTTTTCAACCCTTTTTGTTCTCTATTGGGTAACTTGGAAAGCTCAACTAATATAATCTTTCGGACTGCCAAGGACTAACAGTCAGAAATTATATCAGCTAAGTTTACTCTTTCTCTTAATAAATATTTTGTGAGTTCCTACTATAATCTGATTCGTGGACAAATGTTACACAAGGCAGACTCTGCCAACTTTCTAGCCACTGTCTGAAATGCCACTCTTGGCAACAAAGTGATGTTTTTCTCTGTAACTTTTATGTACCCTAAGAAAAACCTTATTTTGAGCATTACTGAGTCAAGCATACAAACCCTAGAGAATTTGCAGGCCTGGAGTGAGGCTGGGAATGCAGTTAGTTCCAGGGTTATAGTTCAAAGTACCTGTCTTGTACTCCTGGGGCCCATTAACGGCTTGTAAGGCCTTCCCATAACCATGGGGCCAATTAATTTAATCAAAATCAACTTAATTCAGTTAACATCAGGTTCTGCCAGAGAATTTGTTAGATACTCTTGTGGATTAAAAAAGATTTGCTTCTCGACAAGCCTCTTAGATAGGCTCACCCACCAGACGACAGACAGCAGAATCAAGAAGAACTACAATCCTGCAGCGTGTGGAACAAAACCCACATTCACAGAAAGATAGACAAGATGAAGAGGCAGAAGGCTATGTACCAGATGAAGGAACAAGATAAAACCCCAGAAGAACAACTAAATGAAGTGGAGATAGGCAACCTTCCAGAAAAAGAATTCAGAATAATGATAGTGAAGATGACCCAGGACCTCAGAAAAAGAGTGGAGGCAAAGATCGAGAAAATGCAAGAAATGTTTAACAAAGATCTAGAAGAATTAAAGAACAAACAAACAGAGATGAACAATACAATAACTGAAATGAAAACTACACTAGAAGGAATCAATAGCAGAATAACTGAGGCAGAAGAACGATAAGTGACCTGGAAGACAGAATGGTGGAATTTGCAGCTGTGGAACAAAATAAAGAAAAAAGAATGAAAAAAATGAAAACAGCCTAAGAGACCTCTGGGATAACATTAAACGCAAAAAAAAAAATTTGCATTAAAGGGGTCCCAGAAGGAGAAAAGAGAGAGAAAGGACCCAAGAAAATATTTGAAGAGATTATAGTTGAAAACTTCCCTAACATGGGAAAGGAAATAGCCACCTAAGTCAAGGAAGCGTGGAGAGTCCCAGGCAGGATAAACCCAAGGAGAAACACGCTGAGACAAATAGTAATCAGATTCACAAAAATTAAAGACAAAGAAAAATGATTGAAAATCACATGGGAAAAATGACAAATAGCATACAAGGGAATTCCCATAAGGTTAAGAGCTGATTTCTCAGCAGAAACTCTACAAGCCAGAAGGGAGTGGTATGATATACTTAAAGTGATGAAAGGGAAGAACCTACAACCAAGATTACTCTACCCAGCATGGATCTCATTCAGATTCAATGGAAAAATCAAAAGCTTTACAGACAAGCAAGAGCTAAGAGAATTCAGCACCACCAAACCAGCTCTACAACAAATGCTAAAGGAACTTCTTTAAGTGGGAAACACAAGAGAAGAAAAGGACCTACAAAAACAAACCCAAAACAATCAAAAAAATGGTCATAGGGGCATACATATCAATTATTACCTTAAACGTGAATGGATTAAATGCTCCAACCAAAAGACACAGCCTTGCTGCATGGATACAAAAACAAGATCCATATATATGCTGTCTACAAAAGACGCACTTCAGACCTAGGGACACATAGAGACTGAAAGTGAGGAGATGGAAAAAGATATTCCATGGAAATGGAAATCAAAAGAAAGCTGGAGTAGCAATACTCATATCAGGAAAAATAGTCTTTAAAATAAAGAACGTTACAAGAGACAAGGAAGGACACTATGCAATGATCAAGGGATCAATCCAAGAAGAAGATATAACAGTTATGAATATATATGCACCCAACATAGGAGCACCTCAATACATAAGGCAACTGCTAATAGCTCTAAAAGGGGAAATCGACAGTAACACAATAATAATGGAGGACTTTAACACCTCACTTACACCAACGGACAGATCATCCAAACAGAAAATTAATAAGGAAACACAAGCTTTAAAGGACACAATAGACCAGATAGATTTAATTGATATTTATAGGACATTCCATCCAAAAACAGCAGATCACACTTTCTTTTCAAGTGCGCATGGAACATTCTCCAGGATAGATCACATCTTGGGTCACAAATTAAGCCTCAGTAAATTTAAGAAAAATGAAATCATATCAAGCACCTTTGCTGACTGCAATGCTATGAGATTAGAAATAAATTAGAGGGGAAAAAACGTAAAAAACACAAACATATGGAGGCTAAACAATACGTTACTAAATAACCAAGAGATCACTGAAGAAATCAAAGAGGAAATCAAAAAATACCTAGAGACAAATGACAATGAAAACATGATGATCCAAAACCTATGGGATGCAGCAAAAGTTCTAAGAGGGAAGTTTATAGCAATACAAGCTTACCTCAAGAAACAAGAAAAATCTCAAATAAACAATCTAATGTTACACCTAAAGGAACTAGAGAAAGAAGAACGAACAATAGCCAAAGTTAGCAGAAGGAAAGAAATCATAAAGATCAGAGCAGAAATAAATGAAATAGAAATAAAGAAAACAAGAGCAAAGATCAATAAAGCTAAAAGCTGGTTCTTTGAGACGATAAACAAAATTGATAAACCATTAGCCAGACTGATCAAGAAAAAGAGGGAGAGGACTCAAATCAATAAAATTAGAAATGAAAAAGGAGAAGTTACAACAGACACCGCAGAAATTCAAAGCATCCTAAGAGACTACTACAAGCAACTCTATGCCAATAAAATGGACCACCTGGAAGAAATGGACAAACTCTTAGAAAGGTATAACCTTCCAAGACTGAACCAAGAAAAAATAGAAAATATGAACAGAAAATATGAACATTCACAAGTAATGAAATTGAAACTGTAATTAAAAATCTTCCAACAAACAAAAGTCCAGGACCAGATGGCTTCACAGGTGTATTCTATCAAACATTTAGTGAAGAGCTAATACACATCCTCTCAAAGTCTTCCAAAAAACTGCAGAGGAAGGAACACTCCCAAACTCATTCTATGAGGCCACCATCACCCTGATACCAAAACCAGACAAAGATACTACAAAAAAAGCAAATTACAGAATAATATCACTGACGAATATAGATGCAAAAATCCTCAACAAAATACTAGCAAACAGGATCCAACAACACATTAAAAGGATCATACACCATGATCGAGTGGGATTTATCCCAGAGATGCAAGCATTCTTTAATATATGCAAATCAATCAATATGATAAATCATATTAACAAACTGAAGAACAAAAGCCATATCATCATCACAATAGATGCAAAAAAAGCTTTTGACAAAATTTAACACCCATTTATGATAAAAACTCTCCAGAAAGTGGGCATAGAGGGAACCTATTTGAACATAAGAAAGACCATATATGACAACCCACAGCATACATCATTCTCAATGGTGAAAAACTGAAAGAATTTCCTCTAAGATCAGGAACAAGACAAGGATGTCCACTCTCACCACTATTACTCAACATAGTTTTGGAAGTCCTAGCCATGGCAATCAGAGAAGAAAAAGAAATAAAAGGAATATAAATTGGAAAAGAAGAAGTAAAACTGTCACTGTTTGCAGATGACATGATACTATACATAGAGAATCCTAAAGATGCCACCAGAAAACTACTAGAGCTAATCAATGAATTTGGTAAAGTTGCAGGAAACAAAATTAATGCACAGAAATCTCTTGCATTCCTATGCACTAATGATGAAAAATCTGAAAGAGAAATTAAGGAAACACTCCCATTTACAATTGCAACAAAAAGAATAAAATACCTAGGAATAAACCTACCTAAGGAGACGAAAGACCTCTATGTAGAAAACTATAAGACACTGATGAAAGAAATTAAAGATGATACCAACAGATGGAGAGATATACCATGTTCTTGGATTGGAAGAATCAATATTGTGAAAATGACTGTACTACCCAAAGCAATCTACAGATTCAATGCAATCCCTATCAAAGTACCAATGGCATTTTTTACAGAACTAGAACAAAAATCTTAAAATTTGTATGGATACACAAAAGACCCTGAATAGCCAAAGCAGTCTTGAGGGAAATAAACGGAGCTGGAGGAATCAGACCTGACTTCACACTATACTACAAAGCTACAGTAATCAAGACAAATGACAAAAAAAAAACTGAACTAAAGGAACTAAATTTATACAAAAGAAAATGGCTGTATGTGCTAAATAGCCTGATGTGCCTGAAATATTAGGTATCTTCAGCTGAGGCAGGAGCATTCTAAATGGAAATAAAGTTGCTTTCTAATTGTACATTTGTGTTGGAGTGAAAGCTAATCTCAGAGAAGAGTGGCGAGTTCCTGGAGTATTAAGATCTGAAGAAAGATAATTTCCAGGACAAAAATATGAGCCAGAATGAAGGGGCCAGATGAAATTAATGTCCCAGTTTGGGAGTTAAGCAAGGTGGTCAAATTTAAAGACTATAAGGAAGGTAATTAGGGAAGAAGGTGCACACTGCTGAGTGCAGAAGAAAAAAAGAAAAAAAAATCCAGTCACCTAAGGATGGCACTGTCTTCCAAAAGTATGGATCAGATCTCATTTCCACTTAATAGCTTTTGATATCTCCCAATTGTCTATAGTTTTGGTTTCATACTCTTTCTGGAGCAAATTTGGTAGGATTGAAAAGCTATCACTGTAATTCCAAAGCTTTTGCATAGATCATTCATAAGACTCTGCCCCTTGCTTCCTCTTTGGACACTTCTTGTGCTCTTCCAGGCATCCATTGAGTAGAGTGGGCAAAAAGATGATGTTATCAATGGCTCTAAGATTCCATTTAAATTTAAAATAAGTCCTTGCAATTAAAGTGTAGGTAAGTCCTTTAATACCTTAAAATTCATGTAGAAGGTTCAGACCCTGGATCCTGGATCCTGTGGCTGCTTCAGTGTTGTGCAGAGCCTAAAACCTCAGAGTGGGGCCCGAGGCATCACACAGTGACGACAGATGGAATTTCCTCATCTTTTAATTATTGGTTGTGAAGCAAATTGGTGGCTAAAGGGAGTCTTGTATGATTTTACAATGCCATTGTGTCTATGAGCTACCATCATAGCTTCACAGAATTTCTAGTGGTGTTAGTGAAACACCGTTATTTCTCAGTTATCTAGCTGCAATTTTCTTTCTTGTTTTCTTTATTTACTTTTTATTAATGAAGTGCCCTTCACCTTCAAGTTTAGGTCCACAGCTTTACATAGTTCCTAAGAGGAAATTAGTACATAAAAACTGATGAGAGCAATACCTTTATTTCTTCCCAGCAACCTCCACTATATAGGGAGTAGTCAGCCTCCTTTGTATAATAAAGACCGAGCTCAGAGCTTCATATTTTACTGGTATGAGAGACCTTCAGTCTGTGATGCCCCACAGATTATTTTGTTTCCCAATCTGCATCATTATGGAAACAGAAGACTAGACAATGGAAGTTAGGAGGATAGATTCTGGCCATATAGAGTAGTAAAAGCTGGCTGACTATGGAGAACAGTATGGAGGTTCCTTAAAAACTAAAGATAGAGCTACCGCATGATCCAACAATCCCACTCCTGGACATGTATCAAAACAAAACAAAACAAAACAAAACAAAAAACCCCAAAAACACTAATTTGAAAAGACACATGCACTGCAACATTCATAGCAGCACTATTTACAGCAGTCAAGACGTGGAAGCAACCTAAGTCCATCAACAGATAAATGGATAAAGAAGATGTGGAATATATATACAATGGAATATTACTCAGCCATCAAAATAGTGAAATAATGCCATTTGCAGCAATACGAATGGACCTAGAGATTATCAGACTAAGTGAAGTAAGTCAGAGAGAGAAAGACAAGTATCATATGATATCACTAATATGTGGAATCTAAAAAAAAATGCTACAAATGAGCTTATATACAAAACAGAAATAAACTCACAGACACAGAAAACAAACTTAGGGTTACCAAAAGGGAAGAGGGAGGAGGGATAAATTAGGAGTTTGGGACTGACAGATACATACTACCTTAACATATACACATCACTATATATAAAATAGATGAACAGAAAGGACCTATTGTATAGCACAGGGAAGTATATTCAATATTTTATAATAACGTATAATGGGAAAGATCCTATGACACTATAATGGTAGACAAACCCACAGAATGTACAACACCAAGAGTGAACCCTAAGGTAAACAAGGAACTTTGGGTGATAGTGATGTGTCAATGTAGGTTCATCCTTGGTGGAAGAAAGCTATTCTGGTGAGTTATATTGATAATGGGGGAAGCTATGTTTACTGGAACACCTCAAAGCACTGCATTACATTCTCAATCCTAAAAGAATGCCAATGTTAACATCACATAAGAAATTACACTCAATTTTCCCAGTTACTCTGGATTTGTTTTTGAAAGATGTTGTTTTTTAGAGCTGTTTTAGGTTCACAGAAAGAGTAGTTTCACTGCCCTAAAAATCCTCTGTGGATAGGATATTCATCCTTCCTTCCCCCTCAACCCCTGGCAACCACTGATCTTTTCACTGTCTCTGTAGTTTTGCCTTTTCCTGAATGTCACAGAGTTGGAATCAGTCTGTAGCCTTTTCAGATTGGCTTCTTTCACTTAGCAATAGGCATTTAAGGTTCCTCCCAGTCTTTCATGGCTTGATAGTTCATTTCTTTTTATCAGTGAATAATATTCCATTGTCTGGATGTGCCACAGTTTATCCACTCACCTACTGAAGGACATCTTGGTTGTTTCCAAGTTTTGGAAATGATGAATAAAGCTGCTATAAACCTTCATGTGCAGGTTTTTGAATAAACATGTTTTCAATCCCTTTGAGCAAATACTGAGGAGCAGTCACTCCAGTTTTAATCAAGGAACCACAGAGGTCCTGGGAAATCAGAGGGAAAAATAATGGAAAATAAAATGAAAACATAAGCTGAAATGGAGCTCTTGAATTGTGCAGTATATTCAGAACATTAGAAAGTAGAAGAGAATGGTGATCCAGAGAGCTCCTCACCCATGAAATGAATATTTTGTGAGCAGGTTGATCTTCCTCTATTGAGTCAGAATCGGGATTAGTCACACACTTCAGGTGACAGACTTGCCAAAACACCCTCTAGATTAGCCAAGGGGTGCATAGCCTTGCAAAGCAAATTCAACTATTAAAACAAACATCTTTCCAGAATGCACTTTCTTTCCACTGATGAACCTTCTGCCTTCTGTTTTCACCTAAAGCATTATGCCTGAGATGGAAATAGACATTGCATGTGCAGCCTTATCATTTTCATGTCAGGGGACTGATTACAGTGATAGAGAAGTCTATAATGTGTCATGCTTCCTAGCATAAAAGCCACATTTCTCCTAAAATCATTTAATATTTCATTCCTAGAATACTCACTGATGTCAACAGTCTGAATCCTTTTTACTTTTTGTGGTATTAATATAAGAAAGAAAAAGAAAACATCAATATCCATAATAATCCCACAGATGTCACTTAAAATCAAGTACCGGATAATAGTGCCTGGCAGCCACCATGATGCTCAGTATTTTTATGATTCAGACAACATCGCAATCAGGTTAAACAAATAGTATTTTTTATTAAATGTCACTCAATCCCAGGGCTGCTTATTCATTTTTGTTCCGCTCAAATGACTCAAAGATGGTGGTTACACTCAAAAGACAGCTTGGGTGGGAACCTACGACTTCTATCAGTCAGTCTTACTCTGGAAGTAAAAGAATAAAAAAAAAAAAGGTCGGGGTTGGGGGTGGGAAGAAAATGGTCTGATGAGATAGAAGATGGAAACTGTGTTGTACATTTAAGTAAAGCAAGTACTTTCTAAGGGCTAAAATTATTTGGCAAAGAAATTTATGAGTCCCACATGGCTCTTTCTTTTCACAATCTATGCATTTTCTAACTATTATATATAGAATGGATAAACAACAAGGTTCTACAGTAAAGCACAGGGAACTATATTCAATATCCTGTGATAAACCATAATGGAAAAGAATATGAAAAAGAATATATATATATATATATATATATATATATATATATATATATGTATGTATAACTGAATCACTTTGCTGTACAGCAGAAATTAACACAACATTGTATTAAATCAACTATACTTCAATAAAACTTACAAAAAAAGAATCCATGCATTTTCTGCATGAAGAAAATACAGGCAGACCTTTTATTTTGTTTTGCAGATATTGCATTTTTTACAAATTGAAGGTTGGAGGCAACCCTGCATCCAGCAAGTCTATCAGCACCATTTTTCCAAGAACATCTGCTCCCTTTGTGGCTTTGTGTCACATTTCGGTAATTCCAGCAATATTTCAAAAATTTTTCATTATTATCATGTTTGCTATGATCATCTGTGATCGGTGATCTCTGATGTTTTGTAATTGTTTGGGGGGGCCATGAACCACGCTCATAAAAGATGGTGAACTTGATGGATTGTTGAAGTGAGTACAAGTGGCTTAGAATATTGCATAAACTTGGTGCAATATTCTTGACTGCAGTGGTCCTCTGATAGTCCTTGAGTAAGCTGTACCTTTCCAGTCAGGTCGTCAACATTTTAAGCTTAGACATTATGTTCTCTGAAATCTTCCCTGATCCACAAACCATGCCTCCTCTTATCAACCACCAGCATACGGTATTATATGTATCAGTATTACAGTATTATCAGTATGCATCAGTATTTCCTACAGGAATATAGTGATCAATATGTTTGTCTCCATTGCTGGACTGTACACTCCTGGTGTAGCATCGAGTGGTGCTCAGTAAATATACCTTGAATGAGTGAATAGGTGTATACAGTAGCATGAAATCAATTGAATTTTGTTGTTGTCTTCAACGCTAAGGATGTAGATAATACAGTTAAAACTACAGATGGCTAACCTGTAAACCATGACTCATATGAACTAGTATCTCCATTCCTAAATACCCATTTGTGTTCCTGCTGATGTTTCCAAAGTAAATAAAGATCAGGCTCCAGGGAAATCCCATTCCTTAAAACAATGGCACAAGAACACACGTGCATTTCCATTTAAAGCAAGAGACTTCCAGAAGTAAAAATAAGTTGTGTATGTTTGATTATGAAATCTGGGAAAAAAGTCTGTTGTACCAGGGCCCACACTTTAGTTTGAAAGTGTTTAATGGATATGAATATTAATGCCATCATTTTGGAATCACATGTATTTTTTACCATTTTCATTCTGTTCCATTTTGACAGTTTCATTGTGTTTGGCAACCCTGGACATTTGTATACATTCACTGAAATTTGAATCAAAACTATGGTAACACCTAAAACACCTACTAAATTTACCTTCCAGGACGGATAAATCATGATAATTTTTATATTAGGTGCTCAAACCTCCAATAATAATTTCTAATCTACATCCTAATTTCTAGTATTATTTTTATGTTACTTCTACATGTCTTTCTCCAGACATCAAATGTTTCAAAATTATTATTAACTGTCATAAGCAAAATTGTGGTCATTGTGATAAAATATCAAACTACATTAAAATTTTCATTTAACATAACACAAATTGCTAGCAATATTCAGTGGAAGATATTTTATATATATGTTTACATGGCTTAAATTGCTGGGCATGCAGTAGGGAAATTTTAAAATAACATAGTGTGGCATAATTTCTCTGAGTCATAGATACCAATGAAGAGGTACAGAGAAGTGCTCTGTAGTTACAGATCAATGAGCAATTATGGGACTTTTCTTCCTAATAAAGATTCAGTTTGTGTCTGTTTTTTTTTTTTTTTTAAAGTTTGGCCAAGTATTCATGATAGGGATAGGTATCTGTAGTTATAAATTTCTATATTTGAAATACATGCAGTACCTCCATCAGATTTCTTGTAAGGGATCCAAATTTGGAAAATTCTTTATAAATTTTAAATGATCATTGAGTGGTTCCAGATCTTCCGTGGGCCTGATTTCTGGCTGACTGTCCTTCTTGGGGCTCAGATAGGAGGCAGGATGCCCACTGTCACTCACCCGCACCCAGAGCCCCTACCACCATCTGTCCACTCACAGCCTTGCTTTCAGAACAGCTGCCTGGGTCAGTTCTTTTGACTGAGATATATCAGAATTGGAATGTTTGAAAATGGCTGGAAAATATTCATCATACCAAGTCTTAAATGGTCATGATTCTACTGCTTAAGAAATTCCAGGAATCAACCTTGGGTGAACCAAAATACCATGAGGTGTCCATATGATGACATTTATGTGTGAGATAGTGTTCCATTTTCCAGTGTTCTCACTTTCAAGCAACTCTTCACCTCTGCTGTGCTACATTCAAAACATGTCGGCCAACTCTTTGATCATCTTTCCATCAAGAGATGGAATCTAATTTCTTTCTTCTTGAATATGGTCTTAGGGATGAAAAGAATGAGATTGAGATGATACTAAGTGATTTCTGAAACTAGTTCCTAGAGGACAGTCCTCTCTCTCTCTCTCTTTCTCTCTATCTATCTATCTCTTTCTGTCTCTCAGCATGCTTGCTCTTGGAATGTGGCCACCATTCACTGAGGGAGCCCCAACCATGTGGAGTGGTCAAGGGTAGCGTTAATATTGTCTCTAGTAGTAATTTTAATGTGATATATTTTGTCCTGACAATAAAATATAAGTGGGGCGTGTGTGCTTCCTTTCTGGGTAAAACCATGAATACCCCATGCTTCTCTCTTCCTATAGCAGACGGGGGTACAGCTGGGGAGATGCTGGATGGTGGTACTTCCACCTGTCTGGGTTTCTGAGAAGTAAGAAGCCAACACACATGCGAGGCCTTGGCTCTTTAATCCTTAATTATGAGACGTTTAAAGGAAATGCATGAAAATGCGTAGGAATGTCTGAAAATAAGAAATTCAGTCAGAATAAAAAGTCTAGAGCTTTTCTTCCTGCCGGTGTCATCTGGTCACACGCTTCTTATTCTCCGAGACAACAACCTTGGATGTTTGCTGGAAAAAATGCTGGCACTGAACGCCAGCGAGGAGATTGATTTTTCTTCATAAGCAAATTTTTCTTTTTATATCTTATTTTCATTTTTAAGTCTATACAGAGGATACCTTCCATGTTAGACAGGTTTTCCATCTTTTGGTTCATCTAAGCTGAGGATAAAAAAAAAAATTGAAGCATTGGAATGTCTTTCCATTGCCAGGAATGGAATACATTAACATTTAAAATTAGCTAATTCTATTGATCGGCCTGCTGGAGGACATTGTTTAAATTGTTTTCCTTCTACCTCTGACATGTGGGCAAGTGGGAAGCAAACCAAACCTGGAGGGGAATGCGACACTGTTTGTATTTAGGATGGAAGAAAAAGTGGGCAGAGCCAGGGTTGCCTTTTTTCTTTTGTTCCAATTTCTTCTTTTTCTTTGCTCTTCCCTTTTTGTCTTTGCTAAGAAATGGGTTATTCTAAATTCCTCCTTCCCCCATCTTGCACGTAGCATACGATCATCAGCAGAGACAGCTCATTTGCCCTCAACAGCATCCCTGCCAGGAGAATCCAGACAAGCTTTGAGTTGCTTCTAATTTCTATGAACTCACTTTTTAGCTCCAGGAAGACTGATGACAAAAGAAATATTTCTGGTGCCTCTAGGAAAGAAACACACCACAGCCTGTTATTTTCTGTAATCCTGCTGTTTGGAGAGAAAAGTGCTCACAAAGCCATTCTTTATCAAATAGTACTGAATTCTTTTTGCTCTGTGGGTTTGTTCACTAGACAATCCACCTGGCTGAGGTGCATCCCATCAAGGTGAACTAGCCCTACTGGTTCTCTCACCCAGCAAAGGGACCCAGGGTGCATTGCTCCTTCTGTCACACCCCAGATTATGCATCCTTAAAATATTAAAAGAAAAATCTTTAAGTGTTGAACAAAGATGTCGTTTTAGTATCTCATCATGGGAGGTAATTTGGAAACGTTATCCCTCTATTCTTCTTAATCTCTGCTCCCACAAATATAAAGCATCCTAGCATATTCAAATTAAGGTTTGGCTAATGTCACCAAGTAGAGAAACCCTCCTGTGATGCCAGAGTAGTAAGGTTCTCATAATCTCTCCCTGTGTATCCATAATTCAACTGTGTGCCCTTAATAGAAGTGGTGGGCACAGCCTATGTCAGCTATTAATGAAGAATATTCAAGAAAGAGAATGCATGGGTATAGTAACCTGGCAAGAAAACATAAACTTGTGAGAACAGAGTGAACTTATATGAAATCTCAAGCACTGTTCTACAGGATGAGTGTGAGAGGCACATGGGGACATAATTAAGATAATTTGGAGAATAATTTATGTCAGTGCTGAGAACAGAAATTTTAAGAATCCGTAAGGCTTTAAACTTAGATGACTAATAGAATGTGGTGCCTTCAAATTAAAAAAAAAAAGACTAATGGAAAGAGATTTAGAAAGATACAGTATAGGTAACGAAAACTGGGATATGTTAGATTAGGAAGAGAAAACTGGTAATAGGGACTAATAAGTGTTCAAAGTATTTAATAGTGTAATGGAGAAGAGGGTGACGGTTAGGGGATATTTTTGTGTGTGTTTTTATAGGAGACTGGTTTAAGAAGAATGATAAAGATTAAAGAGGATGGATCAAAAATTAAAGAAACATATCTGTTCTAGCCCAACAATGAATTAGGAAGCCTTGGTAAGTAGTGAGCACTCATGGTGTTCAAGTTCAAAGTTATAGTCCCTGAAGGTGTGGGGAGGATTCTTGCTTAGGGTGGGAAGACTGTATCATTCTTTTTTTTTTTTTTAACATCTTTATTGGAGTATAGTTGCTTTACAATGGTGTGTTAGCTTCTGCTGTATAACAAAGTGAATCAGCTATATGTATACATATAGCACCATATCCCCTCCCTCTTGTGTCTCCCTCCCACCCCTCTAGGTGGTCACAAAGCACCCAGCTGATCTCCTTGGGTTATGCAGCTGCTTCCCACTAGCTATCTATTTTACATTTGGTAGTGTATATATGTCTACGCTACTCTCTCACTTTGTCCCAGCTTACCCTTCCCCCTCCCTGTGTCAAGTCCATTCTCTATGTCTGCGTCTTTATTCCTGTCCTGCCCCTAGGTTCTTCAGAACCATTTTTTTTTTAGATTCCATATATATGTGTTAGCATACAATATTTGTCTTTCTCTTTCTGACTTACTTCACTCTGTATGACAGATTCTAGGTCCATCCACCTCACTACAAATAGTTCAATTTCGTTTCTTTTTATGGCTGAGTAATATTCTATTGTATATATGTACCACATTTTCTTTATCCATTCATCTGTTGATGGACACTTAGGTTGGGAAGCTTGTATCATTCTTAATTCCTCCCAGTACATCTTTCCAGTCACTCAACATCCACATCCAATCTATGACTAAGTCCTGTTAATTCTGTATATTTGTATATTAAATTAATACTTATTATGTGCTGCATACAAAGTAAGGTACTTGGATGATATTGGTGAAAAGCACAGAGATGCTTCCTGTTCTTGTGGGACTTAGGCCCTTGTGGTCCCTGTTAGATGTTACAGCCCTGTAAGCCTTCATTGTCTTCACCTGGGCAAAATTTTGTTTAGTTGTCCCTCATAAAATTAGTTTTCAGATTGACTTAATAATTATGACAGCTTGTGTGCTAATTTGCTTTATCCAACTCTTTGAAAGCAGGATTGTATGTTATTGACTCCTGAATATACAAGGCTTAACTAGGTTTTCCCATATGGTAAGCTCTCCTTTTTAATTCTGCCAATGTTTACTAAAATTAGAACACATTAATCAATGCTAAAAGTTTAATGTGATGTGTGTGGGTTTATGTGGAGTTCTACTTAAATTTAACTTATTTGTATTAGCTAAATAATTTATCTTGCTTTAATGAGGACTTATCTTGCCAGTTTTGTCAAGGTCCATTGGGGCTCTGTTACCAACTGGGATGCACGTTCTATACCCATAATCTGTTTGTTATCCTAAATAGCACATCCTTAATATTATATAATTACTTTCATTACCTCAACACTGGTCTGGTCAGATTATATCATTCTTCACTTTAGTAGAATCAAACAGATTACATGTTGGACAAAAAATGGGGTCACATTTTGAGTATTAGTTTTTCAGAGCATGTGAAGCACCTATTTTTTTGTGGCTTGTAAAAAATAATATTGAGCCAAATTTGATCACAGAAATTTAAATGATACTAACAGCAAAGCACATAAACTTTAGATAAATTTGAGTTTCACTGCATTACCAATTCTACTCTCATAACCATTTCAGCAAAAATTGGTAAAAATGTCTAGAAATAGACTATACAAAAAATGAAAGCAAATTCATTTTTGTCATGTGGTGAACTTATAATCCAAAGTTCCTATCTATACTTTCCTGTGCTGTTAGTACATTGATCTCAACAGGATTATTGTCAGTGAAGTGATAACAGTGTAAAAAATAGAATTTCCCACCGAGACAAAGATGTCTCATTGAATAACTGAAAGGTGATATCTACCCTGAAGTTTATTGTAAATATACATGCCCGTTGGGTTTTTTTCTCCCTTTCTCTGTAAGCCCTGTTTTACATGGGGTCATATATCTGTAGCCCTGAAGCATTCAGTATTACGAGCACAGGTTCAAGTGCATTAGAAACTCAGAACCTACCATAGTGTGTACACACAACAGAGATTTAATAAATAGGTATACACACATTCCATTCTATATTTATACACACACATTGTTTGCCCCTTTTGTGTCCTGACTGAATGACTTCAATCCTTTATAAACTGGTTTACCCAAGGAGAATCTGTGTTTGCTCTGTAAATTATTCTGTCCTTAGAATTTATATTTATGTTTATTTAAAAAATACTTGTTTTTTTGTAAAGCGGTTTTAGGTTTACAGTAAAAATTGAGAGGAAGGTGCAGAGATTTCCCACTTACCCCTGCCCCCCACCCAACAGAGCCTCGCCATTACCAACATCCCCTGCCAGATAGTACATTTGTTACAACTGATGAACCTACATGGACACGTCATCATCACCCAGAGTTCATAGTTTACCTGAAGCCTCACTCTTGGTGTTGTACAGTCTATGGGTTGGACAAATGTATAATGATATATAGTCATCATTATGGTATCAATATTTTAAAGAGTATTTTTATTGTCCTAAAAATGTTCTGTGCTCTGTGTATCCATCTTTCCCTACTCCAGCCCTTGGCAACCACCAGTCTTTTTCCTGTCTCCATAGTTTTTTTTTTTTTTTTTTTTTTTTTCAGATACACATAGCACATAAAGTTTATTTCCATTTTTTTTCTTTATAACCAATTTAATCAGTTATACATATACATATGTTCCCATATCCCCTCCCTTTTGCGTCTCTCTCCCACCCTCCCTATCCCACCCCTCCAGGCGGTCACAAAGCACCGAGCTGATCTCCCTGTGCTATGCAGCTGCTTCCCACTAGCTATCTACCTTACGTTTGGTAATGTATATATGTCCATGCCGCTCTTTCACTTTGTCACAGCTTACCCTTCCCCCTCCCCATATCCTCAAGTCCATTCTCTAGTAGGTCTGTGTCTTTATTCCTGTCTTACCCCTATGTTCTTCATGACATTTTTTTTTCTTAAATTCCATATATATGTGTCAGCATACAGTATTTGTCTTTCTCTTTCTGACTTACTTCACTCTGTATGACAGACTCTAGGTCCATCCACCTCATTACAAATAGCTCAATTTCATTTCTTTTTATGGCTGAGTAATATTCCATTGTATATATGTGCCACACCTTCTTTATCCATTCATCTGATGATGGACACTTAGGTTGTTTCCATCTCCGGGCTATTGTAAATTGGGCTGCTATGAACATTTTGGTACATGTCTCTTTTTGAATTATGGTTTTCTCAGGGTATATGCCCAGTAGTGGGATTGCTGGGTCATATGGTAGCTCTATTTGTAGTTTTTTAAGGAAACTCCATACCGTTCTCCATAGTGGCTGTGCCAATTCACATTCCCACCAGCAGTGCAAGAGTGTTTCTTTTTTTCCACACCCTCTCCAGCATTTATTGTTTCTAGATTTTTTGATGATGGCCATTCTGACTGGTGTGAGATGATATTTCATTGTAGTTTTGATTTGCATTTCTCTAATGAGCAAAGATGTTGAGCATCCTTTCATGTGTTTGTTGGCAGTCTGTATATCTTCTGTGGAGAAATGTCTATTTAGGTCTTCTGCCCATTTTTGGATTGGGTTGTTTGTTTTTTTGTTATTGAGCTGCATGAGCTGCTTATAAATTTTGGAGATTAATCCTTTGTCAGTTGCTTCATTTACAAATATTTTCTCCCATTCTGAGGGTTGTCTTTTGGTCTTGTTTATGGTTTCCTTTGCTGTGCAAAAGCTTTTAAGTTTCATTAGGTCCCATGTGTTTATTTTTGTCTTTATTTCCATTTCTCTAGGAGGTGGGTCAAAAAGGATCTTGCTGTGATTTCTGTCATAGAGTGTTCTGCCTATGTTTTCCTCTAAGAGTTTGATAGTGTCTGGCCTTACATTTAGGTCTTTAATCCATTTTGAGCTTATTTTTGTGTATGGTGTTAGGGAGTGATCTAATCTCATACTTTTACATGTCCCTGTCCAGTTTTCCCAGCACCACTTATTGAAGAGGCTGTCCTTTCTCCACTGTACATTCCTGCCTCCTTTATCAAAGATAAGGTGACCATATGTCCGTGGGTTTATCTCTGGGCTTTCTATCCTGTTCCATTGATCTATCTTTCTGTTTTTGTGCCAGTACCATACTGTCTTGATTACTGTAGCTTTGTAGTATAGTCTGAAGTCAGGGAGCCTGATTCCTCCAGCTCCATTTTTCGTTCTCAAGATTGCTTTGGCTATTCAGGGTCTTTTGTGTTTCCATACAAATTGTGAAATTTTTTGCTCTAGTTCTGTGAAAAATGCCAGTGGTAGTTTGATAGGGATTGCATTGAATCTGTAGATTGCTTTGGGTAGTAGAGTCATTTTCACAATGTTGATTCTTCCAATCCAAGAACATGGTACATCTCTCCATCTATTTGTATCATCTTTAATTTATTTCAACAGTGTCTTATAATTTTCTGCATACAGGTCTTTTGTCTCCTTAGGTAGGTTTATTCCTAGATATTTTATTCTTTTTGTTGCAATGGTAAATGGGAGTGTTTTCTTGATTTCACTTTCAGATTTTTCATCATTAGTATATAGGAATGCCAGAGATTTCTGTGCATTAATTTTGTATCCTGCAACTTTACCAAATTCACTGATTAGCTCTATTAGTTTTCTGGTAGCATCTTTAGGATTCTCTATGTATAGTATCATGTCATCTGCAAACAGTGACAGCTTTACTTCTTCTTTTCTGATTTGGATTCATTTTATTTCCTTTTCTTCTCTGATTGCTGTGGCTAAAACTTCCAAAACTATGTTGAATAAGAGTGGTGAGAGTGGGCAACCTTGTCTTGTTCCTGATCTTAGTGGAAATGGTTTCAGTTTTTCACCATTGAGGACGATGCTGGCTGTGGGTTTGTCATATATGGCCTTTATTATGTTGAGGAAAGTTCCCTCTATGCCTACTTTCTGCAGAGTTATCATAAATGGGTGTTGAATTTTGTCGAAAGCTTTCTCTGCATGTATTGAGATGATCATATGGTTTTTCTCCTTCAGTTTGTTAATATGGTGTATCACGTTGATTGATTTGCGTATATTGAAGAATCCTTGCATTCCTGGAATAAACCCCACTTGATCATGGTGTATGATCCTTTTAATGTGCTGTTGGATTCTGTTTGCTAGTATTTTGTTGAGGATTTTTGCATCTATGTTCATCAGTGATATTGGCCTGTAGTTTTCTTTCTTTGTGACATCCTTGTCTGGTTTTGGTATCAAGGTGATGGTGGCCTCGTAGAATGAGTTTGGGAGTGTTCCTCCCTCTGCTATATTTTGGAAGAGTTTGAGAAGGATAGGTGTTAGCTCTTCTCTAAATGCTTGATAGAATTCACCTGTGAAGCCATCTGGTCCTGGGCTTTTGTTTGTTGGAAGATTTTTTATCACAGTTTCAATTTCAGTGCTTGTGATTGGTCTGTTCATATTTTCTATTTCTTCCTGATTCAGTCTTGGCAGGTTGTGCATTTCTAAGAATTTGTCCATTTCTTCCAGGTTGTCCATTTTATTGGCATAGAGTTGCTTGTAGTAATCTCTCATGATCTTTTGTATTTCTGCAGTGTCAGTTGTTACTTCTCCTTTTTCATTTCTAATTCTATTGATTTGAGTCTTCTCCCTTTTTTTCTTGTTGAGTCTGGCTAATGGTTTATCAATTTTGTTTATCTTCTCAAAGAACCAGCTTTTAGTTTTATTGATCTTTGCTATCGTTTCCTTCATTTCTTTTTCATTGATTTCTGATCTGATTTTTATGATTTCTTTCCTTCTGCTAACTTTGGGATGTTTTTGTTCTTCTTTCTCTAATTGCTTTAGGTGCAAGTTTAGGTTGTTTATTCGAGATATTTCCTGTTTCTTAAGGTGGGATTGTATTGCCATAAACTTCCCTCTTAGAACTGCTTTTGCTGCATCCCATAGGTTTTGGGTCGTCGTGTCTCCATTGTCATTTGTTTCTAGGTATTTTTTAATTTCCTCTTTGATTTCTTCAGTGATCACTTCGTTATTAAGTAGTGTATTGTTTAGCCTCCATGTGTTTGTATGTTTTACAGCTCTTTTCCTGTAATTGATATCTAGTCTCATAGCATTGTGGTTGGAAAAGATACTTGATACAATTTCAATTTTCTTAAATTTACCAAGGCTTGATTTGTGACCCAAGATATGATCTATCCTGGAGAATGTTCCATGAGCACTTGAGAAAAATGTGTATTCTGTTGTTTTTGGATGGAATGTCCTATAAATATCAATTAAGTCCATCTTGTTTAATGTATCATTTAAAGCTTGTGTTTCCTTATTTATTTTCATTTTGGATGACCTGTCCATTGGTGAAAGTGGGGTGTTAAAGTCCCCTACTATGATTGTGTTACTGTCGATTTCTCCTTTTATGGCTGTTAATATTTCCCTTATGTATTGAGGTGCTCCTATGTTGGGTGCATAAATATTTACAATTGTTATATCTTCTTCTTGGATTGATCCCTTGATCATTATGTAGTGTCCTTCTTTGTCTCTTCTAGTAGTCTTTATTTTAAAGTCTATTTTGTCTGATATGAGAATTGCTACTCAGCTTTCTTTTGGTTTCCATTTGCATGGAATATCTTTTTCCATCCCCTTACTTTCAGTCTGTATGTGTCTCTAGGTCTGAAGTGGGTCTCTTGTAGACAGCATATATATGGGTCTTGTTTTTGTATCCATTCAGCCAGTCTGTGTCTTTTGGTGGGAGCATTTAGTCCATTTACATTTAAGGTAATTATTGATATGTATGTTCCTATTCCCATTTTCTTAATTGTTTTGGGTTCGTTATTGTAGTTCTTTTCCTTCTGTTGTGTTTCTTGCCTAGAGAAGTTCCTTTAGCATTTGTTGTAAAGCTGGTTTGGTGGTGCTGAACTCTCTCAGCTTTTGCTTGTCTGTAAAGGTTTTAATTTCTCCATCAAATCTGAATGAGATCCTTGCTGGGTAGAGTAATCTTGGTTGCAGGTTTTTCTCCTTCATCACTTTAAGTATGTCCTGCCACTCCCTTCTGGCTTGTAGAGTTTCTGCTGAGAGATCAGCTGTTATCCTGATGGGGATTCCCTTGTGTGTTATTTGTTGTTTTTGCCTTGCTGCTTTTAATATGATTTCTTTGTGTTTAATTTTTGACAGTTTGATTAATATGTGTCTTGGTGTATTTCTCCTTGGATTTATTCTGTATGGGACTCTCTGTGCCTCCTGGACTTGATTAACTATTTCCTTTCCCATATTGGGGAAGTTTTCAACTATAATCTCTTCAAATATTTTCTCAGTCCCTTTCTTTTTCTCTTCTTCTTCTGGAACCCCTATAATTCGAATGTTGGTGCGTTTAATGTTGTCCCAGAGGTCTCTGAGACTGTCCTCTGTTCTTTTCATTCTTTTTTCTTTATTTTGCTCTGCATCAGTTATTTCCACTATTTTATCTTCCACCTCACTTATCCGTTCTTCTGCCTCAGTTATTCTGCTATTGATCCCATCTAGAGTATTTTTTATTTCATGTATTGTGTTTTTAATCGATGCTTGATTCGTCTTTAGTTCTTCTAGGTCCTTGTTAACTGTTTCTTGCATTTTGTCTATTCTATTTCCAAGATTTTGGATCTGGGAAATAGAATCTTGGATCATCTTTACCATCATTATTCTGAATTCTTTTTCAGGTAGACTGCCTATTTCCTCTTCATTTGTTAGGTCTGGTGGGTTTTTATCTTGCTCCTTCTCCTGCTGTGTGTTTTTCTGTCTTCTCATTTTGCTTATGTTACTGTGTTTGGGGTCTCCTTTTTGCAGGCTGCAGGTCCGTAGTTCCCCTTGTTTTTGGTGTCTGTCCCCAGTGGCTAAGGTTGGTTTAGTGGGTTGTGTAGGCTTCCTGGTGGAGGGGACTAGTGCCTGTGTTCTGGTGGGTGAGGCTGGATCTTGTCTTTCTGGTGGGCAGGTCCACGTCTTGTGTTATGTTTTGGGGTGTCTGTGGACTTTTTATGATTTTAGGCCACCTCTCTGCTAATGGGTGGCGTTGTGTTCCTGTCTTGCTAGTTGTTTGGCATAGGGTGTCCAGCACTGTAGCTTGCTGGTCGTTGAGTGAAGCTGGGTGCTGGTGTTGAGATGGAGATCTCTGGAAGATTTTCGCCGTTTGATATTATGTGGAGCTGGGAGGTCTCTTGTGGACCAGTGTCCTGAAGTTGGCTCTCCCACCTCAGAGGCACAGCACTGACTCCTGGCTCCTCAATTTGGGATGATGTGTTGTGTATTCCTGTATTCCATAGATGCAGGGTACATGAAGTTGATTGTGGAGCTTTAATCCGCTGCTTCTGAGGCTGCTGGGAGAGGTTTCCCTTTCTCTTCTTTGTTCTCACAGCTCCTGGGTCTCAGCTTTGGATTTGGCCCCGCCTCTGCGTGTATGTCGCCGGAGGGCGTCTGTTCTTCGCTCAGACAGGACAGGGTTAAAGGAGCAGCCTCTTCGGGGACTCTGGCTCACTCAGGCCGGGCGGGAGGGAGGGGCACGGAGTGCGGGGCGAGCCTGCAGCGGCAGAGGTCGGCGTGACGTTGCACCAGCCCGAGGCGCACCGTGCGTTCTCCCAGGGAAGCTGCCCCTGGATCCCGGGACCCCGGCAGTGGCGGGCTGCACAGGCTCCTGGAAGGGCGGTGTAGACAGTGACCTGCTCTCGCACACAGGCTTCTTGGCGGCGGCAGCAGCAGCCCCAGCGTCCTACACCCGTCACTGGGCTCCGCACTTTCAGTCGTGACTCGCGCCCGTCTCTGGAGCCCCTTTAAGCAACGCCCTTAATCCCCTCTCCTCGCGCACCAGGAAACCAAGAGGGAAGAAAAAGTCTGTTGCCTCTTCGGCAGCTCCAGAGTTTTCCTGGACTCCCTGCCGGCTAGCTGTGGCTCATTAGCCCCCTTCCGGCTGAGTTCTCGCCGCCAGCCCAGTCCTCTCCCTGCGCTCTGACCGAAGCCCGAGCCTCAGCTTCCAGCGCCGCCGGGGTGAGCAGACAAGCCTCTCGGGCTGGTGAGTGCCGCTCGGTACCGATCCTCTGTGCGGGAATCTCTCTGCTTTGCCCTACCCAGGTATGTGGGGGAGTTTCTTGCCTTTTGGGAGGTCTGGGGTCTTCTGCCAGCATTCAGTAGGTGTTCTGTAGGAGTTGTTCCACGTGTAGCTGTATTTCTGGTGTATCCGTGGGGAGGACGGTGATCTTCGCGTCTTACTCTTCCGCCATCTTACCCGGAAGTCTGTCTCCATAGTTTTGCCTTTTGCAGAATGTCATAGAGTTGGAACCATGCAAGATGTAGCCTTTTCAGATTGGCTTCTTTCACTTAACAGTATGCAGTTAGATTTCCTCCATGTCTTTTCATGGCTTGATGGCTCATTTCTTTTTAACACTGAATAATAATCCATTGTCTGGATGGACCACAGTTTATTTATCCATTACCTACTGAAGGACATCTTGGTTGCTTCTAACTTCAGGAAATTATGAATAAAATTGCTATAAGGGCTTCCCTGGTGGTGCAATGGTTGAGAGTCCGCCTGCCGATGCAAGGGACACGGGTTCATGCCCCGGTCCAGGAAGATCCCACATGCCGCAGAGCGGCTAGGCCCGTGAGCCACGGCCGCTGAGCCTGCGCGTCCAGAGCCCGTGCTCTGCAACGGGAGAGGCCACAACAGTGAGAGGCTCGCGTACCGCAAAAAAAAAAAAAAAAAAAAAGGAAAAAATTGCTATAAATATTTGTGTGCAGATTTTTGTGTAGACGTAAGTGCTCAAATCCCTTGGGTCAAACAGTTTTAGAGCTGTCCCCTTCCTTTCTGAAGTCAGTTTTGACCTGTTCTCATTTATTTAAGGTACACCAGGTACTTCCAAAGCATTCCATTTTTGCCTGTTAGTCAAGTTTCTTCATGTTTCCTGCCAGCAGAGAACTCTAATACAACAGGCCCTATAGCTGGGCCAGAGCCAACCAGCGTGATTTACAGAGAGTTCTGTAAAACAGCTAATTCAAGTTGTGCAATTCCAAGCTCAGAGCTTTGCTTGGACAACACTGCATCAGCCTGGGAGTGAGAGAAAGTCAGTTCTTATCTGCTCTTATTATAGCAACTCTGTGCATTCTTTTGGCACCTGGTGCAATTCTCCTGTTGTATGATTGTTCATCAGTGACTTACAACTGGCCTTGGTAACTTGCTCCCTGACACATACCGATACTACATGCCTATGTGAAGAACTAATGGCCTCAGACTTGGTATATATTTTACATCATCTATGGATTTGAAGGGAGAAAGTTGCTCTTCCTTAAGATGCAATGTGTTATTTGCTTATTCACACGTTGTCAGTATGCATAACTGTGTAATTTTGGGTGGTGATTTTGGGGTCTAGAAGCTTGAACCTTTGTTCTAGTAAATACTGATTATTCTACCTGCTGTCCCTGCCGACTCTGCTGACTTCTGTATCCTTTAAATGATAAGCCCTGATTGTTCTCTCCAAGTGCTTTCCATACCTGAGTTTTAGTCGGTCTGAGTCAATTGGTAATGTATCAATCCTATGGTTGAGAGTTCATATACTTGATATTTGTATATTGCTCTAATTCATCTTTTCATAATTTTATGTTAATAATATTTCCTACTTTTGAACATAGTGGTCTGCTTATTGGAAAGAAATAATCCAAATATTTAAATGTGAAAAAGATGCTCTTCCCATGTTTGTTGTCATTGTTGATTTGTTTGTTTAGTTTTGTTTTTCAGTAGAGTTGGTTTCCTAGAAGACTGGATTCTAAATATAGCTTTTTCCATGGTCCTGTGACCTTTAATGTTCAAGCTCAGATAGTTATCATTTAAATAGATACCAAAAAAATCTGTTGTGTTAACTTGCTGGGTTGTTGTGGAAATTGAATGATACATGGAAGCAGACTTAGACTAGCATAGTACAAATCTTTTCATTGTATGGATATAAAATTGAGGCCCAGATAGTGTGATTAAATTACCAGGATTGTGTAGCTAATTAAAAGCCTTGTAAAGGATATAACATATTTTCTAAATGTAATGAGCAAAACAAGCAAACAAATCTCCCTAAAAACTGGAATGTGATATAAAAAGGAAGAAAATATTCTTCTCCTTATTTCCAGGAACTGTTTGTTCTCAATATGATGTATAGGATGATTGAAGACTAAAAGTAAAATGTAAGCTATGATTCATTTGAGGTAAGATACCAAAACTGTGAATTTACTCTGACAGAACTGCACAAACTGGAAGAAAACCTTTCAGAACACTGTTTATATCTGCCATCACTCATTTTTTTCTTCTCTATAAAATAATAGCATCTTTGAAGTCAAAACATGATAAAGAAAAGGGATTTCTGGGTAAACTGGGGAGTTTTTACATTTGTTTTTATCTTCATTTCCTCCTGGGAGGGAAAATATGAAATAGATAAATTGTCTAATGTGTTTGACCTTATTAAGAGGTGTTTTGCATTTATATTGAAGAGTTTGAAGAGAATTAGAGATCGATGCTTAGAAAAGTAAGGACATTTGTTCATATTTTAGTTCTTCCCTTCAGCAGATATTGATCAAGCTTCTGTCCAGGGCCCTGTTCTCAATGCTGGAGATGCAGCATTGAGAAAAAGGTGGGGATGAGGGCAAGGATGTGGCTGGTGTTTTGAAGAACAGCAAGGAAGCCAGAGGCTGGGAGAGAAGGACCAAAGGGGAAGTGGGTAGGGATGAGGTGGAAAGGAGGTCGGGAGGGTAACAGATGGGCAGGTGGGACTCAGCATTCAGTCATTGAAGGGCCTGGCTTTTATGCTGATGGAGAAGGAAAGCATTTTCATGGCTTTGAGCAGAGACTTATATGCCAACAAGATCACACTGGTGCTGTTCTGAGAATGGAATCTAGGGGACAAGGACAGATGCAGTGTGAGAGGTAAGGAGGATTATTTGTGAAGTGTAGGCAGGACTGTGTGTGTCTTGGGTACAGGTGGGAGCACGGAGCGTGGTGAGATGAGACTGGCTCTGGGCACATCCTGATGGCACACCTGGTAGGTCTTTCACTTGGCTTGGATATTGGATAAAGAATGAGTTAGAGGAGAATTCAAGGGTTTTGGCCTGAGCAACAGGAAGGATGGAGTTCCCGTTTATGAATATGGAAAATTTTGTTCAAGGAGGCATTTTGGGGCCTGAGCTGGGGCCATGGAGGTGGTGTAAAATCAGGAGTTTTGTTTTGGGCATGGTCATGCTAAGTGTTTATTGGACAGACGTCCAAGTAGAGATATAGACAGTCTGATATACAAATTAGGGGTCTAGGAGAGGTGTCCAGGCTAAATGCAACATGGTGTTGTTGGCATGTACATAACACTTAAAGCCACACATCCTGTTGCTTTAGGAGGGAGTAAGTGTAGGCAGACAATAGGCCCAGGGACTGAGTTCCACATTGCCCAGACATTTAGCAGGTGGAGAGACAAGAAGTAACCAGTAAACGAAATGAAAGCAGCAGCCAGTGAGGTCCAGGAAAAATGAGGCTTGTGTGGTGTTTGAAACCAAATGAAGTGGTTTCCATAAGGGCAAGTGACCAACTGCTAAGTGCAGTTGTAAAAGGAAGATAAGAAATGTCTACAGGATTTCATCACCTTGGGGGGAAGGCTCATCTGAGTAGGCTCAAGAGCAAGTGGGAAGACAGTAAGTATATATATATATATATATATATATATATATATATATATATATATATACTTCTTTTGAGGAGATTTTCCGAAGAGAGGAGCAGAGAAGTGGAATGATGACAGTGAAGTGAGATCAGGAGGGGTTTGTATACTTGCTTATTTATTTTTCACATGCTTATATACTGATGGGAATGATCTAGTAAGAAGAAAAGGAGGAAAAAGGCTGATTTTTTAAAAAAAGTTTCTGCTCCTAATAAGTTCCGTAATTAGTTTTCTACAAGTTAATTTTAACTTTATAGGACTGTGAAGTTTTGACAAAGTTACGTGTCCACAGACAGTGGGGGTGACCCTGAGGTAGGTGTTTGCGAACTGCTCCAGCTTGATATTAAAGGTTCATGCAATCATTTCACACCATATCTCAAATCTGGGAATAATTTTTCTGAACAGCAATATTTTGGGGATGATTTAGTGCACACTTTTAAGAGTTGGCCTTCTAAGAGCACAGAGAGTCCAATGGTCAGGAGAAGAAGAACCGACCGGGGTGGACTTGATGCTGGTCTGGGCGAATTTATTAACTTCTCATGCAAAGGAAGACAGGCCATCAGCAGGGCAATGGAAGTAGGAAAAATAGTAGTTACTCAATGATGACAAACAAGTATGTAGCACAATATTTGGCTCAGTTGTAAGCAACGCCTATAGTGGTAAAATATAAGCAATGCATGTTGATTTAAAGAAAAATAGATATTTAACAATATCAAAAGAATGACAAAAAGAAGGATGCTACCGAGTGGGGCTTTGCAGGAGTGAAATTCTAATATTTCATAATAGGAAGTCGAGGCTAATATCTACAATTGATGAGCCAAGTAATAGTAGTATGAAAATATGGTTTAGAAATAGGGAAACGCCAGAAAAAACAGAATTGGGATTGGCATGGGGGAGGGGCTGATTTTCATAATGAGGCTTATCATAGGATGTGGACTTTTAAATTTGACATTAAAATAGGAAAATGGCTGTAGAGAATGATGGATAAAGCTCTACATGTGGGGTTTCTTTCATGTAACACTCTTGCCCCATTTTATTAGCCTACAGAGGTATCGTATTAAGAAATTGTCAATATACCCACATTCTCAGTAAAGGATGCTAAGTATTATTCCTTAAATTGCAAATAATTAGTTACATTTAAAATTTTATCATTAAACATCTACCAAATTATTTAAATTAAGTCGACTATTATTAGAGAGGGCTTTCTGGAATAGAAGGCGCAAGTATATTCTGTGTTTTGTTTTTGTTTTACAAAACAAAGACTGCTTATAATCATGTCTGGTGCACTGATGGATTCTGCTTGCTTACTTTTTTTTTTTTTTCGGTACGCGGGCCTCTCACTGTTGCGGCCTCTCCCGTCGTGGAGCACAGGCTCCGGACGCGCAGGCTCAGCGGCCATGGCTCACGGGCCCAGCCGCTCCGCGGCATGCGGGATCCTCCTGGACCGGGGCACGAACCTGTGTCCCCTGCATCGGCAGGCAGACTCCCGACCACTGCACCACCAGGGAAGCCCTGTTTGCTTATGATTCTTTTCCAAAAATATTCATAAGCGAAATCAATGTGAGATTTTTTCAGTACAATTTTTGTGAAGTTTTCAGATCAATGTTTCACCTGATTTATGAAAATGATTTAGGAATTTTCTTTCTTTTCCCATGATCTGGCATAGATCCACATTCGGGAAGCTAAGTACTTCCATGAATACAATGTAACTGTGGCTTTAAGGGGACTGGGACTCAAATCATTGGGCTGATCAATGTCAGCTCCCTTTTCCTTTGTCCTCAGGCTTAAAAGCAGAAGATCCCAAAGCTGCAGTGTCCCACTTATAGGATCCCACATGGCTGCAGGTTAGAGATGAGTCTTAGCACTTGAGCAGACTCCCCCTCCTGGGTGGCTGGTGGCCCTCAACTCTCGGTAGATGACAACAGGCAACATGAGGATGTCAAACCCACTTGTAGGAACTGCCTCCAGTGATGGGATTTGGGATTTGCTCTTTCAGTTGGTTGGTCACATTACCAGACTCTTTACTCATATGAATAATTAACTTTCATGAAATTGCTTCTATTAAAATATAAAAATATTTGCCTCTCAGACTTCCGGGTAAGATGGCGGAAGAGTAAGACGCGGAGATCACCTTCCTCCCCACAGATACACCAGAAATACAGCTACACGTGGAACAACTCCTACAGAACACCTACTGAACGCTGGCAGAAGACCCCAGACCTCCCAAAAGGCAAGAAACTCCCCACATACCTGGGTAGGGCAAAGCAGAGAGATTCCCGCACAGGGGAGCGGTGCCGAGCGGCACTCACCAGCCCGAGAGGCTTGTCTGCTCCCCCGCCGGGGCGGGCGGCGCTGGAAGCTGAGGCTCGGGCTTCGGTCAGAGCGCAGGGAGAGGACTGGGGCTGGCGGCGAGAACTCAGCCTGAAGGGGGCTAATGTGCCACAGCTAGCCGGGAGGGAGTCCGGGAAAACTCTGGAGCTGCCGAAGAGGCAGGAGACTTTTTCTTCCCTCTTGGTTTCCTGGTGCGCGAGGAGAGGGGATTAAGAGCACCGCGTAAAGCAGCTCCAGAGACGGGCGCGAGTCGCGGCTGAAAGCGCGGAGCCCAGAGGCGGGCGTGGGACGCTGGGGCTGCTGCTGCCGCCGCCAAGAAGCCTGTGTGCGAGCGCAGGTCACTGTCCACACTGCCCTTCCGGGAGCCTGTGCAGCCTGCCACTGCCGGGGTCCCGGGATCCAGGGGCGGCTTCCCTGGGAGAACGCACGGCGCGCCTCGGGCTGCTGCAACATCACGCCGAACTCTGCCGCTGCAGGCTCGCCCCGCACTCCGTGCCCCTCCCTCCTGCCCGGCCTGAGTGAGCCAGAGTCCCCGAAGAGGCTGCTCCTTTAACCCTGTCCTGTCTGAGCGAAGAACAGACGCCCTCCGGCGACCTACACGCAGAGGCGGGGCCAAATCCAAAGCTGAGACCCAGGAGCTGTGAGAACAAAGAAGAGAAAGGGAAACCTCTCCCAGCAGCCTCAGAAGCAGCGGATTAAAGCTCCACAATCAACTTCATGTACCCTGCATCTGTGGAATACATGAATAGACAACAAATCATCCCAAATTGAGGAGCCAGGAGTCAGTGCTGTGCCTCTGAGGTGGGAGAGCCAACTTCAGGACACTGGTCCACAAGAGACCTCCCAGCTCCACATAATATCAAACGGCGAAAATCTTCCAGAGATCTCCATCTCAACACCAGCACCCAGCTTCACTCAACGACCAGCAAGCTACAGTGCTGGACACCCTATGCCAAACAACTAGCAAGACAGGAACACAACGCCACCCATTAGCTGAGAGGCTGCCTCAAATCATAAAAAGTCCGCAAACACCCCAAAACACACCACCAGACGTGGACCTGCCCACCAGAAAGACAAGATCCAGCCTCATCCACCAGAACACAGGCAGTAGTCCCCTCCACCAAGAAGCCTACACAACCCACTAAACCAACCTTAGCCACTGGGGACAGACACCAAAAACAACGGGAACTACGAACGTGCAGCCTGCAAAAAGGAGACCCCAAACACAGTAACATAAGCAAAATGAGAAGACAGAAAAACACACAGCAGGAGAAGGAGCAAGATAAAAACCCACCAGACCTAACAAATGAAGAGGTAATAGGCAGTCTATCTGAAAAAGAATTCAGAATAATGATGGTAAAGATGATCCAAAATCTTGGAAATAGAATAGACAAAATGCAAGAAACAGTTAACAAGGACCTAGAAGAACTAAAGACGAATCAAGCATCGATTAAAAACACAATAAATGAAATAAAAAATACTCTAGATGGAATCAATAGCAGAATAACTGAGGCAGAAGAACGGATAAGTGAGGTGGAAGATAAAATAGTGGAAATAACTGCTGCAGAGCAAAATAAAGAAAAAAGAATGAAAAGAACAGAGGACAGTCTCAGAGACCTCTGGGACAACATTAAACGCACCAACATTTGAATTATAGGGGTTCCAGAAGAAGAAGAGAAAAAGAAAGGGACTGAGAAAATATTTGAAGAGATTATAGTTGAAAACTTCCCCAATATGGGAAAGGAAATAGTTAATCAAGTCCAGGAGGCACAGAGAGTCCCATACAGAATAAATCCAAGGAGAAATACACCAAGACACATATTAATCAAACTGTCAAAAATTAAACACAAAGAAATCATATTAAAAGCAGCAAGGCAAAAACAACAAATAACACACAAGGGAATCCCCATCAGGATAACAGCTGATCTCTCAGCAGAAACTCTACAAGCCAGAAGGGAGTGGCAGGACATACTTAAAGTGATGAAGGAGAAAAACCTGCAACCAAGATTACTCTACCCAGCAAGGATCTCATTCAGATTTGATGGAGAAATTAAAACCTTTACAGACAAGCAAAAGCTGAGAGAGTTCAGCACCACCAAACCAGCTTTACAACAAATGCTAAAGGAACTTCTCTAGGCAAGAAACACAACAGAAGGAAAAGAACTACAATAACGAACCCAAAACAATTAAGAAAATGGGAATAGGAACATACATATCAATAATTACCTTAAATGTAAATGGACTAAATGCTCCCACCAAAAGACACAGACTGGCTGAATGGATACAAAAACAAGACCCATATATATGCTGTCTACAAGAGACCCACTTCAGACCTAGAGACACATACAGACTGAAAGTAAGGGGATGGAAAAAGATATTCCATGCAAATGGAAACCAAAAGAAAGCTGAGTAGCAATTCTCATATCAGACAAAATAGACTTTAAAATAAAGACTACTAGAAGAGACAAAGAAGGACACTACATAATGATCAAGGGATCAATCCAAGAAGAAGATATAACAATTGTAAATATTTATGCACCCAACATAGGAGCACCTCAGTACATAAGGGAAATATTAACAGCCATAAAAGGAGAAATCGACAGTAACACAATCATAGTAGGGGACTTTAACACCCCACTTTCACCAATGGACAGGTCATCCAAAATGAAAATAAATAAGGAAACACAAGCTTTAAATGATACATTAAACAAGATGGACTTAATTGATATTTATAGGACATTCCATCCAAAAACAACAGAATACACATTTTTCTCAAGTGCTCATGGAACATTCTCCAGGATAGATCATATCTTGGGTCACAAATCAAGCCTTGGTAAATTTAAGAAAATTGAAATTGTATCAAGTATCTTTTCCGACCACAATGCTATGAGACTAGATATCAATTACAGGAAAAGAGCTGTAAAACATACAAACACATGGAGGCTAAACAATACACTACTTAATAACGAAGTGATCACTGAAGAAATCAAAGAGGAAATTAAAAAATACCTAGAAACAAATGACAATGGAGACACGACGACCCAAAACCTATGGGATGCAGCAAAAGCAGTTCTAAGAGGGAAGTTTATGGCAATACAATCCCACCTTAAGAAACAGGAAATATCTCGAATAAACAACCTAACCTTGCACCTAAAGCAATTAGAGAAAGAAGAACAAAAACATCCCAAAGTTAGCAGAAGGAAAGAAATCATAAAAATCAGATCAGAAATCAATGAAAAAGAAATGAAGGAAATGATAGCAAATATCAATAAAACTAAAAGCTGGTTCTTTGAGAAGATAAACAAAATTGATAAACCATTAGCCAGACTCATCAAGAAAAAAAGGGAGAAGACTCAAATCAATAGAATTAGAAATGAAAAAGGAGAAGTAACAACTGACACTGCAGAAATACAAAAGATCATGAGAGATTACTATAAGCAACTCTATGCCAATAAAATGGACAACCTGGAAGAAATGGACAAATTCTTAGAAATGCACAACCTGCCAAGACTGAATCAGGAAGAAATAGAAAATATGAACAGACCAATCACAAGCACTGAAATTGAAACTGTGATAAAAAATCTTCCAACAAACAAAAGCCCAGGACCAGATGGCTTCACAGGCGAATTCTATCAAGCATTTAGAGAAGAGCTAACACCTATCCTTCTCAAACTCTTCCAAAATATAGCAGAGGGAGGAACACTCCCAAACTCATTCTACGAGGCCACCATCACCTTGATACCAAAACCAGACAAGGATGTCACAAAGAAAGAAAACTACAGGCCAATATCACTGATGAACATAGATGCAAAAATCCTCAACAAAATACTAGCAAACAGAATCCAACAGCACATTAAAAGGATCATACACCATGATCAAGTGGGGTTTATTCCAGGAATGCAAGGATTCTTCAATATACGCAAATCAATCAACGTGATACACCATATTAACAAACTGAAGGAGAAAAACCATATGATCATCTCAATAGATGCAGAGAAAGCTTTTGACAAAATTCAACACCCATTTATGATAAAAACCCTGCAGAAAGTAGGCATAGAGGGAACTTTCCTCAACATAATAAAGGCCATATATGACAAACCCACAGCCAGCATCGTCCTCAATGGTGAAAAACTGAAACCATTTCCACTAAGATCAGGAACAAGACAAGGTTGCCCACTCTCACCACTCTTATTCAACATAGTTTTGGAAGTTTTAGCCACAGCAATCAGAGAAGAAAAGGAAATAAAAGGAATCCAAATGGGAAAAGAAGAAGTAAAGCTGTCACTGTTTGCAGATGACATGATACTATACATAGAGAATCCTAAAGATGCTACCAGAAAACTACTAGAGCTAATCAATGAATTTGGTAAAGTAGCAGGATACAAAATTAATGCACAGAAATCTCTGGCATTCCTATATACTAATGATGAAAAATCTGAAAGTGAAATCAAGGAAACACTCCCATTTACCACTGCAACAAAAAGAATAAAATATCTAGGAATAAACCTACCTAAGGAGACAAAAGACCTGTATGCAGAAAATTATAAGACACTGATGAAAGAAATTAAAGATGATACAAATAGATGGAGAGATGTACCATGTTCTTGGATTGGAAGAATCAACATTGTGAAAATGACTCTACTACCCAAAGCAATCTACAGATTCAATGCAATCCCTATCAAACTACCAATGGCATTTTTCACAGAACTAGAACAAAAAATTTCACAATTTGTATGGAAACACAAAAGACCCCGAATAGCCAAAGCAATCTTGAGAACGAAAAACGGAGCTGGAGGAATCAGGCTCCCTGACTTCAGACTATACTACAAAGCTACAGTAATCAAGACAGTATGGTACTGGCACAAAAACAGAAAGATAGATCAATGGAACAGGATAGAAAGCCCAGAGATAAACCCACGGACATATGGTCACCTTATCTTTGATAAAGGAGGAAGGAATGTACAGTGGAGAAAGGACAGTCTCTTCAATAAGTGGTGCTGGGAAAACTGGACAGGGACATGTAAAAGTATGAGATTAGATCACTCCCTAACACCATACACAAAAATTAGCTCAAAATGGATTAAAGACCTAAATGTAAGGCCAGACACTATCAAACTCCTAGAGGAAAACATAGGCAGAACACTCTATGACAGAAATCACAGCAAGATCCTTTTTGACCCACCTCCTAGAGAAATGGAAATAAAGACAAAAATAAACACATGGGACCTAATGAAACTTCAAAGCTTTTGCACAGCAAAGGAAACCATAAACAAGACGAAAAGACAACCCTCAGAATGGGAGAAAATATTTGCAAATGAAGCAACTGACAAAGAATTAATCTCCAAAATTTATAAGCAGCTCATGCAGCTCAATAGCAAAAAAACAAACAACCCAATCCAAAAATGGCTAGAAGACCTAAATAGACATTTCTCCACAGAAGATATACAGACAGCCAACAAACACATGAAAGGATGCTCAACATCTTTACTCATTAGAGAAATGCAAATCAAAACTACAATGAGATATCATCTCACACCAGTCAGAATGGCCATCATCAAAAAATCTAGAAACAATAAATGCTGGAGAGGGTGTGGAAAAAAGGGAACACTCTTGCACTGCTGGTGGGAATGTGAATTGGCACAGCCACTATGGAGAACGGTATGGAGTTTCCTTAAAAAACTACAAATAGAACTACCATATGACCCAGCAATCCCACTACTGGGCATATACCCTGAGAAAACCATAATTCAAAAAGAGACATGTACCAAAATGTTCATAGCAGCCCTATTTACAATAGCCCGGAGATGGAAACAACCTAAGTGTCCATCATCAGATGAATGGATAAAGAAGATGTGGCACATATATACAATGGAATATTACTCAGCCATAAAAAGAAATGAAATTGAGCTATTTGTAATGAGGTGGATGGACCTAGAGTCTGTCATACAGAGTGAAGTAAGTCAGAAAGAGAAAGACAAATACTGTATGCTGACACATATATATGGAATTTAAGAAAAAAATGTCATCAAGAACATAGGGCTAAGACAGGAATAAAGACACAGACCTACTAGAGCATGGACTTGAGGATATGGGGAGGGGGAAGGGTAAGCTGTGACAAAGTGAAAGAGCGGCATGGACATATATACACTACCAAACGTAAGGTAGATAGCTAGTGGGAAGCAGCCGCATAGCACAGGGAGATCAGCTCGGTTCTTTGTGACCGCCTGGAGGGGTGGGATAGGGAGGGTGGGAGGGAGACGCAAAAGGGAGGGGATATGGGAACATATGTATATGTATAACTGATTAAATTTGTAAAAAAAAAAAAAAATTTGCCTCTCCCCCAAACATTAAAATTTAAAACAATTTCTGTTCTTTCCTAAACTTCATTCATCATTTAGGTCAAGGCATGTTTGGGATGGATTGGGAGGTGAAAGGAGGAAGGAAAATAACAGGTTTAACAATAAACCACAACTGTAACATTGCATGAAGTATATTATCTGTGACTACTCTTTTTTTGGGTTGACACAATTTTACAAAACACATTCTTTTTTTAAAAAAATTAATTTATTTTATTTTATTTATTTTTGGCTGCATTGGGTCTTCATTGCTGCATGCAGGCTTTCTCTAGTTGCGGCGAGCGGGGGCTACTCTTGTTGCGGTGTTCAGGCTTCTCATTGTGGTGGCTTCTCTTGTTGCGGAGCACAGGCTCTAGGCACGTGAACTTCAGTAGTTGTGGCACGTGGGCTCAGTAGTTGTGACTCTCGGGCTCTAGAGCGCAGGCTTAGTAGTTGTGGCGCAAAGGTTTATTTGCTCCGCGTCATGTGGGATCTCCCCGGACCAGGGCTCGAACCTGTGTCCCCTGCATTGGCAGGTGGATTCTTAACCACTGTGCCACCAGGGAAGCCCCAAAACACATTATTAATGTCTAGGTTTATTGGACGTTCCCTGATACCTACAGGGTCACTATGGGGCAAGTGAAATCTTAAATTTTATTTACATACAAACTATCGTTTTTCTACATATTTTAAATTGCAGTTTTCTTAACATTAGAAATTTCTTTACTGAGCCTCTATCTGCAGTCACTGGAAAGTAAAATGTGTGTGTGGGTTTTTAAATAATGAAAATGAAGTGGACTTTCACTTTTCTGCTTATTTACATTTTCACAATGAAGGTTAAACACTGTAACAAATTATATGCAAACGTTTGCCAGAGACAGTTACCTTAGGTCATTTATAATTAGGATACGTTTGAAATCTCCAGAAAACATATTCTCTATGACTTAAGGCTAGTTTTTTTTTTAACCACAGGCTTAGGAAATTCTAAAGAAGACATGAATAAGAATTTAAAATTTAGCTTATCAGATATGTTAAGAATTTGTTTGCTCATCTAATAGAGCCCTTGAATTGTAAGGGTCTATCCTTGTATTGCTTTGCACATGAAATGGTGTTAAAACCACTTGATATCACGGCTTTCAAAATGCCTTAACCAGGCATTTGGCATTAAAGTGGAACTGTCCATAAACTCAAAACTACTGAAGAAAAGGAAACTGTCTGTTTCTGTCCACTTGAGTGTAAACCTGCCTGAAGTCACAGTATCTGGGAAACACAAATGCAGAGTGAGATGGGCCACACTTCACATCGGCACCCTGATGGGAGTAAGGGCAGCAGCTCTCACTGCACAGCTGGAGCGCCTGTTGCTAAAGAGAATACAAAGAAATTATTTTCTAACATTACGGAGGCACATATTTTTTCTTCTTTAAATTTAAACACTTCCTGTGCACCGAAGAGAGAACTAGCTAGTGTGCTAGCTGGCTTACGACAGTTAAATGTTGAGAAGATAAGGTTTCTAGACAACTGAGCCTCATGTCTGAGAGAAAGAGTAGATGTGGAAATTATGTGACTGAGCAAAGATGAAAGAAAAAAGAAAAAATACTGTATAATTTAGAGTCTGTTAAAGGCTGTTAAATGCCCCGTAACCCATAACTTCTTCATCTTTCCTTACAGTAATGAAACATTTTTAAAAGCTATTTAATATGTCATTTAATATGTATATATATACACACATATATATTCAATTCATTAAATATTGTAAGACAGAAAAGATTAGCAAGTTAAAAATTTGCAAAAATTACCAAAATATGTTTTGGTAATTCTTAGTTGATCAATTAATCACATTAACCTAACACTGAAGGACTGAGGTGCAGCACTCTGATTCAGACCATAAGCCCAGGCCTCCTTCTTACCCAGACATCAGGGCACGTCACGTGATACGTGACCGAGGTAGTTTTAGGGCCCTTCCCAGAGAGAAGCATCAGTCCCTCCCTGGAAATGCCACAGTAATCTGTCTCTGATTTTCTTATGCCTGAGATTGCGACCTATACATTTTGGTTGTTTTGACTTAAGGCTGTTAGTTATTAGACTCAAACTTATTTGTAAACATCATCTCCTTTCTTCTCTGTCATAGCTTCTGTGACAGAGGACTTCTATGCATGTTCTGAGTATCCATTCTGTGCCAGTTGTGCTATTAAGTGTTTTTTTTTTAAATTTTTCTTTGTTTTTTAAGCATTGATTGCCTACTCTAACCTAAGTCTAAATTACCTTGCGAGATGAAGAAGCTGAAGCTTGGAAGTCGCGTGTGTATAAGGCACACGGTTATTATAGCATCGCGTTGAGGACTGGGTGTGTCTTACTTTCAAGCCCAGGTCTGACCATCCACCAGGGCCTCAGTGAGCTCAGCAGACAGCGTATCTAATACTGTTCCCCGTGAGTGACTATGGGCCATCCAGGCACCTTCCTGTCCTCTTTCTCCCCAGAGCTGCCTCCTTTGTTTTAAATAACAGCACCGTGGCATTTCTTTCTCTCTTTACTCATTTTCTCTCCCATCTCTCTTCTCTGCATTTCTTCAGTTTCCCCTAAGGCTGGAAAGATCCAGAGAATGGAAAGAGGATGATTAAATCCCGGCTGCTGTCTCCATGATCAGATCTGACAAGTCCCATGGTTGTTTTGTTGGCAATCGGGCCCCTTTTTTGATGGATGTTTCTCTCCACTACTAGACCATAGCTCTCTGAGGTCCATAGCTCTGCTTTGTTCTAATATTTTATCTATTGATCCCTGAAACTGTGCCAAGATCATGGGCTTGCTTATGTAATAAACGAATACACAGATTACCCCAAAATGAAAATTGCATGTAGAGTTGTGCCTATTTTCCAAATCTTTTCTATTTTATTTTTTCTAATTTTTTGAGTTTGCTTTTCCAAAACTATTTTAAATCATGAAGATGATTGCCGGCATCCCTGCCTTATTTCTCATTTCACTGGAGGTCCTTCCAATGATATACAATGAAACATAATACTGAATATTAGTTTGACATACATTTTAATGAAATTTCACTGATTTATTTTTCCTTTCTTAGGAATGGATGGTAAATATTATCAAAGACTTTTTGGCAACCCTGAAGTGGTATTACACTTTTTTCCCTCAACATATTAGTATTGCAACTAAATAATATAATTTCAAATATTAAATTAATAATTTATTCCTGGGAGGAACAGTATCTGGGGGGTATATTATTCTTTTAATATACTTCTGAGGTATGTTTTGTTTCAATACTCTCATGTTCATTTTGTCTGTTTTGTCTCTAGGTTTCTTTCATTTTAGACTGCTTCCTATCCTCAGTTTAGGAACCAGTTAATTTGGTTTCACAAGACAAATAATTTCACGGCATTTCTTTTTCTCTGTGTTATGGATGAGTTTCTAAAAATTAGGGAATTTTCCTTTTCTAAAAAGTTTGAAAAAAGGTGTTCACTAAACTCTCCATGATGATCACATGAGAATGACAACTTCTCGATTTCTCTCATCACGATAGATGTCGATTTAGACGTCTCAGTACAATTCTAGCAATCGCCCTTTCCTAGGAGGACCTAGGAAATCAGCCACCCCGTAAGAGTTTCAAACTCATTGCACAGATTTGCATGTGCATCTGAGTGTGATACCTTGTAGTTGTTAGTTTGCTCTGGTTCTATGTTTATTTCTTTTTGTCTTGGCTAATTTATAACTTCTGCTTCTCAACCTCTTTCATTGGCAGGAAAGTTCCCTTCTCTTCCCTTGCAGGACTGGGCCGGCTCCTGTAAGAGAGGATGCAAGACTTAGATGGGGCTTCCCTGGTAGCACAGT
This sequence comes from Mesoplodon densirostris, assembly GCF_025265405.1. Classification (NCBI taxonomy): domain Eukaryota; kingdom Metazoa; phylum Chordata; class Mammalia; order Artiodactyla; family Ziphiidae; genus Mesoplodon; species Mesoplodon densirostris. The sequence continues at coordinate 158,587,907 of NC_082664.1, read as the reverse complement.
GGTTAAGAATCCGCCTGCCAAAGCAGGGGACACGGGTTCGAGCCCTGGTCCAGGAAGATCCCACATGCTGCGGAGTAACTAAGCCTGTGTGCCACAACTACTGAGCCTGTGCTCTAGAGCCCACGAGCCACAACTACCAAGCCTGTGTGCCACAACTACTGAAGCCCGCGTGCCTAGAGCCCATGCTCTGTGACAAGAGAAGCCACCGCAATGAGAAGCCCATGCACTGCAATGAAGAGTAGCCCCCACTTGCCGCAACTAGAGAAAGCCTGCATATAGCAACAAAGACCCAACACAGCCAAAAATAAATAAAAATAAAATAAATAAATTTATAAAAAAAGAGAGGATACAAGACAAAGTTCACACTTATACCCCCTTTGCCCAACACACACTCATGAGCATGCACACACACACACAGACACACACACACAAACACATGTGAAATCCAAACCCGTCCCATCCAGCCCATTGATATAATTTGAGGGAACACAGGCAGGCCTTGGACACATAGCAGTCCCATATTTAGGTTCTTCAAAGCACGGTTCTTTTTTTTTTTTTTTTTGGATGAAATAAATATTTATTGAACACCCAGGATGTGATAGGGATTTTAAAAAGTATTATTACATCAAATCTTCAAAGTAACCTACCAGATGGGAGAGTCCCATTTTTAAGTGAGGAAAAAACTGACTTAAAGAATAGTGAAGAAATGTCACTTGCAAAATAAATGGTGAAGGTCTTAATTAAACCCAGATTTTCTGATGTCCAATACAGAGGTTATCCTATCACTTTACACTGTGACCCTCTTATGTGTTGATTTACTTTTTTTTCCTTGTACATTTTCTATTCCTTCTTTTTTTTCTTAACATCTTCATTACAGTATAACTGCTTTACAATGGTGTGTTAGTTTCTGCTTTATAACAAAGTGAATCAGTTATACATATACATGTCCCCATATCTCTTCCCTATTTCATCTCCTTCCCTCCCACCCTCCCTATCCCACCCCTCTAGGTGGTCACAAAGCACCGAGCTGATCTCCATGTGCTATGTGGCTGCTTCCCAGCAGCTATCCATTTTACGTTTGGTAGTGTATATATGTCCATGCCACTCTATCACTTTGTCCCAGCTCACCCTTCCTCCTCCCCATATCCTCAAGTCCATTCTCTAGTAGGTCTGCATCTTTAATCCCGTCTTGCCCCTAGGTTCTTCTAACCATTTTTTTTTCTTCTTTTAGATTCCATATATACGTGTTAGCATACAGTAATTGTTTTTCTCTTTCTGACTTACTTCACTCTGTATGACAGTCTCTAGGTCCATCCACCTCACTAAAAATAACTCAGTTTTGTTCCCTTTTATGGCTGGGTAATATTCCATTGTATATATGTGCCACATCTTCTTTATCCATTCATCTGTCGATGAACACTTAGGTTGCTTCCATGTCCTGGCTATTGTAAATAGAGCTGCAATGAACATTGTGGTCCATGACTCTTTTTGAATTATGGTTTTCTCAGGGTATATGCCCAGTAGTGGGATTGCTGGGTCATATGGTAGTTCTATTTTTAGTTTTTTAAGGAACCTCCATACTGTTCTCTATAGTGGTTGTATCAATTTACATTCCCACCAACAGTGCAAGAGGGTTCCCTTTTCTCCACACCTTATCCAGCATTTATTGTTTGTAGATTTTTTGATGATGGCCATTCTGACTGGTGTGAGATGATATCTCATTGTAGTCTTGATTTGCATTTCTCTAATGATTAATGACGTTGAGCATTCTTTTATGTGTTTGTTGGCAATCTGTATATCTTCTTGGGAGAAATGCCTATTTAAGTCTTCTGCGCATTTTGGGATTGGGTTGTTTGTTTTTTTGATATTGAGCTGCATGAGCTGCTTGTAAATTTTGGAGATTAATCCTTTGTCAGTTGCTTCATTTGCAAATATTTTCTCCCATTCTGAGGTTTGTCTTTTAGTCTTGTTTATGGTTTCCTTTGCTGTGCAAAAGCTTTTAAGTTTGATTAGGTCCCATTTGTTTATTTTTGTTTTTATTTCCATTTCTCTAGGAGGTGGGTCCAAAAGGATCTTGCTGTGATTTATGTCATAGAGTGTTCTGCCTATGTTTTCCTCTAAGAGGTTGATGGTGTCTGGCCTTACATTTAGGTCTTTAATCCATTTTGAGTTTATTTTTGTGTATGGTGTTAGGGAGTGCTCTAATTTCATACTTTTACATGTCCCTGTCCAGTTTTCCCAGCACCACTTATTGAAGAGGCTGTCTTTTCTCCACTGTATATTCTTGCCTCCTTTATCAAAGATAAGGTGACCATATGTGAGTGGGTTTATCTCTGGGCTTTCTATCCTGTTCCATTGATCTATATTTCTGTTTTTGTTCCAGTACCATACTGTCTTGCTTACTGTAGCTTTGTAGTATAGTCTGAAGTCAGGGAGCCTGATTCCTCCAACTCTGTTTTTCTTTCTCAAGATTGCTTTGGCTTTTAGGGGTCTTTTGTGTTTCCATACAAATTGTGAAATTTTTTGTTCTAGTTCTGTGAAAAATGCCAGTGGTAGTTTGATAGGGATTGCATTGAATCTGTAGATTGCTTTGGGTAGTAGAGTCATTTTCACAATGTTGATTCTTCCAATCCAAAAACATGGTATATCTCTCCATCTATTTCTATCATCTTTAATTTCTTTCATCAGTGTCTTATAATTTTCTGCATACAGGTCTTTTGTCTCCTTAGGTTTATTTCTAGATATTTTATTCTTTTTGTTGCAATGGTAAGTGGGAGTGTTTTCTTAATTTCACTTTCAGATCTTTTATCATTAGTGTCTAGGAATGCAAGAGATTTCTGTGCATTAATTTTGTATCCTGCTACTTTACCAGATTCATTGATTAGGTCTAGTAGTTTTCTGGTAGCATCTTTAGGATTCTCTATGTATAGTATCATGTCATCTGCAAACAGTGACAGCTTTACTTCTTCTTTTCCCATTTGGATTCCTTTTATTTCCTTTTCTTCTCTGATTGCTGTGGCTAAAACTTCCAAAACTATGTTGAATAATTGTGGTGAGAGCGGGCAACCTTGTCTTGTTCCTGATCTTAGTGGAAATGGTTTCAGTTTTTCACCATTGAGGACAATGTTGGCCGTGGGTTTGTCATATATGGCCTTTATTATGTTGAGGAAAGTTCCCTCTATGCCTACTTTCTGGAGAGTTTTTATCATAAATGGGTGTTGAATTTTTCGAAAGCTTTCTCTGCATCGATTGAGATGAACATATGGTTTTTTTTCTTCAATTTGTTAATATGGTGTACCACGTTGATTGATTTGCATATATTAAAGAATCCTTGCATTCCTGGGATAAATCCACTTCATCATAGTGTATGATCCTTTTAATGTGCTGTTGGATTCTGTTTGGCAAGCACAGTTCTTAAACGTTGATCCTGATTTTATTTAGTTGGTACCACATGGTGTGGCAAAGCCAAACTCCACTTTAGATATTTGTTCCCCTTTTGATTGTGATACTTTTGATTTATTTCTGAGAGGCGTAGGAAGAGACGTATATGAACATACACTTATTGCATCATCTTTCTCATCATTTCTCATTTCTCATTTCTCATTATGAAGCCACTGTAAGATTGTCCTCTGACAATGAGAAGCACCCCCAGGCTCAGAGCTGATGCTGAGCCCTCCCTGCATCCCACCCCTCATTTCCAGTAAATGAATCTCCTTAGGAAAACAAATATCCAGAAAGCTTCCTCTTTAAACAGACCTCAAAAATGTGCTGTTAGAAACAATGTGAAGCTTTGGGACAGGTCCCTAATCAGAGTCCAAAAATATGCAGTTGTCTTAGTGCTAAGGATGTCGTGCTGCCCAGTCTGAAGAATAATTTCATTGATCAGTAAGAATTAAAGCTAAAGTTCCAATTACCAAATGCCAGGCTTGATGCTAGGTGCACATTTGTGCATTTATCCATCTAGTAATCACAGGAACTTTATGCTTTATTGAAATTATCTACATTTTACAGATAAGAAAGCTGAGGCTCAGAGAGGTTACAAGCAGAAACATCAGAATCTCAACTAGAAAGTGAAGGAGTTGGCCTTCAGAGCCTTTCAGTACATCTGCTGGTTTCATCAAAACCGTATAGTACCAACATGGAAATTTTAAGAATTTGCTCCATTGGATAGGAATCTGTAAAAATCTTTAGCAGTCTCTCTTAGCTACCATGTCCCCAACCACACTCAGTACTCAGCTCTGTCCTCTGAGCCAGCCACGTCCTATAAGTGACCTGGAGCCAGTGTTAGTTCTCAAAACCACACACGTTTTCACTATCTCCTTCCATCCATCTTTTTCAAAGGCCTGTGTGGTGCTCCTGTTCCATAAATTATCATCATGCAGACCAAAGTCACATTCAGCAGAAGCTCGGCTTTGATTACAGATGTGCTGACTCAATCAAAACTCTCAAACTCAACTGCTTCTCTTTAAAAGAAAGTGTATTACGCTTCAAAGGAAGTGCAATTTCAGCCATCACTTCATCTAGTACGACATGAAGATGTAGTAATGTCCAGTTGGATAAAGAAAAGGGAATATTCTGTTTAATTTTCCAGGCAATGACCTGTGATCCTGCTTTACATTGAAGTTTCTAGGACGTATTTTCTTGTTTATCAGTACTTAAGAGTCACTATTTTCCCCCTGTGGTTACTAAAGCTTTGGGAAATCTTCCACCAAATGCAATTGTTAACATTGCGTGCTAAACAGTAATGGTGAAATAAAAATCAATTATGCAATCTCAAAATGAAAGTTATGCTACTTTTACAAGAGGAAGTTTTTTGTAGTAATGTTCCCCCACCAAGTGAGGTGGAAAGAGAGAGAGGAAGAAAGAGAGAAAGAACAAATAAAAACCTATCCTTCACTTTGCCAATTAGAAGGGCACAGTCTCAACTACTTCCAACAGTAAAGCCCATTGCCTAGAAAACTTTACTGTACAAATAAGAGGAGCTAAGAAAGTAATTGGCAGGTACATCTAAGCTTATTTAGAGTATTCTATTGTTATTTTTACTACTCTGTTACCACCACCATCCCTATGACTGGTGTTAAAATAACTGAACAAGACCATTGGACTGAGGTGGATCTAATGCCTCAGTAGCCTACATGACCAACCAAAACTGAAGCCAGAGTCAACGCACTCAAATCTGAGAAAGTGAAACCTAAGGACAACTGTTACCAAGTCCACGTTTGTACTGCTCACCACATGACAGGCCAATAAGTCAAGAGAGGAGTTGTTGGGGCAAGGAATAGTGACTTTATTTAGAAAGTTGGCTGACTGAGAAGTTGGTGGACTCGTGTCCCAAAGAACCATCTTACCTGAGTTACAGTTTAAGCTTCTTTTATACTAAAAGGGGAGGGGGTGTGGTTGGTAGTGGCAAACTTCTTGGTGCATGAATCCTTTGTTTTTGCAGCTGTCCACATAGGTCAGGTCACAATGTTCCTATAAACCTCCAACAAGACAACTGTTATTCTCTTTTCTGCAACTTTTATCTCTGTATGAATGGGTAAGTGTTATTCCTTTAAAGATCAGAGACTTGAGAATGGGCTACCCTGTATATTTCAAGGTATAGGTAGCATTGTTGCAAAAGCAATAAAATACAAAGGTTAAAGTAAAAGAAACAGATCTAATATGGAGTCAGATATGTTCCTCCCTATTACACATCTAGTCACAAACTCCAGCTAAGGTTTTCCAAATAAGGCAACCACTTAGCCTATAATAATTGCTTTGTTTTGCTTTAGTGTCTTCTGTATAAAAACCTTCCCCCAGCTCCTTCCTATGGATAGTTTCTAAACACCTTTGGTTTGGTGCTGCCCAATTTGAATTGATGCATGCTCAAACTCTTGAAAAAAAATTTAGTATGGCTCAGTTTACCTCTTAACACTATTAATCGACCACTTTCCAAAACAGCGATTTCACACTTTCTAAATGGCAGCCCACTAAGGAGGAGCGAAAGTTTCCACATTGCAAAATCCACATTCCCCAACTTTTCCTAGAAAAAAACATCAGTGAAACACAAGTAAACATCATGTCCAAAGACATTTTGGAGAGATAACGTTAAAATGGCTTTAATAATGAGATAAGGAGGATAAATAATTTTGCATTACATGTGCATGTTTAAGGAGTGGTTAATGAAAATTGATAAAACAGGATGAAAATATGCAAGATGACACCATACATTACGGATTAACCAAGTCACAACAATTAGCTTGAAAATGATGGATGTACATTATTTAAAACAGAAAGAGAGAGAGAGAGAGAGAGCTGCCATTTCAAACAAACACAACCACAGTGTGCTTTCTGTAGATATTATGTAGATGTATCTGTAGGTATTCCTCCATGCTCTTTGACCAAGAAACACTGAATTTTATCCTGATTGGTGAAGTGGCCAGACTTTCCAGTAGACCAGTTCATTGAAATCCTCTCAAATTCCAGAAAAGTGCTAATTTTGGATCAAGAATAATACATTTTAATAAATTTTAATAATTTGGCAATTAAGTTCCAAATGAATAGCTCTCATCCTATTCATTTAGATTAGGAATATCATTTAGAAGTATCATGAGTAGAATTAGGTTATTTGCTGACAATCATACAAGAAGGGAGGGTTTGGTGCAGCCGTTTCACCATATGTTTTATGATTCTTGAAATACCATCCAAGGAAAACAGAAATTGTGTAGAATACCATGAGATGATAATTGCATTTTTGGAGGAGAATGCACAGTCAAGAACCAGATCCATCATATCAAAAAATGAAACTTATGCCTTACATTACCTCCCTACACTGAGCACATCTAACAAATTATTTTGTGAAGTCACAATCAGGAAATTAGTTTTTAATATAAAAGCTATAGCCATCCGATTGCTTTAAAACTTCAGGTTCTTTCTGGGTAGAGGAGGGAAGTGGTTGGCAGGCTTTCCCCTGCTCTTGCAGTAGATGCCAGACCCCTGGTGACTGGGCTATTCTCTTGTCCTAGGTATTTTGTGCTTGTTAAAAAGATCTGGAAAAGTTTGATTTACAGGAAGAGCTGTGTAGCAATCAAAAAACAAGACAAAATCAGTACTGTGTCAGTTTTAGAGTGAGCCAGTGAAAGACACAGGAAGAGAAGTGTAGGAGATTGCGGGCATGGGAAGGTGTTCACTCTCAGAACAGTTACAGAATAGTGACTTCCAGAAGCACTGAAAGAAATGCTGGCTCATGCCCACCAGGCCCCAGGGGTGTCAGTAGCGTAGTGCCCAAGCAATAGGAGAAGGAAAAGAAAAGGGCACATGCATCAATAGTTGGAGTGTCTCAATTATTACAGGTAACACTGTCTTTTGTCTTCTTCTTACCCAACTTTCTGAGAGAATTTTACAACAGATAGTTTTCTTTGGGGAAAAGTGATGTGATAGACGGTGCAAAATTTTCCAGCACAGCTGTGCCCTTGAGAAAATCTATCTAAGCAAGAGCAGAAGACAGTTCCCAGACACCAGCATGATGGGGTGTCACTTGCCAGAGCAGGAGCCGTTTGTGAGTGGTGTGGAGGCAGGTGTGTCAGGGGAGAACAAGAAAACACAAGCATTTTTAAAGCAAAGAAAAAAGAAGTGGGGGGGAGAAAATTTTAACAGCAGGTGTTAAATTTCACACTTCAGTTTCAAATGGGAAGAGTGAGAGATGTCTGAAGAATAATTTTGGAGATTTTGGATGTGTGAATGACTATGTCACCCCCTGATTCACCACTTTGGGAAGATCTACAGTAAATTATTTTTCAAGGATGTTGGTTTTAGAATATGATTTCTTTTGAATGTGATGTTGGGCTGAGCTGACCCTGAAGAGATATGACTTTGTCTGAGTTACCCATGTGTTTATTGGGAAAGCGTCCATAAAGAAACATTTCCATGTATGGCAATGACTACAGACATCTAAACTTAAACTCATCACACCCTTGCCCCAGGTCAGCTAACCGTTTCATGTGTCATTATTTTGTTAATGGCGACACTAATTTCTCAGCAATGAACAATATCAATAGCTTCCGTGTAGTCCCCTGAGATTACTAGGTTATTAGTATTATTATTAGCAGAGAGTTGCTAATCAACCTATTACTGTTTCATAATCTCAGTTATCGGTTCCTGTTGAAACCTATCCCAATATAGAAGTAGAGAAGCTGGAAGTGATACAGAAACTGCAAAGAGGAAATTAACTCAACTTATGTGCAGATTGGTCACAAACACACTACTCAGACACAAAAACAATATTGGTATTTTCTGTGCAAAACTAAAATATGTACAAAAATAAAAAAAGAAGAAAGGTTAAAATAGGTGGGTAAATAAGTGATAGATGCTTTCCCAAGTGAAGATAAATAAAACTGCTTTTAATTAGAAGAGTTCATGATTGTAATAAAAGTGCTGTAAATTTTTATTAAAAAATATAGAAGCAAGAAAATCAGTTTGGTCTTCATATAAATAAGGAGCCAAAGACATTTTTTTTTTCATTTAAGAGCCTGGTTAGATTCCTAAAGCATAGTCTACTTCAAACCATATTCTGCTTTTTTTCAACCTGTAAACTCACTTATCCGATGTAGTCATTCTTATAGAAAAATGATGCGAAAATAGTTTTTATAAAAGAACAGGTACGAAACTGTCAGGAATGGCAATTTCTTTTGAGAGATTAATACATTAATTTCATAATGACATGTTATGGAGAAAGACTTGGAGAGAGAAAGAAACAGAGATATAGATAAATGATAGGTAGATGATAGATAGATAGATAGATAAACAAAAAGAGTGACAGAGAGATGCATGGGGGGGTACTGACAGAGAGAGAGAGAGAAAAAGAGAGAGAGACAGTCTTAATGTTTCTCATTAAATCAGAAATCAGAACAAAGGCTGAAAAATTGCCAATGCAATGTGGAACTAACATCAGAAGGCAGCTCAGTAATACACACTGGTTGGTTTCTGCTCTGAAATTAGCATAACTGGCAGCTGACATGTCACCTATTTCAAAGTCACTGCAGGCAGGGAGGTTCTTAACTTCAGTAAAGGAAGGCTTTTAGCAAATTTCTTGCACATGATCAATGATTGTTTTAGAATTACAAGCTGAAGATAATCACCCTGTACAATCCATTAGAGTTGGGGCCTTTTTTCCCTAAATGCTTTTAGAAATAAGAAGGGCATCGTATTAATTCTCCTTGATATTTCATTAGTTTCATGTCACTCGTTTCATTAGTTATATGCTATTTCACATTGGTGTCAATGACACAATGCTAATTTTTTGACACATACTTTTTTATGGTCTTCATGAATTGTGCTCATTATGGAAAATGGGCTGAATTTTTTATTGGTTTATCCTGAATGAATGATTCTAGCGAAATAATTCACTTTGCAATTGTTGCCAAGAAGATACTTTTGCAAAAGTGTGTATATTTCTAAAGGCATCGTTTGTTGGGGATAAAAATTCACAGTATTTGATAGACAATAAATACAAATGACATAGCCACTGAGACTCACCCTCACCCAACTACTGTCCCAGAAAATAAAGATAATTTTTACAATCTAATCTAATTCAAGAAAATTCTTACCTTTAAAAATTGCTGATATCAGTGACATTTTAAAAGGTGGAAGAAAGGCTTTGAAGAATTTAATATGAATTTTGCTTAACAAATATATGGACAAAATTTGGCATTGATATTTAGAAGGATATAAAATTGCTACAGTGCATTAAAATCCTGGAGTAGTAACTGTACTGGAAAATATTTTGTCTATTTAACAAAGTAGTAAACAGAGTTGTCATATGACTTAACCCACAGAATTGAAAACATAAGTCCACACAAAAACGTGTACAAACACGGCCATTGCAGCATTATTCATAATCACCAAAGAGTAAAAACAACACTAGCATTCATCAGTGGCTGAATGGAAAATCAGAAGGTGGTGTGTCAACATGATGGAATATTATGTAACCATAAAAAGGAATGAAGTACCCATACAAGCTACAACATGGATGAGCCTTGACAATGTTATGCTAAGTGAAAAAAGCTGGACAATAGTTATGCATTGTTTGATTCCATTTTTATGAAATATCCAGAGTAGGCAAATCTATGAAGATAGAAAATATATTATTGATTGCCTGGTACTGGGAAGGAAGGTGAACAGGCCTTGACTAACTGCCAGTGGGCTTGTTGTTTCTTTTTTCAGGTGATGAAAATGATCTGGAATTTGACAGTGGTGGTGATTGCACAACTTGGTGAATATATTAAAATCCACTGTTTCATATGCTTAAAAGGGTGAATTTTACAGTATATGAATTTGGCCTCAAAAAGGAATGAATAAGTAAAAATAACTGAAAATTGATTAATATAAGATAACTAGTGTTAGGATCCCACTAATATCTTGGTCTTGCATGTTTTCCATTAGATCATGTTAAAACAAAACTGAGACTGGGATAGGAGGAGGATTTTTTCAGGTCCTTACTTGTGTCTGCTTCAGTGCTTCTGGGTTTGAGCCTGGTAGACACAGAACATGCAGAAACAGAGAGAAGTAAAAATGAAGCAGAAATGGATATTTGGCACAATGAAATAAGAGATTTTGTCTTTTAATGTTTGAAAACCACCCTGCATCCTCTTTCTTTCTATTTTCCTTTTCTAGACTTCATATCTTTCTGAAAATTAATTAAAAAGGATGCATATGATGCGTTCTCCATTTGAAAGAAAATACCCAAGTATCCTACTGTAGAGTCATTTCTATATGAAGGGTAAATAAATATCTTTTCAAAAAATAATTTATCACAATATTGTTTTGAGTCTTTCCAGCTGAACTTGAAAGATATTGGGGTTTGAATTTTGTTTATCCTTGGCAAAAGCCAACTTCCTTCTTCAAAGAAAAACATTATAAGGGGCTTATGAGGTTTTCTGAACATCAAATAGCTCTCCTAAAAATACATTTGGATGATTTAATTGTAAACAAATAAAAAATGAGATTTTAGTTTTCTTCTGATCACCCATGAATTTAAAAATTCAAAAGCTGAGTTGTGGGGGAGGTGGATAAAGTGGAAAACTACTACATGAAGATTTATTTAGAATCTTTTGCAAACCTATGATGGGATAATGAAGAAAGACAATTTTCTTTAAAATATTTTTCTTTAAAAGATAAACATTGTGAAGATCAATATGGGTACCATTTCTTTAAAAGATAAGGACCAATGGAAAGATATTTTACAATATGAAAGCAGAATAAGTTTCAACTCATTGAATAGCTTGTTTGAATAATAGCTTTGATTTCAAACAGACATTATTAAACATGTATCCATGTAGTGGTCAAAGTTTTCATGCATGAGGTAAAGATATGATACATCATTTTCCTTGTCCTAAATTTTCCTAATAATTTAGGTAGGAAAACATGACTTTTTCCTGAACACACTTGGAAAGCTCTAGATGGAATTAGAATTTCATAAACAATACAGTGAGCTTTACTTTGTAATATTAGGCTACCCCAAAAGAACACACCTGTTAGATAACTATATGTTTGATTCAGTTATATCCTACTGAATTTGACTTTTTTATTAAGTGTGAAAGAAGAAGGAAAAAATATATTAGTCCATTTAATGAAATGGCACATTATCCAGATTCTGGGTGTCAGCCTCAGACCACCTTCTGCTTCTGAACCACAGTATATCTGGCCCAGTCTGCGTCTGTTGAATAAATCAAATAACCGATACATAATCTAGTCATAAAAAGAGTGTTTGCATCAGATTGTAATTGTACTTGTTTTGAGTCAAATGTGTTAAGTAAAAATATGTTATGTGGAACATTACAGAAAAAGGCAAGGGTTGCATACAGCAAGAATCTGAGTCGCTTGCCATTTGGATAATTCATGGATGCAAGCAGGATCCCAGTGCCTATGAAAGTTCAAAACGAATAGCAATGAAATATATCTTTGTTGAATACTGGTAAAAGCAAAGAAAGATTAGATGCAAAATCACTAAAGTGAACTCTCTGTAATCTGAAGTTCTGTGATTAGCCTTGTATATCTGCCCAGGGATCTGCAGGACAATTAACGCACACAATGCATTCCCACCTCAACCAGTGACCGATCACAGAGCATATGTGTCAAATTTTGCTCTTCCCCAATATTCCAAAATTACTTCCTGCAATGAGGGCAACAGAATTATACATGCAAAGGAATGCACGTGTCCAGGCTGTTTCTGTTGACTTAATAAGATAGTAGCATACTTCCTTCAAATTATTTTTGCTTGATTTTTTTCATTCCCAGCAAATTCATAGGGAAAGAACATACAGTTGATTAGAATATGCCCCTTAACAGATATACACTACTATATATAAAATAGATAACCAACAAGGACCTACTGTATAGCACAGGAAGCTATAATCAATATCTTGTAATAACCTATCATAGAAAAGAATCTTAAAAAAAGAATCTATCTATCTATCTATCTATCTATCTATCTATCTATCTATATCTGGATCACTTTGCTGTACACTTGAAACTAACACAACCTTGTAAATCAACTAAACAAATAAAAAATTTTTAATAAAGAATGTGTCCCTTGCCTCCACCTCCTTCAGGATCTTTGTCAAGATTCTGGGGATCTAGAATAGGAAACTAACTGCAATTTTTATGAACAAATAAAATGTCTTTTGATATGACATGGAATTATATTTTTATGAGGAAAGGGAATGTTGTCACTTTAAAATTTTATTGTCATAATGACTGTATAAGTACATTGTTAACTTAGTGTACATAAATCTCAAATTATGAGTTCTCAAAAAAAGAAAAAAATATATGTATATGTGTGTGTGTTTAATTTCCTTAATAATAAATAAAACAGGTAAAAAGAATTTTAAAGATGGAAATAAAGGGTGACTTGGCAACTGGGCAGCCAATCACCTTAATATGTCACTGTTAATTAACCAAAAAAAGTCTTATTTGTTTTAGTTAAGTGGTTTGTGCTTATTCTTTTCAAATTTTATCATGGCGCTAACAGTGTCATTAATCATGTAATTTTAAGTGAGCACAAATTCAGCACCTTTGAGAATGAAAAATGAAGAGAATATACCCCCAAATCCAATGGCAACAATGATTTCTACAGAAAAATTCACTAGGAAGGAAACCCTTACACATGCATATTGAAATTCACAATATGAGGCAATTTAGGGAGCTAAATTAAATCAACTTCATCAGCCTGTGAGAGTGAACGAGCCATCTTCTTTGACAAATCCAGCTATTATTAAACCAGGCACTGTACTCAGCCAGTTGCCAGCTCAGCTCTCAGAATGCTGGTGACGTGAAAGATGGCAGGAAAATGTATTCTGCGAGCATCAGGAATTCAAATTTAAATCCTTAAATGTAATCAGATAGCAACTCAAATATTCCAGTTACTTGATTATCAGAGGTTAAGGCAATTCAACTGCCTTTTGGCATATTTTATATTTTATTTTGTTTTGTTTCATTTTCTTTTTGTCTTATACTTTCATCATATTACATAAATCCAGTACTTGCTTCCATCAGTTAAAGAAAGGTGAAATCTCAAACCTAAATTATTGTTTTATCCTTCTTGCTACCGTCACTAAAGACATCAATTCAATAATGGGGAAAAACAGTAGGTTTGGACTTTTTGTTAAATGTAGAATTTGGGGGTTATTTGATTTATTCATTGTATTTGTTTCTTTCAACGGGGAAAGATTTGAAGGTGCTAAATCTTAATTTCATGAGTTCATGCCAAATTACATCATCCTAACAATGGTAATTGAGGTAACCGATTACAAAGATGTCTTTTTGGTTGTGATTAAAAGGAACATTTCAATTCTAATTGTAGACAAATTAAATACACCAGGGATTTGGCACCTGACATTTCAGCCTGAAGAAGAAACAAAATATGTATAATTTTCTCTTGATGACTAATTCTGAAGAGGAGTGTGTGTGTGTGTGTGTGTGTGTGTGTGTGTGTGTGTTAAACAGGAGGTAAAATTTCTTAGAGCATACGAGATAAACATATAACACAGCACCTTCCTCCAGAAAAAATACAAGCTGCAAAGGAAAGCCACATATGTAATTTTAAATTTTCTATTAGCCACATGAAAGAAAGGGAAAAAGACAAATGGGTGAAATGAGTTTTAATGATAAAGTTTATTTAACCCAATATATCCAAAATAGAGCATTTCAACAAATGGCCAAAAAACCTTCTGAGATATCTTACTTTCTAATATTTGCACTAAATCTTCAAATTCCAATGTGTATTTTATACTTAGGATCACATTCGGTTTGGACCAGCCACGTTTCTAGAGCTCACCAGGTAGTGGCTGCCTTATTAGATAGCACAGGTACACAGGTGAGCAACTCTAGGTTTACCTGTGATCTTGATACCCTCTGATCCTACACAGACCCCTTGACAAATCACCCAAACAGTGTACCTTTGTTACTCCATCTGTCAAAAGTGGGATTATATTTCCAACTATATAAAATGGATTATGACTTAGAGCAGTAGTAACAATAAATCTCTGCAAGGTTTCCAGACCTGCCCTATGATTACAATAGTTCTCACAAGACCTGATGACCATTACTCGTCACTAAATGTCTTTAATATTGTGATTAAAGTTTGCTTTTTTAAGGCAGTGGGGTTTAACTTTGTCAGGAATAAAGCCAACTAGGTTTTAGAAAAATGTCAGACATTTGTTGTTTACCCCCAACTCATTTCCCCATTGATCTTTGCTGACACAGTGCTGCTTAAGAATCTACCTGTCATGGGAAGTGACCTTATCACCTTCTTAGGGGTAAATCCTGTGTGAGGTTGGGGTCCCCAACGAACAGGCTGTGAGGCAAAGCCCTGTCTCTGTAGGATTTATTGGGAAGGTCTCTCTTGGTGAACCCCCTGCAGAGGCTGATAAAGCAGGTGTGAGCCTCACAGTTGCAATTTGCTGAGAGAGAGAGAGAGAGAGACAGGCAGACAGACACACACAGAGAGGGCAGAAGGTAAACATATTAGGGTACAAAGTATTGATAGCATATTCTGAAGCCCTTTAAATATCTACTTACCATCTGTTTTCAAAACTACTGGGTCTATCGGGACTTAAAAGTGATAACAGTCAAGGTGTTGGTATAGCAGTGATTTTTATCTTAATTTCTTTTGTTTTCTTTAAAGTTGAGCCATATACCTGTAAGGTTGAGGAGGATTTTAATCCCTTTTTAAGACTAGAAGAATGAATTAGAGGGGAATATCTAGATCCTTTCTGCAGATTAGGAGAGTAGATTAGAGAACGGGTAAGTGAAATGGCCAGAACTGCCTTGTACATTGGCAGCAGAGCTTGAACTATGGGGCTCAGGCAGGTATTTTTATCACTTGGGTAACAACCTCTGGGCTCCAAGCATCTACATTAATTGACAGCAACTCTACCGCAGAGGATCAGACCAGGCCTTGAGGATGAAACATGTCATATTTGTTTCCCCAGCTATGTGTTTGCTTTCTTCATGTTAAATTTTGTCTCAGGAAGGGACAAAATGGAGAAATAAGGTAAAATGCTGAAAACCTTCTTTTTTTTTTTTTTTTTTAGCGGTACGCGGGCCTTTCACTGTTGTGGCCTCTCCCGTTGCGGAGCACAGGCTCCGGACGCGCAGGCTCAGCGGCCATGGCTCACAGGCCCAGCCGCTCCACGGCATGCGGGATCCTCCCGGACCGGGGCACGAACCCGTGTCCTCTGCATCAGCGGGTGGACTCTCAACCACTGCGCCACCAGGGAAGCCCTGAAAACCTTCATTTTTGTTTGTTTTGTCTTGTTTTAAGGTAAACATATGCTCTGCTTTGTTGCAATGATGCCGGCCTTGTGTTTAACTCCTACTTGGTTCAGTAAAGATGGATTCTCCTCCCAGGGTTCGTTACTTTAATAGTTATTCACTTAAGTAACTGTGTTTCTGAAGCAATTTTGATCATGTCACTGGACACTTTTAAAGTCAGACAGGCTGACTGGGGCTTTTCTGTGTTCCTTAGTATGGGTAATTGCTATTTCTACAAATGTCAAAAAGTGCCATGTTTTTACAGAGCTGTGAACAACATTGTCAATTCAAGGGCAGCAAAATGTGCCAACTATTTCAATGCTTTATGGGTATTGATTTAGGAATGAACAATAGGAATCCATAGTTCATACTCAGTACTCTCTTTTATAAATCTAGTGGTTATAAGCTGTAGATATTCATTAATCCGAAGGATCTAGAAAATGGCTAGGATAGCATCTTGATACTTCTTCCAGAAAATACTCATGATTTTCTTTAATTGTTCATTATCAGGCCTGCCAAATCACATGCAGCCATGAGAATATCCTAAATTGAAGCCATATTTCTAGTCAGCTTCTGTGTTAAAATTTTTTGCTTAGAATGTGTCAATGTAATAAAGAAGGTTTTGAGTGGCAGTTATGTCCACAAGAAAATTATAATACAGGCCAGAAACTGAGAACCAGTGGCTCTTGGTGGAGTTAATGCTCCGAATGTCCACTATTCAACCTGCAAAGATTTAACACCTATGCTGAGAAAAGAACTGCTATGTGCTCACAAGGAATGAGATTTAATTTCCCTCCTCTGTTCAGGGAGAGATAAAAAACAAGTCCTTCTGGTCTAGAAGGGGAGGTGACCATTTCTGCACACAGGCATGGAAGGCGCTCCCTTTGAAGTTTTCCCTCCTGGAAGACAAGGTGCCTGTCAGGCTCCATCATGGGCTACGCTGGTCCCATGGATCCCACTCACTCCTGTTCCTCCGTGGCAGGCACTCTGGCCTCTGCAGTCTCCGTGGACCACTGCTGACACACAAGGCAGGTGAGGATGGTGCCCAGGTCAGGGCCAAGCCTGCTGAAGGCCTCATACCACAGGGAGGAACACATCGTGACTCAAAAAAAAACACTCTTAATTACAGTAAGCAGACTTTTTGGTTTGGACGTGGCCTCTGTACGGACCTAATTGCTTAAAGGGCAGCAAGACCAAGATTCCACACTCCCTGAGCCTGAGAGTTCCTCCCATGAGGGTCATAATTTGGGGTGTGCATCCCTGAGGAGGTTGAAAAGCCCTGGACAGCTGAATCCATTTACCTCTGACTGCTTTTGATTGGTGTGTGTGCTTTGTGCCTCTATTGGTTTTTTGATAACTGAAGTGCAAACAAAATGATGCAGAACCTGCATCATCATTTGCACCGATATTAACCTACACCAGATTCTGTAGCCTGGTCTGCTTCAGATGGTAGACCGCTTTGTAGTAAAAATGAGGAAGTAGGAGGAAGTGAACTCTGCAAGGAGAATCCGCAGACCCCACTGTGTCTCTGGCTGTGGCAGAGAATGGTAAAAAAAAAATAGACAAAACTTTATACTTTCTTCTGTAGCTTGAAAATCTTCACTGTCCTACCCTATTGTTTTAAGCATAATGAACAGTGGAAATTTCATGATTTTCTGCAAAATCCAATCGTATAGATATTTTTGTGACATTTTGATTATGTCCATGGCCCATTTTCTACTGTTTTAATTAGCTCTTTGCCTAAAAATTATATTGCATTTTTTTGCAATTTGTGTTTCTCTTATGACTTTATGATATTTTAAAGTTAAACTGTTTGTATAATTTAAGTAATATATTTTGT